>NC_062561.1:23505000-24115000 GCF_022837055.1 Prionailurus viverrinus | reverse complement strand
AAAGGTCACCTTCCTTGCCAACTTACCTAAAAGCCTGGCTTCTCCCTCTGCAGCTCTGCAGTGCAACATCACATCACCCTCCTTTGTTTTGTAAATTGTGCTTGTCCCCAAATGCATTTATAATATATATTTATTTGTTGTTCTCCCCCTGGAATATAAACTCAAGAGCACAGGGGTATTTTTATTCACGATGATATGCGTTGAGACCAGAAAACTCTCCTGAACGTTTGTGGCATGAATGAATGCATCAAGTAATGGAACATAATATTAAATATCAGTTCAAAATGATAATGCGGATGCATATTTACTTCTAGAAGAATTATTACAATAAAAGGTGTACATACATAGATACAAACCTATTTTTGTAAAGCCAGCACATATTTGCATGTGTCAAAATGTGAAAAAGCAGTTGGACTATTTTAATTTGTTTTCTACTTGCTAGTTGTATTCTCTACAAAGGTATGTGTAACCTGTGGGACTAGATAGAAAAAATTTCAAAAATAGATGTTGAATGACTTGTGAGGGTGTCCTTGCCTCTGTATTTTGTTCCATGAAGAAGCAAGCAATGTGCTATTTATGTGTGGGGTGTGACTAAACTATGTAGGTCTATGTTCTGACAGGTTATTTTTATATCGTGTTCCAAAGACTACCATAACTACTACTCTTCTAATTTACCAACATGTCCTTGAAATGTTGGCTAAAACAGTTCTGGTAGGAAGACTGTGGAGTAGTACCAGGCTATACGGGCAATCGTGATTGTGCTATGTTGACAAGATGAGAGACAGGGGTGTAATACGTGAAAGATGTGGCGTTGTGACCAGGAGAAAGTGGAGTTTGTGTCGTGGTGGGAAGAGATTGAGACCATACGCCAGAGAGAGCAGTGGGCTGGGCAGAAGAACATCAGAGAAAGGAGACACACATTCAACTTTAAGGACCGAGTCCTTAAATAAGGGACACTTTCATGAAGTCCCCTGCTACTTACAGGAGCTATTTAAGCTGGGGCTATTTTTTCTTTTCTTTTCAAAAAAATATCATTTTAAATTACAAAAGTTACACGTGTTCGTTGTGAAAAAAAATTGGACAATGTGAGGGGAATAAAGTGAAAGGTTAAATGCTGCCATGACTGTGGTCGCTTCTACTTTGCCCCATATGCATTGTTATTCCCCAGACCAACCACTTTGTTTTCTACTTCATCTAACCTAATTTACTATGCGTTAGAAGTACTTACCTATCTACCTATCAATCCATCTACCTACTTGCTTTATACAAACCATGTTATTCCATGCATAAGTTTCAGCCAATGGCTTTGTTCACAGCGACATTTCCCATTTGAAAACACAAGGATAGATCCTCAGGGAAATTATGCTATTGAATACATGTTCTAAATACATGTTTGGAGGTATGTCTGTTGAATAAATTTCCAGAGCTTTCTGGGTCAAAAGGTATGCAAACTTCATTTTTATTGATATCATCAAGGTGGTCTCCAAATAATTGTAATAATTTGTTCCTTTTAGAGCAGGGTATCAGAGTGCTGGATTCTTCCTACCTTCATAGTACTAGATTTATTATTCTTGTAAACCTTTTCTAATTTTCCAGGTGAAAATCTAGAATATTTTCTAGTATTTTCCTGTTAAAATTAATATTCCTTTGATTATGAGTAAGGTAAGTATTGCTTTCTAGACTTATTTGCTATTTTTTTTTTCTGTGAATTCTCTATTCACATTGCTGGCTCATTTTTTAGTTGTGCTATTCATCTTTTGTATTGATTTGTCAGAGTTATCTGCCTGTCAAGGAAATAAGTAATCTGCCATGTATACCTACATATATTTCTTCACTTGCCATTTGCCTTTTGACTTTATTTCTTTTGTAAAGCTTTAAACTTTGAAGGAGTCAAGTTTATGTTGACAGGACATTTTATTAATAGTCTAGAAATTTCTATGATCTTCATAGCCTTTTACACTACTGTTTTGTACTATAAGGGCTTAATAAGTGGCTAGTTTATTCTCTGGACTGGGGAAAAAAAATCTCACAAAGACAGCAAGAGTTGGAGCTTAAACCTAATGTGTTTAAATGTGGGACTCTGACCCTGGAGGACTATAGAGAGGTCCCACCATGAAGGTCTAAAGTTTTCCTCTTGGAAAAGAACATTAGAAGGGTGGTTCAGGCCAATAAACTTGGCTCAATAATTAGCCTATGTTTCCGGAAAGGATAAGCACAGTGAGCCTAGAACTGACTTGTGGGCCTAAAGGGAGGAGACTTAAAAGCAAATGTTAAAATCCTGTTTCTACTGTTGCCTGCTGGAGTGCAAGGCAGTATACTGCTTGGGTATGAGTTCCTCTAAAAGAAGGTAATATATGTGGTATAAAAAAAAATTAAAAATAAAAAAATTGTATCTTATTCTGAGAACATTGCGCAGTCTGGATACCTAGCAAGGATTCCAGAACATCAGCAGCTTTGTTAGTGAATTTTGAAACACAGGGAGCTCAGACCTTCATAAGGCACATGTGGTCAACAAAAGCAACAACCCTCAGTGGAGGAGCAGTGTGACTTTTTATGTGATGACAGCACCACAATTCACACTGGTGCTGTCAGAAGTCAGTGAGGGGGAATCAAGAGAGAGCAAAGGACAGGAGACTGAGTAATGGACACTGTAAGAGAGAACCTCCAGAGGCAGCTGACACCATTCCTTCGACATGGAGAAGAGTTTGAATGAGTGTCACGTGAGACCAGGAAACTTGAGAAAACAACGTTGATTTGTTTGAAATGTAAATCCAGAAATTTAAATCATTAGGCTGTTGTGGCCCCTTTGAGAACAAGGCATTGGGAAAGGAGAAAGAAACCTAACTCAACTCCTACATAAGTGGTTGGGCTGGCAGATAAGAGACCTAAATGTAGTATTAGAAAACAAAACCCAGTTGAGTAGGTTTGAGGATCTGATTGGCTTTAGGTGATTGTTAAATCAGGCAGCATCTTAACTAGCACATAAAGGGGAGATCTGAGGAGTTGTGCAAAATGGAAAGGTTTTATAAGAAGGGGAGACAAGAAAGTTAATGGTAAAAGAAAAGACTGTTCTAGGCAAGGTCAACCACCCTAAAGGGCAAGGCAGGGAATTTTATTTAGTGGATTTATCCCATCTTCCTTTGGGAGATAGAGAGGACCCATGTGACAGACTACCTCATTGACAATCTGAGAATTCATGATTGACAGATGAAGATGTAAATGCCCAAGAGAGATTGAAAATACAATTATGTTAGATACTAAGCCCCAGTTTGGTGACTTGGCCTAAGGGACACCATTTTGGAGCCTATTTTTTTTTTTCAAACAGTAGATACCATGACGAATTACTGCTGTTGGAATTGCACTGCTAGGTATTTATCTAAAGGATACAGGTGGGCTGTTTCTTTCTTGACGTACATATATTTTTAAAGTTTATTTTTGAGAGAGAGTGAGAAAGCAAGCAAGCAGCGAAGGGGCAGAGAGAGAAGGAGACACATAATCTCAAGCAGGCTCCAGGTCTGAGATGTTAGCACAGAGCCTGACATGGGGCTGGAAATCACAAACTGTGACATCATGACCTGAGCCGAAGTTGGGAGCTTAAATGACTGAGCCACCTGGGCGCCCCTAGGTGTGCTGTTTCAAAGGGGCACATGCACGCCAATATTGATAGCACTATGGACAATAGCCAAAGGAAAGAGCCCAAATGTCCATCCACTGAAGAACAGATAAAGAAGATGTGGTGTGTGTGTGTGTGTGTGTGTGTGTGTGTGTATATATATATATATATACATATATATATATATATACATACACATATATGTGAATATATATACAAACATACATGTATGTGTATGTATCTTTGTGTATGTATATAGATATATATACATACACAATGCAATATTACAGGAAATTGAAAAGAATGAAATTTTACCTTTTGCAACAATATGAATGATGCTGGAGTGTCTTATGCTAAGCAAAATTAGAGAAAGACAAGTATCATATGACTTCACTCCTATGTGGAATTTAAGGTAAAAAACAGATGAACTTAAAACAAAACAAACAAACAAAAAAAAAAACAGATGAACTTAAAGGAAGGGAAGGAAAAATATAAAAACAGGGAGGGACAAAACATAAGAGCATCATATATACAGAGAACAAACTGAGGGTTGCTGGAGATGTTTTGAGTGAGATAATGTGCTAAGTGGGCAAAGAGCATTAAGGAGAACACTTGCTGGGATGAACCCTGAATGTTATATGTAGGGGATGAATTACTGGATTCTACTCCTGAAATCTTTATTGCACTATAAGGTAACTAACTTGGATGGAAATTAAAAAGAATTACTGTTGTTGCATACGACTGAAGTTATTTAAAGCATGATGACTGTTCTATGTATTTGGCTGGCTGGAATTGTTTGGAACATAGCATTAACCAAGAAAGAACTCACTGAAAATTAAAGCTAACATAGGTTTGTTTATTTGGGCTGTTAGAATTGCAACTTGGGAGACAGATTCAGGTAGAAACCTAACTCATGTTCTGAGAAACACATTGTATGTGTGCATGTGTGTGTACAGAATTATATAGGCAGAAGGCTACAAGTGTGGTTCTCAGGTCTGTCCTCTACAGGAAACAGGGATTGAAGCTAGGTTAAACTGGGATTCATTGAGTTACTATTCAAATGAGGAGTTGAAACTTGTTAAATTGCATTGATTCCTTTTGATTTGAATAATGCCAGTGATCCAGGCCTCAGGGTGTGGAGGCAGTTAAGTGCTGACTGAGGGCTTCCAGCTGATGGAAAGGTTTACAAAATAAGTTTGTAGTTTCTCCAATGAGGACATGCATAAATTCCTCCTCCCTATGGCCTTCCAACTTTATTTTGAAAAGCGACCCTCGTAACTAGGTTTGTTTGGTCACGCCATTTTGAAATTTCCTTTTACCTTAGCTTGACTGTGCTGATGACATTGGGCTAACTCTAATTTTCAGAAGGTGAGCGAGCCCGGCAGGATAGGAACCATCAACCATCTCTATCTATCCTCCATATTAGCTCTTGTGGGACAACATATGTGGGCAGAGCTGGTGTTCAAAGGTATTTGGAGCTCTTAGAGGACCTGTCCCATTAGTCTCCCACTTGAAATCTAGTGTGCATAAAGCAAGCTGCTTTAAGCAGGCAGTACAAACCCAGATACAGGAGAATGAGCAGTCACTATAAGCAGTTTGAGGTGTCACTCATTAGATTATAAAATACCTGAGATCAGACTGCTCCCCCTCTCCCCACCCCCCCAACCCAGTTCTTACACTGTGTACACTTTCATTAGATATTTGATGAACTGATGACCAAATTAATTCATGCCAGACAGCACCAAGCCCTAGGAAGCCCTGCCTGGAAAGGAAGGCTTACAAAGTTTTGTGGACCATTGTAAAGAACTAGGGTGTGGCCACTTTAAGATCTCATTTCCTGTTAACAGTAAAGACAAAAGGAGGGTGGGTAATGATAGAGAAATGTCACTAAAAATCTGTGAGATTAATTCTTCATTATAATGACAGTGATATTAGGAGGATATGCTCTGGTTGGACGTCATATAATTGCAATCTGTTACTAGATAGAATGTGGCCCTTATCAAATTTAGGAAACTAGAAGTAGGGTCACTTCATGTAGCTTAAAATAGGTAGTTTTTAAGACCGCAGCTAATGAATTTCTGGAAGTCATTTAAGAGGTAATATGGTCAAAAATGAAGATTTAGGCAAATGTTTAGAAAATGATAATTTTCAAGGAAAATTAAGTCCATTGGAAACATATTCTGTACTATTTGGAGATGATTGAGTTCAAAATGAGTTTACCCCCTCAAACAAAAAACTCAATGTAACTTTATGCCTAAAGAAATTAGAAAAAGAGCAAATCCCAAGGTGAGTAGAAGAAAGTAAATAGAGATCAGGGCAGAAAATAATTGACATAGAGACTTAAGAAAAAAACAAAAACAAAAAATACAAAAAAAAAAAAAAATAGAACGAGGAAACCAGGATATGTTTTTAAAACTTTTTTGCTTTATTTTTGTGAGAGAGAGAATCTGAAGCAGGCTCCAGGTTCACAACTGTGAGCACAGAGCCTGACACAGGGCTTGATCCCACATACTGTGAGATCATGACCTGAGTGGGAGATGACCTGAGTCAAAGTCAGATGCTCAACTGACTGAGCCACCCAGGCACCCCAGGCATATGGTTCTTCAAACAGATAAAATTGACAAATCCTGGGAGGGCAAACTATAAGAGACTCTTTAACACAGAGAACAAACAGAGAGGGTTGGTGGAGGGGAGGTGGGTGTGGGGGTGGGCTAAATGGGTGATGAGCATTAAGGAGGGTAGTTGTTATGATGAGCATTGGGTGTTTTATGTAAGTGATGAATCACTAAATTCTCCTGAAACCATTATTAAACTATATGTTAACTCACTTGGATTTAAATAAAATTAAAAAAAAAATTGACAAACCCTTAGCCAGATACATCAAGAAAAAGAGTGCTCAAATCAGTAGAGAAGTAAAAACTAATACCACAGAAATGCAAAGGATTATAAAAGAATACCATGAAAAACTGTATGCCAACAAACTGGACAATCTAGAAGGGATAAATTCTTAGAAACATAATCTTACAAAACTGAACCATGAAGAAATAGAAAATCAGAACAGACTGATGACATGTAACAAAGCTTAATTGGTAATTGAAAAAAAATCCAAAAAATAAAAGTCCCGGACCAGATGGATTCACAAGTATATTCTACCACATATTTAAAGAGTTGATAACTATACTCCTCAAACTATTCCAAAAAATATAAGAGGAAGGGAAGCTTCCAAATGAATTCAATGAGGCCAGCGTTACCCTGTTACTGAAAGCAGGCAAAGACACCACAAACAACACACAAAAAACCAACTAAGGCCAGTATCCTTGATGAACACAAATGGAAAAAACCTCAACAAAATAATAGCAAACCACATATAGCAATAGGTTAAAAAGATTATTCACCAGGACCATGAACAGGATGCAAGAATTTTCAGTGTTTGCAAATCAATCAGTATCCTACACCACCATCAACAAAAGGAAAGATAAAAATCACATAATTATCTCAATAGTTGCAGAAATAGCATTTAAGATTCAACATTCATTCATGATAAAAAACCCAACAAAATGGAATTAGAACATACTTTAACATAATAAAGGCTATATATGAAAACCTAAAACTCAAAACCTTCTCAGTGGTGCACAACTGACAGATGTCCCTCTAAGGTTAGAAATAAGACAAGGATGTCCAGTCTTAGCAATTTCATTTGACATAGTACTGGAAGTCCTAACCACAGCAATCAGAAAAAAAAAAAAAAAAAAAAAGAAATGAGGCTTCCATATTGTTAAAGAAAAAGTTAAACTAATTATTTGTAGATAATATACTAAACCTAGAAAATGCTAAAGACTTAACCAAAAAACTATAAATAGTAAATGAATTTAATAAAGTTGCAGGATACAAAATTGTTATAAATTCGTATTGTTTCTAACATTAAAAATGAAGTCACAGAAAGAAATTGCACCAAAAAGAATAAAATACCTAGGAAGAAACTTGGGTGAAAGATCTTACTCTGGGAACAATAAAATGGTGATGAAGGAAATCAAAGATGACCTAAATTAGGTATTCCATGCTCATGCATCAGAAGACTATTGCCATATTCTCAAACGTTTGAGTAAAACGTCCATATTACTCAAAGCAATCTACAGATTCAATGCAATCCCTACCAAAGTAACAGCATTTTTCATAAAACTAGAACAAATAATCCTAAAATTTGTATAGAACCGTAGAAGACCACAGATAGCCCAAGCAATCCTGAGAAAGAAAAGCAAAGCTTTTCCAATTTCCAAGCGATTCCAAATTTCAAGACGTCCTACAAAGCCATAGTAATCAAAACCATATGGTAACTGGCACAAAAATAAGCATACAGATCAGTGGAACAGAACAGAGACCCTAGAAATAAAATCACATTTATATCATTAATCTATGCCAGAAAAAAGAAAGAAAATAAAATGGGGGAAAGACCATCTTTTCAATAAATGGTGCTGTGAAAACTGGACGGCTACATGTAGAGTGAAACTGTACTACTTTTAACGAAGGAGAAAATAGGCTGTAATTTCTCTGCCATTGACCATACCAACACTTTTTCTAGATACCTGTCATAAGGCAAGGGGAACAAAATCAAAAATAAACTCTTGGGACTACATCAAAATACAAGGTTTTGAATGGTAGAGGAAACCATCAAGAAAACACAAAGACAACCTACTGAATGGGGAGGATACTTGCAAATTATATATTCATTAAGAGGTTAATACCTAAAATATAAAGAACTTAACCCACTGAACACCAAACAATCCAATTAAAAGATGGGCAGAGGACTTGAATAGACATTTTTCCAGAGAAGACCTACACATGGCCAACAGACAAATGAAAAGATGTTCAACATCACTAATAAGAGAAATACAAAACTACAGTGAGATATTACTTTACACCTGTTAGAATGGCTACAATCAAGATGAGAAGAAACAAATATTGGCAAGAATGTAGCATAAAAGGAACCCTTGTGCACTATTGATGGGAATATAAATTGGTGCAGCCACTGTGGAAACCAGTATCTTTAAAAAATTAAAGATACTACCTGATCTAATAATTTCAGTACTGGGTATTTACTAGGGAAAATAAGTTAATTTGAAAAGATATGTGCACCCCTATATTAATTGCAGCATTATTTACAACAGCCAAGACATGGAAGCAACCTAAGTGTCCGTCAATAGATGAATGGATTAGGGAAACTGGTATTTATGCAATGGACTGTTAGGCATAAAAGAGGAGGAGACTGTGCCACTTGAGACTGCACACAGGGACCTAGAACAAAAGTTCCAAACGTTTCTAAACAAGAACAAAAAGCAGAATTGACTTATAAATAGAATAAACTAATGGTTGCCAGAGGAGAAGGGGATGGTGGGTTGGGCAAAATGAGTAAAGGACAGTGGGAGATACAGGCTTCCAGCTGTGGAATGAGTGCAACACAGCATAAAGAATATAGTCAATGATATTGTAATAGTGATGTAACAGGACAGATGGTAGCTTATACTTGTAGTGAACACAGCCTAATGTATAAACTTGTCAGATCACCAGGTTGTACGCTTGAAACTAATAGAGCACTATGTGTCAGTTATGCTCAAATAATACAATAAATTCCTAGTTCAGGGCTCGAGTCATGAAGCATGTGGATTAGTTGTTTCAAGCACCAGCTGTGGCATCAACATGCCTAGGTTTAATTCCAGGCTTCACTATTACCTGTTTGGGGTAACGTGCCATGATTTTTCGTTGCCTAAGCTGCCTGGTAACCATTGTTATCACAGTAGTCCTAATTTCTTAGATACCTGTTTAGGGCAGGTTGGAACGTTGTCTTGCCTAGAGTGAAGATTTTGTCGATACTAGCCTTTAAAAGCGGATGGCTTTGAGGTACGTTCTTACTTTTTTTTAATAAAGAAATATAATGGTGGGTTGACATTTTCTCTCGCAAAATAATTTTCTGAACTAAGGAACAAAAGAAAAAACCAAACTTGGCCAGCATGAATTATGCTATTTCTGCCCTGATTTTGTTCATGAAGCAGCTTCATTTCTCATATCAAGTAAGGAGGGTTTAAAAGTCCAACGAGGTGGTGAAAGGTCAACGTGTAGCAAATAGAAATAGAGGATGCCTAACTGAATTTAAATTTCAGATGAACAATGAATACATTTTTTTTTCACATAAGTGTGTCCCACGCAATGTTTGGAACATGCTTACTTTTAGAATTTTTTGTTGCTTATTTGAAATTCAAATTTAACTAAGCCTTCTACGTTTTATGTGGCAACATGAACACATGTGGTGCTAAAGAACCCTGGGCAGTGTGTCTTTGCAGAGTGATGAGGCAATCATGTCTTTGGGAAGCTGATGAATAAATTTTTTTTAATGTTTATTTTTGAGACAGAGCATGAGTGGGGGAGGGGCAGAGAAAGGGGGAGACACACAATCCAAAGCAGGCTCCAGGCTCTGAGCTGTCTGCACAGAGCCAAATGTGGGGCTTGAACTCATCAACGGTGAGATCATGACCTGAGCAGAAGTCGATGCTCAAATGACTGAGCCATGAAGGTGCCCCAAGGCTGACCAAATAGAGTCCTTTTCTGTCTATTCTGAAACATACTTTATTCCTGTCTCCACCTGCATCACAAATTAAAAACAAAATTGTACACATTTAAAATACATTATATTTCATTTTGTAGTAAAGTGGGATGGACTTAAAGCTTTACGATTTCTGGAAAACTGTAATATTTAGTATGAGGAATTGGTAAGTATGTCCTAGGCAAATAGGTGGTTTATACCCTACAATTTACTGAACAGTTTAGTATAGATGAAACTCCTTTTTACATGATTTGTGGTGTTCTTCTGAGTTGTCAATGTGTGTAATATGAGTTCGTTACAATCATGCTGTTCAGAATCCTCAAACCGTGTAGAAACAGTCATGAAAGTTAACTTGAGTGTCTGAAAAGGGGCTATTATCTCTTAATGAGAAAGAAAGCCAGCACTCCAGAGAGAGACACTAATTAAAGAAAAACTGCGGACTACACTGTCGTGGTAGTAGCATTTTGTATTTCGTTGGCAATTTTTTGAAGAAATGCTCCAATTTGGGTCAGAGTAATGGTAGGGTGTATACAGATCACATGTTGTTTATATTCCCATAGTATTTCTTAACATACTGAGTTATGGGGGGGGGGGCGAGAAAAAGAAAACAAAACTTTGTTTCAATGCTTCTACCTCAGAGTTTGAGATCCTTTCTAAAATGTAGCTCTTCTCTCATTGATACTATTTGAGGGCTCCCCTTGCCGTCAGAAGGGTATCTCCCTGTCCTTCCTTGGTCTTTAGACCTTGGATCTACCGGGTTTCCAACAAGTGAACCTTTGGGCATCAAGGAAGGTCTGTGTTTGTGTTGGAAGATGCTACCTTTTTAAGTTAAAGGGAATAATTTAGTTCTTACTTCTACTTGGGCTTATTTCTGAAATCTAGCACAACACCCACAAAATGGAGAAAATAGAGTGGCTGCAAGAGAAAAAAAAAAAAAAAAGAAGAACAGCTTGGTTACAAGGTTGATGAGCTTGCTTGGGCGTGTTGTGTTAAGGGAGAACCTCTGAAATCCTCCGCCAGGATCCCAGACAAGGCTGAGGAGTTACTACAGGAATCAAGCAAGACAAAAGGGCAAATAGGAGATTTGACCTTTAAAATATTGTGCCCTTTTCCGAAGAAATGAAGCACAACCATGAAATCATAATTGACAACTTTCCCCGCCTACCACATTTTTTTTTTCTTAACAAATTCTAGGGTCACTGTGCTTAAGGGTATGTCAGAAACAATGCTGTATCACGCTGTGATCAGTGTCATGTGTCATCTCATTTTGGTGAGTCTGGGACGGAAAGGGAAGGATGGATGTGGGTAATGCCTATCTGTACTATCATAACTGGTTGTACATCTGTGGCATCAAAAAACACTTTCTTGTAGCACTGGCTCTATTTTACAGTTTTGTGGGGCTTCTTAGAATGTCAGGGATTATAATAGACCGATCAAATTGAGGAAAAACTGAGTTATTTAAAACTCAAATGTGGGCTTGTCGGATAATTTTTTTTTTAATTTTTTTTTTCCTCTATCAAATTCAGGGCAGGAAACAGGAGGAAGGCAAGGCTCTGATGATAGGACTATGAGCTTGCAGTTTGGTTTCTCCTTTGATAGGACTACTGGCCAGTCTTACACTGTAATAGCTTCCAGCCTGTTTGGAGAGGAGAGCTTCTTCTCACTCCTGATGTTTCTTCCAGGGTAGATGCAGCACCAGTGGGATATCCGTCTTTGCCTGCTTCTACTTCCTCATGCAAGTTCTCTAGAGATGTGGCAGTCTCAGTGGGGATTTGGCAAGGAGAACCTGGACGTAAATGTTTTCATTCCTCCTTTTCCCCCCTTTGGGAGCAAATGTGCCCACAGAGCACGTCTGCTCTTACCTTTCTGGTCAGTTTTGTTGTAAAGGTTGGGAAGCTTACAGTCACAACTTGGAAGGGGAAGTCTGTATGTTTGAGGGATTTAATAGAAGGAAACTTAGCTCCCTGTAGATACAAGCCACCTTTCCTAATCTTTTCCTTATAATAAGTGTGGTGTTCTACTTGTCTAATGATACTGCATTTTTCAGTTGGTCCTGAACCTCTGTGAGGGAGACAGGTATTACCTATTGAGCCCATCGGTGCCTCAACACAGTTGTTCAGTGCCGTTCCGTATACCCCAAAAGCATGCCAACAGTGACATGAGACAGAGAAGGGATTCAGCAAATGAAACATCTGGTCGGCATATGAAGAAAGACTGTGAGATTTGGGGGAGTAATTCATAGAGGTGGTGAAAAGATAGAGGCTACCTTCAGAGCCCAATGACCAAAAATGACATGCAGGCATCTCCTGAAAGTAAACATTCTCCTTTATAATAGACTTGGCACTAGACTGACCAATAAAAATAGCTAGTAACGCTTATGACAAGGTAAGCAATTATCAATGTGTATTTTTTTCCTTTTAATCGTTACCACTAGCCTATTAAGTACTATTTTTGCTCATTGTACAGATGAGGAAACGGAAGCAGGATAAGAAACTTGTGCAGGGTCACAAATAGCAACTATTGAATAGGTGGTAAATGGTGGGGCTAGGACCTACAGCAAGGAGGAGTGGCTCTCGACCACTCTTGTACCGTCCCTCATACGAACTCCACACCTGTAACTTAGAGTTGACAAAACTGTATTTTGTAGGTCCCCCGATATTTTTTTTCAAAGGATATAAAAAGTGTTCATTTAGAAAGCCAAACTGGAATGCTTGCTAAGCCCTTCATTTTTCTTCCTGAATGCTCTTTCGTATCTTATGTCAGTGAAGGAGCTGTACAGCAAGCTCACTTCAGAGAAATTGCAAGACAATTGAAATTTGAAGGGGAAAAGCGTATCAATTTAGGGATGTTTTGGGGCAAGACAAGAAAACTGAATCGGAAAGCCATCAAACCAGGAGCTGGGAATTGTGCTTAGAATGGAGACAGAATTGAGAGAGAACCTCCCCTTCCCCACCCCCACTCAAGCAAAGAGGTTTATCACTGAGTCCTGTAGAGCAATGAGAATCAACCCAACATGTTCTTTGGAAAGAAAAAGACAACTACGTTTTGTTGCATGATGTTTCATCAGAGCAGCTTCAGAAACAGATTGAAAAATTTCTGGAGCAACAGCAGCATGGGAAAAGGATACCAGTTTCTGTGGCATGTGTGTAATATGCAGCAAAGAATTCATGGAAAACACAGCTGTCTTTTAGATCCACGTGACTAGAAAGCAAGCCTTCAAGATTTCACTACGGGGAAATTGCATGCCACTTTATGTTGCGAAAAAGTAGGTAACTTGCAGTATGAGCATTGACCTCTCCGGAGACCAGTGGATTGCAAGTTGAAGATGCAGCATTGTAGGATTAGTACTGCTAGTGTAAACACAGGGCTGATTTTGCATTGTTCAATATTTGAAATTTGGAAAATCTTGGCAAGAGATTGACATGGAAGATACTCATAAATTGTTAGAAGTTTGGGAAGGTGACCAGAAAGATCACAAGGGAGTGCATCTCTGCTGTAGACTTTGCTTTATGGGAGAAAGTATCTTAAAAGCTAAGATGTTCACCTCTCAAAAGAAAGCTACAACATGGATTTTATTTCTGCCATAGGGATGTTCATTATGGTTTAGGATACTATAAATGCCTTTAAACCAAAATAGAATCAAGGATAGCACAATAAAGCTAAAAGATACTTTTAAAAAGACACGCATGGGAATACACTCACTATGAACTTTTTCGTCTATGGAAATCATCATCTTTGTTGACAATGCTGGGGGTGGTGATGACCTCATTGCTCAGAAATAGAAGGAAGTTAATCTCAGCATCAGGAAAATTATATCCAACTGCAGCCTGTGAAACCAAGCTGTTCAGGGAATCAGTTGAAGTCTGTAGTTGGGTGTTCAGTAGGGATTTTCCTGAAAGACAGGTGGACAGAAGAGTTTAGACTTGAATGATGGCAGATGATTAGTCTTTTGAGAAATAAAGATTTAAAAATTAGATGCTGTTTTTAAGATCAAGTGAAAGGATAATATCCATACTTCACAAATCACTGATGAGCCACAAGTAATTTTGGATAAGAGCTCAGGCGTAACTGAGGCCAAGTCAGAGTCCAGATCTCAGGTGCCCAAAGGAGTGAGGATATTTTGAAGACTTAATCTAACCCTTATCATCTTGCCCCTTAAGGAAACCTTGGCCTTGAAGAAAGAGCAATGAGACGTATCATAACACAAGGGAATTTACATGGACATCCTTTCCACATGTTAAGTCACCTGAGGTCCTAGCATGTTGGAGATGAGTGTTAGATGTGTGGTTGAAGCAATAAGTGAGACATGATCCCACATGTGGAAGAGATAAGTGGGGTTGGGAAAAAGCAGAGCATGCTTGTGGGCAAGGTAGGAACATGGGACGGCTTGAAAACTGAGTAGGAGAAAAAGAGGTGCTGATGTAGGCAAAGTGCATAGGACAGCCCTCTCAGTCACAATTGCCCCTTAGCTACCGGTATAGAGAAAATCTATTTGGATAAACAAGCTCATCTTATATGCAAATAAGTTCATAAAGAGTATCTTAATTTGGCTCATTCAAAAACAGATACTGAGGCAAAAATCTGTGTGCAAAGAGTTTGTTTGGGAGATAGATGTAGGGAACACTGGTAAGGGAGTGAAGAATTGACACAGAGGAGATAAATCAGTCAATAGGGAGTACATCATGATGCTGGCAACGATGGTAGGAGACTAGAAGTTAATCCATCAAGGAAACCCCAGGAAACCCACAAAATACATTTGTCAGAATTCACTAACTTGAGGAGGAGGGAGCTAGGGTTTTTATACAACCAATTTCCTCGAATCATTAGTTGAAGCCTGCGAGGTGAAGATGTTAATGACCCACAGCTTCTGGCCTGATTCATACATACTTCATCCTTACTCATTCTGGGAAAACTGTAGGCACAGATAGAATGTTATGTAAGTTCCCAGGAATATGGGCAGTGAGAGCTTGTATCACTGAATCAAACATCCCCTGGGGCCCCCACCCGGTGGGCCACTGGACAACTTGATGCCTTTGGCCCTGGTGAGCCTGGGAAGCCACCCAGAGAGGTTGTGTTTTTTTGTTGTTGTTGTTGTTTTGCTTTTTTAACAGAAAGGTATATGTGTATCCCATCTATTCGTATTAACACTGTATTGCAGTCTATGTGCTACCTGTCTTGTTTCTGTGAAATTATGTGTAAATAATATAATACATAATATGTATTTTTTTCAAATTCATCATTAGTCATTTCCAATGGGATGTGAAACTTGAGTCCAATTGTTACTTTCTAGATAGGACTAAGAATTTTGATGGGTTTGTATGGAAGGTAGGTAATTTGAGTTGACATCCTGGAAAGAAGGCCAGAGTTTGAATTATACCTTTGCTTGTAACCCACTGCCTCATCCCCAGTCGCATCCCCCAAACTGGTGGTTGAATAGTATTGGAAAGGAGAGTTAAAACAGAGGTGGGAAGTTCATTCAAAGACAAACTTCAAAAGTTCTACCGTTTTAGTTGTGTTTTTTGAGTCTATAAACCCTACCTCTTCCTTCACTAAGGTAGATATACTTGGAATTTCATAAGTGACAGCATTTGGAAAACAGGATGCTTAATAAATATTGAACAAGAACAATGAGATAATCTATATCTCCCACCATCTGCCGATTTTCACACTAGTATTCAGTTTTCTTGTTCTTATACCTCCTTTTCAATTATACTCCTTGTACCAACATAAATAATTCCTTTCACTGAAGGAAGTTATTAAGTATCTTTTTATTTTTAATCTTCTAAAAATGAATTATATAATTTCATATTCTTGGAATGATTCATTTTCCTTTTAGTTTCACTTCTGAAATCTTTTATCCCATATCATTTACTTGGGAGTGGGTGGGGGGGTGCTAATTTTATTGATTTGATTACATGTTACAATATGATAAACATAATCACAGTGATTTTTATATTGTACTAGATAGCTTCCTTTTTTTAGATATTGTATAGTATACAGTGTAGTTGTTCTTGGAACTGGTGATGATACTTGGCTTTTAAAGTACCTCTCCAGGTCCTAAATCTATTCTGGTCCATGTGGTAAAGATTTCAAATGTCCAATTGTTGAATAAGTTTTATTTACCATCACATAATTTTCTTTCTTTCTTTTTTTTTTTTTTTTTGATAAATTTTATCGCCCCTCCCTTGCCCTCAGCCTCCAGCATACTCCCTTAGAGTAGTACAGGCAAGGAAGACCTAACTATTGGGAGGAATCCCTAACACTTTTTCCAGGGCAGAATTCTGGCTAGTCCAAAAAGGGTCTTTCTTTTGAGGGTTTTTGGGAAACTAGACAGTGAAATTTTTATTAGTATCGGCGACGTTTGTTTGGAGCAAATTCAGCTCCAGGAGCTGCACGGTTGAACACAGGAGGGGTTCCACCAATGGCCCCAATTCCTTCCATGGTAGCAGCCTGGCCAAAGCGTTCAGTTGTTGGTGGGGTCAATCCCAAGGTTCCATCTGGCATCATAGTGGCAGGTCCTGGGGGAGCTGGGGTACCAGCTGGCACTGGAGCAGGGGGCATGGCGCCTCTGTTGTTTATGCCCATAGCACCTCCCATGGCCATCTGGCCCATCCATATCTCCTGTTCTCTCGCATCAGGGAATGTTTCCTTAAATCCTTCCTGCTGTTGCCGCATCATTTCTTCCTGTTGCTGCCGCATCTCTTCTTCACGGCGCCTGCGCTCTCTTCCTCCTGCCTGAGCTCCAGTTGCTTTTGTTTTTGCACTTCTTGGTTGTGCAGCTCTTCCATCCTCCAGAGTTCGTCTTGATGCCTCATCAAATCCTGTCTCATTAACATGACTTGGTGCTCATGGCGAGCATCCTCCATCTCCATCTCCAGCTTCTCACGAGCTTCCTTTATGTTGCAGTCCACTTGGTCCTGCTGCTGCTTCTCCATCTCAATGAGTGCCTTCCAGCGCATGGCATACTCATACTCAAAGGAGCCAGGCTGTGCAAATCTGGGTGGCTGTTCTCGCTCCTTACGAAATTGCTGGTTCTTTATAACCAGCTTCTCTGGAAGTCCCTCTTCATCATCCAACTGGTCCATGGGCTCCACAGTCACAGGCCGAGGAAATGTGGTTAACAGGAAGGAGTCTTCACTGCACCTGTCCAGAGCTTTCCGAGCAGCTGGCTTCCCTGAGAATTCAACAATGCCTTTTCCTGAGGGCCTTCCTCTATCATCCACGATGACTACAGCCCTTTCCACTTGGCCAAACACAGAAAAAGCTTCCTCCAGCAGTTCATTAGAAACATACTGAGGAAGGTTTCGGACTGTGAGCGATGCACTATGGCAGGCAAAGCGCACACGCAGCTGCTTTCCACGAAGTGGCATGTTGTCCAGCTCTACTTTGGCAATCTCTGCTAGGGTTCGCGTTTCCAAGCGGATAAAGCCAAAGCCCTTATCCTTATGAATGAAGACTTCGCCTGCCTTCCCGTATTTCTCAAATAGTTTCCTCATCTCCTCCTCAGTGATGTCAGGAGGAAGATTGCCCACAAAGAGCCGGCTACGTTGGGTGAAGGTCTTCTCTCCTGGTTTCCTAAAATTCTTCAGGTCAATAGTCAAGCCTTCATTTTGGCTGCTGGCTTGTTGCCCATTTGCAGGTATTGGTGGCGGTGGTGGCTGTTGCTGTTGGTGGTGCTGCTGGTGGTGATGCTGATGATGCTTCCTTGGAGTATGGTTTTGCTTCTCCAAGTTAAAGGTTTTATTGCTCTGCATTTTTGCACCCCTCTACCGACTGTTCTCTCCTCAGAGTAACGGCGACACTACATGGCCTCTACCGTCCCGAGAAAAAAAACTACCATCCCATAATTTTCAAAAGTTTTCCTGTACCATTGAAATTCATCAGGGGCCTTTAAGACATGGGTTATTAAAATGTGCACAATAGAATTAGGAAAAATCTTCAAATACCACTCCCATTTTGTGCCTGGATGTCACATACCTGACTCACTGTCATTACTTGGTGTATCACTTGGCAGTAAATTCAAACTTTTGTCTTAGACTTTGGTCCTAGTGATGATGGTGCTGACAGGGATGTTATCAGGTACTGGGGAGTGGCATGGAGAAGAAGCAAAGGTGAAAACATGGCAGAAATAATAAGGACTAAGCTAAAGTCAGATGATGACAATTTGTCCTATCAGTAGTGTTTTGCTGAGAATCCTGGGGAAATTTAGAAAAAGTTCTCCAAAGAAGAATAAGAAACATGTGGAAACATTTATAAGTTTCATGACATTTCAAACTCACTCCTATTTCAGGACCTGTGTGCTCTTTCCTTAGCCTGGAAATCTCTTTGTCAGTTCTCTTCTTGAGGTTGTGTACCAGACTACCTGTAGGTGCTTGAGTCGACCATCTCTGTTTTTCTTCATTTCATCAGTCTGGCTGACCACCTTAAATATGTCCTTGCCAGTTCCCCATTTCCTTCTTTTCTGTGACTTTTTATGTCCCACAAAATGTCCATGTGGGTGTCTTCTCCTAATTTTTGTCTTATAATAAAACGTCATCTTTTTTGAGTCCTTTGCCAACCACTATAGAGGACCACTTCTCCCTGATACAAATACCCAGTCATGTCGTATTCTGTTGTCCTGTTTTGTTTTCTTCACCATAGTTACTGTCTGAAATTATATTACTTATTCATAAATTTTTGGGGGTGTTTATTGTCTCTGTCTCTTGATTGGAATGTAAGTTCCATAACGGTGGGGACTTAATTTTGTCCACAACTGAATCCATGGTGTATAGGATTGCTACATAGCAAGTACTACATAAACATTGTTTAGTGAATAAATCTTCATGAAATTAGGAGATGCTATGAGGAAAAGGATAGTTTCTCAAGTTTTTCTTCTAGGAGTTCAGTTTGATAGAAGTTCTTCCCTGTTACACTCCAGGAGTGTATGGTTTTTACCATCCAACTTTTTAGGGATTATCTCTAATGAGTGGTATTTGGAAAACCTCTCATTTTCCCCATCACCTCAGAATTTCTTGAACCAAAACTAGTATTCTGCTTTTGAAAATTACAACCTGTCCATATTTTATTTACCACAGGGGTCCCTAGTTTCCTATTTGGGCCACAAAAAGTTATAGGCAAGATAGCTATAGGGGATGAGCTGGGATGTACTGACATCCCCAAAGAGACCAAGGAAATGAAGAAAAGTAAATGTGCTAAATTCAAATATCTACAGAGGACAAGTATGCAACTCAAAGGAGAGATTTGGGTACCATTTTTTTCTTTCTTTTTTAATGTTTATTTTTGAGAGAGAGAGAGAAACAGAGTACAAGCGGGGAAGGGGCAGAGAGAGAGGGAGACACAGAATTCAAAGCAGGCTCCAGGCTCTGAGATGTCAGCACAGATGCAGGGCTCAAATTCATGAACCATGAAATCATGACCTGTGCCAAGCCTAGATGCTAAACTGACTGAGCCACCGAAGTGCCCGTGGGTTCCATTTCTTTGGATCACAATCCGTGGGCTATAGGCCTGTGTTCCCACATTTTCTTATTTTCTAAGAAAAGACAATTATCTAGATTTGTTTTTGAAATTTTGTAAATTTTCAATAGGGGGATAAAAAATTTAAAGATACTGAGCAGGACAAATAAAGTTTGTCTAAGGATCCTAGATAGCCAGCATGCTCCCAGGCTATAAGCTAAAAGAAAGTTTTTAGGCATATTTCTGGACTTTGCAATGAGTTGTTATAAGAACATTTACCTAATCTTTTGGAGTGAATTGTGAGGGTGGGGTAGGAAAGGATTCTAAAGTGATGCTATTTGCACAGATTAACTTAGTTCTGATATGAACTCTCTAAAGTGTTAAGTAGTGTTTCTCAAAAGGTCTGTGCTTAAGGACTGGTTATATGTACATGTATGTATATATACACACATACACATGTACATACATATACATATTCACATATATATGTATTTTAATTACAAATATGTTATAGTCTGAAGTTATGTAACATACAAAATGGATTACTAGAAAAGTGATCATATGCTTAGATATGGCAGTAATTTCAACCTTACATAAAATTTTCTAAAGGTATAGTCTCACTTTGTGTTGAATTCCTTGCAGACCAGTAACTAGCAGTTGACGAACCAGGATGACACTTGGAATAGTGACTAGCATGCCTCAAGGCCAAGAGTAACTAGCACAGATACTCTTCCATCTGCTCTACATGTTTGTTTTACACATATCAAGTGTCTTAAAGGCAAAGTCTTTGTATTTTAATGTATTTCTGAGCCTCTCAGCCTGGCATATAGTAGGTGCTCAATAAATGTATGTTGAATAAACCAAAGTACTAAGGTAGATGAAATTAAAAAGGGGACTGTACATTTTGTAGATAATATATATTTAAGTTTCTCATACTTTCCTGTGATAGAACTTGATATCATGAACATTCTTCTATCTAATGTCCACCAACATGACCCTGGTTGGAAAGGATCCCTCCCAGGGTCTCATTTCCCATGGACTTAAATGAACAGATAAAAAACCTCCTTGACCATATATCATTTCCTTAAAGACTACATTATTCCAATTAATTTCAAAGCTGGTGACTTAACATGTACTAAGTTTCTTTCCTACTGTCTAAAAATGGGAATTTGCTTATAACAAAAGCCCTCCTTATAATATGACTTAATCTTGAGTAACTCAAGTCAGTCTGTGCGCATAACAGTGCTCTGTTCAGATGCCATGGAGCCTAACTACTGAAATACTTCTTCAAAACTAATTGTTTACAAAATCTTTTTCTCTTTTTTACAGAGAAACAGAGAAGGAGTTTATTCCTCCCATTTCTTCTGTGTTGCCACTTTCCAAGGCAGAGCTCTTGCTCTTAGCTATACGTCCACCTTCTCTATCGACTTAGTTTTCTGTATGGTCTGCATTTCACCCAGTTAACCACACACTCCAAATTACTCTTCAGGGAGGAACTGATTTCGTTGAGTTGATCTCTGGAATGCAGTAAGTTAGGGAGGGTTCTAAAAACTGAATGAACAAAGAAGAGAAGGAAGGAGTGATGATCTTAGACTTAGTTGCTTTCTACTTTATTGAGTAATGAAATTTCATTTGGGCTGTAAATTCTTACCCTGGGGGCTGAGGCTCCCCATGGGCTGTTCCTAGCTGCGATAATGATGGAGATCATTAGAGCCAGGCTCTTCAGGGATCAATCCACAGCTGGGAAGTGCTTTCCTAATTTGGTGAAATGATTGATAATTTCAATCAATGTCTCTTAATGGTCTTATCAATATGTTATTCTGACTGAAAAAATTAATAAAAATAGATACAAAATGTTTGTTTGCTTTATGCCTATCATGAGGATGATGAGTATCTCCATGTTATTTGGGAGTAGAATGGAATTTCATATATTTGCTCTAACAAAATCAGCAATAATTAGACCCCAAAGAACTGCTTCATACGTTTGTTTGTCTCCAAGTTCTCTTTGTAGCCTCAAAGAGAATTCTCATGATGGAATCATCAGAGCACCATCTTGTGAAATTGGTTGAGAAATTTGAGGGTGATTACCTTTCCTTCTTTGCAAAACTGAAAATGCCAACTCACATGCTTGTGGTATGATATTTGCCCATTTGAAAAAAAGACCGTGAATACATTTTAGGCTAGCTCTTTAGGTTTTTTCTGAGCTGTGTGTCCAGAATGCCAGCTGTAGTCTTGCTTTCTCTAATGTTCGAAAGCCAGACCCACTGATCACCTCCACCTGCAGTCTGAGGTGCAGGTGGTTTTAGTTGCAGGTAGATTAAGGATTCAGAATCCTTACTTGTAAAAGGATACCTTGAGGATAGCAGTCTGTCTTCCATGTTGACTCTTAAATATATCAATCTCAGCCTTCTATATTGTCTGAATAAAAGGGCTATCTTTCTGTCCCCATTTCCTCTCCTAAGAATTGAATCTCTATGTTAGCATCATGCATAACTTTTGAGAATCTCAATGCTTAAAACAGGGTTCTTTGCCTTTGTCCACCTGAGTTCTGAATCATGTGAGAAGTAAAGCAGACAGGTGGGGGTGAATCCATTAGCTTCATTAGTGATTATAGCTGGATCAGAGGATATGGCTTACATTTGCTTCTTTGGTGGGTTCCCTATACAAACCTCCAGAACTGGATACTCATCCAAACATAGGCAGTGCTGAAAGACCGCACACCTTCCACCCACCCTGCACAGGGGTTGGTGCCTGTAGAAGCAATGGCCTGGAGAACCCCAGGGAGGTATATGCTTCCTGCAAGGGCTGCCCCTAGGAGGAAAGGAGTAAGGAGAGGCTGAGTTAACTATATGGCTTCTCAGTGAAACGCTAGGGAGAAGAGTAAAGAGTGGGGACAGGCCAGGGGTGTTATGGGAAAGTCTGTATTCCTATTGCTGCTGTGACAAATTATGGTAAGCTTAGTGACCTCAGACAACACAAGTACCTTAGAATTTTGGGGGTTGAAAGTCTGAAAGTGGGTCTCCTGGGCTAACATCAAGAAGTCTGCAGGGTGCATTCTTGAGGCTCTCGCAGAGAATTTTCCAGCTTGTAATGGCTGCCCACATTGCTGGGCTAATGGCTCCCTTCCAGTAATGGCATCACTTCAATTTCTGCTTCCCTTGTCGTGTCTCTGACTCTGACCCTCCTGCCTTTAAAAAACACTTGTGATGACGTTGGCCCACAAATGGAGAACTTCGAGGATACTTGCCCCATTTCATGATCCTTAATCATAACTGTCAGGTCACATATAATATTTGCTAGGTGTCAGGCATGAGGATGTCGATCTCTTTAGGGGTGCTATTATTATGCCTATCATCTGTCTTTATGGAAACCAGGGGAGTTGAGAAGTAGTATTGTGTCTAACTTCTTCCCGGACCTTGGTGTCCTGTCCGGGCTGCTACATCAACATTAATTGGTCTAGTGACCAGCCCTCCTGCATGACACCAGAATTTTAAATTCTGCCGTTGAAACTTGGTGTGCTTCAAATCAAGAGAGAGCACTTTGTGCATCATAACTGAAATTAACCTGACCTGAGATAGCTGTGCCTTAATACTACTACAACAATACACAGAGCCTACTGCTCTCGAGCTTTATATGAATTATATTAAATTAAAAACAGGTATTAACTTTGTAACTTCACTAACAAGAACTGAACTTAAAAGGATAAATTACTTGCTGGACAAGTAATTTAGACAAGACAGCTAGAAAGGATTAGACCTGATATTTCAACTTAGGTCTTTGATTTCAATCCCATGTTTTCTTTTTCTGTAATTTTATTTAGTTTTGACAGAGAGACAGAATCCAAAGCAGGCTTCAGGCTTTGAGCTGTCAGCACAGAGCCCGATGCGGGGTTCGAACTCACAAACCTGGAGATCATGCCCTGAGCCAAAGTCAGATGCTTAAGTGACTGAGCTGCCCAGGCGCCCCTGTTTGCTGTTTTTCTTGTTACTTCTTCACTTTTCACCATAGTGGTTCCTGAGGCCCTGTCCCACCATGAATGGGCCTTTTCCTGTTCTTCATTCTCTAGCATTGTGGCTGAGGACCCATCATGTCTTATTCCCATTGACATAAAACAGTAGTGAATCACAGAACCTCCTTGTGTATGGCTTTTCTTAGACTCCCTCTATTTCCATTTTAGTACAGCTTCAGAGAGAGTTTCCTTCAAAGCACTTGCCTGTGAGTGTATGAGCTAAAAGAATGTCTTTCAGTCAAACTCAGAGAAGCCTATCCCACTGCCGCGCTTGGGAAATGTGATGTCTGTTTCTTCCCAGGGAGTGAGCTACTCTAGTTCTGTTCCAGGGTAACTTGGATGATTGACAGCAAGTAGGGCATACTGAAATTTAATGAGAAGAATGAAACCAGTTGCTTATGAACTTACAACTAACCAGAGAAATAGTCCAAGCATGAGTCTAGGCTTTTTAGGGTACACATCCCCTTTTTCTGGACCGCCTAACAAAGTATTTGGAACAAACATGATTTGGAACAAAGACTGACATATGGTTTTTAGCAGAATTGCCTTCAAGTGTATCATTGTTAATAGTAGGATCTATTGAGATCTTAGAATGTGGCCAATAGTGGAAAGGAAACCAAAATACCTAAGAGTGAGATAATACCATAATCTATATCAGATGCAATAAAATTTTTCCTTGGTTTTATCTTTAGTAAGATTGCATATGAGACTAGCTTTTAGCTTTAATATGTATTCAATCTTTGAAACAATCATACTAAGGAAACAAGCCTTTATAAAGCAGTAATGACAGGATTCCTTCTCGAATTTTATTGTTAGCTTAGAAAATAATTATCAAAAAATTTAGGTTCCTATGATTATATTGCCTGGCGAATTTTCATTGTTGAAATTCACATGGGATAATGGAATTTAGCAAAGATATAATGTTTAAGGACACTAGCTTCAATTTGTGGTATATGTGTTCACTCTCCTCAAAAACTCAAATGTTTAAGACCTAACCAAAACTAGACTATAGTGTTACCTTTATTTCCCCCAAAGGATGCTTTTTTTAAATGCACTTTATTTTGCTTTTTGAAGCTTGTATGATGTTAAAAATGTTGTGTTTCATCCTGTTTATACAATGAAAGAGTCAAATAACTATGCAAGATTGGTAGGATGCAAAGTAACCTTATTTCCTTTTCTACAGACGTACCCTCTTAGAATATTTTTACCTAAGGTTTTGCAGTTTACTTCCATGTCTATATATAATATGTGTGTATTACTACTTTTTTTTTCTTTTTTCTTGTTTCAAGCTTGTTTATTATTTTGAGGGAGAATGAGCCGGCCGGGGAGGGGCAGAGAAAAAGAGGTAGACAGAGGATCCCAAGCAGTGTCCCCCTATCAGTGCGGAGCTCCAAATGGGACATCATCTCAGGGTTTGTGAGATCACAACCTGAGCCAAAATCAGGAGTCACACGCTATGAGTTAACACTTAACTGAGCCACTCAGGTGTCCCACTACTTTTCTTCTTACATCAATTTTTAATATTTTCTGTTGATTGACACTTGGGAGATCAGGAACTACCAAATTTTTCCCTTTTTAGCTTGACAGGCATACTTGCCTTTCCCTACTCTGTTGACTCAATATAACTAGAATGTAACTTCTGTTAAATCTTACATTAACTATGGACGTGTTATTTAGAGCTAAGTTAGTAAGCTATGATCATATTTCCTTCACGTACAACTTTTGGTCTTTCCTGGCATTAGTAATTATGCATGTTTGCTTATCTTTCTATATTTGTGATATTAATCACATACTTTGTAACAGTTGTGTAAATATATTCTCTGTACACACAGGTTTATCTATTTATAGAAGTCTCTCTTGATGATTTCTGATCTGTTTCCTTCGGGATGTTTGCTTTCTATACCTGTGTCACAGATGTGTTACCTTGGGAATCTTCTGTTTGTTTTTTAAAATTATTATTTAAGTTTATTATTTATTTTGAGAAAGAGAGAGTGAGAGCGAGCAGGGGAGAGGCAGCGAAAGAGGGAGAGAGACAATCCCAAACAGGCTGTACACTGATGTAGGGCTTGAACTCATGAACCTCAAGATCATAACCTGAGCCAAAGTTGGGTGTTCAACAAACTGAGCCACCCAGGCTCCTGTGTCTTCTGTTTCTTGTGTCCCTTTGTTTTTAATATGTGGTTTAAGGACTTGTTTTATAGGAACACATTTTCTGGTAGTTTTCTGGGAATAGTGTATGAAGAAACACATTCTGGGATCTTGTGTTGCTACTATAAATGTCTCTCTTCTGTCCTTAAACTTGATGGCAGTTTGGTTATAAATAATTATCTTTCAGTATTTTGGAGACGTTGTTCCATTTAGATTCCAGAATTGCCATTGAGAAATTTGAGGTTTTTCTATTTCCTGATCCTTCACGTTTGACTTAATCTTTTTCTCTCTGGAGACTTGTATGATCTTCAGCTCAGATTCTGAAATGTCTACAATGACGTAGACTGGTGTGTCTAGTTTTATTCTGTGACTTAGACATTTGATGGAATTTTTCAATCTGGAACTCATGTCCTTAGTTCTGACAAACCCTGTTGAATCATTTCTGTAATGATATCCTTTGTTTTCTTTTTCTAAAATTATTTAAGTGACTATTGGATGATCTGTAACAGATGGAATGTGGAAACAGATGTGAGAATCCAGCTGTCTTATTAAGCTAGACATTAAAGAGAATTGAAAAAATCTAAAGCAAAGTAACGATTGTCACTGATGATTTTTTGTTTTGTAAAATATTTTTTCATAAAAATGCATTACTTTTGTTTTTACTTAAATATCCTACATAATATTTGGTTATGTGGAATACATATTTTTAAATTTGGTTTCACTTCTAATAAGATACATACTGATAACCTACAAAAACAAAAGCTTTGGGGGGCCAACAATTTTTGAAAATTTAGGTAAGGAATATTTATACTAAAAAGGTTTAAAACTGCTGCTTTGGGGGCGCCTGGGTGGCGCAGTCGGTTAAGCGTCCGACTTCAGCCAGGTCACGATCTTGCGGTCCGTGAGTTCGAGCCCCGCGTCGGGCTCTGGGCTGATGGCTCAGAGCCTGGAGCCTGTTTCCGACTCTGTGTCTCCCTCTCTCTCGGCCCCTCCCCCGTTCATGCTCTGTCTCTCTCTGTCCCAAAAATAAATAAACGTTGGAAAAAAAAAACAAAAAAAACCTGCTTTAAATGTTTCTTATTGGATGATTGAATTCTTTCACATATATGATCCTTTTCTTACCTCTTTGAGGATATTAATAGTAATGGTTTGGAATTTCCTTTTGCCTTGGAATTTTCTTATCCCTTGACAGTCTGTTTCTAAGTTTTTTTCTTCTGTTTGTGTCTTTTGGTATCCATCTGAGAGGCATATGTGAGGTGTCTGGTGATTTTTGGTTGTCTGCTCGTAGAAGGGTACGGGCTAGCAAAAGTGATGGAAAGTTCAGTGGGATTTCCCTTGGTGCCCTTCACTTCAGGTTGGTCTCACTGTTGAGGAAACTCCAGATGTGGAAGTTGGTATCTTTGGCTATTTCTTGTTAGGCTGAGTGGATTTCCCATGAAGATTCTTGGAACCCCTTGCCTGGAGACTGACAGGGAGAACTACCATTGTTTGGGGAGCCAAGTGTCAGAATCAACCTGGGGATCTCAGCATTGACCATGCCCAAGTGTGATAACCTCCCTTGTTTGCAGTGAGGTAGCTCTGTCTTTATCTGTGTGTTTTCCCCTCAGGGCAGAGATCTGTACTTTATTTTCTCCAGAGGATAAATGTCCAGCATTCTGTACCAGGGAAGGGGCAGCAACTCAGCAGCATGAGTATGTAATGTAGGAATCTAATGGTTCTCATATGTTTTTAAACCAATCTTAGCATTTCCCCTGGAGCCCTACCCTAGGAAGGGCTGAATTCTGAGCTTTTTGAGCATATACTGGGTAAATCAGGTTACTAACCAAAATTCTGTTATTGGATCTTTTTCTTCTAGTCATGTTAGTTTATGCTTGTAAAAAAAGAAAACTCATTGTATGTAGCTCTTTTGGGGGTTGCTAAATCTACAGCAAAATTGGTTGGATGTGTTCAATGTGGCAACTTTACACAGAACCAGGCCCAATTTCTATATGGGCCGAGGCATGTGTCCAGTGTTTATTTTTATAAATGTTCCATTCTGAATGTTCAGTAATTATGTTCTCTTGCCAAAGTTGTCTTTTAGCACTCTGCCTGGTTTATTTTTAGCAGAGGACAGATACATTGACAAGTCTAATAATAAAAATCCTCCCCAAGGGTTGTTTTGTTTTTTTGCATTACGGCCTTAAATAGATATATTTGATTTCCAAGAAGTTGATTTTAATTTAAGAAAGAAGAAATTGCTTTAAAAAAAAAAACAAAAAGTTTCACAATGATAAATGTTTGTCTTCAGAAAATGGTATCAGGGCAGTGTCATTTTCTACAAGAGATGAACTTGTCCTGTAAAAAATCATATAAAAATCAGATAAGCTGCATATCCCATAGGGATATTTTTGATATTATTAAAATTCATTAACATTTATTGAACTCCATAATTCTTGGACTCTACGTCATACCCCCAGTTGTATTTAAGGAGACTCCGTCACCATTTCAGGTTCCTTGGAGACCATTTAAGGCATAGTAAGTGCTAGAATCATTTTTAGAAAAATGACTAACCAAAATCTACCACTAGGAAAAAAAAATGGGCAACGTTCCCTGGCTTGGTATAAGTTTTTAAAAAGATCTTTGTATTCCCTGCTTATTTAAGTGGCTCAAGAAATGAGACGCTATACTTCAGGATCTTGTAGCCATGACTCCAGAGATAAATTGTTTGAGCTATAATTAACCCCCACTTCGGTTTTGGACACTTGTTCATCTTCCTGGGAGGGGTTAGCTTCACTTCTGCACTGAGGGCAGCAGTTTCAAATTGCCTAAGGCAATTAAAGCTGGAATCATGGAGCAAAAAGAAAAAAAAATATATATATATATATATAATTTATATATAATTACACTTTAGTCCTGCGGCTGCTGGGAAAGATTTTACTTTGACAATTTGTCTTGTCACTTTTCTATTGGTATATATTGTGGATACAATTTAAATTAAAATCTCTTTGTTTATTTTTGGTCTATAGTTGGGACCCTTGAGCAGTAATGTGAGGACTGAGTGCTTACAGCTAGTGGAGGGATATAAATGTCAGTGTAATTGATTAGAAACAGGTTGCAGGTCAGAAGTCAGATAAGGGTGACTAAATAATCAGCAAAAGTTAGGGATAGGACCTGGAAGTTTGTGATTAAAGTCAGCCCTGAAACACTGGACTCTTAGAGCTGAGTGGGTCCAGAACACTGCATGTGAGATAAATCCCTCAGGTGATTCTTACTGAGGTTTTCCTTTATAATTTTAAGGGCCACTTTTAAGACCTTTATAGATTCTTACAATTCTGTCGAATTCCTTGACTTTAAGTCAAAATGCAAATATCATTAAGATTGTATACATGTAAATTGTTTATGTCTTGTGAAGATTTTTGAGATTTGCTTTTGACTTTTAAATTTTTTAATTAAAAAAATTTTTAATGTTTACTTAATTTTGAGAGAGTGTGCGCAAGCAGGGGACGGGCACAGACAGGGAGGAACAGAATCTGAAAGGGCTCCAGGTTCTGAGCTGTCAGCCTAAAGCTCCACGTGGGGCTTGAACTCAAAAATGGCAAGATTGTGACCTGAGCCTACTTCTGACACTCAAACAACTGAGCCACCCAGGCACCCGCAGATCTGCTTTTGACTTCTAAAGAGATTTGGCTAGGGGCGCCTGGGTGGCTCAGTGGGTTGAGCATTCGACTTAGGCTCAGGTCATGATCTCACGGTTCGTGAGTTTGGGCTCGCTTTGGGCTCTGTGCTGACAGCTCAGAGCCAGGAGCCTACGTCAGATTCTGTGTCTTCCTCTCTCTCTGCCCCTCCCCCACTTGTGCTCTGTCTCTCTCTGCCTCTCAAAAGAAAACTAATAAAAATTTTTTTAAAGAGATTTGACTATAATAATTTATAACGAGTTCTCATTTCTCTACCATTGTGCATATTTGGAAATTACTGGCAAGTGAGAAAAACCTACTCATTGTTTGCATATGTAATTATTTTGTAATGAACATAAATTTAATCTGGCAAGTGATAGGTTTTGTGGATATCTAACATATTTTATTTCCGTTTTTAAAGTTTTCTTTAATACTTTGGAGTCAATACTCACTTTTACATATATTAAGCTCTGAAAAGCTTGTTGGTCCCAAGGCCAGGTGTCTGTAATATTTGAAAGATAAACCCACTTAATGCTGTAGAGTTTGATCTTGGTGTAGGTGTCGAGGCATCGTCAGATGAGTCCGAAGTGTAGAAAACTTTGATCCAAAAGAGCATGAAGGAACACTGATTGGGACATTAGAATCAATAACTAACTGAAGAAGAAGGTTAAGACAGACATGGCAATGACCTTCAATTATCTGAAGAGATAATTAGTGGGGGAAAAAGGACTTAATTTTTTATGATTCATAGGCCAGACTTAGGATCAATAGATGTATTTTTGGAAATGTAAATTTTGGTTCAATTTTTTTTTTTTATGTTTATTTATTTTGAGAGAGACAGCATGAGTGGGGGAGGGGCGGAGAGAATCCCAAGCAGGCTCGGAGCTGTCGGCACAGAGTCTGAGGGGCCTCAAACCCACGAAGCCATGAAATCATAACCTGAGCTGAAACCAAGAGTTGGAAGCTTAACCGACTGTGCCGAGGCCCCCCAATTTTGGTTCAACATAAAGAAGGATTTTCTAACAATGAGAGAGTGTCGTTGATGGAATAAGTGCATTTCTAAGATCATGAACCCATTTTACTTGTTTATTTAGGAGGCACATTCATCTACGAGAATATGTACATTTTTGACAGATAATTGGTTTAGATAACCCAAGATCCTCTCAAAGTCAAACCTGAGAGAAGTTTTAGAAACACATGGTTAGTAGGTAGAAAGTGGATTGCATTTGAAGATAATCCCTGAGAAGTTTGCCTTGGTGTTCATCTGTGGTCAATGAGTCTGTTGCCAAATGTAAGGATATACTTTCTTTAAATACATTTACTTCAGCAGCACTTTAATTTCATTAACTTTTTTATTAGGTATTTGCTAAAGGATGTAAGAGGCTGCTGAAGCAAGGGAGTCTATCATATTTGTCATGAGATTTGAAAGAGCAGAAAAGTTGCACAGTTGGAGGAGCAACTGAAAGTACCACTACTCTGTCACCTTGGAGTCAAGGCTTTAAAAAAAATTATAATAGTTAATATTATCTTTTTCTAATTAAAATCTGCACAAGATAAAAAAAATTAATGAGAATATTGGTAGGGCTGTCTGTCTTATTAGCCCAGAGTTGTGGATGTATTTGTTGGAAGTTTTAGTGTTAGGCGCCAGTTTAAAGACAACGGGGTGAGTTTCAGGCAACATGTCGATAGAATGTCCCACAAACAACCCTGATCCTTGTTCTCATATTACCTTCACACCAACAAAACCAGAAGCCTCTCGATAATATAATTTCTTGTGCTTATTGTAAAAGATAAGCTAAAAATTTGGACCAGTAAAAAGCTGTCCAAGATTTTTAAAAACTAAAGATTAAAAAATAAAAATGAAGCCACTTTAGCGGATGGACTTGTCTGTCTGAAAGGGGGAAAATTGTTAAGGCTCTAGTATTTGATGATATACTATTAAAGAAATGTTGTTTAAAGTATTTTTACCTACTTTGTGTGTGTGTGTGTGTGTGTGTGTGTGTGTGTGTGTGTGTGTGTGTGTATTTATTTTACCTTGACAGGAAACATGAGGTTTCTGGAATAGAGAACAGAAGAATTATTTACTTACAGAACATCTGTGCCCATTCCTGGGACCTATTCTCTCTAGAAACAGCATGGTAAAGCCAGCTATCTCCTGCATACACAGTGGTTTTAAGGAGAGGAGGTTTAAGATGAGGAATTTTGGAGTTTATAGAGGAACTGCTTGCACAGCTATCTCTTGTCACTTTCAGACAGAAAGAATACTTTTTAGCTTTTATCGTGTGGAATGTAAACAAATCCTTCCTAAAGAGACCAACCAAAGTGCCTAGGTCTGTTACTCTGTGGAATATAAACAAATGGCTCCTGGGAAGAGAAACTAGTACATTTCTCCAGCTAGCGCTATGTTTAACTTCTCAGACTTGTTTGTCATTTACCATCCTTTAACCAGGCTGCCACCACTCTTTGCCCAGGAAGCTGTGACCATGCAGAAACAGGAAATCCGTAGTTGCTACCTGACATTAACAAACTCAGTACCACTTATGTATCACCTGTGGTTCAGGATCGGGTTCCCTTGTATCATTTCTCAAGTCTTTTATTATGGGCTTTGTTTCTTGCTTATGGAAACTTAATAGCAGAATTGGATATTTGCATAATTATTCAGAGTTCCTAAGGTCATTTATATTAGACTATTGTTAGGGGCCGAATTGGGTCCCTCTCAAAATTCACATGTTGAAGTCCCAACCCTCATTACTTGAGAATGTTACCGTTTTTGCAGATAGGGCCTTCAAAGAGATGACCAAGTTACTGAGGTCATTAGGGAATTAATCCAGTAGGACTTGTGTCCTTGTAAGAAGAGAGAGAGACACCAGGGATGTGTGCACACATAGAAAAGGCAATGTAAGCACATAGGAAGAAGGTGGTCATCTGCAAGCCAAGGACAGAGGCCTCGGGAGAAACCAAATCTGCTGACACCTTGATCTTGGACTTGTAGCCTCCAGCAATGTGAGAAAATTAATTGCGGTTGTTTAAACCACAAGTCTGGTATTTTATTATGGCAGTCCTAGCAAACTGGCACAGATTTCACTCATTCTTGTACTTAGTACGTAAGTATTTACTGAGCTCTTGGAACATGTGAGGACGATCTATTAGGGCAGGCAGGACAGAAGTGCTGATAGGAAAAAAAAATGAGCCTAGAAAACCTTATTTACAGAAGTAAGTAATAGAGTAAGAACTTTAATTCAGGTTTCTCGAATTTCTAATCTAGTATGTTTGCTTCTGTCTTTGAATAGAGCAGCTGTTTATGGAAGTTTATCCAAGTTAACGTGAATGTTTCAATAATCCATTGTTGTGTAAAAAAAAAAAAGCCTTGAAAAACCCACTGGCTTAGTAACACTTGCAGTTGGTTGTCATAATTGCGTGGGTTACTGGCTCAGCTAAGTATTCTTGAGCTACATATCAGTATAGTTGGGGTCACTCACATGACAGATTCACCTGGGAACTTACTGGTGTTGGAACATACAAGATGGCCTCTCATCCTTTGGGGCTTCTCTCCATATGGCCTGTCACCATTCAGTAGTCTAATTTTAGCTCCTTTATGCCATAGTGCCTGGCTTTCAAGGGAAAGTGTTTGAAAAAGACAAGCCTCACTGTATAAATCTGCATCAAGCCTCAGATGACATCCTGCTTGCTAATGTTCCACGGCTTACATGGATAACTGGGGTCAATGGAGGAGCAGATGACACATGTCATGCACATAGGAAGGTGGGAATCTTTACAGGCCCATTTGTAACAGTCTATCTCAAGAATGTGGAAGGTAGTCGTTAAGTCGATTTTTGTACTATGAGAAAGATTCCCAGAATTCTCAGGTGCTGATAAGAAATAGACACATACAACCAAGTTATCACTTGATACCAGGAATTAACAGATTTCTGTGTTCTATTGTTACTGTTATTCCTGCAAACATCTGTATATCATTTGGCTTATGTTCTCTCCACTAATAGCTCAGCTTGCTCGTTTAAAAACATAAAAAAAACATTCTAATTCCTGCGTAATTAACACAGTGTTACAGTAGCATCAGGTGTACAATTCAACAATTCTATACGTTACTCATGGCCCACCACGGTAAGTATACTCCTAATGCCTTTCATCTATTTCACCTATCCTCTCATTCACCCCCCTGTGGTAACCATCAATTCTCTATATTTAAAAGCCTATTTTTTTGGTTTCTCTTTTATTTCTTAAATTCCACCTGAGTGAAATCATATGGTGTTTGTCTTTCTCTGACTGACTTCAGTTGACGTTATATCCTCTAGATCCATCCATGTTGTTGGAAATGGCACCTTTTCATTTTTTATGGCTGAGTAATGCTCCATGTTACGTGTATACTATGTTTTCTTTATCCATGCATCTGTCGATGGACACATGGGTTGTTTCCATAATTTGGCTATTGTAAATAACGCTGCAATAAACATAGGGATGCATGTATCTGTTTGAATTAGTGTTTTCATGTTCTTTGGATAAATACCCAAAGTAGAATTCCTGTATCATATAGTAATTGCGTTATTAACATTTTGAGGAATCTTCATCCTCTTTTGTGTTCCCACCAAAAGCGCATGAAGTTTCATTTTTCTCCACATCCTTGCCAACACTTGTTTCATGTGTCTTTTGGTTTTAGCCATGCTGACAGGTGTGGTGTGATATCTCACTGTGATTTTGATTTGCATTTCACTGATGATGAGTGATGAGAATCTTTTTATGTGTCTATTGGCTATCTGTATGCTATCTTTGGATAAGTGTCTGTGTCTTCTTCCCATTTTAAATTGGATCTTCTTTTGTTTTGGTTTTGAGTTATAGAAGTTCTTTTTATATTTTGGATACTAAGCCTTTATTGGATATATCGCTTGGAAATGTCTTCTCCCATTCAGGAGGTTGTGTCTTTGTTGTTGTTTGTTTGTTTTGTTGATTGTTTCCTTTCTGTTCAGAAGCTTTTTTTGCTTGCTTTGTGTCAGGAGACATATTTAGAAAAATGTTGCCATGGCTTATATCAGAGTCTTTCTTTTTGTTGTTAATTTAAGAAAAAAATCTCGGGGCGCCTGGGTGGCGCAGTCGGTTAAGCGTCCAACTTCAGCCAGGTCACGATCTCGCGGTCCGTGAGTTCGAGCCCCGCGTCGGGCTCTGGGCTGATGGCTCAGAGCCTGGAGCCTGTTTCCGATTCTGTGTCTCCCTCTCTCTCGGCCCCTCCCCCGTTCATGCTCTGTCTCTCTCTGTCCCAAAAATAAATAAACGTTGAAAAAAAAATTAAAAAAAAAATCTCAAAAACGAGTACATGATTGTTAAAACTAGTTATCTTTCAGCACTTTTACTCCGAGATTCATGTCCAGTGCCATTGTAGGCTACTACTAGGTCATAGTCCTATACTAATTCAGCTGGCTATCACCAGAGGACAGGGTCATGGGGTGAAAACATGTTGACTTTTGCAAAAACAGAAGGTGTCTCTACATAAAAAGCCCTTAATGAGAGCAGCAGGAGACATGAAGTCTTGGCCGGTCTCTTTTATGCCTTAGTATTGCTTTGTTCCAGGTATGTTCTTTAGTAACATGGTTAGTCTGCTTTCAGTTGCTGAAAAAGGCTAATATCAGTGATCACCAAATTATTACTTTTCCACCTTCCTTACAAATCCCTGTGCAAAAGCCCAAGAGCACTACCTTGTCTCAGAGTCACCATTTACCTAGTTCTGTGGATGGTGAGGCCCAAAATTACATGACTCAGTGAAGCTATCGCTTCAGTATCAGACTTCCAGGGAATCTTGACCCTAACTTGGCTACTACTTCTAAATCTCTGAGGACCTAAAGGTTCAAAATAATCTAGAACTAGTCAATCAATCCTTGACGTGTACAAAGGGAAAATAAAATAGTTGAAAGCTGCCAAAATTAAGAATAACACTATAACATACCATTGCCATAAAGTATAACCGACCTATTTAAATAAACTCTTCGTTTCATTAAAAGTAGATGTCATGCATGTGAAGAGAAATAGTATACTGTAAAGCCATGTTAGCTGCCAATGCTGAGCAGTCCTGTTACTACAAATCTATTTCTCTAAGAAGCGCACTCTTCCATCCTCTGTAATGAAAATTGCATACTGTAACTCTCTTCTCAAAATTTGCATTTAGACCCCAATAGTCATTTTATCTGATACCTTGTTTTCTATGTCACTGAAGAAAATATTGTTATTGAGCTATGTCTACATCCTGCCATCGTTAAATCTACATATGTGAATGTACCTTCATCCACTTATCCTTTGCTCCTGCATATAAAATGACCATGTGTGCTTAGGATCCCTTCTATTTTCATTATCCTAAGGACTTTGTTACTTCAAGAATAGCCCATCTTTTCTGTATATTCAACTTCTATTATTTCAGTCACAAAAGACCCTTCATTGACACTCTCTCCCCCTTCAACTATTTCATTATTCTCTGTTGCCTAAATTCTCAAAAATTTTGTGTACACATTTTCTTTCCTTGTGTGCTTTTTCAATATTGTACTCATTTTGTTCTTTCCATATATAGAAACTTTTTCCCCCCAAGGTTACTAGATAAGTCCATCTTTGAAAATCCTTTAACTTCTTACTCTGGATAATCCATCAAAAACTGATTGACATTGGTTCTTCCATCTTTGAGATCATCTCCTTGATATATCCTTGTTCACTGGACATCCCTTTTCTATTTCCTTAGCTCCTGCTACCAGACTGCAGTATTGGAGTAATATATGACTCAGTACAGAAATCCTTTCTCTCATTCTGTAGTTAATTTCATTATTGGGGCTTTAGATTCCATCTCTCTCTGTCTCTCTCTCTCTCTGTCTCTCTCTCTCTCTGTCTCTCTCTCTCTCTCTCTCTGTGTGTGTGTGTGTGTGTGTGTGTGTGTGTGTGTGTGTGTTTAATGTTTATTTGAGAGAGAGGATGTAAGCATGTGTGTGAGCAGGGGAGGGTCAGAGAGAGACTGGGAGAGAGAGAATCCCTGGCAGGCTCCACACTCAGTATGGAGCTCAACATTGGTCTCAGTCCCACAACCCTGAGATCATGAGATCATGACCTGAGCCCAAATCAAGACTTGGATTCTTAACCAACTGAGCCACCCAGGTTCCCTTAGATTCTATCTGTATTTTGACAAATCTCAAATTGTCTTCATTGAAGGATCTCCATGATGCTGGACATCTTAAAAATATATATTTCATGTTTACTTCAATTTCATATTTTATCTTCACTTATATATTACATAAGGTCTTTCCTCCCTATTATTCCCACAGTCTTGCCCAATTTAGTAAGTAGTTTACCTACTTGAAGCAGGAATCTTGGGAATATCTCAAACCGTGATCCCTTAATCGGAGTTTCTGCTGAGGATTTATTGTACATGCTTGAAATCAAATGCCGTCAAGCAAAAAATGTGTTTATAACAATTTCTAAACAGTGAATAACAACATGTGAAATGCATAATAAATTGACACTCATACTTTTTAATGGCCATTGCCACTGACACCTTCTCCTTCTCTTTTTTGAAGTGAGGGGGTAGTGGGAGCGTCCAGGCCTGCATCCACTAAAGTAAAATTAATATCCCATCTTTACACACCCCTTTGGTAGAAACAGCAGGTTTGCAGGTCTGTGGACTTACCAACTAAATGCTTCCCTAAAAAAAGACTAATTAAAGGTGTTGTACTCTTAGGATTGGGTGTAGTAAGATTTCCCCTTTTCTTCCATTTTTTGGTGTCATCTTTATGGCATTCTAGGAAATGAACTTGTGTCAAGTAAGTGCAATGGTAGAGAAATCCAAAGTCAAGCCATTTTCCCCCCTTAAAATCTCTTGATTAACCCATTGAGAAGAAGTACCTTATTCATCATGGATAATAAAAAGTATCCCCTTTAACAGTGTTGTTGGAACACCTGTCCTGGTTTGACCCTAAATATATTGTCTCCAAATTATTTTGAGAACCTTGGCTATGTATATATACCAAGAAAATTAGGACATTGTAGATGCATGAGAAGTTGGCAAATATTTTGATGTAACACATGAGACTTCAATTTTAGCATCTTTTAAAGTTATTTAGAACTTAATAAAGATTACTTAGGATAATTTGTTTTTTCTAATTATCGTTGAATAGCAATGAAAATTTGAAGTTCCTATTTTTTAACAGGAGCTGCAGTACTTTTATCTTGTGGAATGTAAAATGCCTTCCTTGTTTTTCTACTTAATTTTTAAAGAAACTCTAATTAAAAAAAAATCAAACTTAGTGCCAAAATTTATATGTGACTCTTCAGGGTTCAATACACTAAAATTTAGAATTAAATTCTAGAATTTTAGCAAGCATTTCAGTTTAGTAATCATTTACTGAGCATTTTCTATGTGGCTGGCACTGACACAAGTAACTTTGTCAGCATTAATGGTGTGCACACTGCAGCTTACCTGCTGGCTTGCTTGGCAGGCATTGCTAATGTTTAACTAGAGTCCTTTAAAACGAATTCAGTTGAAGCCTCCTTAGCATTCAGTCTCAGTACAGGTCACTTTCATGCCAGGCACAGTATATTTACCATTTCAATTTAGCAGGCTCCAGATTTGTGAAGGGCCTGAGATTTTATTCTACTAGCAAGCTAATAGATTATCTTCTTAATGTTTTGTTGGTGCTAGCAAAAGACATGAGATGCCTGGGACAGAGACAAAGAAATTTATTACTCATGGCATAGCAAGGATCTTGAGCATCATACTCGGGCATGACGATTTGCTGAGACCCAGTCCTCACAAGTTGTGTTAGAAACCTGAGTCTGAGGAACCCCAAACTTTAATAATAGGAGGTAGACCTGTTGGCTCTTTTATTCAGAGGGAGAAATTATTTCTATCTTTCAAGGCTGTTCCTACACAAACATCCTTGAAAAGATAATCTTAAAGAATAGTCTGCATCTTTGTTGGAAAGACAGAAACAAACAAAAAAACTGGTGGAGAATGACCTCTCAACAAACAGAATATTTGGTCTCTCAAAGTGTGAAGTTTGAATTCAGGACTTAATCCACTTAAAGCAATTATACATCACACATCTTCTCCAGAAATCAGAAAAATAAATTGTACTTTAACAGATGGATCTATTCAGTCACTTCCTATACAACTAGGAACCAATTTTGAGCAAATAATTTAAGGTACAGTGATCAGAATTAATCCTGGGTTTTCACTTGGCACATACGTACTACATCTGGATTGGGTCTGGGTACCATTTTAGTTTTAAAGGGCATTGCAATCATTTTAATTATTCTTTTTGACCAGTTGTCCTATTAAGTGCAGATCTCAGTCTTGCTCTCTTTAGAAATCTATCAAACTAGTATTTTTTTTTTTACTTATTACTTTCCGATATACGTAAAAGTAGGGAAAGGAGTTCTTGTAATGAAATAGAGGTATACATCACCCAGTTTAATCAATTAGCAACTCATGGCCAATTTTCTGTCCCTATCTGACTTCTCTTGGATATGTTAAAGAAGTCTCAGGCTTCATAACATTTTACTTGGGTTATTTAGATCTTAAGATATTTTTGCTGTTCCCCTTTTTTGCCTATTACCTTTTAAAAAATACTTATTTTGATAGAGAATGTGTGTGTGTGTGTGTGTGTGCATGCAAGAGGGGGAGGGCAGAGAGAGAGAGAGAGAGGGAGAGAATCCTAAGTAGTTTCCACATGTCAGCACAGAGCCCATCGTGGGGCTCAATCCCACAAACCGTTAGATCATGACCTGAGCTGAAGTCAAAAGTCGGCTGCTTTCTGACTCCCATTACATTCTGATAAGTTTATTCTAGTGTCTGTGCCTATTTGGAAGCCCGTGTAAGTTGTAGATTTGAATCTTGTTAGGGGGCTTGGCATATAGGTGCCCTGTACTGTATTTTTTTTTCTTTTATTCTTTGACAGTCTTCTTTTTATATTGACCTATGAAGATGGAAGTTCCAGTATGATCAAATTTGGGCACCAAGAAAGCTTGAACTTTTTGTTTCTGATAAAGAAAAGCCCTACCTTTGGTTCATTTCCTTTTAACCCAGCAAATATGTCCTTAAGTCTGTCTCACATTTTCGTTTAGGAGATATGTGGCCATGAAATTCCCTTCGACTTGCTAGGACACCTTGTACACCTGAAAATTGCTGTAACCTCCCTGAAGTAATGATTTTGTCCAAGCCATGAATCATTTCTATAATTTTCCTCTGACCCTTCTCTCGGTGTACCTACAAGTTTAGAAATTAGTTATGCAAAGATGAACATAGGGCTTAGGCTTCAAAATAGACGTGGCCACAAACTCTGTGGAGACCTAGATCTGTCTGTTGAAAAAGAAAGCAAATGCTTGCAGAACTTGTGATTTGGTTGAACACTTCAACTTGAGAGCATTCTTTTGGCAGATAATGATTTGTCTGTAACAGTTTAGGTGCTAAATTCTTAACATACGCTGATAATTTAAAATTTGTGGTTCAAATGCTACTATCCTGTACTCCCATAATGGATAAGGAAACTTTGCTGTGGAGAGAGTGGGGTGGGAGATGGTGATACACAAAAGAAGCAGTCTTTAGGGATGAGGTTGTTGATTGCATCAATCAGGTAGTAAAATAAATCCATGTAAAACAATTCTCAAAGATTGGACTTCCTAAATAAGAGGAAAGAACCAAGGAAGCTGGCAAGGGTGAAAAAAAAAAAAAAGGAAAGTCTTGGCAAATGGCTAGGAGTTTGAGATACGATTCTGGAGGAGTGGCAATTGAATGGTTGCTTGCCTTAGGTAAACAGATAAATCTTAGGAAAAGAAGAAAGTCATTGTGATTATAACTTTGCACAAAGGCACTGGCAAGTAATCATCACAAGATCAAAAGCCCCCCAAAAACCAAGAAAAACAAACCATCTTTAGTGAACTCCCTGTGTTTAGTGGTTTTTATTCCTCTTCTTTGGTTGGTTTTATCAACAGTTCTTTGGGATGCTTCAGATTTTCTTGTGAAGCATATCCATAACTTTTAATGGTTCTCTCTGTTCACTGAGGAAAAAGATTTTTTCCTTCAGTTCCCAACATATTTTCACATGTACTACTACAGAATTTGTAGGGAGAAAATCTACAGGATTATTTTACGTGTACACTATACCAATACTCATGAATAAAACTTAATGTTCTCTTTTAATAGCATTTTGCAGAAGAATTTTAAGGAAGTAGCTATTAAGTGTCCAGGCTGATGTCTTAGGTAATGTTATCTGTGGCACATCTGTTGTACATGGATCATGAGTTTCATTTTATATATATATTATTATATATATAATTATATATAATTATAATATATATAATTTTTTTTTGCTTAGCTTTCAGTCACATAAAACATTCTGGAGATGAATGTTTTTCATAAAAATCAATAATTACCACTTTACAATCTTATGTGTGACAATTTTAGTTTTGATTCCTTTTCACAGGAAAATGCAAGATTTATAAATAGAATATCAAAAGATCGCTTTCTGGAGTGTACCGACGGTGTTTTCTTTGATGGCTTCTGATAATACTAAGTAGGAAATAACAGCGTACTGAATCACACTCTTCATGTTATATAATCGCCTAAAGTCAGTTACATAAGGAAGTAGACAAATAAGGCAAAAGCCAAATGTCTGTTGCATTTGTGAAAAAACCCAAGGTACATAGAGTGGAAATGACCATTGGTTGCCATCCAGGGTCTTACTCACTACTCATCAGTCTTTCAGGTTGCTGATTGCAGTAAGCATCTTTATGTTACTTATACCTTATGGATTGCAAAGGGAATGAGAGGAGAAATTAATTTCCAGTAAAGAAACATAACCTTGTTAATTTCTTAAGGCCTGTGCTAGGTCTCAAAATCTTAAAATACCTGACTCTGAAGGACTGGGGGTGGGAAAGCCCAGATGGGAAAGGATCAGCTCTGATAGTCCCGTCTGTACCAACATTTCGTGGAGGGCGCTGGTGGGGCAGAACAGAGGCAGTACTGAGTATGAGTTTGTATAAATCACTTACCATTTCTGAGCCTCACTTTCTCCTCTTTTATAACATGTGGACAGTATTATCTGTCCATATCAGGGTGGTGTTCAGAAGGTAAAATGAGATGATATGCGTTAAAATGCTTTATAAACTGAGTGCTATGCAAGTATAAGATGTTAAAAATCTTGAGTTTTGTTCTAATAAGGCACACAAAGAATGACATCCCTGGAGAGACAGGATGGGGGGATAGTCAAGGATTTTGATATAATCTTGTGTAAGACCTGCCCTTGAACATGATCTTCTCAGTTGCTAAAGGGATTAAGGGATATTCTTATAGGGATGTATCTTTTCTTCATCAACTTGTATAAATTTTTCAGAAGATCACAGCACTTTACTTAATGTTGTAGCTCTCCAATCACCTGATAGAAAAAGCTGTGCCTTTTGTCTTCTAAGCACACAATATAGGCCATGTCACAAATATGCTTCATCGGATTATCAAGAATATTCATTGTGCACACAACTCAAATAGCATCTGGAGGTGACATAGAATGGACTTCTTAGGGGGTGGAATGTAATCATATGCTGGCTGTATTAAAATCACTCATTTTGTTTAGAATTCAAGAGTATCAGAGGTAGTAAGAAGTAGGGAGGTCAAGAGGTTCATAGATTGCTTCATTTCTTTATTAACACATTTCTTACACAAAAATAGGTGGATCCAGTGTATGGACCAAAAAGCAAGACCTTTCTGCAAGCCATGTTAGTCTGCTTCCGTCTTTGGAGGGACACGAGGGAAGCTTTAAGAAGTTAAAGGGCATACTGATTTATTGCACTGATTAGCGATGTCTTGGCCTCTTAAAGCTCTGTCTGGGAAATCTAAAATGGAGAGTTGAGACCATTAGCAATATGGTTCCAACAAGATTCTCCACTCAGTAATGACTGGCTAAGTATTCATATAGGAAACATTTGGCCTGAATTATACTGAAAATTAGAACAGTCCTCCGTTTGACTTTGTATTTATAGAGAAGCACTGCTTAAGTGTATTGTAGACGTTGGAACCATGTTGCTGGGCACACAGCTCTTCATGCTCTTTAAGGCACTGGACTAAACAGCCCATTGAGTCTTGGAGGGTTCACAGGATGGAACCACTCTCGATCTGACTTTCATTCTTAATGGACCACGCAAAACAATACTGGAAAGAGCAAAAGGGAGACTGACTTGTGATCTCACTCTGTGTTCTAATTATAGTTGAAATTGTGCATGATTGGTTTCACATTACTGAGGTAATAATTTTTGCTTTTTGCCAGGTCAGAATATTAATACTGGCCCTTCCTGGAGTGGCACATAAATAACTTAATGAACATAAATGAATACAGACACAGGAGGATCACTATCCTGTCTCTACTTCGACCAAAAGCTGAATTTCCTGACAAAGAGCTCACGATCAGACTGACTAAATGAACGTGCTCCGTCAAAGAGTACAGAGCTCAACAAATGTGCCGAGTGCATACATCCAGCTATGCTTGTATGTCTTAGAAAACTGCCATGGTCTTTGGGGCCCAGGAATGAGAGCCAGCCGCCACTTGTGCCACTATTCAGGACTTCTACTAGGAAGCTGGACTCCATCATTAGCATACTGACAGGGGGGCCTCAGTGAGGGATAGCAGAAGAGGCAGTCCTTTGGAAGCAGCAAGGTTTGGGGTTGAATCCTTGACTGTTTACTACAAATGATAAAACTCCCCTTGGCCTCATTTTACTCTGAAAAATGGAAATGTCATGCTTTCATGAGACAAAACTAAGTGAACACAAGTAAAGGGTCTAGAACCACGTCTGACTCCAAAATGGCAATCCGTGCATATGGCTTCCTTGCTCGTCTAACAGGTTACTGGAGAAAGAGGAATGAGCGTATTTAAGGTAGCTGAGGTTTAGTCCATTCACTTAGGGATCATGGAGTTGTCTTTATGTTGCAGGACAATGGACTCTAGAATCTAGGTCTGAGCCTTCCCTCTGGGTCTCCTTCAACCTCTTCCTTCTTTGCACATTCCGATTTGCAGCTGGCTATCAGGTGACACCAGGGCCTGTAAGAGGAGATCCAGATGCTCCTATAAATGCAGGTGCATTTTACACAGTTCTGACTCCTGGAGAAGGATCCTTCATTATTCCTGTCCAAAAAATACTGTGCCTTAAAGAGAACTCGAGGGAATTTGCAGGAATATTTGTATTTGACACCATGCTACTTCTCTGCCTGATGCCCCTCCCAAAACAATTTGTGTTACTTGGCTGTTTTTTTTTTTTTTTGGTCATCTTAAGGTCACTCTACTGCTGTAAAATAACTTCAAATGTTTTTGAAATAAGTTTCTCCTCCTGTGCCCCCCCCCCCCCGCCAAACAACTTCAATTTAGTATGATTTCAGGTAGATTTTTTTTTTTGAGAGAGAGAGAGAGAGAGGGAGAGAAAATACCAAGTAGGCTTCACACTGTCAGAATGGAGTCCAGTGCAGGACTGAGAGTCACAAACCATGAGATTATGACCGGAGCTGAAACCAAGAGTCGAATGCTTAACCAACTCAGCCACCTGGGAGCCCCTCAGGTAGATTTAAATAGAAAGGCAAATGGGTTGCAGTAAACGTGTACCCAACTCAGTCAACATTTATTGGTCCTTTGTCCTTGGAGCTGTGCTAGGAGCTGGGGATACGAGTTAACAAAATACATCCCTGTCCTCACGGCCACAGTCTAGGGATATCAGAGCCACATGTGAGGGGGAAAAAAATAGCATTGCAGTTGGAGTCGCGGACTACCAGAAAGAAGGAAGAGCCAGGGACCATGCCTGAAGCCTTCTCATATGTTTCCTTAATTCTCACGGTGTCCCTGGGAGGGAGGTTTTGACATCTCCACTTGTATGTATTAGGAAATGTCTGGATAGAGATTTTGATTAAAATAACACATTAATGGCAGAGCAGAAAAACAAGAAAACTTGCTCTGCCTAGGGACTGGAAATCTTTACATGGAAGAAATGGCATTTGATGTTAACCTAGAACTAGGATGAGAAATTGGAAAGTTGTGGCTGAGACAGACAAAGGGTTAAACATTAAGAGATAGTGGATTGCGTCATTTCTTAGAAACAATGCTCAGAAACACCAGCTCAAGCACAGAGACTGACTACATTGGGAGAGGTGTTCTAATCAAGTAACCCTGATTCAGTTGCCCTTAATGTATACTGTTACTAGAATTTTCTGTCTTCATCAGTACCACTGTGACCATAGAGTAACCATGGGCGGTTGAATTGGCTCCTCTTAGCTTAGAGAAACAAGCTGGAACTTGGGAAACTTTATTGAGTATCAATGGAGAAAGAATAAAATGCAACGAATTTAAGGGCATGGAGATTACCATGTACTGGTTTTCCAATACTATTATAGATTTTTATTGCCAGGGTCCCCTTATCTTGACCAGCACCCCTGTCTTTCAATTTCTGTAGGAGAGTGGGAGCTTAACCTTTATAAATGGCAATTAACAAACACAAATGGTCTGATCACATAGGCCAAATATCCCATAATGTCTTCCAGTACTTTCTCACTAGCTCATCCTATCTCGTTTCTGTGGGCTCAAATTCAATCTCTATTTTAACATTCTTGAGTAAAATCTTCCTTACCTGTTGATATTCATCCAGTGCAGCTTTTCTTCAACCCTGCCGCATAGGCACACACATAGCAACCTGAAATTTCAGGTAAAACACTTGTTGTATAAACCAGGCAAACAACAAGTACTCTATCTTGGAAATTAAAATGCAGCATGATTGGGCTTTTGATGGAGTATAAGAACGAGACGTCTTGGGGACCCTTAGTGGCTCAGTTGGTTAAGCATTTGACTCTTGATTTTGGTTCAGGTGGATTTCACAGTTCATGAGTTTGAGCCTCACATCCTGCTCTGTGCTAACAGTGCAGAGCCTGCTTGGGATTCTCTCACTCTCTCCCCATCCCTCTCTGTCCCTCTCCCCGCTCCTTCTCTCTCTCCCTCTCCCCCTTCCTCCCTCTCTTTCTCCCCCTCTTTATCTCTTTGCTCCTCCAATAAGTGCGCACATGCTCTCTCTCTCTCAAATAAATAAGCTTAAAAAAAAAAAAGAATGAGACTCTATAGCATCTTAGGGTGGCATTGAAGCTGTGAGCTTTGAGACCATGAAGGAATGTTGTTTACTTCAGATATTACCGTCTGTAAATGCTATTTCCTGCCTTTTAATTTTGTAATCCCCTGTAGACTAAGGATTACTTAATTATGATTACAGAATAAAATATAAATATTTTCACCCTTGATAATGTCAAATGTGGAGGTGGGAAAAGGGAAGGAGAGAAGCAGGAAGGGATGAAGGTAAGGGTGTGAATACAGCTGATCTAAAATGGCTTAAATATTTTACTAAAAACTAAAAAAAAACCCAAAAAAACACCAAAAACCTAATGATATTGGGCTATACTGGAGGATGGGAGAGGATGAAGAATTTTAATCATATTAAATGCAATTACAAGAATAATTTTTTTTAATGTTTATTTTGTGAGAGAGAGCATGCATGCATGTGAGAGCGTGGAGTCGGGCGGGGGGGGGGGGGGGTGGTGCAGAGAGAATTCCAAGCAGACTCCGCACTGTCAGCTGTCAGCACAGAGACTGACTGTGGGCTCGATCCCATGAACCGTGAGATCATGGCCTGAGCCAAAATCAGTAGTCAAGCCTCTGAGACACCCAGGCATCCCTACAAGAGTAATTTTTAAGGGTAATAAATCAACAGATAATATGTGTGGTAGTTAAAATAGAAGCATCATGGCATTTGAAAACAGAAGATCTAAAACCAGAAATGTCTAAAAGTTACTGGTTCTGAAATGGAGTTTTGGAAGGTAAAGAGTAACGTGGTAAGAGACTGTATGTCATTACAAATGTTCTTGTACTATTTTTTTAACCATAACGATTATGTATTATTCAAAGTTTCTCTTTGGCAATCATATACTGGTTCTTTTGGTGGGGGCAGTGGAGGATTCCCTGTCCCAGGCCAGGCTCAAATCTCTCTGAGTCCAGTTCTTCTCCAAGCACATGCCTCTGGGAATCTTTGTGTCTCTCTCATATTCCTAGTGAGTTTAGCCTTTTTTTTTTTTTTTTGTCTCTCACAACTGTGAGAGACAGTTTGTCTCTCAGAAGGCTAATGGACTTCCCCTTTTACCTTAGTTATTTCTTTTCCTAAAATCCTTTTTTTTGAAGCAAAATTCTCTCCCTGTTAGCACCTTTGTCATACTCTTCATAAAACACTTTTGTCAATTCTAGAACTTTATTCTGTCCTCCTTTAGACAAGTTTGTTAATGTTATGTTTAATAGTTGGTTCTCAGGACTGAGTAGAATACTCTTTTATACAAGACTAAATAGGAAAGGGCAGACCAACTCCTTTCTTGGGTTCATATATTTAGAGTTCTCTTTTTTTGGACATTAAAATTAATTTTATAAATGCTATGCCTAGGTGCTTAAAGTAATTACACTTGACTAATTCTAGTCACCTGATTTGGATATTTATTGTGATGAGTATTCTTATGGTGAATGCTTATTGTGGTGGAGAGTCTTGTGTGTTTACTATTCCTTAATTCCTGTTAAATCATAATTTGGGGAGCCAAATGTATATTTGCTGATGTGAAGAATAATCTTAAGCAGAGGAAGATATTAATGTACAAAAAAATAACATTTTGTAACCTTTTTTCCATGTATTACTTTATTATAATATTGGCTAATTACAATTGTAATTTTGACTAATTGTAATATTGACTAATACTATTTACATTTTTATTCATTTCCTGAACTCTTATTCACTTGAGAGAAATATTTCCTGAGGGTTCCCTCCATATGAGGGTTTATCACTTGGTTGGAAATGGGTAGGCCGGCAGGAGCTAAGGGACAGATGGGACACGTATTAAAGCATCATGATTTTAGAGGGAAAATATAACTCCCTTTGAACAAATAAAGGGTGACTGGGGGATTATCCTTAACTATTGTTTTCATTAGTGAATTTGCAATACTTAGAAGGATGGGCAGAGAATGAAAAGGCAAGTATATAAGGTGGGTGGTCTAAGAAGTTGAGTGATTCGTTGAGAAGAGAAAAAGAAACATTGAAGTAAAACCCAAGACTGCAATACACTTCTGAAAAAAGACTTTTCAGAATTATTAAAAACTAGGGAAGTAGAGTTTATGCTGAAGAATCTGTAGATAAAATTACTATAAAGCTGTTCTACATCACTGTCCAGCGTGTAGTATTTTACATACCACAAAATAGTAATCATTGTATGACCAAGTAAATTAGTAAATTGATAAAAAAAAAGCAAGACTTTAACTCTGGTTTCCATAACCCCTTCAATATTAACATTCTATAAATCTAAAATCTCTATTCCCATATCCTCATTCTTCTAAGTCAGGCACATACATGGCAGCTGTCACCAAGAAGCCACTTCCAAAAAAATAAGTCCTGCTCCAGGAAATTTCTAAATTATACTTATCCTCCCTTGCTCTTTGCTTTCAACCATTTTTATCTTGGATCCCTAGTGCTATAGAGCAGATTGCCATCTTGTTTTTATACTGTGTTTTGATAACTATCCCTTTGTATTCTCATTTTGTCCTGACTCTGCTTGTCACAGGGTCTCAGCTTTTGGCTTTTCCTCATGTAGGGGTATCGCAAAGATGTGGAGAATCCTACCTTAGCTTCCAACTATTATGAGGAGGGGAGCTGAGTCACATTTGTTCAGCACCAATTCTCATGTAACTATTACATTCTGTCTTCCTTTCTAGCTTTGGACACAGTTGCTATTGTTGTTCTTTTTACTTTGCTTCCTCCCATTTACTTCCTACACCTACTTTACCTTCACTTTTGCTTTCATCACTACACCTCACTTTTCTTACACGATGACCAGTGAGCAGTCCCCTTGCTGGGATCTTCAAAGGGAAAACCCAAATCCTTAACGTACTTGACTGTGTTCAGAATTAAACATTCCCTTCTGAATAAATACTTGACTTTCCATATATCTCTCTGATAACTCTTTTGTTTCTCAGAATCTATTTCCTCCACTTGCTCCTGAGATCTTCTCTGGGACCTGTTTCCTCCTAGATGTACAAACTACAGCTAGAAGAGCATTTTCTTCTATTTGTAAGACCCCTGTCAACTATTGCTCACCTGCCCAAATCTCTCTCTGGAGTTCTAGACCTAAATATTCTTGTACTTACTAGTAAGCATCCCCACCCCATTGTCAGATCACGTACAGTGAAGGAAATCTTATTTTCAAAAAAAAACCAGAAAACAAAAAAAGTAACATCAAGTTGGTATCATCTGTTTAAAATAATAAGTGTCTCTATTTCTAGGAAATGGTTATGTTTATGACTGTTAAAAATCTTAGAATTATAACCTAGAATCTTAGAACATAAAAATTACTGAACCATATAGGAAAATAATACAAGCTGACACTTAGTAAACACATACTTTGTCCCAGGAACTGTTTTAAGTCTTCCGGATGTGTACAATCATTGAATCCTTGGAACCACTCTATAAAGTAGCACTACAATTATTGGCATTTTACAGATGAGGAATCTGAATAGAGAGCAGCATTTTTTCCTAGTCACATAGGAATAAAGTGGCCTAGGACTTAAATTCATGCCCTGATGTCAGGGTTCACATTCCTTATCATCTTTGACTTCCTTCCAGGAAGACTCTGAGAGATTGTAGCACATTGTTAATGAAATACTAGAAGACATTAGGAAACACATAAAAGAGATGAGGAGATAAAATGACTCTCTTTGGATATAGAAGAAAACTCTGAAACCAGACAATGACTCAAAATATGAGGAAGATCCAATACAAAGTAGATAATTTTAATGCTATGGTCAGGATGGAAGATCATAATATAGAAATTTGTGTTTCAGTTGAATCACTGCCATTGATGTGTTGCCTTCTCAGGGGACTGCTAATTCGATTTATAATAGGATGCATTATATATACATATGTATGCATATTATAAGGAATTAACAATAAACTTAATAGGCAATAAGATCTGCTATAATAGTACACAGTACATTGGGTACAACTTGAGTTTTTTTCTTTCATTAGCTATGGGAGAATTTTATTTCTTCTGTTATGAATTCACCTCAACACACACTGAGTGCATTGGCAGTTCCTAAAAGACTCCATTATGTAAAACAACAAACAATAAAAAAAAAATGTATATGTACTTGTGGATTGGGAAGACAACTTGAAATGGATTTAGGAAAACTGGGCTTTGATAGAGTTAACAGCGGTTCTATTTGGCCTCAAACTGGAAGTCCCATGTCCTGGGAAACTTCTCAGTCCCAGGCAAACCAAAGTGTTTGGTCATAGCTAGATCCACTTCTGTGAATTACCAGCCTTAAAACTCCAGGCAGATCCTTAAGTCTTTCTGATCCATCTCTCCTCATCCATGAAATGAGTCATCCCAGCACTAATGGGGCTGTGTGGACAGTGGTGCTACTGAGTCAAAGCAGGCATGTTCCCTGTGGGTGTGGGGGACCCTGGATGTGGTTCTTCTACTTTGTGTGGAGCACTGGCATTTTTCTCTGTAATGCTCATCAAGCTTAAACCTAGCATGTATATCACCGTGTTGACCATTGCTTTATCTGTAGCTATAGTTAGAGCCTGACATAGTTTATCATCAGTCACTCTTTGTTGGATAGACAAATGGGTCTGGGGCAAGAGGCCTTGGAATAGAAAAGTGGTCATAGTGCACAGGTATTGCCCTCATCTACATCTGTCACCCACACTGTTCTCTACTGTCTTTCTGTAGCATTCCATACTCCTTAAAAATACTTGCCTGGTTTACCACATATACACCAAATGGGAGATAGGTAGAAGGCTCTTTGGGGGAATCCAGCAGTGCAACAAACCTAGGGGTCTCTAGGCAGGAGTGGGGGCAGGACTTAAGAGCCTTTGCATGGACTATATTTACGCTACCTTGGCTACTATTTCTGAGGATGAAACATACTAAAAACACAGATTTTTTAGAGACTGAAATGTTGGGTAATTGTCTTTTGTGGAGATGAGGGTGTCAGTGTAAATATTTACCTTATTCATGCTTCCTCTTCCTTATTTTGTAAAACCATATGAGTGTTCCTAGTCATTACAAGAGGGGTGGAGTAGGAGGCTGATTGATTGATTTCAGAAAGAAATGGCTTTTTTCAAGTGACCATTGAAGCTAGGGTTTGAATAATGTGTTTGAAAATTAGAGGGTTGAAGCTACGCACTAAAAGAACGATAGCAGTAATTTTCACAGATGTCATGTGAATGAGCCAAAGGAATCAATGGAGCGCAAAAAAAATCAGTGACCTGAATATATTTCATATACTCATATTTGAAAACCTGCGTATAATATAAATGTCTCTGTTGAGGCAGTGTGACTAAGCATTTATTTATCCAAAATTTTAAAGACCTATTATGTGTGAGAATTTTGGTCAAAGAAACTGTACATATGCATCATGAATCTTTTTGGTTATTTCCAAGTTTAAGGCTCTCGTCTTCCACCATAGAAGCCTCACTACTGGGTGCCTTGTAAATATCCACTGTTAATAAGAGTTTTAAAAGGACTTACTCTTCCTTCCTTTGGAGGAAAGAGTGTATATCATATAATGGAAAATTACATCAAGGAAAAACTGGCCATATAGTCTAGACGGTGGAAAACAGATGTCAGGCACATACGTTAGGTTGAAAATAGCAGTTAGATTAAACAGAGGAGCAGATTCATTTTAATGATCCTGAGGTTATCTCCTGGAACTCAGGGACATAAAAGCAGTCAGATTTCAGGAAAGTCTGCCTCTGAAGTCTGCTCAGTCATCTCCGGAAAGGATGCTGCTCATCACGAGAAAGCAGGTGAGAGAGTGGGTGACTCAGTGGGGAGTCTCCAAAGTTACTAGGAAAACATTAACTCTGAGGGACAAATAAACGGCAGATGCAAGACTTGTGGGTTTGAGTCAGTTCTGAGTCTTCCTACATCAAGAACATGAAAAAAAAAAAAGGAAAAAGAAGAAAGACATTTATTTTTCCGTTTTCCTGGATTGTTTTCCTTCTGAGGAGCCTTTTGCTTAAACTAAAATTGCATCACCTGCGCATGGCTTCCTAGAGCAGGAACTGTCAAATCGTGAAGTGCAATTATTATATGTATTTTAGCATTGTGGCCTACCATAGTAGGAGTCTGTTGACATATTTTAATGAAAATGCCTCACCCTCAGGATTTCTCAGGTCTGTGTGGCCTAAAATGAAGTGAGGAATTAGAGTTAAGTGAGTATTACTGACTATCCATAGAGGCAAAATGGTTAATTCAAAACGCTGAACAGAAATTATGAGGTAAATTTTCAGGCTCAATTGTTTGATTGCTTTACCTTGTGTGTGTTGATAGGTCTGTTTCCAGCAGATACAACCTCTACTGTTTGGTGTAAGTGCTGCCTCCCTGGTTCCACCAGGTTCTTCATTCCAATTGAAAAAAAAAAATTGCATGCCTCCCTAGGGACTCGTTTTCAGTGTCCTCCATTTTTTTTTTAAATTTTTAAATGTTTTTTATTTATTTTTGAGACAGAGACAGAGCATGAACGGGGGAGGGGCAGAGAGAGAGAGGGAGACACAGAATCGGAAGCAGGCTCCAGGCTCTGAGCCATCAGCCCAGAGCCCGATGCGGGGCTCGAACTCACGGACTGCGAGATCGGGACCTGAGCCGAAGTCCGACGCTTAACCGACTGAGTCACCCAGGCGCCCCTTCAGTGTCCTCCATTATTAAAATTACTTGTTCAAGATTTCTGGTGAACTCTGATGAATTCATGATTTTCCTTATGAATTGGAAGAAATGAGTTTATACTTCTTTGCCCATTTAACAATTTTTTTTTTGACAGCTTACTATGCTCCAGGTTCACGTCTGGGTTCTTGGAATACATTGGTGAATAAACCAAAAATAGCTCCCCTCAAGGAGCTTATATTTCGGGGAAGAAAGACAAACATCATAGACATAAGAAATAGTAAGTTATATATTAGAAGGTGATAAGTGCTATGGAGAGAAAAACGGAGGGAGGTAAAGAGAATAATTATGTTGAGTTGGAGTATGTGGAGTTGGGTGGGTGGAATTTAGTTTCAATTCAAAATAGTGTAGTTTATGTACAGCTCATTGATCAAGTGACTCTCAGAGCCAAAGACTTGAAGTTAACAAAATGAGCCATCCTGAGGGAAAAGCATTCTCAGGCACAAATAATAGGGAATGCCAAGGTGCTAAGTGGGGAGAGTCCTGGTATGTGCATGGGCAGTAAGGAGGCCGGTGTTGTTGAAGTGGAGTGGGTCAGTGAGATGAGACTGTGTGTGGGTCAAAGAAAGGAAGGGGTTTGAGATGACAGCCTGTAGGCCATGTAGAGTTGAATGAGTTGTATTATGTCCCCCTCCTCACCCTTTTGCATCTGTTGAAGTCCTAACAACGAGTAGTTTAGAAAGCTGCTTTATTTGGATATAGGGTCATTGCAAATGTAACAAGGTGAAACCATACTGGGCTTAGAAGGGGCCCCTATTCCAATATGACGAGTATCCTTATCAAAAGGGGCAATTTGGAGATAGACGCACAGGATAAGGCCATGTGAAGATAAAGGCACAGACTGGGAGTTGCTTCTACAAGCCAAAGATTGCCATAAAATCACCAGATGCTAGGGGAGAAACAGAACAGATTCTCCCCCACAGCCTTCAGAGGGAACTGACTCTGCCAACACCTTCAACCTGGCCTTGAACACCTTGAACACACAAAGCCTCCAGAACTGTGAGACCATACATTTCTGTGTGCAAGTCGCCCTTTTATGTGGTATTTTATTACTACAACACTACCAAACTGATACATAGGGAATTCAAAGGATTTTGGCTTTTACTCTGGTGGACAGAAGAGGAAGTAAAGAGTTTTGAGTAAAGGTAGGGCATAGTCTGATATATATATATACACACACGCACACACATAAATATATATACATATATACATACATATACAGATATATATATATATATATACACACATATATATACATATACGTAGACATGAATACAGACCTACAAATATGTAGACATACGTATACATATATATACATATATATACATGTATATATACACACATACACATACGTATATACATGCATGTATACACATGTATACACATGTATATAAATATATATATACACATATATACACACATATATAAATATATATACACATACATATTTTACCACTTAAAAAGTTTATTTTAAAACTTTAATTCCAGTATGTTTAATATATAGTGTTACATTAGTTTCAGGTGTACAAAGTAGTGATTCAACAATTATAAACATTATACAGTGCTCATCATGATAAGTGTACTCTTAATTCCCTTTACTTATTTCATCCATCCTCTCACCAATCTCCTCTCTGGTAATTATCAATGTGTTCTGTATAGTTAAGAGTCTCTTTGTTTCTTTGTCTCTTTTTCTTTTTTCTCTATTCATTTATTTCTTAAATTCCACATATGAGTGAGATCATATGGTCTTTGTCTTTCAATGACTGATTTATTTCACTTACCAATATACTCTCTAGATCCACCCATATTTTTGCAAATGGCAACATTCCATCCTTCTTTATGGCTGAGTAATATTCCATTATATATTCTATACCAGTTTTTCGTTATCCATTTATCTGTCAATGGACAGTGGGTTGCTTTAATAATTTGGCTATTGTTGGGTGCCTGGGTGGCTCAGTTGGCTAAATGCCGGACTTCAGCTCAGGTCAGGATCTCCTGATTTGTGAGTTCAAGCCCCATGTTGGGCTTTGTGCTGATAGCTTGGAGCCTGGTGCCTGCTTTGGATTCTGTGTGTCTCTCTCTCTGCTCCTCCCTGCTCATGCTCTCTCATTCACTCTCTTTCAAAAAATAAACATTAAAAAAAACCCATAATTTGTCTGCTATTAATAGTGTTGCAACAACATAGAGGTGCATATAAATTTTGCAATTACTGTTTTCATATTCTTTGGTTAAATATCCAGTAGTGTGATTACTAGATCATCTGGTCATTGTTTGTAATATTTCGAGGACCCTCCATAGGTTACACAGTTGTCGCATCAGTTTGCATTCCCACCAAGAGTGCACAAGGGTTCTTTTTTCTCCCTACTTTTCCCAACATTTGTTTTTTGTGTTTTTGATTTTAGCTATTCTAACAGGTATGAGGTAGTACCTCCTCATGGTTTTAATTTGCATTTCCCTGATGATTCGTGATGTTGAGCAACTTTTCAAGTGTCTGTTGGCCATCTGGATGTCATCTTTGGAGAAATGTCTGTTCATGTCTTTTGCCCATTTTTTAAAATATTTATTTTTGAGAGAGAGTGTAAGCATGGAAGGGCAGGGAGACAGAGGGAGACACAGTAAATGAAGCAGGCTCTAGGCTCTGAGCTGTCAGCACAGAGCCCAATGTGGGGCTCGAACTCAGACTGTGGGATCATGACCTGAGCTGAAGTCAGACATCAACCAACTGAGTCACCCAGGTGCCCCATCTTTTGCCCATTTTTAATTAGATTACTTGTAAAGTTTTTGTGTTAAGTTTTTAAAATATTTTGAATACTACCACTTTATCAGACCTGCCATTTGCAAATATCTCCTCCAGGTTGCCTTCCAGTTTTGTGGGTTGTTTCCTTTGCTATACTGAGGGTTTAATTTTGGGGCGCCTGGGTGGCTCAGTCGGTTAAGCGGCCGACTTCAGCTCAGGTCGTGATCTCATGGTTCCTGAGTTCCAGCCCCGCGTTGGGCTCTGTGCTGACAGCTCAGAGCCTGGAGCCTGTTTCAGATTCTGTGTTTCCCTCTCTCTGACCCTACCCTGTTCATGCTCTGTCTCTCCCTGTCTCAAAAAAAAAAAGAAATAAAACGTTTAAAAAAAAAGAGTGTTTCTTCAGAGGGTTTAATTTTGATGTAGTCCCAATAGTTTATTTTTACTTTGTTTCCCTAGGAGACATATCTAGAAAAATGTTGCTTAATGCAGCCAGAGAAATTACTGCCAGTGCTCTCTTCTCGGATTTTTATGGATTAAGGTCTTGAATCTATTTTATTTTTGTGTATGGTGCAGGAAAGTGGTTCGGTTTCATGCTTTTGCATGTTGCTGTTCCATTTCCCCAGTACCATTTGTTGAAGAGACCATCTCTTCCATTGCACATTCATGCCGCCTTTGTCAAAGATTAATTTACTACATAATCATAGGTTTACTTCTGGGCACTCTCTTCAGTTCCATTGATGTACGTGTCTGCTTTTGTGCCAGTATCATATGGTTTTGATTACTACACCTTGTAGTATACCTTGAAATCTGGGATTGTAATACCTCCAGTTTCTTTTTTAAGATTATTTGGGAATTGAGTCTTTTGTGGCTTCATACAAATTTTAGGATTATTCTTCCTAGCTCTGTGAAAAATGCTGCTGGTATTTTGATAGAGACTGTATTAAATTTGTAGATTGCTTTGGGGATTATGGACATTTTCACAATACTTTTTCTCTCAAACTACGATCATGAAATATCTTTCCATTTGTTTGTGTGGTCTCCCAATTTTTTCAGTAGTGTTTTCTACTTTTCAGAGTACAGGTCTTTGACCTCCTTGATTAAGTGTATTTCTAGATAGTATTTTTGGTGTAATTATAACTGGAACTTTGTATTAATTTCTCTTTCTGCTACTTAATTACTATAGAAATGCAAGGGGTTTCTGTGTCTTGATTTTGTATCTTGCAACCTTATTGAATTTATCAGTTCTAATAGTTTTTTGGTGTAGTCTTTAGCATTTTCTATATATATAGTATCATGTCTTTTTTGTATAAGAAATTTATTGTCAAATTGGTTTCCATACAACACCCAGTGCTCATCTCAACAGATGCCCTCCTCAATGCCCATCACCCACTTTTCCCTCCCTCCCACCCCCCCCCATTACCCCTCAGTTTATTCTCAGTTTATAAGAGTCTCTTATGGTTTGTCTCCCTCCCTCTCTACCTTTTATTTTTTCTTCCCTATCCCTCCCCCATGGTCTGTGGATGGAACTGGAGAGTGTTATGCTAAGTGAAGTAAGTTATACAGAGAAAGACAGATACCATATGTTTTCACTCCTATGTGGATCATGTCTTTTATAAATCGTGAAAGTTTTACTTCTTCCTTACCAATTTGGATGCTTTTTGTTTATGTTGTATGATTGTTGTGGTTAGGACTTAGAGTATGATGTTGAATAAAAGTGGTGAGAATGAACCCCTCTGTCTTGTTTCTGAGCTTAAAAAAAAGCGATCAGTTTTTCCCCATTGAATATGATGTCAGCTGTGAGTTTTTCACATATGCCTTAATAATATTGAGGTATGTTCTCTCTAAACCCACTTTATTAAGAGTTTATTTTTATTTTGAATGGATGTTCTACTTTGTCAAATGTTTTTTCTGCATCTTTTGAAATGATAATACTATTTTTATCCTTTTCTTGTTGATGTATGTGTCACATTGTTTAATTTGCAAGTATTGAACCACCCTTGCTTGCATTCCAGGAATAAATCCCACTTGACTGTGGTGAATGATGGTGTGTGTGTGTGTGTTTAGTATTTTGGATGTGATTTGCTGAAGATTTTTGCATCTGTGTTCATTAGTGAAACTGGCCTGTGGTTCTCTTGTTGTAGTGTTTTCTTTTGGTTTTGGTATAAGGGTAATGCTGGCCTCATGGAATGAATTTGGAAAGCTTCCTTCCTCTAATTTTTTTGGGACAGCTTGAGAATAGGTTAACTCTTGTTTAAATATTTGGTAGAATATACCTGTGAAGATATCTAGTCCTGGACTTTTGTTTTTGTTGGGAGTTTGATTCCTGATTCAGTTTTATGGCTGGTAATCAATCTATTCAAATGTTCTGTTGCTTCCTAATTCAATTTTTGGAGATTATATGTTTCTAGGAATTTATTTTAATTTACCCAATTTGTTGGCATATAATTTTTCTTAATTTTTCTTATAATCTTTTTTACTTATGCGGTGTCAGTGTTACCCTATTTCTGATTTTGTTTGAGTCCTCTCTCTTCAATGAGTCTGGCTTAAGGTTGATCAAGTTCATAGATCTTCTCAAAGAACCAGCTCCCAGTTGATTATTTTTTTCTATTTTATTTCTGCTCTAATCTTTATTCCTTCCTTCTGCTGGTTTGGGATTTTGTTAGTTATTTTTATAGCTCCTATAGGTGTGAGGTTAGGTTGTTTATTTGAGATTTTTTTCTCCTTGAGGTAGACCTGTATTGCTATAACCTTCCCTCTTAGGACTACTTTTACTTCATCCCAAAAATTTAGACTGTTGTGTTTTCATTTTCATCTATCTCCATCTATTTTTTTTTTAATTTCCACTTTGGTTTCTTAGTTAACCCATTTATTGTCTAGTAGCATGTTATTTAACCTCCATGTTTTTGTGCTCTTTGCAGATTTTTTTCTTGTGGTTGACTTTTAGTTTCATAGCGTTGTACTCAGAGAATATGCATGGTATGACTTTGATCTTTTTGAATTTGTTGAGACTTGTTTTATAGTCTAATATGTAATGTATTCTGAAAAAGGTTCCATGTTCACTTGAGAAGAATTTTTATTCTCTTTTAAGATGAATGTTCTGAATATATAGACACAGCTGGTCCAAAGTGTCATTCAAATCCATTATTTCCTCATTGATATCCTGTTTAGATAATCTCTTAATGTAAGTGGGGTGTTTACGTCTCTTACTATTACCAGTATTGCTATTGATTACTTTATGTTTGTTAATAGGTGCTTTGTGTATTTGGGTGCTTTCATGTTGGGTACACCGGTATTTGTAAGTATTATATCTTCTTGTTGGATTGTTTCCTTTATGATTATATAGTATCCTTATTTGTTTCTTGTTATAGTCTCTGTCCTAAAGTCTATTTTGTCTGATATAAGTATTCCTACCCTCGCTTTCTTTACACTTATTTGCATAACAAATGGTTTTTTGTCCTTTCGCTTTCAATCTGTTTATGTCTTTATGTCTGGAATGAGTCTCCTGCAGGCAGCATATACATGGGTCTTGCTTTTCTATTGATTCCTTCACCTTACGTCTTTTGATTGGGGCATTTATTACATTTACGTTAAAAGTAATTGCTGATAGATATGAACTTACTGCCATTTTTCCCCTTATGATTGCTTTTGTAGTTCTTCTCTGCTCTCATGATTTGTCACCTTCTTTAGTGATACACTTGGATTCCTTTCTCTTTATTGTTTGCATATCTATGGTTTTTGATTTGTGGTTACTATCAGGTTTGTATATAACATCTTATGTATATAGCAGTCCATATTCAGTTGATGGTCATTTAAATTTGAACCCATTCTCTCTTTTTTTTTGTTTTTAATTTAAATTCAAGTTGTATAACATACAGTGTAGTCTTGGCTTCAGGAGTAGAACCCAGTGATACATCTGTTACATGGGACACCCAGTGCTCATCGTGAAAAGTGCTCTCCTTAATGCCCATCATCCATTTAACCCATCCCACCCTCCAGCAACCCTAAGTTCTCTGTATTTAGGAGTCTCTTATGGTTTGTCTTAATCTTACTAATGGTCTTTCCTTTCTACTCAAAGAATCCCCTTTAGCATTTCTTGTAGGGCTGTTTTAGTCATCACGAATTCCTTTAATTTGGTTTGTCTGGAGACCTCTTACACTCTTCTTCTGTTCTGAATGATAAGCTTGCTGGATAGAGTATTCTTGCCTGCTGGTTTTTTTCCTTTCAGCACTTTGAATATATCCTGAAAATTCAGCTGATTCAGTTTCCCTTGTACACAACTGTTTTCTCTTGCTGCTTTTAAAGTTTTGTTGTTGTTGTTGTTTTGTTTTGTTTTGAGAGAGAGAGAGCCAGAAAGAGACTGAGAGAGAGAATCCTAATCAGGATCCATGCTGTGAGCACAGAGCCTAATGCGAACCTTGAATTCCCAAACCATGAGATGATCACCCCTTCTAGATGCATTAAAATTTTTCTGTCACTAGTTTTTTTTTGCCATTTCAATTACTATGTGTCTTGGTATGGACCTCTCTGTGACTACTGGATGTGGATATGTTTCCTTAGCGAGATTAGGGAAGTTTTTAGCTATGTATTCAAATAAATATTCTCCCTCATCTGTCTTCTCCTTCTGGGAACCCTATAATGCAGATGTTATTATGTTTGGTGGTGTAGCTGAGTTCATAAGTCTATTTTCATTTTTAATTATTTTTTTCTCTTTCCTATTCACCTAGATCACTTTGCATTACTCTGGTCTCCAGCCCACTGATCCATTCTTCGGTTTTCTCTAGTCCACTATTTATTCCCTCTCGTATTTTTCTCTTTATTGAGCTTTTCACCTCTGATTGGTTCTTTGTTTTCATTCTTTTTGTTAAGAGGGTTTCACTCCACTCTGCTGAAGTCAAGTGAGTATCTTTATCAACATTACTTTAAATTCTCTATCAAGTATGTTTCTTATCTGTATTTCCTTAAGCTCTTTTGCTTTGACTTTGTCTTATTCTTTTATTGGGGCCATACTTGTCTGTCTCCTCACTTTGTCTTACTCTCTGTGTCTGTTTTTATGTTAGAAGTTCCACTATGTCTCTTGGTCTTCGAAGTACTAGCCTTATGTAGAAGAAGTTCCAGTGGTGCCCTGCAGTGAAATACCCTATGTTCACCAGAAACTGGTGCTTCAGAGGTGTGTCCTTTGTGTCTTCCTGCATCATACAGTTGGAGCTGAGCCATATTTGCCTTCACTCTGCTACTCTGCAATGGCTCTCTTTGCCTGTTTTGGGCAGGGTTTTGTCTTTGTGTTGTTAGTGGTCCACTTTGGGACTGCCCGGCTGGGGCTTGAGTTGTGTCAGACCAGGTGTCTGCCAGAGCTGTAGTAACAGCAAATTTCAGGGTGCACTTCTCTGTTGTCTGCTGAGATGCCTTTGTTGGCTGTCGGGGACTGCAGTCAGACCAGGTATCTGCCCCCATCCCACTGACAGGGCTGAAGTCTGGCGTGTGTGGTTATTTTTCCCTCTCCCCAGGACAGGAGTCCTTTTGAGTAGTGCTACCCCTTTCAGGGCTGCTTGCACCCTGCCAGGTTTGGGCACCCCGTTGGGTGGTGTCCTGCCAAGGGTGTGTTGGAGGGAGTATGTATGTGGGAGAGGGAAGGGGTGGGATGTGGTGTGCCAGCCTTGTCTTCTACAGAATAGGATTTGCAGCTTCCCCAGGAAACCTCCTGCACAGGCTGCAGTGGAGAGGGTCAATCCACAGAAGAGTGCAGGAGCAGGGTGTATTTTCAGCAAGCTAGATGGAGAGTATTTACATGTGCTGGTTCCTGCAGGTGTCTGTATATCCAGTCTTGGGGTGCAGGGGAGGGAAATGAAGCTTGCCAGATCTTTTGTTTATAAAAAAGCCTCCCAAAGTTCCCTGCCCCTCTAGAACACCCTCTGATGTGCATAAATAAATTTCCTTCCTGTATGCCCCATGCATTTTTCAAACCTGTGCTTCTATACTGTATCTCTTTGGGGCTGTTAGTTGTGCTGTCTCTTTAAGAGTAGGGACTCAGTTTCCTACTGCCCTCCAGGCTCTCCCAGAGCAAAGCCACTGATTCTTGAAGTTTCCCTGAGTGTAAGAACTTACCAAGTTAGGCCTCTTGGACTTTCAAAGCCAATTGTTAGGGGGTTTTATCTTCCTAGTGCTGGTCCCCCATTCCTGGAGTGCCTAATATGGGGTGTGCTCCTCTCTTCTATCCTCTCCTGAGATGTCCCTCCCTCCCATGGACAGTCTTGTGGATCAGTTTGACTTCCAACTGCATTTCCACCCTTCTTGTCCTCTTTGATGTGTCCTCTTCTCTACACTGAGCTGTGGAGAGTCTGTTTGTCAATCTTCCGGTCATTTTCTGGTTTATTTACTCTTCTGTGGGTGTTACCTAGGTATGTATAACTGGAGGAATTGAGCTTAGAATCCTATTCTGTCATCACCTCCAGAAGTCCCCTGGTACATTTTTAAAGGATACTTGTGAATGCCATGTGGGTAAGAGACTGCCAAGGAGCAAAAGTGTGATATTCGTATCATAGGCCAGAGATGCTGCTTGCTCAGACAGGGAGGTGGCAGTGAATATATGAGAAGTGGTTGGATTCTGGGTATATTTTGATAGCAGAGCTAATAGATTGGGTGCATGGTAGATGGGAGAAAGGAGTCAAGGATGAATGTGAGGTTTTGGACTTGAAATACTTAAAGTTTTATTTCCTGTTCACTGAGAAGAGGGGAGTCCTGGGGTTGGGGTAGGTTTTTGTTTCCTTTTGGTGGGAGGAGAGCAGGATTTCCCTTTTACACATGTGAAGTGTCGGATTGCTAATAGACAAGCAAGTGGAGGTATTAGCAAGTAGTAGCACAAAGTGTATTCCTTTCCCTTTAATGCTGAGATAAAATGCATTAAAATTTAGAACAGCTGGCTACAGAAACCTGATGCCAGTTAATGTAACAACAGCCATTTAGTGGATTCGATGGACACCATGACAATAGGAAATTAGGTACACATAAATATGGTGCAACTCTGCAAGATAGGCCTTGTTTTTGTGAAAATTCTAATTAAAACCTATCTGCTGTGTCACATAGATTGTTTATGCTGTATGCATACTGAAATGGGTTGAAGGAATCTCGTCAGTTATAAGAACTCTGAAATACTTTTTCTCTTCTTCACTGTGATAACTTTTCCTAGTGTGGTACCTTTTAGCTTTCTGTATATTTAGTATTGTAGACTGGCTTATACCTCTGTTCAGCTACGATTAATGATGTTGAATATTTTTATCCAATGCTCACTTCCTTCTGAAAAACCAATATCCATGACCATTAGTCTCAAAGTTATTTTCCTGAGACCTTTTAAAGCCCATTATCATGCAAATTAAAAGGAGTAAGTGGGGCCCAATATTTTAAGAATTAAAGAGTTTAAGAAGAATTGTTTATTGTTATGGTTATTTTAAGAATTTTGTTTTATTTCTATTTTTTTTGTTTATTTTTGTTTTCTTGTTATTTTGTTATTTTTGTTTTATGTTTATTTTAAGAATTGTTATTTTAAGAATTAAAGAGTTTAAGAAGAATTGTTATGTTATTGTTATGGTGTGATAACAATTGAGGACAAACTCCAAGTGTCAGCAGCACTTTTGCTGGGTATTTTGAGCACTGTTTCCTTGGGTAATGGCAAAGAAGGCAGCGCTTGGGAGGGAAGTGGAGAGGTGGTGGGTCTGTAGGAGACTCTGGAGTGGCAGGCGGCCAGCTGGGACGGAGGCTGCAGGATGTGGGTGTGTGGGGAGCCTGCAAGGGGAAGGAGGTGTGAAGAACAAGTGGAGATGGTAGAAAATGTTCTGGAAGGCAAAAGAAACAAGCAAGGAAGTGGGAAACAAAGACTGAGGGGAGAGCATTTGCATAGTTAATAGCCACATGCTTTGATATGGTTGAGATTTAATTTGGCTTATTGGCCTGGAAATTATATGAGGAAGCTTATTTCACAACCAAGATGAATGTGGGAAACATTTGTTTTAGCACCTATTGGGTGCTAGGTTCAGTACCAGGGCTCAGGATCTAATGTTGGGGTGCCATTTAGCACACTATAGTATGTTTGTAAATCTGTTTTCCAGAGTAGTATTCATTTGCATTGAGCTGATAAAATTTGACCTCTGAGTTGGAGAAACCAATGGCATATTCCCTAAGGAGTGAAGACTACCTTGCTGGGCTGTGTGGATGATAGCCTGGTGACCTTTGTCCCTCCTGAACTCACATACATCTCTGATTTACTGTCACCAAATTTCTTCCTTTTTGAATTTCTGTAGGAAACACCTTCCTTGCAGAACTGAGGGGGTTAGAGTATAGTGAATGATTGAATGAAAGCAGAAGATAACAATAAGAAGTGGTCCAGGACAGGCTAAAGAGGTAGCTGAGGGCCTGCTCATGGAAGGCAGGGGGACTTACATTAACTACATTTTAGAACCAAAAATAAAAACGAGTCAGACTTTTAATGAAGACTGTGTTGGTTGTTTTGCCTTGATAAATGTGGTAACACCTTACCTTTAGTGAGTGCTGCTTGCCAGGCTTTGTTCTAAGCATTCATATGTCTTCGTTTATTTGACCCTTAAAAAAATACTATGAATTAGATAATATTCTTATTTTACTTTACATGTGGGATAAGTGAGGCAAAGAAATTACGTAACTTAATCAAGTTCACTCAGCCTGTAAGTGGTGGATTTTTGATACGATCTAAGGGAAGTCGGTCTCAGAAATGATGCGCTTGGCTACAGTGGCACCACATATAACCTAGTTTTGTGCCTGTGTGCATTTATTTGTTTTTTTCCCCCTTCCTGTTACAGCTCTTCAGAGCTAAGAGTTATGCATGCCAGGTGCCAGCAGCCAGAGCAGTGCTCCTGCACAATGATATGCACTTTGTGTTGTCTGCATGGCTGGTTGATGCTCCTTTTGGTTTTATTGGTCACAAGGTTATGGTGAGAGAGCAACCTGAGTTCCACAAAAGAGGAACCTGGGGCTAATAAAGGAAAGTCTTGCACACAACAACATGAACTTGCTTGCATCAAGTAAGTCTTTGTAGCACTTAAGTGTTGAGTCGGCTCTTGGTGCGTGACTTTCAGGACTGACAAAAGAGGTCTTTGGATGGTATGCAATTATCAGAAAATTTAGATGTATAAAGGTAAAGCTCTTGTAAGGTGCATCTGGGTAGAGGGATTTGAAGAATGCCAGCAAGAAAGAGAGAGATGCTAAAAGAATTGTATTTTATTTCCCTAGAAGTTTCGGTGGAGATGCAATCTCAGTAACATGGTTCACGAGGATATAGAAATAATGAACATAAATAAGTATACCATCCACAGTTGAAGTGTTAGCAATATGTAAGATAATTTTTGGTGATTTCTTTCATTTGAGAATCCAAGACATTCTGATCATGAAAACCTTATTCATCTCGATGGATATAGGGATTTTCTCTCTATTCTGAAGGCAATTTCAAGCATAATTTTGAAGGCAAATGGGAGGAATAATAGCACCATTTAACTAAAGGGAAAACAGAATCCCAGTTGTGGATAAAACATACTCCATTCTACCTGGTCATTCAAGGACAGTAGTAAGACTCCAGCCTGCCTCCCAGGATTTCTGTGCTCGGTGGGGCCATCAGATGGTATCTGTAAATACCAGAGGGACTTGGCCTCTTGGAGCCATGGCATCTCCAAGTCTAGCTAATGTCAGGCCTGAAGACCAAAAGCACATATGAATGATTCCATCATCCTCTTGCCTTCACATTGGGAAAATGTTCTGCCTTACTTCATGCAGGAATGGGACACAGAGAAGGAAACACACACACACACACACACACACTCTCTCTCTCTCTCTCTCTCTCTCTCTCACACACACACGCACACACACACACACACACACACACACATACACACACACACACACACACAGCAGCCCTCAGCTATAACGTATTGTCCCAGGTCTCCTTTCCATTCACCCACCTTCCATAGTCACAACACAATCCATTCTACAAAGTACTGAGGAGTCAAGATCAAGGAAGCTTATCTGTTCAGAAGTCCTTATCTTAGCATTTCAAGATCTACCAGATGGAAAACCGAGGTGAGAAATTCAACATTGCCAACCATATCCAAACTTTGAGGTGTCTGCCAATATATCTGTAAATTCGATAGTTTTCCTCTCCTCTTGGTCTAAGTACCAAGAATCCCAGTTTATAGATGTTCTAGAAGTCAGTGGAAAGAACACACCTTATTTTTTTTTTTTATATTTTGCCTTTTTAACAGCTTTATTTGGAGATAGCAAACATACAATAAATTGCACAGGTTAATGGTGTACAACTCGAAATGTTTTGACACCTACATTAGCAAACCATCACCACAATCAAAATAATGAACATATACATCACCCCTCTTCAAATTCCTCATGTCCCTTTGTTGTCTCTTCTGCTTGATGTTCCTACCCATTCCAAGGTGTTACCTGATCTGCTTTCTGTCACTATAGATTATCTTGCATTTTCTACAATTTGTGATAAATAGAATTATGTACTATGTGGTTTTTTTTTGGGGGGGGGAGTGTGGTTGGAGGCTGTGCTGTGTCTGATTTCTTTTGCTCAGGTATTCTTGTAAGTTATCTTTTGCTCATGTAATTTGTAATTTATTGTGGTTTTCATGTGAATTTCCTGAATGGTTGATGATAATAGAATGTGTATCATTTTTTGTCATTGCTGTGTCTCCTTGGATGCACCGTCTGTGTAAATCAATCATCAGTTTTGTTTTTGGGTTGCTTGTTTTCTTATTAGTGAGTTTTGAAAGTGGTCTTACATTCTGGATGCAAGTACTGTTACATGTGATTTGTGAATATTTTCTCTCACTATTTAGCTTATCTTTTCATTCCTTAAACAGAGTCTTTAAAAAAAGAACAGAAGTTCTTAATTTTGATGAAGTCCAGCTTACCATTTTTTTCACTAATAGATTGTGCTTTTGTTGTTGTATCTAAGAAATCATTGCCTAAGCCAAATTAAAAATTTCCCTTATGGTTTCTTCTTTTTTTTTAAACTTTTTTTAATGTTTATACATTTTTGAGAGAGAGAGAGAGTGAGAGTGAGTGGTGAAGGGACAGAGAGAGAGAAAGAATCTGAGGCAGGCTCCAAGCTCTGAGCTGTCAGCACAGAGCCTGATTCAGGGCTCAAACCCACAAACCACAAGATTATGACCTGAGCCGAAGTCAGATGCTTAACCAACTGAGCCACCCAGGCACCACATTTCTATGCTTTCTTCTAAAACTTATCTAATTTTAGATTTTTGGTCTCTAATCCAATTGGTATTAGTAGATGGTACAGAATGTGGACTCAATTTTGTTCCTTTTTTTTTTTTTTTTGTCCTTAACCTTAAGCCCAGAGGCTATTAGTAGACTTAATTAAGTCACTAGAGAAAATAACATCATTCTTTTTGCAGCTCCTTTTGATGTTAGAAAGTGATTATAAGGAAATATAGGAATAAGGTAGTATGTAATTCCTCATGGGAAAAGTGTCAGAGCCTTGGTTGTCATTGAGATGAAGGTGTGGGACAGATATTAAAGTCTTTGGTCTTTCCCTGTAATTTATCTTAATTCTGTTTATTGTCAATAGAATTACTAGCCTTCCCATCATTAACCTAAATTTCATTTCAACATTTGGACCTTAGAACTTTAAAATAGTAGCTAGAGACCTAATGATTAGAGAGACAGAAGGTCAAAATAGATCTTAAAAATTTACGTACCCTGTCCCTCAGGCATCCAATGTGACAGCTTTTTAAAATCGTTTTTTTTTTAACAGAAGAGAATCTGTGTTACTGTTAGAAATGTTAAATATTAAAAAGGACAATGCATGTTAAAATTTCTAGACCTGTGATAACAAATAAGGAGCAATTATGGAGTTTCAAATTTGTTCCTGGCACGGCTACTTACAGAAGGAAAAATGATCAAATATATATTGAAAATAAAAACACACCAGATAGTCGTATTAAATGTGTATGTGTGTGCATGTAAGATGTAACTCCAAGTTTCTTGAAGGTGGTTAGAATCCTATATCAAAGATACCTGTGAATTCTTGGAAATGAAGGTAGTTTTTTTGTTTATTTTAATAAGGAAAATTTCCTCAGATGAATCATGGTAATTTGGAGTTCTCCCCTCAAGATTGCACCATACTCAAAACCTTTCCCAACTATTGCCTTCCTTTATTGGAAACTTCGAATAGAACTTAATTTATAATGTAAGAGATAGAATATTTAAAATAATAAAAGTATTTTTGTGTGGAACCAAATCAAGTAATGAAACAAAGCATATTTTGACGCTTATTTGGAGTAAATTGAGTGACCTGTCTTTGGATGTATTTCTCTGGTTTTGTGTTTAGATCCATTTATTTATTTTCAATTTTTTTTTTTTTTACTATTTGTTTGAGAGAGACAGAGCATGAGCAAGGGAGGGGCAGAGAGAGAGGGAGACAGAGAAGCTAAAGCAGGCTCCGGGCTCTGAGCTGTCAGCACAGAGCCTGATGTGAGGCTCATACTCATGGACCATGAGATCATGACCTGAGTGGAAGTCAGATGCTTAGAGGCTGAGCCACCCAGGAACCCCTGTGTTCAGATCCGTTTAAATACAGTTCAGAGAAAGGAGGAGTAAAGTATTTTTAAACTCTGTATCTAAATTAACACACTTAGCTGCATTATTAGACAAATACTCAGACGTAAAACAGATAATGATAGAGCTGCCCTGGTAGAGAAGGGCATTCCTGCCTTCTCCACCAAGGTGGTTTCTGAGACCCATCCCCAGGACGCCTAGTTTCTGAACAGAGATTGAAACCACCAGTACCCAGGCTAATTCTCAGCGTCTTCACCTTGCATTCAGGCTTCACTGTGGTCTGTATTTCCTCCCTCCCAGTTACTCTTTCCCACTTCTCCCCTCTTCCACCTCTCCTCTGTTCAAAAGCTGCGCCACTTGGTTTGCTGATTAAACTATATGCAGGCCTCACTCATTCTTTCTTACGACTTTCTCCTTTTATGAGAATGTACTTTAAAGCCTGAGTATATATGGACAACTTTAACAACAACTGTCTTTGTAAAGACAAGGAATGGACTTTAAAATCCTGGAGAAGTTTCTGATCTGATTCCTACCTAGTAGACTTATTACTTTATCAGACGTTTTTATTACTAATTCACAAGAGGTGTGAGGTTGACTATGGACTTAAGTTGCCTGTATTTAACCTTACTTTAAATAACTTCCCCACAAAAAGAGAAAGTCTGGAGAAAAAGGTGAGAGACACCTAAACATAGTTGAGTCTGGAAAGAAAGTGCACCAAATTTCAGGTTGTGGCCAAGTGAGAATGGCTGGAGGATAGGAGATGTAGCTCTCAGTGAGGCTTGAAAACTGTATGAAGGGTGTTTAGAATTTAGACTTGAAAACTATTCTGGATCTCCAGGCTTTTTCTTGTTTTCTGTTCACTGTAAATAGTATTAATTAAATATGCAACAAATGCTTGGTTTTGACACTTTGAAATTAGGACACATAAGTGAGCCAAGACTATATTTTAAAAGATAGTGCATTCAGCAATGAATAAATGAGCCCATAGATATTTACTAATTTGGATAAACATTGAAATAAAGTCCACAGTAGCAGCACCAGCCATGTGTCACATCCGGTTCAGGTGGCCCAAAGGCACATTAGTGAATACATCACATTCATACATGGAGTCATCCCACACCACCTGTCTGCACTGTCCCTGTCCTCTGGCCAAACACCATGTGTTTCTCTGTTCCTGCCTCTGTCTACCCACTAATTTTGATGGCCAGTTGGTTATTCCTGCCTCCTGTTATCTCAGTTTCTAGACAGTGGGATTACCACATGGGCCACTGGGTCCATGGATAGGCCATTGCTGGTGACCATCTGATTTGGCTTCTGCCTAATGGATGACTCTGATAGCTGCTGCTGGAATCAGCTTAGAGTCAGTGTGGTTTTTTTTTTTGTTTTTTTGTTTTACAGAGAAGAGCTCGATTTGACAGAGCAAGAGAGAGAGCCGCGCTAATGGGGGAGAGGCAGTGGGAAAGGCCGGGTGGGGGGAGAGAGAGACTCTTAAGCAGGCTTTGCGCTGGGGGCTCCATCTTAAAACTGTGAGATCAACCTGAGCCCAAATCAAGAGTTGGACGCTTAACCACCTAAGCCACCCAGGCACCCCTTAGATTCTGTGTTCTAATAAAACTTACATTGAGCTACAGATTACTGAAAAATGTAATTGGAGAGGACAAGAGAATTAGTATGTGAGTGGCTGAAAAGCAACTTTCAGGACTTTGAAATAAGAACATAAAATCCACTCCAAATTAAGTGTACGTATGAGGATGTATGTATTGATATAAAATTTAAGAATCAAAGCAGTGCTGTCACACTGGGAATTCCATAAAACAGAGAAAGTTTAAATTCCAGGCCTACTTATCCTCTTATGAATACACAAACCTTTGAGGCTGTTTCTTACCTGCACAGATGCTAAATGCTGCCCGCCCTCCTCTGCCCATTTCCCCAAGGCTGATCCTGCATATCTGCTGTTTGCCCTGATGATGAATTCCGCTCACTCAGCTTCCCAGGAGGACAGAGGTATAGCCATAATATTATTGCTGGCCCTGGGGAAGCAGCTGGGTAGTTTTGTGGCCATTTAACAGATGGCTGAAGCCAGCTTCCAGTTTAAATTCCAATAAAGGCACCACGCATCACCTCTTGGGGAAGTGTTAAGACTAATTTCTAAAATTTTGTTTTCAAATCCACATTCATCAAAGCTTTATGATGTACCCACAGGAGGTGGTAAGAGCTAGCTTGTGCTATATGTGCTACAGAGTGGCCTTCCCTTTCTGCAACCATTATTTCTGCAAAAAAAAAAAAAGCATTTACCAGAAATTAGCAGTGAGATTGCTTCTGGAGGTAAGAGAAATGTTAGCCTCATGTATATGTGTATGTGCTGATAATGGATGCACAAGGAAGAGGAAAACCACCATCCAAAAATACCCACCCTACCATCGTGAAAACATTTAGAGCTGCTTTCTTTTGTATTGGGCATGTTTCTCCAATAAAAGACAAACGACCTTGGAACACAATTCATTCAGCATAAAATCATTTATTAGATCCTTTCCTCAGGGACAAATGATGGAGAGAAGCACCCTTGGTTTGTAGGTCAAGTTTTGCGAATGTTTTACATTTTTAACACATTTTACCAATTAAAAAACTTTATATATATATTCCTCATTTGCTACTCAGAACAGTTATTTATGACAAACGGGGCAAGAATTCTGTTTTACAGGTGAAGAGACTGAGGTGAGAGATGTTAAGTAATTTACCCCAAATTACATAGTGAAAAAAGAACAAGGAAAAGATTCAAATCCAGTCTTCTGACCCCAGTTTTTGTTTTCTCTATTTAGGTCAATTGAAAATTTGTTTGGGGGCAAGAAAGAAATAGAGGTCCAGAGCAAAGCAAAGCATCTGAGGACCTCGTGGAGGGAGGAGAGGGCAAGGAGAATGAGGTCTCCAGCTCACTGGGAGACAATTGGACAGGAGATGACAAGGGCATTCGATACTAAAATAATTCTTAGGTTTAGCTGTGGTGAACCAAATGTCTAGAGAAAAACCTTCTTGTGCATAACAAGTAGAGATTTTCGAAAAGCTATTTTTAAAACATATTTTTAAGGACATCAAAGTACCATACATGGGGGAGGGGTTTGGGAGGGAGAAAGGTAAGGAAGAGGAGGCCAGAAGGGAAGAGGAAGTATTAATCCAGATTAGTACTGCCACCAGAATGTTTCCTGGGGGGAAATGGCTGATTGCTAATATCTGAGAGCCTGGGTTTTAAGTGGTGTGTGACCCGGAGTTAGGTGATCATGCCTGATACTTGAACAGGTGTGAAATTAGATCAGAGACCCACATATAAGTGACATAGGGGACACCAAAGAGTGACACCTTGGTGGGGGAATAAGAAAAAATAGCTCTGCAGAGGAATTAAAAAATCCCTTGATTCCTGCTAGAAATCCATCCTCACGGGAGTTTAAAACTAAAGGTCAGAGTGTCTGTGGTCAAAAACCAAAGCTCAGAATTAACAATGGTCCTTAATTGGTAGAGCTTCAGGCAGAAGCACACTATAAGCTTATCTGAAGAGTTCCCGCAAAACTGAGCTCCAGAAAATACAGGCTCACAATAAAGAATCTCTAACATGTGAAGAGATAAGCCAACATTTCTAAGGGTCCAAAAAATATACCATGGAATAAGACCTGAAAAGATGGTTGATACTGGAATTTTTAGATAGAGATTAAAAACATACATTTTACATGATAGAAGAAATAAGAGGTACTGAAAATATGTAGAAAAACCGAAAGAATATACAAAGTGACTAAAAGATCACAATGAAAATTAGAAACTTAAGAATGTGACAAAGCCAAAAGGAAGTTGTAAAATAAGTTAATTCACATGATGATATTAAGAACAAAATATTGGTGGGTCCCTGTGTGGCTCAGTCAGTTAAGCGCCTGGCTCTTGATTTTGGCTCAGGTCATGATCTCACGGTTTGTTAGACTGAGCCCCACGTGGGGCTCTGCACTGACAGCATAAGTCTGCTTGGGATTCGCTCTCTCTGCCCCTCCCCTGCTCATTCTTTGTCTCTCAAAATAAAGAAACGTGAAAAAAACTATACAAAAAAACCCCCAAAATAACGGCTGAAAATGGGAGCTACAAGAGCATACATGTAGAATGAATGAATGAATGAAATGAAAATATTAATATCAATATATTCATCTAGATTAATATAAATATAATTTTATGAATTCCTTTTCAGCTATGTCACCTACCTTAAGTATATGTATGTATGTAAAATATATATACTATATGGAGTAAATGTACTCTATGTCTACCTATAGAGTCCTATATTCGTGCATACATATAGGGAGACACATATATATACATACACATAAGAACAAATACATTGAGAGAGAGATTACAAAGACTAGGAAGAAAAAGAAAGATCAACACAACATTTATGATAGGAGGTTCTGGGTCCCATCTCAAAATTGGGCATTATGAAACTCGATTTTGAAGGTATTGATTGTATTCTGTTCTAGGAACTTGGTGGGGGATAAATGAGTTCATTTAAATTTTTAAATTGCCGTATCGGGGCGCCTGGGTGGCGCAGTCGGTTAAGCGTCCGACTTCAGCCAGGTCACGATCTCACGGTCCATGAGTTCGAGCCCCGCGTCGGGCTCTGGGCTGATGGCTCAGAGCCTGGAACCTGCTTCCGATTCTGTGTCTCCCTCTCTCTCTGCCCCTCCCCCGTTCATGCTCTGTCTCTCTCTGTCCCAAAAAATAAATAAATGTTGAAAAAAAAAATTAAAAAAAAAATAAATTGCAGTATCATTAACATACATCATTACTTGGGTTTATTAGGCATACAAAAAATGATTATGTGTAGATTGTAAAATGATCACCACAGTAAGTCTAGTTAACATTCATTGCTATACAGTTACATTTTTTTCTTTAATGATGGGAACTTTGAAGATTGACTTTCAGCACATATCAAATATGCAATACAGTATTAACTATAGTCACAATGCTGTACATTACATCCCATGACTGTTATTTTACAGCTGGAAGTTTGTACCTTTTGACCACCTTCACCCATTTCACATCCCCCAGACCTCCCCACCTTTGGCAACCACCAATCTGCTCTAACTGTGAATGCATTTTTTTTTAAGATTACACATAGAAGTTAACACAGATCACATCTGACTCTTTATCTGACTTACTTCATTTAGCATAATGCCCTTAAGACTCATCAGTGTTGTCACAAATGGAAAGATTTATTTTCTTTTCTTTTTTAAGACTCAATAACATTTATTGTGTCTATTTATTGTGTCTATTTTCTTTTTTTCATCCATCCATGGACACTTAGGTTGTTTCTATCTCAGTTATTATAAACAATGCTGCAGTGAACGTAGGGTGTAGTTATCTTTTCAAGTTAGTGTTTTGTTTCCTTCAGATAAACACCCAGACGTGGAATTTCTGTATCATAAGGTAGTTCTATTTTTAATTTTTTTGAGAAACCTCCATTCTGATTTCCATAGTGGGTTCACCAATATATAGTCCCACCAACAGTGCCCCGGGTTTCTCTTTTCTCCACACCCTCACCATGACTTGTGATTTCTTATTTGATAATACCCATTCTAACAGGTGTGAGGTTTTATGTCATTGTGGTTTTGATTTACACCTCCCTGATGATTAGTGATGTTGAGTACCTTTTCATGTACCTGTTAGCCATCTATAACATGTCACCTTTGGAAAAATACCTGTTCAGTTTCTGTGGAGTTATTTCTAGAGAGTGTATTGTAAGCCCTGGGAAAGTGAACGGGGTAATTGCTGAAACTTCAGCGATGTTCGGGTCTCAAGGCTGTCGAATGCAATAGTGCTATGAGAACAGAGCCCCATGATCTCCGAGGAGCCAGTTAGGGAACAGACCCACTGTAATTGCCTACACATTGAAACTGCACATCTTCCGTACATGCTTTGACATAAACATCAGATGTGTGTTCGGTCTATGTTTGGAGGCTTTGTGTTTTTCTCCCACGCTTTAACATTCTTTGATGTTTATACCTGGTGAACGTGAAATAAAGACCAAATGCAGTTTGCTGCTGTTGCTGTTTCGCTGGCAGAGGCAGCCCTGCACGTCTGCTCAGTGTAAGTGTCTGAGAACCTTTTCTTTAGTGCGTGGCTAGTTTCTCTGTTTTTTCTTCTTCTTCTTTTTTTTCCTCAAGATTTTTAAAGTAATCTCTACACTCATCATGGGGCTAAAACCAACAACCCTGAGGTCGAGTCACATGCTCTACTGACTGAACCAGACAGTCCATTATCTCTCCAATTCTTTTTTTATTTTTTTAATGTTTGTTTGTTCTTGAGAGAGAGACAGAGCTTGAGTGGGGAAGGGGCAGAGAGAGTGAGACACAGAATCCATATTAGGCTCCAGGCTGAGTGGTCGGCACAGTTCAACCCTATGCTGGGCTTGAACTCATGAACTGTGAGATCATGACCCAAGTTGAAGTTGGAGGACTAACCAACTGAGCCACCCAGGTGCCCCAGTATCTATCCTAATCCTAATTTGCTCTTGAGTTGTATGATATTTTTATATATTTTGGATATTAAGCCCTTATCAGATAGATGATTTGCAAATATATTTTTTTCCATTCATTAGGCTGCCCTTTCATTTTGTTGGTGGTTTCCTTGGTTGTGCAGAAGCTTTTTAGTTTGATGTAGTCCCATTTGTTTAGTTTTGCTTTTGTTGCCTTTGTTTTTGGTGTCAAATCCAAGAAAATCATTGCCAAGACCAGTATTAAGCTACTTACCACCTATGTTTCCTTCTAGGAGTTTTATGGCTTCACTTCTTATGTTCAAGTCTTTGAACCTTTTGGATTGATTCTTATGGTGTAAGGGGTCCAATTTCATGCTTTTGTGTGTCACTGTTCACTTTTCCCAGCACCCTTTATCAGAGATACTGTCATTTTGGATTGTAGATTTCTGGTTGTTTTTGTAAGCTAATTGACTATATATGTGTAGGTTTATTTCTGGACTGTGTTCTGTCCCACTGAATTATGTGTCTGTTTTTATGCCAATACCATACTGTTTTGGTTACTATAGTTCTTAATCTAGTTTGAAATCAAGAAGCAGGATGCCTCCAGCTTTGTTTTCTTTCTCAAGATTGTTTTGGCTATCTGGGGTCTTTTTAGTCCACACAAATTTGAGGTTTGTTTACTCTAGTTCTGTGAAAAAAATGCCATTGGAATTTTAACAGGGATTGCATTGAATCCATAGGTTGTTTTGAATAGCATGGAGATTGCAACAATATTCTTCCCTTCCATAAGCATGGAATATTTGGTCTTCTATTTGTGTCTTCTTCAAGTTCTTTCATCAGTGCCATAAATTATATATAAAACTTATTAATAAATATGGCATATTTACCAATTAAGAGCATGTATATAAAAATAATTTTACCTCTGGTGCAAATCTGGAGGTGGGAAAGAAGTAACTAAAGTTGGAATTGAGTGTATATTGAACAGTGGGTATAATTCATTGCATGCATATATGGATGCCAGGCATATTCCTCATATATTTTGTATTCCTTGTTGTACCCTGCAAAGGAGTGTTGTTGTAAAAGTAGGTGTTAATGAGCAAGGGAAATTGATACACAGAGAGTTGATGTTACTTACCTAAAAAAAAAAAATAAAAACAAAAAAAAACATAGCTGGAGATTCAGAACTAAGTTTATCTGGTCACAAATCCTGTTCATTTTCGCCTGCATCTGGCTGCATTCCACACTGCTTTTATCATTTTGCTCAGTTATTAGTAGTAGAAATGATGAATGATAGAAGTAAGCAGGAGGGAAATGGGCTACTCTATCTACATCCAAGCAGCCAACTCCTGTAACCTGCAATATTATCTCCATGGTGGAAACTCAATCAGGGAAAAATGAAACTATACATTCTGCTTGTTTCCTCAAATCACTCAAATAGGAGAACTGAAACTCCCCATGTGGTGCCATCAAAATCAGACAGGATTCAAACTCTCAGGGTTCCAATCACCTATGATATAAGGTATTGATCAAGGAGTAGATGCAATATATCTAAATTTTCTGCAAAAATAAATGCTTTAAGATTTCTTTCACAGGCTTTCCTGCCCACAAAATCAGTGTCTGTGTACATGGGGGAAGAGACAGAGGGGGAGAAATTAACAAAAAGAAATGACCAGGAGATTTGTAAAAGTGGGGCACAGTGATCATTATAGGGAATCAATAATTATTTTAGCAGGTTACCAATGTGATCTCTTTTGCTTTTTGTCTTTAAATGATTAATAAGATGAACTTATCCTGGCACTAACAATACAAACCTTAACCACAACAACCAGTCAGATCATTGATCTGAACTACACCCCCCTCCCTCATTTTAGAGAGGAGAAAACAGGTTCGGGGCCTCACCAATATAACATGGCTACTAGTATATAGGGCAAATGGGCTGGATGAAAAGTGCAGAGTGAAAATCGGGACTCCAAATTCTGCTATACTACTTACTACCTCCTTTGCACCCTGATTGCATCTGATGAGAAGACAAAGGATGCTGCTCACTTGGACCTCAGTCCAGAACATTTTCTAGGAATGGCAGCCACAAGCACTGATGCACCAGATACAGTCCACAGTGTGTGATCAACCAGCCACTGAAGTATAGAAAGAGCCTAGGCAAGGGACTGTGCTGAATTTCTCCATTACCTCTGAGAGAAGAGTCATAATTCTGAGAATACTGGGCCCATGTAATGAAGGTCTATGACTAATGAGCAAATTCAATTAAATCTCTCAAGATCCGAGCAGCTCTGGACAGTGTACCAAAAGAGCTTGGGTGGAGTTCGACCCGAAGCTCTTGGCGTTTCACAGGTACATCATTGACCTTTTTTTCCCCCTTTTCTGAGAGTGTACAATTTAGGGGTAGGGGGATAGGGAGAGAGGGAATCCCAAGCAGGATTTGCCCTCAGTGAAAGCCCAATGAAGAGCTCGATCCCATGACCTTGGGATCGTGACCAGAACCAAAATCAGAAGTCAGACACTCAGCTGACTGAGCCACCTAGGCACCCCTATGTCGTCAGCCTTTTAGCCATATAACATGGATGAAAAAGATTATTTTTGTTGTTCTGTTTTAGTTTTTTGGCTGATATGTACAAGGTGAATATGTTTTAGTTTTTTGGCTGATATGTACAAGGTGATATGTACAAGGAGAATGTTTTATTCTCTCAAGACAGTCCTTCTATGAATTAATACTGCAAAGTCTAACAATTGGTGACTAAGAGATTCCTAAGACGATGACTTTCTAATTTGGCTTTGTAATAGTTGCTTTTGTTAGCAATACTGTAATATATTATAAATAACAAAATGCTATTTACTCAAATTTTTATCAACTTTCTGTTTAGGGGCACCTGGATGGCTCAGTCAATTAGGCATCGGACTGTTGATTTTGGCGCAACCATGATCCCAGGGTAGGGGGATTGAGCCCTGTGTTGGCCTCCATGCTGAGCATGGAGCCTGCATAAGATTCTCTTTCCACCCCGCCTCTGTCTGTCTGTCTGTCTGTCTGTCTGTCTCTCTCTCTTTCTCTCTGCCCCTCTCCCCTCACTCATGCTTTCTCTCTCCTAAAAAAAAATTTCTGGGGTGCCTGGGTGGCTCAATCAGTGAAGTATCCGACTTTGGCTCAGGTCATGATCTCCTGGTTCCTGGGTTTGAGCCTCCCATAGGGCTCTGTGCTGACAGCTCAGAACCTGGAGCCTGCTTTGGATTCTCTCTCTCTCTCTCTCTCTCTCTCTCTCTCTCTCTCTCTGCCTTTCCCCTGCTCACACCTTGTCTCTCTCTCAAAACTAAATTTTAAAAAGTTAAAAAAAATTTTTTAAGTTGTGTTTATACAGAATACTTAACAGAAATAAATTGTCTCCTCACTCTACTCTCTCCTTTCTGAAAAAATAACTTATCACACTGGCTTGTCTCTAGACATTTGAAGACACTACTACACTCTTACTTGCCATATATTGCATGTATAAAATAGAAGGAAAGAATCAGTTCACAAATCCAGGTGATCAAGAAACACTGCATTTTTTCACTTTCTTAAAATGTGCTATTCCTCTTTACTGGCAGAAAGTTCAAAACCATCATTCTGGGTTCCTTGCATCCAAGGATGGATGGCACAAAGTGCAGAGGTTTTCCAAGCCCCAAACATTGAGGAAGCTCCACTAGCACAGGTGTAAACCCATGCTGTGCCACCCTTTCTTTTCATTTTATCTTTATTTTTATTTAATTTATTTTTGTTAATTTACATCTAAGTTAGCATATAGTGCATCAATGATTCCAGGAGTAGATTCCTTATGCTCCTTACCCATTTAGCCCATCCTCCCTCCTACAACCCCTCCAGCAACCCTCTGTTTGTTCTCCATGTAAGAGTCTGTTATGTTTTTATCCCCCTCCCTGTTTTTATATTATTTTTGCTTCCTTTCCCTTGTGTTCATCTGTTCTGTGTCTTGAAGTCCTCATATGAGTGAAGTCATATTTGTCTTTCTCTAATTTTGCTTAGCATAATACTCTCTAGTTCATCCATGTAGCTGCAAATGGCAAGATTTCATTCTTTTGGATTGCCAAGTAATACTCCATTGTGTGTGTGTGTGTATGTGTATATGTATACATATGTACATGTATATACATACATGTATATACATGTATATATGTATATACACACACACACACCACATCTTCTTTATCCATTCATCCATCAATGGACATTTGGGCTCTTTCCATACTTTAGCTATTATTGATCATGCTGCTATAAGCCCTGGGGTGCATGTGCCCCTTCAAAACAGCATACTTGTATCCCTTGGATAAATACCTAGTAGTGCAATTGGTGGGTCGTAGGGTCGTTCTATTTTTAATTTTTTGAAGAATCTCCATACTGTTCTGCAGAGTGGCTGCACCAGCTTGCATTGCCACCAACAATGCAAAAGAGATCCTCTTTCTCCGCATCCTTGCCAACAACTGTTGTTGCCTGAGTTGTTAATGTTAGCCATTCTGACAGGGGTGAGGTGGTGTCTCATTGTGGTTTTGATTGGTATTTCCCTGATGATGAGTGATGTTGAGCATTTTTTCATGTGTCGGCCATCTGGATGTCTTCTTTGGAGAAGTGTCTATTCATGCCTTTTTCCCATTTCTTCACTAGATTATTTGATTTCGGGTGTTGAGTTTGGTAAGTTCTTTATAGATTTTGGATACTAACCCTTTATCTAATAGGTCATTTGCAAATATCTTCTCCCATTCTGTTAGTTGCCTTTTAGTTTTGCTGATTGTTTCCTTCGTGGTGCAGAAGCTTTTTATTTTGATGAGGTCACAGTAGTTCATTTTTGTTTTTGTTTCCCTTGCCTCTGGAGATGTGTTGAGTAAGTAGTTGCTGTGGCTGGGGTCAGAGAGGTTTTTGCCTGCTTTCTCCATGAGGATTTTGATGGCTTCTTGTGTTACATTTAGGTCTTTCATCCATTTTGAGTTTACTTTTGTGTATGGTGTAAGAAAGTGGCCCAGGTTCATTTTTCTGCATGTCACTGTACAGTTTTCCCAGCACCGTTTGCTGAAGAGACTGTCTTTATTCCATTGGATAGTCTTTCCCGCTTTGTCAAAGATTAGTTGGCCATACATTTGTGGGTTCATTTCTGGGTTCTCTATTCTCTTCCATTGATCTGAGTGTCTGTTCTTGTGCCAGTACCATACTGTCTTGATGATTACAGCTTTGTAATACAACTTGAAGTCTGGCCAACTCTTGTTTTTGTGCCTTGTCCTGTGTTCGAGAATCTCTGGCAAGGCTGGGACCTAGAGGTGGAGCATAGAATCATTACTTTTCACTTCTGTCAGTTCTCCAGAGAGTTTATAGAAAGTGGAAAACTCTTCTTGCTTCTTAGGTACCAACAGAGCTCTATGTCTTTTCCAGACCCAAAGAACGTCTCCTCCCAGCCTTGTTGCTTGTCAAAGGTGTACTCTGTCTTCTTCCCTTGGGTGAATCACAATTCCTGATACAAGACAATGAAATGAGCAGGGAGGGAAAATTAGAGGCAGGAAAATCAGAATTCAATAGTGTAATAAATCATTCTGCCATTATAATATCATGCCTGTAAATTGGAATTTCCCTCTTACAGACATTTGGAAAATTCACAGAAGGAAATCAAGGGTGAAATTGTTTTATTTTCTATAAGAAACACAGATACATGGGTGTGTGATACATATAAAGTTTGTGTATATAGATATATATTATGTAAATATATATATAATATAAACATATATAATATATATTAAATGTATGTTATGTAAAATTATATATATTATACATACCAATACACAATTATATGTATACAATCTATATATACACATAGGAACAATATATACATATGTATATTTATGTGTTTGTATCCATTATAAGGTTATAAGTACCTGCCAAGGTATCAGATTTTATTTTGGTCTTTTCACTATAATCCTGAGTTCCATAATTGGTAAAACAAGGGATTAGTAGCATTTGAGAACATCATTCTTCTTGCCACCTGAGCGTTCATTTATTTTCTCCTTTAAATTTTGACCAATTATAAACTGTTTATATATGTATTCATAGGTTTTATTAATTTCAAAATTCTTGTTGATGTAAAAACTTCGCTGTGACAGAAGGTTGGCCAGATACATTTGATGCTGCCCTCAGTGGAGGGCACTGCACTGGGCTTGGTGGAGGTCTATGATGTAGGAGGCATGGTTCTAAGCCAGATGAGCCGAGCTGTCCTTCAATCAGGTTCGATAGACAACTCTTGAAAAGAAAATGGAAGAATAAGTACAACTAATGGCTGAGGGAAAAGTATAAGCCAGAGTGAGTTTTAAAGGAAATAGGAAAAATATGAGAGGCAAATTGGGTTGAAACATGTAAATTTGATAGAGAAACCAGAAGTAGAGCTGCATGATGTGTACCAGAGATCTTGAAGATCCCTGAATGTATGTCCTTGAGAACCCAGGAGTCTGCCTCAAAGCTTTTGGCAGAGTAACAGTTGAAAGTATTTCATTAAAACAAATCTTGCTCAGAGAAACCAAGACAGATGACTCGACTGCTGTATGTAGTCTTTGGCAATCAGAGAAATAGCATTTCCCCTGGGAAAGAGAAAGAAGCTCTTAGACCTGCAAGGGAAAGTAACTTCTTATCAAGTGACCTGAGGAAGCCACTGCTTTTGGAAGAAGTGGTCAAAAGAGTGCAGACATAGTAAAACCTCTAAAGTCACAGCTAGAAGGAGTTGCAGATTATCTCCTCTGATCTTCTGACTTTATCCAGGAGAGGAAACTTGAGCTCTGAGAGAGGAAGTGAAGTATTGAAGGGCACATAGTTCATTAACAGTGAGCTTGGACCACAATCCAGATGAAAATACTTCTTTTGATCCCTTTGAAAAAATGTTGTCAGCAAGAATTCCCTGACTTGTGTCCAAAGAATAGTGAAGTGATTTCTCGTATTGAGGGTTGCAGGGGACGAAGGTGCAGCAGGCAGCTTACTACTTAAGTGACAGCACTTAAGGACTTCAGTTTTATGGGCGTTTATCATGCTTGGGAAGTAACAAAAGTAATCAATCCTTGTCTAGATTATCTAAGTGACTGAAGGGGTGGGGGAACTTCAAGCAAGATTGTGCTTAATTCATGTCATACTCTCAAAACATTTCTTTGTGTTTTCTGCCATCTCTTAATGTTCTCTCTTGCTTTGGAGGAAAGCCAAGCCTTTTTTCTAAAATTGATTCTCTGTTAGACTTCATTAAACCATATATTGAATTGCACTCCTGAATCTTCCAAGTTTTACTTGAAGAATATTCCCATGGTAAAATCCAGTTCTTTTAAAAATAATTTTCTGAATGCTGACATTGTCACTCAGGGCACAAGTGTGATCATAAATGGCCAGACCTTGGTATAACCTTAAATTTTCCACGTTGGTGTAAACATAACCTATTGGCGAATTGCTGTCAAGAAGGGCATATAATTAGTGATAATTAAATAGTATTTCAACATGAAAATATGCACCACATGATACGATAGGCCTTAAAATGCCCCTTTCGGTTATCTGGCAATTTGATAGATGTACTATTTACAAAACTTGCTCTTCATAGGTTAATAGAAGCCAATGACCCTTTCCATTATTATAGCACTTATAATTTTCCGCATAATTAAGAGATCGTTCTGGTTCTGCAAAAACAAAGCGTTAACTCTGAGGCCCAAGTAGATCAGAGCAATACTAACAGTTCTAGAGTTATTCTGATATAATTTCTAAATTTGGCAATCCTGATAACACTTTTGGATTCCTCAAACCAACACAAGAGTTCTTGTACTTGAGTACATTGTCTCTGTCAGGTCGTGTGTGGAGCTTTGATAAATGAGGGTTCTGAGGAGAATGAAATGGGGAATTGGGAAGAGCCTACTAATTTACATCCACAAGTAAAAGAGCTACTCACCAACATTCCAAGTTCCCTGACCCCAATTTTTCTTCTCCCAGTGTTTAGTAGTTCCCCCACTAGCTGGGTAACTGTGGACGTGCCAGCTACTTACTCTTGCTGTACTTTAGTTCTGCACTTGACAGCTGAATTAATGGAAGAACTTCCTTCAAAGGGTTCTTGGGGTTGGATCAGTCAGGACTAGGACCTGGAAAAAAGCCTGGTCTGCAGGAGAAATCAGTCAATGCCGGCTCTACGCTAGGAGAGAAGACTACCTCACCTTCTAACCTGTGGCACGCTTCTGGTGATCTCTCCAACAGCCGGGTACCTTACTGCCTCGAGATAACCTTCAGCAAGCCCCTTCCTTTCTTATGAGCTTGGTTTCATTCTCTCTAAACAAGTGGTGAAGGCATCACTGATTTCTTAAATTTAATACTAGTTAAATTAATTTAGTGGTTGTGACAGCATTTTTATTTTCTACTTAAATTCCGGTTAGTTAAAATGCAGTGTAATATTGGTTTCAGGTTTACACTATAGTGGTTCAACACTTCAATGCAATACCTAGTGCTCATCACAACTTTGCTCCTCAGTCACCATCACCTATTTAACCCATCCCCCACCCATCTCCCCTGTGAAACCACCAGTTTATTGGCTATAGTTAAGAGTCTGTTCTTTGCCTCTCTTTTTTTCCATTTGCTCATTTGTGTTGTTTCTTAAATTGCATAGATGAGTGAAATCATACGGTCTTTTTCGTTCTCTGACTTATTTCACCTAACATAGTACTCTCCAACTCCACCCACGTCATTGCAAATGGCAAGATTTCATTCTTTTTTATGGCTGAGTTTTATTCCTGTGTGTGTGTGTGTGTGTGTGTGTGTGTGTGTGTGTGTGCGCGCGCGCGTGCGCACCACTTCTTCTTTATCCATTCATCAGTCAATGGACATTTGGGCTCTTTCCGTATTTTGGCTATTGTAGATAAGGCTGCTAAAAACACCGGGGTGCATGTATCTCTTGGAAATAGTATTTTTCTATCCTTTGGATAAATATCTAGTAGTGCAATTGCTGGGTCATAGGGTAGTTCTATTTTAAATTTTTGATGAAACTCCATACAGTTTTCCACAGTGGCTGCACTAATTGTGATTCCCACCAACAGCGCAAGATGGTTCTCTTTTGTCACATTCTTGCCAACACCTGTTGTCACTTGTGTTACTGATTTTAGCCCTTCTGATAAATGTGAGGTGATACCTTATTGTACTTTTGATTTGCATTTCCCTGATGATCTGTGACGCTGAGCATGTTTTTGATGTGTCTGTTGGACATCTATAGGTCTCCCTTGGAAAAATGTCTATTCATGTTCTCTACCCGTTTTTAAAAATCGCATTATTTGTTTTTTGGTTGTTGAGTTGTATAAGTTCTTTATAGATTTTGGATTTATCAGCTATGTCGTTTGTAAATATCATCTCCCATTCCATAGGTTGTCTTTTAGTTCTCTTGTTTATTTCCTTCACTGTGCAGAAGTTGAAAATAGTTTATTTTTGTTTTTGTTACCTTTGCCTCAGGAGACCTATCTAGAAAGAAGTTTCTAAGAGAGATGTCAAAGAACACTGTGTTCTCTAGGATTTTTGTGATTTAGGGTCTCATGTTTTGGCTCTTCAATCCATGTTGAATTTATTTTTGTGTGAGGTGTAAGAAAGTGGTCCAGTTTCATTTTTTTGCATGTTGCAGTCCAGTTTTCCCAGCACTCTTTGTTTAGAGGAATGATTTTTCCTGTTGGGTATTCTTTCCTGCTTTGTCAAAGATTAATTGACCTTATCATTGTGGGTTCATACCTGGGTTTTCTTTCCTGTTCTGTTGATCAGTTTGTCTATTTTTGTGCCAGTGCCATACTGTTTTGATTACTATAGCTTTGTAATATAACTTCAAGTACCGAATTGTGATGCCTCCAGCTTTGCTATTGTTTTTCAATGTTGCTTTGGCTCTTCAGAGTCTTTGGTCACTCAATATAAATTTTAGCATCATTTGTTCTAGATCTGTGAAAAAGGCTGGTGGTATTTTGATAGGGATTGCATTAAATGTGTAGATTGCTTTGGGTAGCATAGAAATTTTAAAATATTTTTTCTTCTAATCCATGAGCATGGAGTGTCTTTCCATTTCTTTGTGCCCTCTTTCATTCCTTTAATCAGTGTTTTAGTTTTCTGTGTACAGGTCTTCCACTTTTTTGATTAGGTTTATTCCTGGGTATCTTACTGTTTTTGGTGCAATTGCAAATGGGAGTGATTCTTTAACTTCTATTTCTGCTGCTTCATTATTGGTGTATAGAAACAGATTTCTGTATGTTGATTTTTCTATCCTGCAACTGGGATTTATCAGTTCTAGCAGTCAGTTTTTTGTAAGAATCCTTAGCAGTTTATATATATATATATATATATATATATATATATATATATATATATATATATATATAAAATCTGCAAATGGGGAAAGTTTTACTTCTTTCTTGCTGATTTGGATGCCTTTTTTTGTTGTCGTCATTACTGTCTGATTGCTGTGGCTATGGTTTCTAGTACTATGTTAAATAACATAGGTGAGAGTGGATGTCCCTGTATACACATTCTTTTCAAGGCCACATGGGACATTCTCCAGAATAGATCACATAATACATCACAAATGAGGCCTTAACAAATACATAAAGATTGAAATCATACCACACACATTTCCTAACCACAACATTATGAAACTAGAAGTCAACAAGAAGAAAAAATTTGAAAGACCACAAATACATGGAGGTAAACAGTATGTTACTAGACAAGGAATGGGTCAACCAGGAATTCATAAATAAAATAAAATTGAAAAATAAAAAATTCATAAATAAAATTAAAAAATAAAACATAAATCCATGGAAACAAATGAAAATGAAAATATAACAGTCCAAAACAGTTGGGATGCAATAAAGGCAGTCCAAAGAGGGAAGTATATGGCAATACAGGCCTACCTCAAGCAAGAAAATCTCAAACAACTTAACCTTACACCTAAAGGTGCTAGATAAAAGAACAAAAAATGAAGCCTAAAACAAGCATAGGGAAGGAAAAAATAAATATTAGGGCATAAATAAATGATACGGAAACAAAAAAACCCAAAAAACAAAACAAAACAACAGATCAATGAAACAAGAAACTAGTTCTCTGAAAAAAATTAATAAAATTGATAAATCTCTAGCCACACTTATAAAAAAGAAAAGAAAAAGGATCCAAATAAATCACAAATGAGAGAGGAGAAATAACAACACCACAGAAACACAATTAGAATATTATGAAAAATGGTACACCAATAAATTAGACAGCCTGGAAGAAATGGATAAATACCTAGAAACATAAAAAGTACCAAGCCTGTAAAAGGAATAAATAGAAAAAAATTGAACAGACCAATAACTAGAGAAGAAATTGAATCAGTAATCAAAAAACTCACAACCATCAAAAGTCCAGGACTTGGCTCCCAAGGCAAATTCCACCAAACATTTAGAGTTAAAACCTATTCTTAAACTATTCTGTAAAGTAGAAAAAAAGGGAAAATTTCCAAATTCATTATATGAAGCCAGCATTACCCTGATACCAAAATGAGAGAAAGACTCTGCTACAAAGCAGAACTAGACCAATATCCCTGATATATACATACATACATATATATACATATATATATATGTATGTATATATATATGTATATATATGTATATGTATATATGTATATGTATTTACGATGGCAAACTGAATTCAACAATAAATTTAAAAAAAATAATGTACCACAACCAAGTGGGATTCATTCTTGGGGTGCAAAGGTGGTTCAATACTTGCAAATCAATCAACATGATACCTCACATCAATAGAAAAAGGATAAGAACCATATGATCATTTCAGTAAATGCAGAAAAAGCATTTGGAAAGTACATTCATTCATGGTTAAAAGGGGGTTTAGAGGGAACAGATCTCAACACAATAAGGCTGTATATGAAAAACCCAGAGTTAACATCACCCTCAAAGGGGAAGAACTGAGAACTTTTCCTCTATGGTCAGTGAGTAGTATTTTTTATTTAGAAGGATTGAAACAAAATATAATAGAAAATATCAAAGCACATCATATGTATTAAGTGCTAAATTAGTACATATTATTTAAATGGATATCCATATTTAATGGATTTAAATCAGTTGTTTAAATGGATATCTATATTTAAATGGATTTAAATCCATATTATTTAAACGGATTGAAACAGAATATAATAGAAAATATGAAAGCACATGATATGTACTAAGTTGAGACACTTATGTTTATATAAGTTGGGAGCGGTGCTATAGTGAAATATTTTACTTGTCATGCTCAAGATTTGGAAGGTACTGAAGTGTATGCTACCCCAAGTTTCCTTATCTCTTGAGTGGTTTAGTATTCCATTAAGAAGCAAAAGTAAGGGACGGTGGAGGGGCCCTGGTGATGGAGCCAGAACATTGTGTTGGGCCTGGCCCTTCCTTGTTGAATTAATCCATCTTTCACTGCTTGACACAAGAATAGATAAAGTAATGAATATAAACTACATATTATAAAATATACATTTTATCATGATTATACTTATTCGGTGATTCTGAGCATGCAGATGTCTTGCCTTACCACTCCTCTTCCTTCATAAACTGTTTCCTTCACTCCACACCTTTCCTCTTGCCAATCCTTCCACCTGAAAATCTTGTTTCACCTTTACTCTCTTATCCATCCTTTAAGACTTAGGCACTCTCTTGCCTCAGCAGAGCCTTCTGTAAACTTCTAATTGTATTTGTATGCCCCCTACCATCCCAAACATGTACATCTATTTTTGCTTGATTTTAAAATAAAAATCTGGTCATAGGTCAGACACCCTACTAGGACATCACATTTGAAAACTTATTCCCTGCTTAATTTCTGAAAGTTGGCTGAATGTCTGCTTCACTCTTATTCTCCTATACATCTTTTCAACATAGTCATTTGTTTTCCCCTCCTCTTACCCATATCTAGCTTGAACGTGACATAAATAATAGCTAGTGGGGCAGCAACAATTACCTCTTGGTTTTCTTTATTATGGTGTCTCCAGGGGAGGCTATTATAAAAGTCTGTGCAAAAAAGTGAAACAGTAACTGTGGATGAGATATACTGGCCAGGTAAGAAAGGTGATGACATCAAGTTATTCACACACTGTGACACTGAACTGGGAAATCACACACAAATATACAGGGGTAGGAGAAATGGGGAAAGCTTGCAGTCCAAAGGTGATTCGCCAAAGGACAGTTCGGTCCATTCCTCTGTATCTTTTCCTCATCTTCCCATAGACTCATGGAAAGACAGAATATTGGAATCACCATGATACCCCAATTATGTTTGTTTTTCTGCACACAGAGAAAGGGAGGGCCCAGCAGCCCAACGACCCTTATTACTTGCCCAACCATCCTGATTTGGGAGCTTTTGATTCCTGATACAACCTACAAATAATTCACAAAGCAATTTCCAGGCCGCCATGATACTGTGACCTAGAAATCAATAAAGTCTTGGCATAAGGACAGATGATTTTGCAAACTCTGTGTCTGATAAGATGGTTACATCACTCTCTGACTGTTGAATGTTTTCTCTCTCGTCACTGCCCAATGCTGGGTTGATTTATCAGGAACAAGAGGTAACAGTCACCAACTCATTGCTGTTAGCTGATTCCTGTGAGAGAACAGGTTATGAAAACATCTGGTTTGTCTCCCTTGCATTTACCTGTTTATTCATGCATGGAGTTTTGTTCTAGGGGTAACTCAAGCATGTAATATTCAGTTCTAATAAATTGAAAATTGGTCCTCCTGAGTTTTCGACAAGTTATCTTCCTGCTGGGATTCAGTCAAGACTTCTCTTTCACAGAATAAGGCAGCTTCCACTGTATCAGATACACTGTAAATAATTTTCAGTGTTACACCTTCAGGATAGGCTCAGTATGTTTTTAATAAAAGCTCTGAGTCACCCAATTTTTTTCAGTGTATACTACCAATTACAATCTTTTTTCTGGCAACTCTCTAAAAGCTGTAATAATAATGGTACCTTGTAGTTGCTTGCCTCTTGAATAAACCTTCCTTAGAGATGGCAAAATCTGAAAAAAAATGCCCTGCTGTAATTCAACTGAAATCCTATCTGGACCCTTTCATGCATGTTCCAGGTTGCGAAGCATTTTCACATGTTATCTAATTTAATCCTCATAATGTAATGATAACCCTTTGAGTATAGCAGTGTCTCCAATATACAGAATAATGAACATTGTCTTAGAGATAATCAGAATTCCCAAGCAGTGGAATTAGAAAAAGGTAGGGCCAATGCTTAGCTCCTTTGATCTAAATCTGTTGCCCTTGTTTTATCTTTAACCTGTGGCACACTTCTGGTGGGTTCCCCAACAGCCTGAATTAAGTTCTTTCATGTTGAGAACTCCATTTTGTTTTCTCTTCAATGTATCTAGTTCAGGAAAGAAACCATGAATCGTCTGAGAGGAGAACAGCAATCCTGGTCTTTTGGGCTAGTGATCACTGTAGGAGTGGATATAGGAGCCCATTTCAATCCATCGCAACATATTTGGAGATCTTTGGGGGCTTTTTAGAGTGTTCGCATAGGAGAGAGAAACCCAATGAGAAAGTCTTTTTTTCCCTACCACCCTACTTGGTTCCCATCATTGATGCTGGTACGTGATACATGAAGCATTGAACAGCCATTTTGTTACCATGCAGGATGGTTTCTGAAAGGGTGGAAAGCTCCTGGGTCCGTGATACCAGTGAGTTTCCAAACCAATCTCATCTACTTCTGGACTTCTTGTTAAGCAAACAAACACACGTTTGCTTAAATCATCTTCAGATTTTCAGTTACTTGCACCTGATTGCATCCTAACAGATACACAGCTGTTCTTCATCAGCACTGTTGTAGGGACACCAATGAACAAGATGTTTAAAATGCCTCAGACTTGCTCGGTCATGCTCACCTCCAGCAGGTGCTTTGACTTAACCTCTAAACCTATGTTAGCCCTGTTTTGAAATAACAGTTGCCCTCAAAAATATGTATTACACTCTGCCAAGAGTTGTCTCAGTCACCCAGGAGCCTTTCCATGTTCAACTCTGCCTGCTTGGCCCTAACCTTGCTTGGACATTCATCTTTTCCAGTTTTGTGTCTGTTTTGCCTTACATTTCTTATCTGCCCCCTCCCCCACTCCTTCAGCTTTTGCCTCCTTCTAGTCCTTGAGTGTTTACTTTCTAAACTTTGACCTTGCTCTGAGCTCTGACATTTGTATCCATTTGATTATAGCTTTGGGACTTTGGTTGTGATTACTTGGTTATTAGTGTGTGATTCATTGTCTTGTTTTGGATCCTTACAGGAGAACAGAGCTAACATTGGGTAAGCATCTAGTATGTGCAAAGTATACTAAGAGTTTGTCATATTTAATCCTTAATACCTATTTCACATACTTTTTAAATCTCCATTTCTCATAAGTAAAGATCTCAGAGTGTATGCAAACTACCCAAGATCAAACCTCTAGAAGTAATTTGCCTAGGAGTCTAACCAGCTGAGTTGGGCTCCAATGTCCCTGTCTTGTGACTATAGTAAGACACAGTATATGACAAATTCTTCAAATCTTACTTTATCTTCCCTGATCCTTACTTGGTTGGTTTAACCTAGACTTCTCAGTTCTGACTTCCAAATTCTCCTTCTGAATCTATTAGAAAAGCGTGGAAATGTTATAAATGTGTATCACACAATTATTCTCTCTCTAAAATGTCTCGGGTCATATGTGTTATATGTTCAGAAGAGGACAGTTTAATTTCATTTAATTAACATGCACTGGTGAAGAGAAGTAGTGAATCTTTCTGCTAAGTCACTTGGTTGGGAGTCACCACTTGATTTTTCAGTATTGGCTATTTGTTTTAAAAAGAACCAACAAGACTTACCTTAAGTAAAAGTGTCAGTTGTGTGTTTCTTGGATATACAGGTCCATTTGGTGAAACATTGGTCAAATGTGATGTAATTTAGAATATACGTGTGTTTGGTAGTACTTATCACACTTTTATATATTAATCAAAATTTGTCAGTAACCCACATATTCAGTAATAAAGGTTTGGCTAAATAAGTTACCATATTATTTTAGAAAACATGTTATGACAGGATAAGAAAATTAATAAAATTTATATTTCTAAATTGCATACACGATAGGGCTTCACATTCATAATGAATATACATGTTTTTTTGTGCATAGAATAAAAGACTAAATGGAAATATTACCAAATGTTTTCTGTAATAAGATGCTGTTTATTTTCATTAATTTTTATAAATTCTTTTTGCATTTTCTAATTTTTCTACAATGAGTAGACTTTATTTTCTTCATCAGAAAATAAATCATGATTAGGGGAAAAAGTGACTTATAAGTGTATTTGGATTAATAGTCCTAAATAGTTTCTTATCTAATAAAATTTAAAAAATATTATTTCTAAATAATAACACAACTTTTCAACAGCATATCTGTAACAGTATAATTATTTCTTTAAAACTTAATACATTTTCATATTACAGTGGATGGAGGGGACCATCCTCTCAATGTGAAGCCACTGAGGTTTCTGCAAAGGGTTAGCCTATCTGTGGGCGTTGTCTGGGTAATTCTGTGTCACTGAGAGAACTGGGGCTTGGCATTCTTCAAACTGCAATACAGTGCAGTTGGACTACCTCAGAAAAAGGGAAACAAGTGGGTTAGCACTGTGATCTTATTTTTATTTATTTAAGTTTTTATTTAAATTCCAGTTATTAAAATACAGTGTGTAATCGTAGTTTTAGGTGTTCAATACAGTGATTCAACACTTCCATACATCACCTGGTGCTCATCGCAACAAAAGCAGTATCATCCTAGATGGTGGTAAATCCAGAGAGGAAAATGAAGTCGGGGGTTTGACATTTGCTTGCGGGAAGAAGACATGGTAGGTTGACTGTATTTGAATGAATTGCTGGGGACGACTCTCTGAAGAAGGGACGGGGCTGCTGAGAATTGAATTACCAGAAGGTCTCAGCTAAGTAAGGATTCAGAGCAGAGTGTAGTACGTGGACAATAGTACATACAAAGGCTCTAAGGCAAGGGAGGCCTTGACCCAGTCGAATAAAAAGCAGGCTTGGGCATGTGGATGGAGTTAGTGGGTAAGGACAGAGTAGAACAAAATAAGACTAGAGATGAGAGCAGCATTCACATCATATGGAACCCAGTAGGGAATTTTATTTGTGTGCAATATTTTCATATTGAGGTAAAAGTCAGTATATACAATAGAACAATGGAGTTTGAGCCTTGAAACTAACAGAGGCTACCAGACCAAGGATCTACAAAGAAATTGAGCTGTGCCAAAAAGAAGTTAGACTCAACAGAAATGACAGTTTTAATAAAATGAGAACCTGTGTGAAATGATGTCTCAGAGTCCTATTGGTGGGTCAGTTGTGTAGTTGTAGAGAAGAAAAAAGCTTATGAATGCTTTTGTAGGCTGACAATGCATTTTAAATTGGTCTTCAAGGAATATTTAACCAATGTGGTCTGGTAACTATGGATGCAATGACTATGAAGATTCAGGCAAATGTATTACTTCCTGATTTATCAGAATCAAAGGAATCATCTGCTTACATTATACTGTGTTTACTTAAACATGGCTAACTCTTCTATTTTCTAGTGGTTCTGTGACTATTGAGGATGTAACTCAAATTTTATGCTTGAAATTTAGAACTCAATTTTCAAAAGTTCTCAGGTTTTTTTCTTTGAATTAAAGCTTTATTTTTCAAAGCAGTTCAAAATTCATAACAAAATTGGGGGGAAGACAGATTCCTCATGTACCCCCTGCCCCACCACACACATAGCTTCCACCATTATCAACAGCTTCTACCTGAGTAGTACATTTTGTCAAACTTGATGAGCCTGCATTGACACATCATAATCACCCAAAGTCCAAAGTTTATTTTATGCCTCACTCTTGGTGATGTACATTCTGTGTATTTGGACATATGTATAATGACATGTATGCATCATTATGATATTATGCAGAGTATTTCTACTGCCCTAAATATCCTGTGAGCTCTACTGTTGATCCCTCTGTCTACCTTACAACCCTTGGCAACCACAGATCTTTTTACTGTCCCCTTAGTTTTCTCTTTTTTCAGAATATCCTATAGTTGAAATCATAGAGTATCCAGCCTTTCTAGATTGGCTTCTTGCACTGAGTAATATAATTTAAGTTTCCTTCGTGTCTTTTCATGGCTTGATGGCTCATAGCTCATTTCTTTTAAACACTGAACGATTTATTGTTGGGATTTGCCAAAGTTTATCCGTTCACCTATTGAGGGACATCTTGAGCGCTTACAAGTTGTGGAAATAATGAGATGCTATAAACAACCATGTTCAGGTTTTTGTGTGGACATGTTTTCAATTCTTTTGGGTAAATACCGAGGAGCATGATTGCTGGATTATATGTTACAAGTATGTTTAGTTTTCTGAGAAACCACCAAACTGTTTTCTGAAGTGGCTGTACCATTTTGCATTTCCTCAGCAATGAATGAAAGTTGCTGTGCTCCACATCCTTGACACCATTTGGTGTTGTCAGTGTTCTGAATTTTGGTCATTCTAATAGGTGTGTGCCGTGGTATCTCATTGTTTTAATGTGCATTTCTCTCATGACATACAGTGTAGAGCATCTATTAATAGAATTGTTTGCCATATGTATATCTTCTTTGGTGAGGAGTCTGTTAATATCTTTGGCTCATTTTTAGGTTGGGCTCTTTTCTTACTGTTAAGTTTTAAGAGTTCTTTGCACATTTCGGATAACAGTCCTTTATCAACTCTGTCTTTTGTGAATATTTTCTCATAGTGTGTGGCTTATCTTTTCACTCTCTTGACACTGTCTTTTGCAGAGCAAAAGTTTTTACTTTTAATGAAATCCGGCTTTTCAATTATTTCAGAATTGTAGCTTTGAATTTATTATACAAAGTTTCAGTACCATTATCTGTGGAGAAAGCCTAAGTACTGTTAAGAAGAAATATATATTTGTTAGCCCTGCTTGAAGAAAGTTTCTTGATCTAAAATACATTAAGCTTATGCTTAAAATTAAATGATTCTTAACTAAATCTGGAGGTCTGAAATTTGAATACACTCACGGTCTCCAAACAAGGTAGCATTATACTTAGAGTGATCTTACAAATAATGTCCAGGGGGAGGCATAGATTGGATCCATAAGAGTCAGTTTTCTAGATGATACATGTTTGAAAAAATGCATTTGACCTCAAGGGCCAATGTGCTTCAAACAAAGCAAAATACTTTTGGTTAAATTATAAGCACAAAACCTAGTGAATAAGAAAAGATAAAAATAATTGGGACTATGTCACCCTCTAGGGCTTGTTTATATGGTTAAATGTCTCTACCTTTGTGACATGTCTTATTTTGCACCTTTTGAAATTCCATTATAACATCATTGACGACATTGGCATGGATAAAACTTCCAATTCTTTGCTATGAATACTTGATCACAAATTCAGAATGAGGAACACAAACAGTAATGAAAAGCAAATTAATATTCAGTGAAGTTTTCTTAATGTATGTGGTCATTAGAGTTTTAGTTGATGGTTTCATACCTTGTAAGAATGACCTTCATATCCTGATAGAAATGTAATTTCCAGACATTAATTCCATTATATTATGGCTCTTCATGTAGTAGACTGGCAGCTACCTCAGTGATTTTTTTTTTTTAAATAACATTTAAAAAATTGCCTTCATTACCTCACCAGTTAGGTTTCCTGAGTCATCAAGATAAGGGATGACTGGAGAGCCTCAAATGATTTGACTTTTCTTATTCTTAGGCTAGATTTTGTGCATTAGTTTTTTTGTGTGCAACATTTCTTATAAAGAGTGTAATTCGAATTCCAAAAAGCTGTTTTAGTGAGTTGACTGAAAACGTATGCCCTAAAGTCAGGAAATCCCAAACTTGTCCATATTGTGTATATTGTATTTCACATGAGTTTGGATTTCTAAATATATATCGCTTTATATGGTGTTTCACAGGAGAAGTCAGGGTTTTTGTTTTGCTTTGTAGCATTTAGTGTGTTTGGTCTTCTAAGTATATCATTTTAAAATAGCTTTGGGTGTTTGGATGTGTTGTTACTTTGTTAATCCCACAAAGGAAGCTGAAGCTGTGTTAAAGCAAGTTGTACCACTCTGGTAATACTGTTGAAGCCTTCTGCAATACAGAAGTGATCAACTTCTGTTTTACTGACTTAGCTTTTCCCTGAAAGTGTCCTCACAGTATCTATTTAGTATCTGTGCTGGTACATTGTCTTTAAATAGTTCCCGCAAGGAATTGATGTGCTGCTATCGCTGTGCTTATCCTTTGTGGTTTTACGTCAACAAGTATATTATGTGGTGCTAAGTGCCAACACAACCCAAGTTCAAGAAAGTATGGAATTTCAGGTTTGCAAAGGATTTTCAAGGTCATTTTCGAAAAGTATTTTGAAATAATGATAGGTTTACCAGAAGTTGCAAAAACAGTGGAGAGACATCCAAGGCGATACATGTTAATAACCCACATTGCCTTTTAAGACTTCTCCATCTAGAACTAAGGACATTTTTTTTCGGAAGATTTACCCATCAGGAACTTAGGAATAAGGCATCCAAACCAAAGAACCACTTTATTAGAATGTAGAAAGGTGGTAAAGGTATCAACAGTGACACAACAAATAAAATCCTTATCCAAAATGTCATCTATTAAAATGTGATGATGAAATAGGTACTTAAAAAATGCGTGGAGTTTCTTTGGTTCTGGTGTTACAGTGGAAGAGGTGTTTACATAATCACCTGGGCTTAGAAGTCAAAACTAGTTTCAAATTCAGCTCTATCACTTAATTAGCTGTATAATCCTGAGAAGATAATTGATCTCTTTGTGTATTTGTTTCTTCCTCTGTAGAATAACAATAATAATACCTTCCTCATAGGGTTGTCAAAAAATAAAATAAAATAGCTAATAAGCAGTAGGCACTTAGCATGGTATCTGAGAGCGTTTGCTGTCTGTGGTAAAGGTGTTATTAATTTCACTTCTGAAAATTCAAATACAGTTTATTTTTGTTGGTGGTTATAGTTGTATTCTATTCAGTCACTGTGAACCCTGAGTTAGAAAATTACAAAACTTAGTCCTTAGGTAAAATACAGGGGTAGTTTCCTGCAAACCTCTAGATCACAGTAATTTTTCTGCTGATCTCGATATGAGCTTCTTTTGAATGCTCTGTTCGGAGACACCTTATTATATGTGTGTGTTAGATATACATGAGTTATATAAGTTTCCTTTAGGTGTGAGAGTACTGTTGACATGAATTCAGTGTTAATGAATTTCATATATGCATAAAAGTGTATATATAAATAGATACAATGAAATATTATGTATTATATGCTATACATTGTGACATATTATAGATATCATTCATTAATATATATTTATATATTTATGAAATATGTGAAAATGTGTATATAAAATTCAGTGGCCTTGAACTCATGGCCAACAGTACTATAACTCATGCCTAAAGGAAGCTAATCTAACACATGTATTTTTCCATAAAATACGTTACAGCCTTCTTGTAGGAATACCACACAGTGCCTCAGCATGGTGCTTGGAGGCCGTGTTAAATAGAATCACCGACTGGTACTAAATAAACTATGAAAAACACATATTTTTAGTATGGTGGTGGGGGGACTCAAAATGTTCATGGCCCTGTACATGTGCATGTAATCTAATATGTTTTTATATGTAATATAACATATATTAATAGGATGTATAATATAATTACATTATATTACGTGTAATATATTACACGTAATATATATTAATATATCAATATATTGATACATAATTAGTGATTGTGTTAACATATACATTAATATAATTGTTATATATTATATGTAACTATGATCACAATGAATATATTGATATATAAATCTGCTTTTTTGAATTCAAACCACAAACATTGTACAATATATTAATTTAAGCCTAAACATAAACAATAAATTATATATTCTGTACTCCAGCCCTCCACAACAGGTTTCTCATAATGGTTTTAGTCATTTGGGAACTTTGTTAATTATAAAACCCACCCCAGATATGCTAAATGTACATGATATTTAACAAGCTTTCCATGTGATATTTATCAGGTGGCAGCCACAACTTTGCCAGATAATCTCACGAAATACTGGCATGCGTTAGGGAGTAAGCGCTTTGGTGAGGGCAGGGACCATGTCTGTTTTACTCAATACCATCCCCTGTTACCTAGAACAAGGTATAATACATAGAGAACAATAAATAATTGCTCATTGGACAAATACGTTAATTATGCAGATGAAAAGCAAATCCAGAGTTCACAGCAAGCACTATGGATCGTGTTAGTGAACTGAGAGTCCCCACTGGCTCTCTAACTTTGTGTACTTAACAATCATTTGAAAAGCCTATTTAAAAGGAATCTCCAGGTTTCACTCTCTGGAGGTGGAGTTAATAAGTTTGGGGGCTGTGCTGCATCACTTTTGACATGATTTTTAGCATGATCAATTTTTAACCCAATCATAAGTGATTCCAATGGAAGTGATTTTTGCTACATACTGGCAAATGCAGTATATCATCCAAGCAGTGGTCCACTGATCGAAATCGAATGGAAACAAATGTTTGCTGTGTGGTTTAGCTAGGGGATGTGCAGTTGTCAGTGCAGAGAAGAGCTTATATGTAAGGTTTAATACTCTAATCAAAACTGTCAACGTGGACCACAAGATGATGGGGGCTCCGCAGTGTTACTCCAATAAATGCTCAGAAACCTGTGTGCGTTCACAGAATGTTTAGAGTAAAAAGTATCATTTAAATTATTTTCTATTCTGGACCTTAGTTCTCTTTCTGATAGAGAAGGAACATGGCAGGATAAATATGGGTCCTGCTCACCCTCTCCTATACATGCATTGTTTAATCAATCTGTGGAAAACAGTACTGAGACCTTGGCCTCTCAAAATAGTTCCCTCATCATTGGATATTGTGATTGTTGCCATACCTTACATTTTTGACGGCTCTTCTTTTTTTTGTGAAACTTGTTTTAAGGTCCTTTGCAAGACTTCTGCTTCTGAATTATCCGTTATGTCTTCATTATTAAAAGCTATCCCTACCTGCTGCCACACTTGTTGCTTTGCAGGCTTTTGAAGAAGAAAAGGCCTGTGGGATGTTGGGGGGAGGGTATGTGTGGGCTGGAAGAGTTTCTATAGGCAGCCATGGCAAGGGGAAAGCACGATAGCCAAACTGAAGTTGTCTGCCTCTGGGCTGCTCTTGACTGCAGAGTAATTCATAATGCTCTTCTGCCTTTATCTGTAGCTTGAATGTAAGCACATTAAAAAATATATATCTCTAAGGAACTCCTGTGCTTGATGGATTAAAAACTGTTTGAGTACATTTTTAGAGTTTTCATGAGGTAGATAGGATAAGCCATTCCTTTTAGTTTGCTGATTAGTGTAGTAAACTCTTCTGTTTGAATAGTGCTGTAGATAATAATAATCATATTTTATTGCATGCTGTTCTAGCCTCTTCTTGGGCTATTATGACCATGATAAAATAATCATCTGTAGTTATCTGATACTGCAACTTAAGGTAAACTTATCCTTGAGCACAAAGTTTTTAAATGTCTATTGGAGAGGCAGGCGGCAAGATGGCGGCTTAGGAGGACGCTGGGCTCACGGCACGTCCTGCTGATCACTTAGATTCCATCTACACCTGCCTAAATAACCCAGAAAACTGCCAGAGGATTAGCAGAACAGAGTCGCCGGAGCCAAACGCAGACGAGAGGCCCACGGAAGAGGGTAGGAAGGGCGGCGAGGCGGTGCGCGCTCCACGGACTGGCGGGAGGGAGCCGGGGCGGAGGGGCGGCTCGCCGGCCAAGCAGAGCCCCCGAGTCTGGCTTGCAAAAGCGGAGGGGCCTGACGGACTGTGTTCCCACAACAAGCGCGACTTAGCGTCTGGGAGGTCATAAGTTAACAGCTCTGCTCAGAAAGCGGGAAGGCTGGAGGACAAAGGGAGGGAGAGCTGCTGAGCCCCCTGACAACAGAGCTCAGTTTGGTGGGGAACAAAGGCGCTCGCCAGCGCCATCTCCCCCGCCCATCCTCCAGCCGAAATCCCAAAGGGAACCGGTTCCTGCCAGGGAACTTGCTCGCTCCGCGCAAACACCCAACTCTGCGCTTCGGCGGAGCCAAACCTCCGGCAGCGGATCTGACTCCCTCCCGCTGCCACAGGGCCCCTCCTGAAGTGGATGACCTAAGGAGAAGTGATCTAAGCCTGCCCCTCCTGCCCCCGAGCACCTTGCCTACCCACCCCAGCTAATATGCCAGATCCCCAGCATCACAAGCCTGGCAGGGTGCAAGTAGCCCAGACGAGCCACACCACCCCACAGTGAATCCCGCCCCTAGGAGAGGGGAAGAGAAGGCACACACCAGTCTGACTGTGGCCCCAGCGGTGGGCTGGGGGCAGACATCAGGTCTGACTGCGGCCCCGCCCACCAACTCCAGTTATACACCACAGCACAGGGGAAGTGCCCTGCAGGTCCTCACCACGCCAGGGACTATCCAAAATGACCAAGCAGAAGAATTCCCCTCAGAAGAATCTCCAGGAAATAACAACAGCTAATGAACTGATCAAAAAGGATTTAAATAATATAACAGAAAGTGAATTTAGAATAATAGTCATAAAATTAATTGCTGGGCTTGAAAACAGTATACAGGACAGCAGAGAATCTCTTGCTACAGAGATCAAGGGACTAAGGAACAGTCAGGAGGAGCTGAAAAACGCTTTAAACGAAATGCATAACAAAATGGAAACCACCACAGCTCGGCTTGAAGAGGCAGAGGAGAGAATAGGTGAACTAGAAGATAAAGTTATGGAAAAAGAGGAAGCTGAGAAAAAGAGAGATAAAAAAATCCAGGAGTATGAGGGGAAAATTAGAGAATTAAGTGATACACTAAAAAGAAATAATATACGCATAATTGGTATCCCAGAGGAGGAAGAGAGAGGGAAAGGTGCTGAAGGGGTACTTGAAGAAATCATAGCTGAGAACTTCCCTGAACTGGGGAAGGAAAAAGGCATTGAAATCCAAGAGGCACAGAGAACTCCCTTCAGACGTAACTTGAATCGATCTTCTGCACGACATATCATAGTGAAACTGGCAAAATACAAGGATAAAGAGAAAATTCTGAAAGCAGCAAGGGGTAAACGTGCCCTCACATATAAAGGGAGACCTATAAGACTCGTGACTGATCTCTCTTGAAACTTGGCAGGCCAGAAAGAATTGGCACGAGATTTTCAGGGTGCTAGACAGAAAAAATATGCAGCCAAGAATCCTTTATCCAACAAGTCTGTCCATTAGAATAGAAGGAGAGATAAAGGTCTTCCCAAACAAACAAAAACTGAAGGAATTTGTCACCACTAAACCAGCCCTACAAGAGATCCTAAGGGGGACCCTGTGAGACAAAGTCCCAGAGACATCACTATAAGCATAAAACATACAGACATCACAATGACTCTAAACCCGTATCTTTCTATAATAACACTGAATGTAAATGGATTAAATGCGCCAACCAAAAGACATAGGGTATCAGAATGGATAAAAAAACAAGACCGATCTATTTGCTGTCTACAAGAGACTCATTTTAGACCTGAGGACACCTTTAGATTGAGAGTGAGGGGATGGAGAACTATTTATCATGCGACTGGAAGCCAAAAGAAAGCTGGAGTAGCCATACTTATATCAGACAAACTAGACTTTAAATTAAAGGCTGTAACAAGAGATGAAGAAGGACATTATATAATAGTTACAGGGTCTATCCATCAGGAAGAGCTAACAATTATAAATGTCTATGCACCGAATACCGGAGCCCCCAAATATATAAAACAATTACTCATAAACATAAGCAACCTTATTGATAAGAATGTGGTAATTGCAGGGGACTTTAATACACCACTTACAGAAATGGATAGATCATCTAGACACACGGTCAATAAAGAAACAAGGGCCCTGAATGAGACATTGGATCAGATGGACTTGACAGATATATTTAGAACTCTGCATCCCAAAGCAACAGAATATACTTTCTTCTCGAGTGCACATGGAACATTCTCCAAGATAGATCATATACTGGGTCACAAAACAGCCCTTCATAAGTTTACAAGAATTGAAATTATACCATGCTTACTTTCAGACCACAATGCTATGAAGCTTGAAATCAACCACAGAAAAAAGTCTGGAAAACCTCCAAAAGCATGGAGGTTAAAGAACACCCTACTAACGAATGAGTGGGTCAACCAGGCAATTAGAGAAGAAATTAAAAAATATATGGAAACAAACGAAAATGAAAATACAACAATCCAAATGCTTTGGGACGCAGCAAAGGCAGTCCTGAGAGGAAAATACATTGCAATCCAGGCCTATCTCAAGAAACAAGAAAAATCCCAAATACAAAATCTAACAGCACACCTAAAGGAACTAGAAGCAGAACAGCAAAGGCAGCCTAAGCCCAGCAGAAGAAGAGAAATAATAAAGATCAGAGCAGAAATAAACAATATAGAAACTAAAAAAACTGTAGAGCAGATCAACGAAACCAAGAGTTGGTTTTTTGAAAAAATAAACAAAATTGACAAACCTCTAGCCAGGCTTCTCAAAAAGAAAAGGGAGATGACCCAAATAGATAAAATCATGAATGAAAATGGAATTATTACAACCAATCCCTCAGAGATACAAACAATTATCAGGGAATACTATGAAAACTTATATGCCAACAAATTGGACAACCTGGAAGAAATGGACAAATTCCTGAACACCCACACGCTTCCAAAACTCAATCAGGAGGAAATAGAAAGCTTGAACAGACCCATAACCAGTGAAGAAATTGAATCGGTTATCAAAAATCTCCCAACAAATAAGAGTCCAGGACCAGATGGCTTCCCAGGGGAGTTCTACCAGACGTTTAAAGCAGAGATAATACCTATCCTTCTCAAGCTATTCCAAGAAATAGAAAGGGAAGGAAAACTTCCAGACTCATTCTATGAAGCCAGTATTACTTTGATTCCTAAACCAGACAGAGACCCAGTAAAAAAAGAGAACTACAGGCCAATATCCCTGATGAATATGGATGCAAAAATTCTCAATAAGATACTAGCAAATCGAATTCAACGGCATATAAAAAGAATTATTCACCATGATCAAGTGGGATTCATTCCTGGGATGCAGGGCTGGTTCAACATTCGCAAATCAATCAACGTGATACATCACATTAACAAAAAAAGAGAGAAGAACCATATGATCCTGTCAATAGATGCAGAAAAGGCCTTGGACAAAATCCAGCACCGTTTCTTAATAAAAACCCTTGAGAAAGTCGGGATAGAAGGGACATACTTAAAGATCATAAAAGCCATTTATGAAAATCCCACAGCTAACATCATCCTCAATGGGGAAAAACTGAAAGCTTTTTCCCTGAGATCAGGAACACGACAAGGATGCCCCCTCTCACCGCTGCTGTTTAACATAGTGCTGGAAGTTCTAGCATCAGCAATCAGACAACAAAAGGAAATCAAAGGCATCAAAATTGGCAAAGATGAAGTCAAGCTTTCGCTTTTTGCAGATGACATGATATTATACATGGAAAATCCGATAGACTCCACCAAAAGTCTGATAGAACTGATACAGGAATTCAGCAAAGTTGCAGGATACAAAATCAATGTACAGAAATCAGTTGCATTCTTATACACTAACAATGAAGCAACAGAAAGACAAATAAAGAAACTGATCCCATTCACAATGGCACCAAGAAGCATAAAATACCTAGGAATAAATCTAACCAAAGATGTAAAGGATCTGTATGCTGAAAACTATAGAAAGCTTATGAAGGAAATTGAAGAAGATTTAAAGAAATGGAAAGACATTCCCTGCTCATGGATTGGAAAAATAAATATTGTCAAAATGTCAATACTACCCAAAGCTACCTACACATTCAATGCAATCCCAATCAAAATTGCACCAGCATTCTTCTCGAAACTAGAACAAGCAATCCTAAAATTCATATGGAACCACAAAAGGCCCCGAATAGCCAAAGGAATTTTGAAGAAGAAGACCAAAGCAGGAGGCATCACAATCCCAGACTTTAGCCTCTACTACAAAGCTGTCATCATCAAGACAGCATGGTATTGGCACAAAAACAGACACATAGACCAATGGAATAGAATAGAAACCCCAGAACTAGACCCACAAACGTATGGCCAACTCATCTTTGACAAAGCAGGAAAGAACATCCAATGGAAAAAAGACAGCCTCTTTAACAAATGGTGCTGGGAGAACTGGACAGCAACATGCAGAAGGTTGAAACTAGACCACTTTCTCACACCATTCACAAAAATAAACTCAAAATGGATAAAGGAGGTATCTTTTATGGTACCTGTATGTGTGAGACAGGAAACCATCAAAACCTTAGAGGAGAAAGCAGGAAAAGACCTCTCTGACCTCAGCCGTAGCAATCTCTTACTCGACACATCCCCAAAGGCAAGGGAATTAAAAGCAAAAGTGAATTACTGGGACCTTATGAAGATAAAAAGCTTCTGCACAGCAAAGGAAACAACCAACAAAACTAAAAGGCAACCAATGGAATGGGAAAAGATATTCGCAAATGACATATCGGACAAAGGGCTAGTATCCAAAATCTATAAAGAGCTCACCAAACTCCACACCCAAAAAACAAATAACCCAGTGAAGAAATGGGCAGAAAACATGAATAGACACTTCTCTAAAGAAGACATCCGGATGGCCAACAGGCACATGAAAAGATGTTCAGCGTCGCTCCTTATCAGGGAAATACAAATCAAAACCACACTCAGGTATCACCTCACGCCAGTCAGAGTGGCCAAAATGAACAAATCAGGAGACTATAGATGCTGGAGAGGATGTGGAGAAATGGGAACCCTCTTGCACTGTTGGTGGGAATGCAAATTGGTGCAGCCGCTCTGGAAAGCAGTGTGGAGGTTCCTCAGAAAATTAAAAATAGACCTACCCTATGACCCAGCAATAGCACTGCTAGGAATTTATCCAAGGGATACAGGAGCACTGATGCATAGGGCCACTTGTACCCCAATGTTCATAGCAGCACTCTCAACAATAGCCAAATTATGGAAAGAGCCTAAATGTCCATCAACTGATGAATGGATAAAGAAATTGTGGTTTATATACACAATGGAATATTACGTGGCAATGAGAAAAAATGAAATATGGCCTTTTGTAGCAACGTGGATGGAACTGGAGAGTGTGATGCTAAGTGAAATAAGCCATACAGAGAAAGACAGATACCATATGGTTTCACTCTTATGTGGATCCTGAGAAACTTAACAGGAGCCCATGGGGGAGGGGAAGGAAAAAAAAAAAAAAAGAGGTTAGAATGGGAGAGAGCCAAAGCATAAGAGACTGTTAAAAACTGAGAACAAACTGAGGGTTGATGGGGGGTGGGAGGGAGGAGAGGGTGGGTGATGGGTATTGAGGAGGGCACCTTTTGGGATGAGCGCTGGGTGTTGTATGGAAACCAATTTGTCAATAAATTTCAGAAAAAAAAAATAAATGTCTATTGGAGACCAAAGGAAGACTATCCACATTTTTTAAATACAGGAGTTTTGTTTACAAGTAAAAGCTGGATTCTTTTTCCTACATATTTCTAATTAAAGGGAAAGAAGTGTCACTTCACGTTTTCTTGCACACGGACAAAGGTGCTTTTTCCGGATAGTTTGTAAGATGTAAAGTCAGGGCCCCATAACTGCCGAAGGAACCTGGCTGTCTGGTGGGGCTGCAGAAGGGATCTTGCTGTTCTCTGCTACTCTTGTTTTTGCGTTTGGGTTTAGGGGAGTCATTTTATTGGCTTGCTTGCATGAAAAAGGCATACGTGTTCATGGCATAAGGTCTCAAAAACTCAAATAGTGACTAATTGAAAGATAAACAAATGCCCTGATCTCATTCAATGTCTTACTTTAGTTCTTTTCTCAAAAGACAGCTGTTCTTGATTAGCTTTACAGAGATCTTCGGTGCACAGGTAAATGTGTCCGTGTTTGTGTAGTCTTTTTAGAAAATCACAAATGCTGTCATAAAATACACATGTTAAAATGTACTTGGCATTTTTCCACTTAGCTGTATCTTTTGTGTCCATGATCACTTTTCCTTTCCAGTCCAACTTTTTGTTTTCCCTGGAGGTATTTGTTGTCTTGATTGTATGTTTGCTTCCTTTTCTATGAACTTCTTACTAATTCAACCTTAAGCACCTGTCACTTACCTAAATGTGTTCTTTTCAGTCCGTCAAATATCCTAATGATAACTCCTGAAGAAATTTCTCTTGGAGCCTCCTACTCTGTTCTTTCTTAAACTGCTTATCATCAATGCCTGGTGCAAGCTGTCATCCTGGAATCTTCCCTCACCATCGTTCTGGGGATTTCATTGCCTCTTTTCTGTGTGGGAGTCCCTGGTTTTCCAGTCTTCCTACTTCTTGTTTTACTCTTTTTGGTGAAGTATATGCATCAGTATTCTCCTGAGAAAGAATGTGTAGGATGGAAATGTTTTTTTGAAAGTATCTTTATTCAATGTTCACATTTGGTGGATAGTTTAATCGAGAATTCATGGTTGGGGGGGTGCCTGGGTGATTCATTTGTCGAACGTCCAACTTTGGCTCAGGTCATGATCTCACAGTTTGTGAGTTCAAGCCTTGCATTGGGCTCTGCGCTGACAGCTCAGAGCCTTGAGCCTGCTGTGGATTCTATGTCTCTCTCACTCTGTGCCCCTCCCCCCCGCCAAATAAACATTTAGAAAATATTTTAAAAATTGTGGGTTGGTACACAGAAAAGAGTTAATATACTGGGCCTGATAATATTATCCTTAGGAAGGCCTGCTTGATAGGTTGGTCCTTGGCTGGTGTCTGCAAACTTGAATTGTAAACACTTCCTACACTGACATAAACGTTCCCTGAATAAGAGTACTTTACTATGCCTTAGCTGTTTGTGCAAATAATATGGTTTATGCTGAACCCCTGAATTTCTTTTGGGAGTCTTGAATTTTGGTAAATGCTAGCGAGAAGGTGCCTACCTGACCAGCCTCCAGTAAAAATACTTGGGCATATCCTCTCTAATGAGCTTCTCTGATAGATAGTCTGCCACACGTGATGTCACATCTGAAAGAGTTCAGCATAGCCGGAAGAGTTAAACACATCATTTGTGCCTTCACTGGAAGACGGCTCTTGGCAGTTTGAGCCTGGTAGTCTCAGGTCTTTACCAGGTGTGCCTTTTATCGTTGCTGATTTTGCTTTGTACCCTTTTGCTCTTATAAACCACAGCAGTGAGTATAATTGTATTCGGAATCCTTTGAAATTCTTCCAGCAAATCAGTGAAACTGGGGTTAGTCTTGGGGACCCTTCTGATAGAATTGGAAACTGTTTTCCTTCAGAATTTGTTTGGCATTGTCCACTGCCTTGTAGCTTCCATGTTGTCGAGTAGTCAGGTATCGATCCTATTTGTACGTTTGTAAGTAACCCTCCCCCCACCTCTTTATCCCTCAACCTCTTCCCCTCTCCTTCGTTCTCTCAAATTTTTTGGAATCTTCACTTTGTCATCAGTGTTCTGAAATGGGGAAAGGTCATGATGACGGGCCTTGGTGAGTGTTTATTTTCTTCTACTCGCTTGGTCTCTTAATGAATCTTTTTAATCTAGGAAACATTTGTCATTTATTCATGGAAAATTCTTTATCAATTAGCTTTTGATGATTTCGTTCTATTTTTTTCAGTTTTCTATTTCTAGATTATCATTGATTGGATGTTGAACTTCTTGATTTAATCCTTTAATATCCTTGCTTCTTACCCCCTGCTCCTATTTTCCATGTCTTTGGCTAATTTCATATAAGTTTCTTCTATGGCTTTTTAAAAATTCCTTTTCTAATATTTTAAATTTATGAAAGCTCTTCTTTGCTCTCTGAATGTGCTTTTTAAATGATTCTTTCCCCCTTTTTTCCATGGGTATATTAGTAGTATTTTGGAATTATTGCCTGCTTGAAGAATCTCTTTCTGCTTGGAGCATTAGTGCTACGTGATCCTTTGATCCCTGCTATGAATATTATAACTACATGATTCTTCAGATGTTTGCTAATCTTTGATTATCCATGGTCAAGACTTGGACAAGAAAAACCTGTAGTCTCTGAGGTAGTGGGTTTCACTTTGGAACTCTCTAACTGTGGGTATACTTCAGAGATATCTTGCCAAGGTTCCAAGATTTCCTTGGAATGTCTAATGGTGAGCATTTCTTCAGCCTTTTGAGCTGCTTAGAATCCTTGAAGAAGGAATTGAGTGGCAGACGAAGGTGGGAATCTCCTTATTTGGCTGTAAGTATCCACGAAAGCTGTCTGTGATCATGTGATCCTTCTATTCTCAACCCTGCTTGGTGACACCCTCCACTCCAAAAAAACGTCTATTTTACCCTTTCCCTAAGGTACTAGGTAACTCCAGTATTGAGTAGGAGAGAGATTTGGGGATCTGACTGAATTTCAGACTGTGACCCTTTCTCTTTTTTTTTTTTTTTAAGCCAACCATAGCCCCACTTGCAGAGGTAATTGGTGGTGTTAACTTGCAAAACTTGGGGGGTTTCAGTTTGGGAGTATATAGGTCAAGTTAATTCTTTCCTTGCTATTGGTCACCATTGAGTCCCTTAGGTTTTCCTGCTATTGGCTACAAGAAAAAGAGCTTTCTCAATTATTTGCTTACTAGCTACCAGAACTTGTTGCTCCTATGATTCTCTTTGTCCTTATAAGTTTATTCCTTAAAAACAATCTTAATATTATTTTAGATGTATTTTTAGAAAGAGTGAAGAAAATATGTGCTTAAAATTCCATCTTAACCCAGAACTTTAAGAAATGGCACTCATAAGCATGCATAAATATGTCTTCTGTCTTTAAATCTTTAGTCCCTTGGACATAATTTGGTAAATATTAGACCCTCAATATATGTTCATTGAATATGTGTGTATGTACTTGTAAATTTATATGTGTACATTCAAATATATGTATATTGGTATATTGTATTTATATTGTGTGTGTGTGTGTGTGTGTGTGTGTGTGTGTGTGTGTGTGTGTGTACATGAGTTCTTTTGGTTACCAGTGAAAGAAACCCAACTAAACAAGCTTAAGCCCCAAATGGAATTAACTGGCCTATTTAATAAGAAATGTGGGCAGCTTCAAACACGAATGAATCTAGAGACTCCAATGAAATAATCAGCTCCCTTATCCTCTGATTCTCTTTCACTCTTTGTCTGCTTTTTTCAGTTTTGTCCTTATTCTCCTCTTTAGCAGACACAGAACAGGCAGAATGATTCATAGAGTTGAGCTCCATGATTCTTCCAGCCTGAAATTGAAGAATCCTAGAGATGAAATTTCATTGGTCCGGTTGAAGTCTTAGGTGTACTCTTGAACCAATCAGTGTGGCCTGGACCATGGAATATACCAGGACTTGATACATACCATGAGCCACGTATGACTGACCCCCTATTTTTTTTATTTTACCGTAAGCTAAGAATGATTTTTTATATTTTAAAATGATTAAATTTTAAATGCCTTTTAAAAGCATACTTGTATAATATCTCCTTTATGACTTTTGTTCCTCAAAGCCTGAACTATTTACCCTGCAATTTACTATGATTGGCTTGGTCTGGGTGTGGGTTATGTACACACTGTAGCCAGGGGAATGAGATAGAATGATGGTTGGCCTCAAGATCGAAATGTTTATAGTGGAGAAAGCAACAGCTTTCCTGATAAAGTGTACATCCCAAACAGTCAAAAGCTCATAAATATCCACATTTATGGGTAATAATTTATGCCTGAACATAAAAACTATTCCTGTTAATGTTATAAACCCAAACATGTATTCATATAAATGCTCTATAACTAAAACAGTTTTCCATTATTCCAACAACTTTAGAGTTGTTTTACAGTGTTATTGTAGCACTATTGGGAGAAACAATTTACTACTAAGACTAAAACTGTGCACTGGCCTAGGATTAGGTAGTCTTTAGGTTTGGTTGGACTAGTATTCATTTACATCAGTTTTTGAGCTTCATATTGGGAAAGAGAACTAGCCATTTGACCTGGGTCAGTTCAATTACTAATTCATTATTTATTTAACAGACATTTCGTAATGCTTACCTGAAATTGGGCCAGACACTGGGCACACAATGGGAAGGAAGATGCAGTTTTTCCTACAAGGGGTCTATGATGTAAGGGAATATTTGAAACCCACACAACTTTCTCAATAGGGTATTCCATGCCCTTCTCAACTAGCTTCACTTTCCTGATAAACCCGGACCTTCGTCCTTCATCCTACACGAATGAGACATTTCAGCTGGGTCGGAAGCCACACCGAGCCCCTCTTGGAGCGCACACGCTCCTCGGTCTCTAGACCCATTTCCCTTCCCAGGATTGTGTGTTCATAAATGGAAATCTAGCATTATCCTTAAGACTCAGCCCAAGGCCAGCTGGCTCTCAGTGTATCTCAACTATAATTTAGAAATTACTGTAGCACCTAGAATGTGGACCATACAACCTAACACTTAGGTGATTTGGCATCCTGTAATTTTTATCTTGGATTTTCATTTGAACATTTCGAGTCTCTGTTATTTAACACTTAATAGTTTCTGTCTTTTTAAGTTTCCCATAAAATTTAGTATTTCACCTTTAAATACAGATGATGATTTAATTTAGTCTGACCTTTGGGAATCAAGATGTATATCTCTAGGACTATCTAAGAGCGATGAACAGGAGAAAGTCCTGATGAACTGATTTTTGTCAAGTGAAGAGCCTTTTAAAATGCTCAAAGTCTTTAAAAAAAAATCCCAAAAAGCAAAAAAGTAGCTCCTGGCTTGTCCTGGAGGTAGTGCTGGTGCCCACAGTGATGATTCTGTAGTGGCTGTAGCACAGGCAGCCCTAGAGGTTGGAGGCTGGGCTAACCAGACTTCAGTAAAACCTCTCCAAACTGAACCTCAGTCACAGATGAAATCAACACTCAGTGAAATCCTGCTTTATCTCATTTTAGCCACCAGTCATAGGAACTCCTGCTGTCGGGGAAAAACAAAGCAATGCAAGAATATTCCCCAACTTCCACTATTTTTTATATGTAATATCTGCTTATTAATCAAACATCAGCATGAAAAGCAAGTTTAATTGGGGATCTGGGCAGAGGAAAGAACCAATCCATAGGTCAACCAGATACTGGAACTAACAGACGAGGGTTTTTAAATTATTATAGATGTTTAAGGATTTCTAGGCGAGCATAGAATGGATCAACAGAGAAGGAGCATCAGCACAGAATGGAAACTATTAAAAATCGCATAAAAATCCTGGATATGTAAAGCAAATACCCAAAATAGGAAATAAATTACATGGTTTTGAGAAGTAAATGAATACTGAAGATTTAAGCAATGTTGAAAACAATCTAATTCCAATTATATAAAGTGAAGTACACGATGGAAAAAAGACTAAAGAGAATGTTGGATAACGATAGGACAATATATCAGGTGGCCTAACAAGCCTATATTTGGAAACCTCGGAACAAAAGAGAAAGAAAATGTGACACACAAAAAATGTGAAGGGATATCAACAAAAAATTTCCTCAAGTTGATGAAAAGCATAAATCTAAAGCTCAAATTCTAAATAAATATGCTGATAGCCCCACTTGGGCACATCACAGTCAGACTATTAGAAAGTATAAAGAAATATACATAAAATCTAGCTGTAATAAATGATGTGATAAATATTAGCAAAAATAATTAGAAAATAAAATTTAATAATACAAAAGCATAAAAATGATAAATCTTAGACCTCATTGAAAACTAAAAACATATTGAGAGACATTATAAATTCTATATACAATTAGAGATGAGGCTATTTTTTTTTATTTTTTTCAACGTTTATTTATTGAGAGACAGACACAGAGCATGAGCAGGGGAGGGGCATAGAGAGGGTGAGACACAGAATCTGAAACAGGCTCCAGGCTTTGAGCTGTCAGCACAGAGCTCGATGCAGGGCTCGAACCCACAAACCATGAGATCATGGCCTGAGCCGAAGTTGGTCACCTAACCAACTGAGCCACCCAGGCGCCTGAAACTATAAATATTTTATGAAGAGAATAATCATGCTAATGATTTGGAAGATTTAATATTCCCCCCACCAGTAACTCTGCAGGTTCAATGAAATAGCAATAAAAAATACCACAGTTTTTAACAAAAACTGTCAAGCTGATCTTACAATCTGTATGTAAAAGGATAAAGTTGTAGCACTTACATGATCTGATTTTAAGACAAAATAATGAATACACTGTGGTTTTGGAGTAAGGACAGACAGGTCCTTACAACAGAGCAGAGTCCAAAAATACCCCTGTATGTATAGAGAGACAGAGTCAAGTATTTGAAAAAGCCATCACTGAAATAAGGACAGTTTTTTTTTTTTTTTCAGTAAGTGCTGTAAAACCACCTGGATATGTGTGGAAATAAAGTGAATTTTGATGCATACTCCATATGATACACAAAAATTACCATAAAATGGATGGCGGTCCTAGATACAAAAACCACAATTAAAAAGCTTCCAGAAGAAAGTGCAGGAAAAATCTTAGCAAACTGGAAATTAGGCAAAGATTTTCTATATGGAACTCCATAAGCTCTAACTATAAAAGAAAGAAAAAAGATAAACTGGAGTTAATGAAATTTTAAACCTTCTGTTCTCTTTTTTTTTTTTTTTTTTAATTTTTTTTTCAACGTTTATTTATTTTTGGGACAGAGAGAGACAGAGCATGAACGGGGGAGGGGCAGAGAGAGAGGGAGACACAGAATCGGAAACAGGCTCCAGGCTCCGAGCCATCAGCCCAGAGCCTGACGCGGGGCTCAAACTCACGGAGCGCGAGATCGTGACCTGGCTGAAGTCGGAGGCTCAACCGACTGCGCCACCCAGGCGCCCCTAAACCTTCTGTTCTCAAAAGACACTGTTAATTAAAAGCAAGAAAATTCCAGTTCCTGATCTAACATGCGAAGAGCCTAGAGCTTGTCACAATAAGAAAACGCTGAACAAACTAAAAATCAACAGCCCTTAGATGTGTCAGAGAATTGAAGTCCCAAAGCAAACAACTGTCTTGAAACACGGAGAGATGGGTGGATACAGAGAATCAAACTTATCAGAGGCAGAACACTTCCCTGTAGCCAGCAGTTGATTGCTAGAGATGGAATGGACCAGTTTAAGAGATTAAAACTCACGAGGGTGCACGGTTTTAGGAGGCGCCTAATCTTTTGTGAGTTTTACCTTCAGGACCCCGCCACCAGGTCTTTGCTGGGATGAGAGAAAATTCCCCTCTGGCATCCAGCAAGGGAAGGGGAAAGGAACCGTTTTTGAAAAACTGCCGGAGGATTCAGTTCTTAAAAAGGCAAACTCTTAAAGGAAACTATTTTTACCGCAGCCCAACCAAAGAGTGTTTTACCGAAACCTAACTCGTGGGATAAGTAAATAACCAACTCCAGCCCCTTTGAGACTTTGACGTCGGCAAAGATAAATACCAAGCTCCAACACCTCCTCGCCTTCGATGTTGGAGAAGGCGAACAGCCAACTCGAGGCCACCAGCTTTTCTGTCTCACCTCAAGGGTGGGGAAAGCGAGAAGGGCTTATGAAGGCCAGAGGAACAGGCTCAGAGCGGGTATTTGGAAGTAACCAAGATGTCCTTTAATAAATGAACGCTGGGGCGCCTGGGTGGCGCAGTCGGTTAAGCGTCCGACTTCAGCCAGGTCACGATCTCGCGGTCCGGGAGTTCGAGCCCCGCGTCAGGCTCTGGGCTGATGGCTCAGAGCCTGGAGCCTGTTTCCGATTCTGTGTCTCCCTCTCTCTCTGCCCCTCCCCCGTTCATGCTCTGTCTCTCTCTGTCCCAAAAATAAATAAATGTTGAAAAAAAAAAATAAATGAACGCTGATCACAATCTGCGATACATCCTGTTGATGAACCACTTAGTATGCAGCAATCCAAAGAAATAAGCTATCAGTCTAAGAAAGGGCATGGAGGAAACTCAGATGCATACTGCTGGGTCAAAGAAGTCTGTTCGAAACGGCCACGTGCTTTATGATTCCAAACATACGACATTCAGGAAAAGGCAAAAGTCTATAGACAGTACAAAGATGAGTGGTTGCCAGGTGTTGGTGGTGGGGGAGGGGTAGGAATGAATAAGTGGATACATGTAGCGTGGATATTTTTAGGTCAATGAAACGGTTCTATATGATACTGTAAAAGAGGATGCATGACACTTTGCCCTTATCCGAGCCCACAGAATTGAAAGGCAACAAAAAGTAAACTCTATAGTCTTCAGTTAATAATGTGTCAATATTGGTTTCCCATTGCCAAAAAATGTACCACACTAATACAGAATGTTCATAGAAGAAGGTGTGGGAGTGGAGGAGTGGGATGAGGCGAAGGTAACACTTGACTCTCTGCACAGTTTTTCTATGAACCTGAAAGTGTTTTAAAGAATAGTCTATTGAGAAAGAAAAGGAAGCTACAGACTTGGAGAAAATATTCCCAATACATTCATCTGACAAAAGACTCAAATCTGTAAATCTTAACTCTATAATTGATAATTAAAAGGCAAGTAATTTAATTAAAAGTGGCTTGGGCACCTGGGTGGCTCAGTTGATGAGGCATCCAACTACTTCAGCTCAGGTCATAATCTCACAGTTTGTGAGTTTGAGTCCCTCGTGGGGCTCCCTGCTGTTAGCAGAGAGCCTGCTTCTGATCCTCTGTTCCCATCTCTCTCTACCCCTCCTCTGCTTGCTCGCTCTCTCTCTCTCAAACACAAACATTAAAAAAAGTAGAAAAAGGCCAAAAGTCTTACATATTTCACAAGAGTCATGTAGTAGTTGGTCAATACTTGAAACAGTGCCAGTACTTGTCATGAAAAATGCACATTAAAATCACAGTGAAGTATCACTGAATAATCACTAGAAAGGCTAGAATTTTTAAAGACAGATAATACTAAAAGTTTACCAGAATTGGAACACTGACATCTTATACATCCTTGGAGATGATAGCCCCATCGTAGTGGTTTTCATTAATCACATACCTGCTTGTGATATATCAATTTCAACCCCAGGAACTTAAACTTTACTTCTATAACAATAATTAAAGAAGAATAATGTAGTTTCACTCATAACAGCAAAAACTTAGGGAACAACCCAAATTTTCATCAACAGAAGAAGGGATAAACAAAACAAGAGTATTTTCATCCAGTGGAATACTCTTCAGTATTAAAAGGAATGAACTGATAGAGCAATATGAAACCATCTCAAATTTTTACTTAACGAAGGAAGAAAAGAGTACACTTTTACAGTGTTTGAGAAGAGGCATAATTAATCTATGAAGATAGAAATCAGAATAGTGGTTGCCTCTAAGTGATGAGTTTAGTTTGCTTTTATAAATAAAATTCGATTGGAGCAGAGATACACTCATTTGTTTGTATATTGTTGATGGCTACGTTCATGACAACAGCTGAGTTAAATAGTTGCAATAGGGACCATATGGTCCACTAAATTCAAAATATTCTTAAAAAGTTTGTTGATCCCTGGCGTAATTGACCAAGAAAGATTACCAAAATGTTGATAATTGTAGAGGCTGGTCAATGGATACGTGGGGATTCATTTGATTTTTCTCTCTACTTTCATGTTGTTAAGGATTATAATAATTCTGACCAAGTTTTGGTTCATCTTGACCAAGAATTGCAAGGAGTTTTCTGGCTAAGCAATTTTCTAAAAAGTTTGAGAAAAGGAAGTGGAGTCTATGCTGGGAAAATAAAGGTGGCAATAGAGATATCCCCAAATATTGTAGAAGAAGCAGGCAAATATTTAGACAAAACTATTCTAAGTTCTGATTGCTTGGGCTAGATTTTACACTTGATGGAGTGGCAATGGTATACCCTCCAGAGAGTCGAAGAATTGCCCTTTGTTCTACCAGCAAGAAGGGTGGAGAAATGGTCCAAGGAGTAAGGATTTGGTCTTGAGGCTGGGGGAGGAGTTTTTGATGGAGTGAGCTCTTCTGTGTGGTTTTCCTTTCTCGATCTTCTGGCCTTTTCCTCATTCATAGCATCTTCCTTTTAGAAGGACGCTGTAGCTCTTTTCCGGCTTGTGTATAGTGAAAAGACTAGCGTATCCCCTGCTTACGGTAGAAGTAGAGGCTGTGGACTGGGCTTTCCCAGCCAAGCAGGTCTGAATTTGGAGTGAAGGAAAGGGAGGCATGGTGTGCATGGCATAAGTGAGTTCTCTTCTGGGTCTTAGATATAGATGATATTTTTCTTGACTTGTCTTTTGCTTGTCCCCACCCAAGGCAGTTTCAGGGTTGCAAGATGCAAGTTTCTAGACCAAGATCAGATTGAAATTCTGGGTAAAAGAACTGAAAAACCATTTGATCTGGTTCTGGTTAGACTTTGGGCCAGAGGAGTACCCTACTAGACCATAGAGCATTCAAATAGGGCCTTGCTTCAAACCCCAAGACAGGATTAAAGACTATTTGTCAGGAATGTCCCCAGTATTTACCTCCTTCCTGAAGCTGTGGCTGAAGTAGCCAGGTGGTTAAGGCTCAGGGTTTTTGGATCTTAACCACATCTCTTTCGCCTGAGTACCAAGCAGTCCTTGATAACTTCTGTATGGAGTCAACCCAATAAGTAAATAACCTAATTAATGAAATTCATGCATGAAATATGTTAAATACTGAAGGAAGACATGACTTTATTTCATAGCCAAGGACTGGGCCCATTATAAGGACTTGTTTGTATATTTTTGAGATTAATGCTATGTCCTGGGATTGCAAATTAAGTTGGTATGACTTGGCATTTGTAAATTTTACTGTGAACCTAATTCATTCACTCTTTTCTTATGGAGTTTTGTTGTATTTATACAATCATATCACTCAGTGCCCATTGTGAAATTATCAGTTTTCTGGAAATTCAGCAGTTTGTAACTAAGTTTAAAACATCACTTAGGTGATGCCTAGGTGCCTAGGTGGCTTAGGAGGTGCCTAGGTGGCTTAGTCAGTTGACTCTTGATTTTGACTCAGGTCATGATTCCAGGGTCATGGGGTCAAGCCCCCATTGGGCTCTGGGTTGAGCACAGAGCCTGCTTAAGATTCATTTTCTCTCTCTCTCTCTCTCTCTCTCTCTCTCTCTCTCTCTCTCTGTCCCTCTCTCACTCCTGAACACTCTCTCTCTTAAAAAAAAATACAAATCATTTTTCAAGCTAATTAAACATTTTCCTCTTTCCCTCCCTTTAATGTTTCTTTGTATATTGACTATAATTAATTGAGTTAAGTGAAACCTCAAATTTATGAAGTCCATAACACAATTCAGAAGTGCAACAGGGAGATATTATTTAAGAATAGATACAGAACTTGGGGCGCCTGGGTGGCTCAGTTGGTTAAGCGTCCGACTTCGGCTCAGGTCATGATCTCACGGTCCGTGAGTTCGAGCCCTGCGTCGAGCTCTGTGCTGACAGCTCAGAGCCTGGAGCCTGTTTCAGATTCTGTGTCTCCCTCTCTCTCTGACCCTCCCCCATTCATGCTCTGTCTCTCTCTGTCTCAAAAATAAATAAAACGTTAAAAAAATTAAAAAAAAAGAATAGATACAGAACTCAAAAAGTTTGGAATCTAAATACTATGAGAAATAAGTTCAGATATGGGGATAGTTTAAGCATCATTAATAGGAACTTATGGATAGGGAACAAAAGTTGGCTTCTGACTGAAGTTCCAGGAATGATTTCTATTTTTAAATGTCTTACACTAGTTGCTAAAATATTGTTTGAACACCTCTTATTTGGAGCTAATTATTTTGGAAGGGCATATTCTATCACTCATGGCTGTGTTGTAGAACGTGATGTGTAAGGGGACAGAATGTTAACCTACGAATCTTACACTTTTTAATAGCATCTAGTATTTGTATCATCTTTTTACAGTGTACTGCTTTCATTCCCTTACCTCATTCAGTCCACACAACCATGCTGCAGATGAGGTATTCCATCCCTTTTGTAAAAATGGGGAAGCAACTAAAGCTGAGAGGTTAAGTGGAAAAGCAAAGGTCACAGCAAACAAGTTTCACAATGAGAGCTTTAGCCCCGGTCTTCCCCTCTACAGTCTGTGCTAGCCCTACCATCGTCTGCTAATATTTTAATTAGCGTAGCAGACACTCATTGACCTTTGTGTCAAATACAGGAAATCCACACTTTGCATGATAGCACAAAACTATAAAAATGCTCGTGCAAGCTGAAAGCATGCAATGAAAAAATGAAAAATGTTGCCTGACTTTTACATTTTTGTTAAAGTTCTCATTTAAATCATTAGACGTGAGAAATGAAATTCTTTTTTTTTAAGTATCAAGAGCAATTTGAATAGCACTTGCTTTCTTGTTGCATAACCTATAATACAGAATGAGCATTTCCTCTATGCCTTGGCCAGTGGCTATACTCGTCTCTAGGTTTCGATCAGCCTGAAACATTTGTCTTCCCTCTTTTAATGCTGGAAAATATCTGAGTTCCCTTAATCTTAAGGTTTTTACCAGTGTCGCTTTCTCTATGGCATCTTCATCCTTTTCATTACAATCTTTCTTCATTTATGTCAGTAAGTTTGCTTTCAATAAGTTCCTTCCACTGCATATCTAGAGTTTCTGGCCCACCCACTGTACCATTAAAGTGTCCAAGATCAGCTATTGCCTCCATATCTCCACTTACATTGGATTTGAATTTCACATCCTGAGTTAGAACTTTGCAATCCTTTGCTGTGCTTTCACCTTTCTTGGTCAAGTCCCTGATTTGTGTATCTGACTTTATACAATGCCGTGTAGGTCCATCTCTAGACGAAGAGGCAACACAACTGTACATTTGCCGCTAATGCAGGAACTGAGTAATGGATGCACAGGGACCCATCACTCAAAAAAAGGTGAAAGATACAACATATTAGTCACTAGTCGTGATGCACATTTCTTTACCTTGTGATTTGCAGACTGAAGAGTTGGCAGTGAAATGTGTACATTATGCAGTTCCGTACGGTGAATATACTGTGGTGAATGAAATTTGAATAGTTTTTAGGGGACTGGTGATACTTGACTACACTGTGGAATCTGACATTTGTGTTTATCAGAACAGTGCAAAGGGAAGGATGCTTTCATTTGAGCCTATGATAGTCTGGTGACCACTGGCTGAAATCAGAGTACTAAATGGATGGGAATTTAGACAGAGAAGGAGAAATTTTACTGAACAGGGAGGAGAATTAGAGCTGCAGGGAGAGGCAAGAGAGGTGATGCCTTGGTTTAGGTCAAGGGTGTGACCCAAGTTTACAGAAAGAAGGGCAGAGTGGTAGGTGACTACAGGCTGACTTCACCTGCTTCACAATATTGTCTTACACAAAATGCCACAGTTATTAGAAAATATAGTTTTTGGAACTGGAGAAAACACATTAGAGCTGTGTTCTTGGGGTGCCTGGGTGGTTCAGTCAGTCAAGCATCTGACTTTGGCTCAGGTCATGGTCTCTCATCCATGGGTTCGAGCCCCATGTTGGGCTCTGTGCTGACAGCTCAGAGACAGGAACCTGGTTCGTATTCTGTTTCTCCCTCTCTCTCTCTGCCCATACCTTGCTCATGATCTGTCTCAAAAAATTAAATAAAAAGTTAAAAAAAAAGAATTGTATCCTTAAAAATAAGTAAATAAATAAATGCATATGTTAGTTACAAAAGGAACACGTACTTATAAAATATTTGAATATTATGGAAGGGAAGAAAGCAAAAATGTCAAATTTCTTTTATTTTTTTTTATTATTTTAAAAAAAAAATTTTTTTTCAACGTTTATTTATTTTTGGGACAGAGAGAGACAGAGCATGAACGGGGGAGGGGCAGAGAGAGAGGGAGACACAGAATCGGAAACAGGCTCCAGGCTCTGAGCCATCAGCCCAGAGCCCGACGCGGGGCTTGAACTCACGGACCGCGAGATCGTGACCTGGCTGAAGTCGGACGCTTAACCGACTGCGCCACCCAGGCGCCCCTCAAATTTCTTTTATACATGAATCCTTTTTCTCAGGAGGTGATAAATGCTAGTAGTAAAATTGCATTTCAGTGGCCGTTCTTACTTTGAATCTTCTGTATCATTTGAATTAGTTTAATGCCAGCTATGATATTACATGATGCTTACTGCAATTACATATGTGCAAATTAGGAAGAATGATATTAGTTGAACCTTAAAATGGATTTATGTTTATATTTTTTAGATGTTTATTTTTGAGAGAGAACACCAGTGGAGGAGGGGCAGAGAGAGAGGGAGGGAGAGAGAGAGATTCCAACGCTGGCTCCAGGCTCTGAGATGTCACCACAGAGCCTGATGCGGGGCTGGAACCCACAAGCAGAGAGATCATGTCTTGAACTAAAGTCGGATGCTCAACTGAGTGAGTCACCCAGCCACCCCTCAAATGGGTTTTTAAGATACTTTTTCTATGAAGAAATGATGAATTTATTGCCCTTAGAAAAGATAAGCCTTGTTTCTATTGCTGTACTCAGTGGGTATCAGTGGTGAGTCATTAGAAAATAAAATAAATAAAAAAGACCCTTTCCAAGAACCAAATGTTCTAGTTTACCAGTGAAAAGATAGATTTCAGAGTACTTTCTTTTGGGATGAACATCTGAACTGAAAATCTCATTCATACTGACCCTGAAATATTAAAAAAAAAAAAGAATATATTTTAGCTGAGATATTGTATAAGCCTCCTATTTACCAGAAACATAATGTGGGCATCTTAAAGGTAAATTTTTTTCTTTTAAAATTACACACATTGAAATATGTAAGAACGTTTTGATATTAGCTACATGTGAGAGTACCTCTTGTGCCCCTTAAATGTAAAATGATTGTACACATATCTAGTCCTGAGCTTGAGACCTAAACCTGTAACTTTATAGCTTCTGTGCCCCTCCTTAAAGTTACTCCTAAAAACAGAAGCATTGTTTTGAATTTTTGGCTTTATTCTCTTTTCTTTGGAGTTTAACACAAGTATTTGAATTATAAGTCATAGATAATTTCTTTTTGCACATTTTTGAAATGCTTATCAATTTTATGTTTTCAAGTGTTTCTCATTTTTTTTGTCTTAACATTTCACTAATTTAACCATGATAGTTTCTGCGATATTAAATTCTCCATTTATACTGTATAGTGTGCCACTATAGGAATATTCTATAATCCATCTATCATTTCTTCTGGAAGGAGACGTTTTAATTGTTTCCTATTTTTAAACCACTTTAAGGATTTTTCGCATGTGTTTTCTGGTGTTGATGTACCAGTATGTTCCTGAGATTTCCTCCAAGCAGAGAAATTGCTGGATCAGAGAGGATGTGCAACTCCTCATTTTACTTAGGTAGTCCTGCCTTTGTTTTTCCAAAGGGATTATATGAATTTCCTTCCCAGTGGCTATGCATTGAAGTTCCCCTTTCTCCACACCTTGCAAAGTTGGGTATGAAATTATATTTCATTGTGGAATTAATATACATTTGGCATTTGGCCCATTTGTCTTGGCCTTCTTTAAACACCTAGGGGTTCCATCCTGTATGGCATTTATGTCGTCGTTGTCTTTAGTGACAGCAAATTCAGAGAAGTTGATGGAGACAGATAATGAGAGATGATACACATAAGGTCACAGTTTCTCAGTAAGATAGCGTGTGTCATTTTGTCTGCTATGAATGAAAAGGTAAGGAGGCCTCGAGGAGGCTGGCAAAGGTTTTGATTAACTGGGAGACTTTGGGAGACCACAGACCGTGTTAAATTTTTCCTCATCAGGCCTCATTTATTCATTAAACATTAAATTTTTGCTCTTGTTGAAAATACCCAAATTTAGTTATTGGAAAAGGAACAAGCAAATAAGACCCAGTCCTGGTTCCAAGGAAGCCTAGTGAGAAAGTGAAATGTGTAAATATAGAATTATGCAATGAGAAGCTTGCTCTGCTCAAGGGTCTACTCAGCACAGCAGGAGCACAGGAAGGAGTAATTGCCTCTGAGTGAATGAACAAGAAAGGCCTCACAGTGACAGATTAGTAGGAACAATTATCAGAGTGCATCATGCTTAGAGTGCTCTCAGCTCCTTATTACTGAGGGACAGGCCAGGAGGGATAGTGTAGGAAAGAAAGGTGTGACAAAGTCGGTTTCCTACATTAAGGATCTAGGAACTTATGTTTTGAACAATGTAGTGGCATCAGAAGTTTTGTTTGTTTTTAAGTTTTTGTGTGTTTTTTTAACGACGCTATTTTTAGAGACGTTTTAAATTCACACCGAAATTGAACAGTACAGACAGTTCCCATTTACCCCCTGCCTCCACACATGCATCAGAAGTTTTTGAACAGAGTGTGGTGATTCCAGTGCTCAAAAAACTAGTTAACAATGCTACAAGAGCTGAGAGTAGGAAGAGGCTGGTAGGAAAAGAACTTTGGAGACTGAATTTGGGGGTAGCATGAATGGGATCTGCTAACCAAGTGAGGGATGAGGAAGATTTGTCACTTCCTGCTTCCAGGGAAATAGAATTTACCTCGGTTCAGTGTGCAAGAGGAAGAAAAAATTGGGTGTGTTATGTACAGAGAAGAATTAGAGGCTAAGTTTGGGGCAGTTTGCTTGTTTGTTTATTTATTTATTTTTAATGTTTATTTATTTTAGAGAGAGAAAACATGAGCGCGTAGGAGAGGGACAGAGGGAGAGGGAGAGAGAGAATCCCAAGCAGGCGCTGTGCTGTCAGTAGAGAGCCTGATTTAGGGCTCCATCCCACAAACCCATGAAATCATGACCTGAGCCAAAAACAAGAGTTGGATGCAAAACTGACTAGAGCCACCCAGGTGCTCCTGCCACAGTTTTTCTCATTTTCTATAATGTTCAAAGGAAGTTAAATAAAGCTAACCTAACAGTGAATAATGAAACCTCAATCTTACCGTCTCATGCCATGACGAACCAGGTTTTATTTACCTAACTCTAGAGACTGTTTTGTCTGTCATATGTTAATAAAATAAAAAAAATATTGCTTTTATAGAATAAAATATCTCTGGGCACCTGGGTGGATCAGTCAGGCTTGGGCTCAGGTCATGATCTCACTGCTTGTGAGCTCGAGCCCCACATCAGGCTCTGTGCTGACAGCTCAGAGCCTGGAGCCTGCTTTGGATTCTGTTTCCCTCTCCCTCTGCCCTTCTCCCACTCGTTCTTGTGTTCTCTCTTTCTCTCTCTCTCTCTCTCTCTCTTCTCTCTCTCTCTCTCTCTCTCAAAAATAAATATTAAACAAAATTAAAATCTGTATGACAGTGGTCGTCATATACACTCTCCAAAATCACTAGTCAAGGGAAGTAAATGATATTGAAAATATTCTGACCTCAAATATAATTACTATTGGGTTAATGACTTTTCATAGATGCATGTGGTTGTATCTTTATAATCCTTTTCTGATCAAAATTCATTTTAGTTAAGATTCTCTAAAGTTAGTAAAGAATTTGATGACAATCTTCTGAAGTAAAATATGACACATTAGGATAAGGAGGACTATAGATACATTATTAAATAGAAAAGCTGGAAAGGTATCTTTGACAACATAATTCTTAATAAAGGAAAATCTGAGAAACTATTCTGAGATTAAAATCACAAAGCACAATCTCATGCTTAACTTGAAATAATAGTGAAAGAATTCAAGGAAGAATAGCATTTACTAAAAGGTGGTCTACACTTCTCTGCCTAATCTGTATAGTAATAATACCCCAAACATAGTCTACACTCCTCAAAAGATAAAATGTGCTCAGCATGGCTTTATTTTCAAATGAATGTTGCTGTTACAGGCTAGATGTTAGCTGAGGTTATTCTGTCTTTTAAATATAACTAAAATGGGCTTTAGTTCCTTTCTCAAGTCCTGTGGGGTATTTTGTGCCAGTTTCATGATTTCTGCAGATTATGATGCTTTGTCTGCCTTTCTGATTATGCAGATATGTCTGTTTCTAAATTTTCTGATTATGTCTATTTCTAAAGTCCTGTCTACTCCTACAATTGTTCTCTCTTCTCTATGTCACACCAGCCCTTAAACAGCACAGATGTTTTTCTTAAAGGGATTAGTTCTTCCCGCAAAATCCCACTGATGCGTTTGTAGATGTACCAAACTTTATTGATGTTTTGTGGTTAATATCATAACTATACATAACAACCTTAAATTGAATATTAGACACCCCTGTTTTGGCTCTCCTGCCACCAGTGATTGCTCGCTCTTAATTTCTGAGGGCCCCAGATTCCTGAAATTTTGCTTGATGCTCTCCTCTCAAGACTGTATTCATCTATATCTACCCTACTTTAGTACTTTGTTCTCTTTTCTAGTGGCAGTGGTGAGTTAGGGTTTTTCCCAAGAATTGCCATTTCCTTTGTATTTGATTAGGTCGAGTAATTTAGCTTCTTTCCTTTTTCTACTCCAAGGTATTTTGGCAGATCCAAAAACTCATTTATGTGCTAGGTAAATGAAGGGCTCTCCTACTCAGAGTCTCCGTTTTTGGCCATACAGCCCTGGTGGCCTCAAATTCCACTATGTCCTTCCTCCCATCCCTACCAGTTGAAGGAAGGAGGCACTAGAAATATTTATTTTCCTTAGATAGAAATTATGCCACATCTCTTAAAGAGGTGGCATTCCACTTGAATTTCATTCTACTTTGTATTTGTTTAAGGGATGGGGGGAGCCCATGTCCCTCAGACAGATGGTCATTTGAGGGAACCAAGGTCAAAATCTATACTGACCAGAGGGTGTCTAGGGTAGATTATAAGGCCTGTAATATGTTCACATTCAAAACTGTTCCTACCAATTATACAAATGTCATTTTCTCGTTTACTCAAAAAGGCAAGAGTGTAGTCACAAGTTGGACATAGCCAATAAAAACAATGACTCTCAAGTGCCCCAAATAATGAGAGTCTTCTGTAAGAATATACTTCTTTTTTTTTACATTTGCTTTTTTTCCCCTTTTAAATGTCCTATGGGGATATATTTACATACTATAAAACTCATGCATTCAAGTGTACACAAGGTAAGAAACACAGATCTAAATAAGGCTTTGAAATGATTCGTTTCATTTCTCCAGAACTTCCATTTTTTTGACTTAATAAGCAAAGCAATTGATGCATAGTCATATTGAAAATATAGGACAGACCCACATATGCCACTATAGCATTTTTACAATAATGGTTATGTTGAGATACAATTCATAAACCATAAAGTTCACCTTTTGAAAGCATATAATTTAGTATGTTTCAATATGTTTACTGTTCAGTCATCAGCACTTTTTAATTTTTGAACATTTTCTTTGCCACTAAAAGAAACACCATAACCATTAGTAGTCATGTTACATTCCCCATGTGCCATTTCGTCTGGTGGCTGTTGATCTACTTTTGGTCTCTATGAATTTACATATCCTGGATATTTCATACAAATAGACCCATATAAGGCCTTTTGTGACTGGCTTCTTTTTACTTGGGGGGATGTTTTCAAGACTGATCCGTGTTGTAGCCTGTGTCAGTATTTTACGCCTTTTTATTGCTAAATAAGATTGCATTGTATGTATATACTACATTTTGTTTATCCAGTCATCAGTTGATTAACGCTTGGGTTGCTTCCACCTTTTGGCTATTACAAATAGTGCTGCTGCAAACATTATTGTATACGTTTTTGTAGGGACAGATGTTTTCAATTCTATTGGGTATATACCTAACAGTAGAATTGCTGGGTCATATGGTAACTCTATGTTTAACTTTTTGAGGAACTGCCATACTGTTTTTGTTTCTGTTTTTTCAGTGGATACATCATTTTATATTCCTTCCAGATGTGTGTGAAAGTTCTAATTTCTCTACATCCACACCAACACTTACTACTGTCATCTGAGTGGATGTTAAATGGTGCTTTACTGTGCTTTTTACTTGCATTTCTCTAATGATGTTCAGCTTCTTTTTATGTCCTTATTAGCTATTTTTTAAATCTTCCTTGGAGAAATGACTGTACACAAACTATGTGCACTTTTGAATTGAGTTATCTTTTTATTGAGTTGTAAGAGTTTTCGTATATTCTGATATAGAACTATATACATCTAGTATCTATTGTTCTATATATAGATGGTATCGATGTTAGATTCATGTCCCCTATCAAATATGATATGCAAAACTTTTCTCCCATCATGAGTTGTCTTTTTACTTGCTTGAAGGTTGTCCTTTGTGGCACAAAATTTTATAAATTTATTTATAAAATTTATTTATATTTATGTTTTGCTGCTGGTACTTTGGGGATCATATTGAAGAATTCATTGCTTAATACAAAGTCATAGAGATTTATGCCTGTGTTTCGCAGAGTTTTATAGTATTAGCCTTTATTTTTAGGTTTTTGACAGTTTTTAGCTGATTTCTTCATATGATAGGAGGTTGGAGATCCAACTTCATTATTTTGCATGTGGCTATCTAGTTATTTCAGCATCATTTATTGAACAGACTATTCTTCCCCCATTCACTTGTCTTAGCATTCTGGTAAAAAGTGACTTAACCATAAATATGAGGTTTTATTTCTAGATTCTTCTGTCACACAGATCTGTATATCCCTATGCCAATATCACACTGCCCGTTGTCTTTATTACTGTAGATTTGAAATCGGTTTTGCAACTGGAAATTGTCAATCTTTCAACTTTATTCTTTTTTTTTTTTAATTAAAAAATTTTTAATGTTTATTTTTGAGAGAGAGAGAGAGAGAGAGACAGAGCATGAGCAGGGGTGGAGGGGACACAGAATCTGAGGCAGGCTCCAGGCTCTGAGCTGTCAGCACAAAGCCTGAGAGGCAGGCTTTGAGCTCAGGGACTGCGAGATCATGACCTGAGCCACAGTTGGACACTTAACCCACTGAGGCACCCAGGTGCCCCCTCAACTTTATCTTCCTTTTTAAAGACTGTTTTGGCTCTTTTGGATCCAAGAATTGTTCTTTATATTTCAGGATCATCTTGTAATCTTGGCAAAGATGTTAGCTGGGCTTTGGACAACTCTTATATTGAATCTGTAGATCATTTTGGAGAGTGTTGCCAGGTTAACATTGTCTTTAAGAACATGAAATTGATTTACATTTATTTAGGTCTTTTTTAATTTTCTTTCAGAAATTTTTTTTTCAGAGTGTAGGCTTTGTGCTTATTTCTTAAACTTATTTCTAATTATTCTTTTTGATGCCATTATGATTTTTTTAAATTTCATTTTCAGGTTAATTGCAAGCGTATAGAAATAACATTGATTTTTGTGTATTGACCTTGTATCCTGCAACTTTGCTTGGATTCTTTTTTTTTCTTTCGCATTTATAAGGGATTCTTTTCCTTAGGATTTTCTGTAGGTCACATCTTCTGAGAATGGAGATTTGTTTTTCATTTCCCACATATGTATGTATGCATGTACTTATTTCTTTGTTTGTTGTTTTCCCTCATTGTCATAGTTAGACCCGCCAGTATAAGGTAGAACAGAAATGGCCAAGGCAGACATCCTTGTTTTGTTCCTGGTCTTGGGGAAAAGTATGAAATGTTTGACCTGATGGTTACATTAGGTATAGGTTTTTGGTAGGTTTTATCACATTGAGGAAGTTTCCTGCTATGTCTAGTTTATTGAGGTGTTTTTCTGTTGTTGTGAAAGGTTGTTGAATTTTGTCCAGTGATATTTTTTTTGTACCTATTGAGAAGATCATGTGTTTTGTATTTGTTAAGAAGTTTTACAGTAATTGATTTTTGGATGTTAAGACAACTTTGCTTTCCCGAGATAAATTCCACATGGTCATGGTGTATAGTCCTTTTTATGAGTTCTTACCTGTAACAGATTTTGGACTATAGGTGTCTTGGTTTTTTTGTTTGGTTTTTATCAATACTTGCTTTTTAAGTGGGGTTCAGAGTTAAGGAGGATAATGAAAGTTTATGTGCAGCCGTTAAGATGTTAAATCCTACCTCTGGTGCCCAGTTTACTCACACACTCATAACAATTTACTGTGAATCTACCATCCATACTTTTGTTCTGAGTTTGGGGAACATAGCAGTGAATAATGGAAGATCTCTCCTCTCACTGAGCTTAATGAACAGCATAGTATAAAATAAAACAGTTAAAGAAATGAATATAAACAAATAAGTTACATCAGAGTATAATAAGTGATTAAGAGATAAAGCATTGTAAAGGAAAAAAGTGAAGAAGTTGGAAGGACCTTAGATAGGGTCATTAAGGAAATCTTACTGTGAGGGGTCACGTAGTGGAGACCTGAATGAAGTGAAGGCATGAGTCATATGGACATTTGGGGGTAGAGTTCTCCAGACAGAAGAAATAGTAGGTGCAAAATCTGAGGCAAAGTCATGCTTGATATGTGTGAGGAATAAAAAGAGGCTCATCGAGCTGGAGTGGAGTCATCACTTAGGATTATGTTCTGCTGCACACAACTGAAAACGACATTGACAGTGGCTTAGTCAAATAGTAGTTTTAGGTGCATATCGTGTAAAAGAGATTAACATGGAAGCTGTATGTTACCATCAGGAACCCAGACTCTTTTGAGCCTTTCTCTGCTCCATTCTTAATAGAAAGCTTTAAAGCGCATGTTTGTGATTTTGAGATGACTGCTCCTCCTTTTCCCATTTAGCTTTCAGGCAGAAAGAAAGTGAAAGATAAAGATAGAAAGGCCACATGCCAACTGAATCAATTCCCTAAACGGTTTTATTTTTCATTCTGGAAAACTACCAGCAATTTCTGTTTATTGCCCGCAACCGAATCACATGAACACGCCTAGAAGCAAAGAAGGATATGTATGGCCATGTGACCAGTGAAGTGATTTAGCTGGCAAAATTACCTATTTCCCTAACACTGGGACACAGATTACATAAATTAGTTGTTCAATTCCTGTTACCTGCCTCAAATGTCTTACTCTCACTCTCCTCACACTAGTTCCTCCTGAGGCATTTCCTATAATCACCTGAAGGAAAAGAAAAAAAAAATCTGACCTGAGATTCAAACATGAGTGAACTCATGTCTTCTTGTAAGGCAGTAACATAGTGCTCCCACATTACAGCCCAACACAGGGGTTGCCTAAAAGGAAAGTAAAGGAAATCCTCCCAATAGGTGGATGTGAGAGCAGTACATTGATTTTTATGCTTGAGGTGGAAGAAACAGCGGACCATGACACACATACTCTTGAACTCATAGGTGGCAGGGAATGAAATAGTTGATGGTGTCTGGGAGGTTGTGGACTTCCATGGACACATTACTTGGAGGAAGCTTTATCCACAGGTTGGACTCATGGGAGTGGGCAGCAAATATGGATCTTTGTAGCTCAAGTTTATGCTCACCAAACAGAACCCACTGCAAACAAGATTCTGAACAACTCTTAGAACTGGATGATTCATCCTATGGATATCTATTGGTTTGTCCTCAGCCTTCCCAGTGCTTGTGCAGGGGACCCATGAATGGAATGCCATGGCAGGGTTGGAAGCTATGCATTTAATCACAGAATGGGCCTTGTAGTGTCTGATTTTGGTGGCTAGTACTTATGGTACTAGGTTGAATCAAAGTGGTGACAGTGGACATCCTTGTCTTATTCCTGACCTTAGGGGAAATACTCCCTGTTTTTCCCTATTGAAGTTGATGTTAGCTATGGGTTTTTCATCTATGTCCTTTATTATGTTTAGGAATGTTGCCTCTAAACCTATCTTGTTGAGGGTTTTTTTTGGTGGTTTGTTTGTTTTTGGTTTGGTTTTTTATCATGAATGGCTGTTGTACTTTGTCAAATGCTTTTTCTGTTTATTCGAAATGATCATATGGTTCTTATACTTATTGATGGCACCACAAGAATAAATCCCACTTGGTCGTGGTGAATGATTTTTTTAATGTATTGTCAAATTCAGGTTGCTAGTATTTTGTTGAGAATTTTTGAATATATGTTTATCAGGAATATTGGTCTGTAGTTCTCTTTTTTACTGATATCTTTACCTGGTTTTGGTATCAGGGTAATGCTGGTAGCATAGAATGAATTTGGAAGTTTTTCTTCCTTTTCTATTTTTTGGAATAGTTTGAATAAACCCGGTATTAACTCTTACTTAAATGTTTGGTAGAATTCACCTGTGAAGCCATATGGTCCTGGACATTTGTTTACTGGGAGTTTTTTGATTACTGATTGAATTTCTTTGCTAGTTATCAGTGTCTTCAAGTGTTCTATTTATTCCTGTTTCAGTTTTGGTAGTTTATGTGTTTTTAGGAGTTTATCCATTTCTTCCAAGGGTCTGATTTTTTGGCACATAGTTCTTTGTCATATTCTCTTACAATTATTTGTATTTCTGTGGTGTTGTTTCTGATTTCTCCTTTCTCATTTGTGATTTTGTTTGAGTCCTCTCTCTCTCTCTCTCTCTCTCTTGATAAGTCTAGCTAGAAGTTTGTCAATTTTATTAATTTTTTTTCAAAGAACCAACTCCTGGTTTCACTGATTTTTTTTTTAGTTTATATATCATTTATTTCCGCTCTTATCTTTGTTATTTTTCTAGCTTCTTTAGGTGTAAGGTTGTTTATTTGAGATTGTTCTTGCTCCTTGAGATAGGCCTATATTGCTATAAACTTCCCTCTTACAACTGCTGTTGCCTTGTCCTAAGGTTTTGAACCATTGTATTTTCATTGGTTTCCATACACTTTTTTTATTGCTTCTCTCGTTTTCTGGATGACTCATTCATTGCTTAGTAGCATGTTGTTCAACCTCCATGTATTTGTGGTCTTTCCAAATTTTTTCTTGTGAATGACCTCTGGTTTCATAGCATTGTGGTCAGAAAAGCTGCATAGTATGCCTTTGATTTTCTTGAATTTATTGAGGTTTCTTTTGTGAACTAATATGTGATCTATTCTGGAGGATGTTCCATATGTACTTGAAAAGAATGTGTATTCTGCTGTTTTAAGATGGAATGTTCTGAATATATGTGTTAAATCCATCTGGTCCAGTGTCATTCAAAGCCATTCTTTCCTTTTTGATTTTCTGTTTAGATGATCTATTGATGTAACTGGGAGGTGTTAAAGTCCCCTAATATTATTGTATTATTGTTGATTAGTTCTTCTGTTATGAACTGCTTTGTGTATTTGAGTGCTCTTATGTTGGGTGCATAAATATTTACAATTGTTATATCTTCTTGTTGGACTGTCCCCTTTATTATTATGTAGTGTCCTTTGTCTCTTGTTACAATCTTTGTTTTAAAGTGTATTTTGACCAATAGGAGTATTACTACTCTAGCATTCTTTTGACCTCCGTTTGCATGATAATTGTTTCTCTATCCTCTGACTTTCCATCTGCAGATGTCTTTACATCTAAAATGAGTTTCTTAGGGCTCCTGGGTGGCTCAGTCAATTAGACATCCAACTCTCGATTTCAGCTCAGGTCATGATCTCAGGGTTATGAGATGGAGCTCCATGTCAGGCTCCATACTGGGTGTGGGGCTACTTTAAGATTCTCTCTCTCTCCTTCTAACTCTCCACCTCCCCCACTGCCCCCAGCTCATGTGCTCTTTTTCTCTCTCTTACTCTAAAAAAATAAATAAATAAAAATAAAATGAGTTTCTTGTAGCCAGCCTGTAGATGTCTTTTTTTTTTTTTAAAATCCATTCTGTCTCCCTATGTCTTTCGTCTGGAGCATTTAGTCCATTTATAGTCAAAGTACTTATTGATAGGTATGTATTTAGTGTCATTTTATTTGTTCAGTGGTTTTTTCTGAAGATATTCTCAGATCCTTATCTTTCTCTGTCTCATGTTTTGCTGATTTTCTTAATGATGTATTTGGATTTCTTTCCCTGTACTCTTTGCATATTTATTAGTGGTTTTTGATATATGGTTACTATTAGGTTTGTATATAACATCAGCATATAGCAGTCTGTATTAAGTTAATGATTATTTAACCTTGAACTCATTCTTTTTCTCATCTCTTCACCACATTTTAGGTATATGTTATTATATTTTATAACTTGTTTGTGAGTTCCTTGACTGATTTTTTTACATAAATAGTTATTTTTACTGCTTTTGTGTATTTTACTTTTCATACTCTCATTTTTGGTGTTTCTTCCACACCTAAAGAGTTCCTTTTAATATTTCTGGCAGGGCTGGTTTATTAGTCATGAATTCCTTTAGTTTTTGTTTGGGAAACTTTTGATCTCTGCTTTACTTCTGAATGGTAACCTTGTTGGGTAGAGTATTCGTGGCCACAGATGTTTCCCATTCAGCACTTTGAATTTATCATGCCACTCCCTTCTGGCTTGAAAAGTTGGTTGAAAAATTTCCTGCTGGCCTAATGGGTTTTCCCTTCTCAGTTACTGACTACTTTTGTCTTGCAGCTTTTAATTTTTTTATCTTTATCACTATATTTTGCCAATTTAATTGCAATATATCTTTGAAAAAAATTTTTTAACATTTATTTTTTTTGAGAGACAGTGCACGCAAGCAGGGGATTGGCAGAGAGAGGGAGACACAGAGTCTGAAGCAGTCTCCAGCCTCTGCACTGCCAGGCTGACAGCAGTGAGCCTGATGTAGGGTCTGAACCCACAAACCATGAGATCATGACCTGAGCCTAAGTTGGATGGTTAACTGACTTAGCCACGCAGGTGCCCCATAATTGCAATGTATCTTGGTGTGGGTCTGCTTTTGTTGGTTTTGTTGAGGGTTCTCTGTGTCTCATACATCTGGATATCTGTTTCCTTTCTCTCAGATTAGGGAAGTTTTCAGCTATTATTTCTTCAAATAAGTTTTCTGCTCCCTCTTCTTCTGGGACTCCTAAAATACAAATATTGTTCTGTTTGATGGGGTTACTCAGTCCTCTAAGTCTTTTCTCGTTTTACATAATTCTTTTTTTCTTTTGTTAAGCTTTCCACTACTCTCTTATGGTCATTAATTCATTCCTCTGCTTCTTCCATCCTGCTTTTCATTCCATCAAGTGTGTTTCTCATTTTGTTTATTGAACCCTTTATCTCTGCTATGTTATTTCTTATCTTTGTCTAAGGGTCTCTCTGATGTCTTCTACTCTTTTCTCAAGTCCAGTGAGTATCCTTATTTAAAATCTATAGCATGTTAGTTATATCTGTTGTGCTTAGATATCTGGCTGTTGATGTGTCTTGTTCTTTTGAATTGGGATCAATTTCTGTGTCTCATTTTGTCTGCTTCTCTATGTCTGTTTCTGTGTTTGAAGTCAGCCAGGTCTTCTGCTCTTGAAAGTAGTAATTTTATGAAGAGGAGGTCCTAGAGTGCCCTGAAGTGCAGTATCCCCTGATATTGAACCTGGCAGTTCAGGAGAGTATCCTATATGTGTTGCTTATGCTCTGCTATTTTATATGAATCACTTTTACTTTCACTGCAGTTGTCTGCACTGACTCTCTACCTGTTGTGGGCTTTGCTTGCTCTCTGTGATATTAGTTGGTTCCAGGCAGGGCAGCTTTGAGGAGGTGTGTCTGCCAGGGAACTTGGGAGCATGGCGGCAGTGTTGGCAAAGTTTGTGCTGGACCACTAGTACTATGGCAGATCCCCCCAAATGCTGCAGTGGCTGAGGGCTGTCTATGGTGGCTGTGGGCCTGAGGCTGGGTGTGGCACGAGTGCAACTTCAACAAAATTTGCTCTGAGCCCAGGGCTAAGGCTAGCAGGTTCAGAGTGGGAAAGTCCTCAGGAGAACTCACGGGCATGGCATGGAACTAGGAGATTAGGTAGTAAGTATCTGTGTAGCCCTACTGCCCACAGATGGTCATGCATTTATTCTGGGGCAGGGGATGATAATGGTACCTACCAGCTCCCTCACTTTGGGAAAAGTTCCCCAACATGCTCTGAAATCCGTTTGAACAGATCTGTGTCCCATTTGCCCTCCTACCTTGGCATTATGTAAACTTCCATTTTTATCTTGCCTCTCTGTAAGCAGCTGTCTTTTTAAGGGTGGTGACCCAGCTATCACTGGCCCTCCCAGCTTGCCCAGTGCTGAGTCAGATGACTTTTAAAGATCCAGGCTCCAAGTCCCACTGGTTATACACACTTGGGGAATTTAGCCCCTCTGGTTTTTAAAGCCAAATAACAGGATTATTCTCTCTCCCTACACCACCTCTCATATGAGCTCCCTGGTAGGAGGGCTGCGTCTCTGACTTATCTGTATGCACAGCTCCCTTCCTCCTGAAGGCAACCTCCTTCCCCCTCTGACTTTCCTAACCTTTCAGATGCAGCTTCTTGTCTACATTTAGTAGTGGAATTTTTTCCTGCAACTCTTCGATTCACTCTCTGGTTTGTTTACTTGGATGAGAATGATATATAATTGTATATGTGGAATGGCGTAAACTCAGGGTCCTCCTCCTCCTCCATCATCTTTCCAAGCTCCTCATTGATGCCACACATTCTGAATCTTTGTGGTGCTTATCTCCCTCCTCTGACCTATGATTGTTTTATAGGACATGCCCTTCTACTTCTTAGTTGACACAACTTTCAAAATAGTATCTCTGTTGTGTAGTATACATTTTAACTGATGTACTTTCATTAGGAAGCAAGTTGAAACTTGTATGGTAGAAACAGGCCCGATCCACTGACAGCTCTCAGATATGAAAGTAGGGTTATTTAATATCTGTTGTCTTCAGTTGCTTGTCTTTGTCAGATGTGAGGATAATAAATTTTCTTAATAGACTTCTATGGATATTTTTGTTTCCTTGCCAATCAGAGGTCCAGATTCACAACTTTTCCCACAGTAAAACCAACTAGGAACAAACAGGTTTCTGCTGACTAGACAACCTGTGAACATCTGTTGCCAGCACATTACCTCCAATGAGAAGTTTATGTTTAAGAAGAGTGACATTATTTATGTGAAACACAGACATGAAATGGCTGCAATGGCAGCTGCTTCCATACTCTTCCAATGAGTGCCAAACAGAGTAACAGGGTGCTTAATTTACTACCACCTCATGTCTAGGTAGAGTCAAAGGTGAGGGAAATCTAAACTCACAACACTGGATCTATCAGAAGTAGGGTCAAGAAAACCAAAGGATAAATGGGGGAACAAAAACAAAAAGGTTTGACCTTAGAACCAGAAGGAATATAGTTCTGCTGACACCTGAATTTTAGCCCAGTGAGATGAATTTCTAATGTTTGACCCCCAGAATTTTAGATAATAAATTTGTGATGTTTTAATCCACCAAACTGTGGTAATTTGTTTCAGCAGCAATAAGAAATTACAATGGCCAGCATTTATTTACTAATGCTAGAGTTTGTCATTTTCTTTCTAAGGTTTCCACAAGATAGAGAACCAAGGCATAGTTCAGCCAAATATATGGATGGATGGATGGATGGATGGATGGATGGATGGATGGATGGATAAATAAATAGAATTTCTTACTAGAAGGTCTCTCCTTTTGCAATATGATGAATTCTAATTTTTAGAATTAGTCTGAACATTAAGAAATGTTCAGATAAAAGGAGATTCCTTTTACCTCTTTGCTTGTGTTAAAACTATTTCTATGAAGTTAGCAGTCAGCTTTCTCTTATTTGAGCTAAAGCTGAGCTCTTCTCAGTTTTTTTTGGAGTCAAATTTTTCATAAATGCAGAAAACAGTCCTTGCCCAAATTAAAAAACAAAAATCTTGTGCTAAAGTGCCTAAGAGCCCCAAAGTCCATAATCATAAGGATCAGGGTAAGGTTCAGAAGATTGTTTAATCTTCTTGCCAAAAAGTCCACGACTAAGAGGTCTGATGGAAGGAAATACCCTTCTCTTTTCTTCTCCTAGAGGTATGATTTTTGTATTCCTTCTATCAAAAGTTTATCTACTGTTTTTGTCCCTGCTCTGTTCTGTTGCTATCCTTTGAGAAATAGGAAAGAGGTAGCAGAACGTCTGTGCCTCTATCCACTTTCATTGAGGACAAGTACTACATTATTGATCTTTGTGTTTTCAGTACTGGCAAAGAAGAGAAACTAAATAAATACATGTTGAACAGCATCCACAGTTGCACTTTTGTAAATGTCCTTCATGCCCAGAAGCCTTATAAATCCTCAGAGCTTCTTGCTAAAATCTAGTCTTTTGAGAGATGAATTTGTACCTCTTATCTGATAACCACTTGAAAGAAATTAATTGCTCATTAAGGTCAAGGCCAATTGGAATAATATGTTAATATTTATTAAATACCTTCTGCATCCCACATGCTTGATGTATATTACCTCATTTAAACCTCACAACAACTCTACATGGAATCATTCTTTGCATTTTATAAAGAAATGAAGCCCGCAGGCATCCATCTAATAGAGAGGACTTTGCTCTTCCTGCTTCTCTACACTGAAGGGAAGGGGTCATTTTGAGGAGTGAGGTATGACATGTATATCTGCCTTTCCCCTTGGATGTGAAAAAGTAGGTCAAGTAAGAATAACAGTTCTATATGAAAGTTTCCTTGGGATTTGGCATTATCACAAGACCGGCATTTTACTGGGATTATGAGTAACATCTAAACTGAACCTGAACACGGTAATGCTTTTGGTTGCAAAGCCAGCTCTGAGCTTTTGACTCTGGCTTCTTCCTGGCTAATGCTTTGAACATAGCTATTTCAAAAGATATTTCTTATTATCTTTGATTCTTTTATAGAAGAAAAAGAATGTTCAATGTATTCTTATCTCATAATATTCTACTTACCAGAATCAGAGTTTCTGGACCTGTGGAACATCTTAGTAAAATTGGTAGCTCTGATTTATCTTGTCTGTGTCTTGTTTTTTTCCCTTCTTTAATGCCTTAGTGTTTGGAAGTGTTCCCCAAACTTAGCAAAAGTGTGAATGGGTAATTCGTCTGCTGTTTCTAGTATTTTTCTTTAGACTATTTTAATTTTGTATTTCAGGAGATCTATGATTTTAAATCTAGAAAGGTTTGATCAACCCTCTGACTTAGGGAGAAGGATAATTAACTTTTTCCAAGTTAAAAAGAGCTTCAGAGGCTCAATTTGTTAAGCATTCAACTTCAGCTGAGTTCATGATCTTGTGGTTTGTGGGCTCAAGCCTGCACTGATGGTGCAGAGCCTGCTTGGGATTCTCTTTCTCCCCTCTCTTTGCCCCTCCCCCACTTATGTGCATGCTCTGTCTCTCAAAATAAATAAATAAACTTAAAAAAAGGAAAATTCCCATTAATAAATATTGGCCCATTTGAATTGTTTTGTCAGGAAGTCTGAAATTGCAATTGATGTCACTCAGCATAAATACCTAGTTTGAAATTTGCCGTTTAAAAATGGTTTGATACCTGTCAGTATTTTTATCAGAAATAGAAAATGTATGGGAAAAAACATCACTTGTAATAGTGTCATAATTATTAAGAAGAGAGAACATCAGCAAGGTAGAATAAATAGGGAGTTCCAGCCTTCATCCCTCACAAAAATACTAATTTAACAACTATTCACACATGAAAACTCCTTTATGAGAGCTCTGGAATCCAGATGAGAGATGATAACACCCCAGTGGGGCACAGAAATAACCTTACAAAACATTGACAGGGTAAAATGAACAGTTTCACTTTACCTGCAGCATTCCTCCCCTAAGCCAACATAGCATTGTGCTGAAAGATATCCCCTTAGCCATAAATCCTCCTGTGTAGAAAAAAGAGATATAAAGTGAATATTTGACTTCCTTAGCCTTTGGGGGCACTGCCTGAGAGACTGCTTCTGTCCATCCTCATCCAGAACCCTGAGGGAGTTGACACAGTTAGATCCCTGAGGGGTAGCTAAGAACAAAGGAAGGGGGAGGGGACTCTCAACAACCTGTTTGCAGATCAATAGCTGGCCCCAGGTCCTGGTAGCAGGTTTGTCTCTAGCCTCTAGCACCAGCCCTGCACACCTGAGAACTACAGCAGCAGGTCTTCTGGCCTGAGGACCATGGAAGCAGGCTGCCTGTGACACCACCAGCTGGTCCACAGAGAATCTTGGGCCAGGCTGAATTGTGAAAGCCGACCTGCAGAAACTGGAAGAGGTGACTGTTTCCTCAAATGTTCAGACACATAGGGGCGCCTGGGTGGCGCAGTCGGTTGGGCGTCCGACTTCAGCCAGGTCATGATCTCGCGGTCCATGAGTTCGAGCGCCGCATCAGGCTCTGGGCTGATGGCTTGGAGCCTGGAGCCTGTTTCCGATGCTGTGTCTCCCTCTCTCTCTGCCCCTCCCCCGTTCATGCTCTGTTTCTCTCTGTCCCAAAATAAATAAAAAACGTTGAAAAAAAATATTAAAAAAAAATGTTCAGACACATAACACAAGGCTGCAAGGATCATGAAGAATCAGGAAAACATAACACAATCAAAGGAAAAAAAGTAAAGCTCCAGCAATGACCCAAAAGAAATGAAGATCTGCAAACTGCCTAATTACTCAAAATAATGGTTTTAAACTCAAGGGAACAGAAATAAACAACTAAACCAAATCATGAAAATAATCTATGAATAAAGTGAGAAATTCAACAAAGAGTTAAAAATGAGAAAAAAACTGAATTTTGGAGCTGAAGAATCCAATGACTGAAAAAAAAAAATTAGAACTTCAATAGCAGACCTGATCAAGCACAAGAAAAAAATCAGTAAATGCAAAGATAGGTTATTTGAAAATACCTGGCTAGAGGAACAAAAAGGGAAAAAGAAAAAGAGTGAACACAGATAGATCCCAAAAGATACTTAATAGGTTTAAAAAGTCTATACTGAGACATTATAATGGTCAAAAGTCAGAGATTTTGAAAGTAACAACAACAAAAAGCTATTCATTGTATACAAGGGAATTTCCATAAGACTATCCAGGAGTTGCTCAGCAGAAACTCTGTAGGCAAGAGAAGATGGGGATGATACATACAAAGTGCTGGGGGTGGGGGGTGGGTGGGAACCTGTCAGCTAAGAAAGCTATAGATGGCAAAACTATCCTTTAATAATAGATAAACTACCCTGGTTTTTGTTTATCTGGGCAAGACCATCACCTCTACGAAAAATGCTACAGGGAGTTCTTCAAGTTGAAAGGATGTTAAATAGCAACACAAAAACATATGAAAGTATAAATCTCTCTGGAAAAAATAAATGTATAGATAAATATAGAATAACATAGTACTGATATAGTGATGCATAAATCACTATTAACCCTAGTATAAAAATAGGAAGAAAAATATTAAGAATTAACTATAACCACAAAAAATGGTTAATGGATGCACAATATAAACAAATTCTAAAATCAATAACAATGTAAAAGAAGTGAAGGTGTAGATTTTTGTATGTGGTTGCAATTAAATTGTTACCAGCTTAAAATAGACTGTGGTAAGTTTTATGTAAGTGTCATGGTAACCACAAAGGAAAAACCTATAGTAGCTACAAAAAAGATACAAAGGAATTAAAATATGTCACTATGAAAAAATCATCAAATCATTAAGACAGCAAGAAAGGAAATGGGGAAGAACCAGCTACAAAGCAGACAGAAAACAGTTAACAAAATGACAATCGTAAGTTCTTCTCAGTAATTACTTGAAGTGTAAATGAATTAACCTCATTGATAAAAGATCCAGAGTGGTTGAATAAACAAGATTCAACTCCATGCTGTTTACTAGAGAATCTAGATTTAAGGACACAGATAGGCTGAAAGTGAAGAATGGCAAAAGATATTCTTTGCAAATGGTAACCAAAAGAGAGCAGGGCGTTTGTATTTATTTCAGACAAAATAAATTATAAGTCAAAAACTGTCACAAACAAGGTCATTACATAATAAAGGGTAAATTTAACAGGAAAGCATAGCAATGATGTATATGTCCAACGTCAGAACACCTAATTACATATAACAAACATTGACAGAACGTAAGTGGAAAATAGACAGCAATACAATAATGGTGGGAGACTTCAATACCCCTCTTTCAATAATGGATAAATCATCCAGATAGAAAATAAATCAGTGATGAAAAAGTAGACTTAAGCCGTGCTACAGACCAAATAGACATAACAGACATACACAGATGATTCTACCTAAAGAGCAGCGGAATACATTCTCCTCAGGTGCACATGAAACATTCTCAAGGATAGAACACATGCTAGGTCATAAACAAGGCTTAACAAATTTAAGAAGATTTAAAACATATTCCAAGTATCTTTTCTGACCACAGTGGAATGAAACTAGAAATTATTAATAAAAGGAAAATGGAAAAACTCACCAATAATGGAAATTAATTACTTAACACTTGGAAAATGAATAGATCAAAAAAGAAATCAAATGAAGGAAAAATATTCAAAAGAGAAATTAGAAAATGTTAATATAAATGAAAGTGAAAACACACTAAAGCTTATGGTATACAATAAAAGCAGTACTAAGAGGGAAGTTCACAGCAATAACTGCCTATGGTAAAAAAAAAAAACCAACAACAACCCAAATTTAGACCTCAAGGAAATAGAAAAGAATAAACTAACTTGACAATTAGAAGAGAAATAATAAAAATTATACCAGAACTACAGATCAAAACTACAATGTGATATCACCTCTGTCAGAATGGCTAAAATCAACAACACAAGAAACAACAGGTGTTGGTGAGGATGTGGAGAAAGAGAAACCCTCTTGCACTGTTGGTGGGAATGCAAATGGGTGCAGCCACTGTGGAAAACAGTATAGAACTTAAAAAATAGGACTACCCTATGATCTAGCAATTGCACTACTGGGTATTTACCCAAAGAATACAAAAATACTAATTCGAAGGGTTACATGCACCCCCATGTTTATAACAGCATTATCTACAGTAGCCAAATTATGGAAACAGCCCAACTGTCTATTGACTGGTGAATGAATAAGGAAGATGGGGTGTATATATATACAATATTAGTCATCAGAAAGAATGTTATCTTGCCATTTGCATCAACAAAGATGGAGGTATAGACTATAATGCTAAGCAAAATAAGTCAGAGAAAGACAAATACCATATGATTTCATTCATATGTGGGATTTAACAAGCGAACAAAATGAAAAAGGCAAACCACGAAACACTTAACTCTAAAGAACAAATTGATGGGTACTAAAGGGGGGCTGTGAGGGGATGGGTTAGATAGGTGGTGGGGATTAAGGAGTGCACTTGTGATGAGCACCGGGTGTTGAATGGAAGGGTTGAATCACTTTATTGTACACCTTAAACTAATATTACACTGTATGTTAACTAATTGGAATTTAAATAGAAACTTAAGGATTAAAGCAGAAATGAAATAGAGAGTATAGAAACAATAGAAAAAATGTGCGATGACCAAAGTTAACACTACAATAATCTCACTATAGCATCAAAAAGAAAAACAAGGGGCTCCTGGGTTGGCTTAGTTGGTTAAGCATCTGACTTTTAGTTTCAGTTCAGGTCATGATCTCACGGTTCGTGGGTTCTAGCCCCACATCAGGCTCCATGCTGAAAGTGTGGAAACTTCTTGGAATTCTCTCTCCCTCTCTCTCTGCCCCTCCCCCAATGGCACTGTCTTTGTCTTTCTTGAAATAAAGAAGTAAGCTTAAAACAAAACAAAAAAAGGAACCAAAATACTTAGAAAAAAACTTAAAGAGGTGAAAGAGATCTACACCGAAAACTGTACAATGCTGATGAAAGGAATTAAAGCAGACACAGATCAATGGAAAGACATTATGTTCAAAATTGGAAAACTTAATACTGTTAAAATGTCCATGCTACCCAGAGTGATCTATAGATTCAATGAAATCCCTATTAAAATCCCAATAGAAAAAAAAATAACTATCCTAAGTAGTCTATATCCACAAAAAAAGAAAGAAGAAGAAAGAAAAATCGTAGCCAAAACAATCTTGGACAAGAGAAACAAAACTGGAGGTATCATACTGCCTGTTATGTTACTAAGCTCTAGTACTCAAAACAATAGGGTACTGTTATAAAAATAGGCAGAGACCAATGGGATAGAAAAGAGAGCTCAGAAGTAAACCCTTATATATACAGTCAAATGATCTTCAAAGTTGAATACAGTATGGAGTAAGGACAGTTTTTTTAGTAAGAGAGTTGAGGAAAACTGAATATCCACATGCAAGAGAATGAAATTGGACCCTTTTCTTATATGACACATAAGAGTCAACTCCAGAATAGATAAATGACTTAAATGTAATACCTAAAACCATAAAAGTCTTTGAATAAAATCTAGAAACATTCTTGAAATTGACCTTGGCAATGATTTTTGGATATGATGCCAAAAGCATAGGCAATGAAAGCAAAATAAGTCAGATTACATCAAATTATAAAGCTTCTTCACAACAAAGGAAATAATCAATGAAATGAAAAGGCAACCCAAAGAATGGAAGAAAACATTTACAAACCATATATCTGCTAAAGGATTAATATCCAAAAGTATGTAAGGAGCTCCTACAACTCCACAGCAAACAAACTACAAAAAAATACACCCAAATAACTCCAAAAATAGGCAAAGGGACTGAATATACACTTCTCAGAAGAGGCACACAAATGGCCAATAGGTATAAGAGGGATGAAAATTATGACCATAACAAGATATTACCTCACACCCGCTAGGATCACTATTACATATTAAAAACAGAAACAAGTGTTGGTATGGACGTGGAGAAAAGGGAACACGTGTGCACTGTTAGTGGAAATGTAAATTGCAGCCACTGTAGAAAACAGTATTGGAGGCTCCTCAAAAAATTAAATTAGAACTACATATGATCCAGCAATCCCCAAACCCAAAACTTCTAGGTATATTTCCAGAGGAATTTAAATGAGGATCTTAAAGAGATACCTGAATTCTGTTAGTTACAGCATTATTTACAGTAGCCAGGCCATGGAAGCATTCTAAATTTCCAGTAACAGAAGACTGGATAAAAAAGATGTGATATATACATAAAATAGAATATTATTTAGCCTTTAAAAAGGAAATTCATCCATTTGTAACAACCTGGATGAACCTGAAGGACATTATGCTAAGTGAAAAAAAAGGTAAACAAACACAGCATAATACCACTCATACGAATCTGAAATAGTCAAACTCAGAGCAGCAGAGTGTAGAATGGTGATTCTCAGGGCTTGGCAGGACAGGAAACTAGGGAGGTTTTAGGAGTAAACATTTTTAGTTACACAAGATAAGTAAGTCCTAGAGATTTAAGTGTACCGCATAGTTAACAGTACCACATTGTATACTTAGAGTTTTGCTAAGAGGGTAGATCTTAGATTGTGTTCTTAAAAAGAAAAAGCTGGAGGACATTTTAGAAATGAAGGATTTGTTTATGACAATATGGTGGTCACAGTTTCCTGAGTCTCTCCGATGAGTATCAGGTTGTATACATTAATTATGTGTAACTTTTTATATGTCAATCACGCCTCAGTAAAGTGGTTTAGAAATATTAAATGTATGTTTCCTATAAAATAACTGAAAATAATCATAATTGATATCCAGAACATTTTATTTATTGTAATTGAGGCATAATTAACATGCAAAGTTCTATCAGTTTCAGGTGTACAATATAATTCAACACTAGTCAGTGCTCATCATAAGTGTCCTTATCTGTTGCCAAACATTACAGTCTTACTTGTTAAATTCCCTATGCTGTACATTTCATTTCTGTGACTTTATTTTGTAAACGGAAGTTTGAACCTCTTAACCCCTTCTATTTCACCTATCTCCCAATCCAACTTCCCTCTGAAAACCACCTGTTTTATTTTCTGTACTTAAGAGCCTGGAGTTTGCCTCTGTTCATTTGTTTTCTTAAATTCCACATAAGTAAAATTTTAAGGTATTTGTCTTTCTCTGACTTTTTTCACTTAGCGTTACACCCTCTGTGTCCGTTTACATTGTTGGAAATGGCAAGATCTCATTCTTTATTATGGCCGAGTAATGTTCTATTGTTTATATCTGTCACTTTATTCATTATATATTGATGGACACTTTGGTTGGGTCCATGTCTTAGCTATTGTGAAATCATGCTGCAATAAACAAAGGAGTGCATACATCTTTTAAAATTCCTTTTTAAATTTTCTTTTGGTAATCATCCAAATAATAAAATATTATTTAGGCTTTAAAAGGAAGGAAATTCACCCATTTGTAACAACCTGGATGAACCTGAAGGGCATTATGCTAAGTTTAAAAAAAGCAGACAGATAAACACAGCATAATACTACACATATGAATCTGAAATAGTCAAACTCATAGTTCTATCAGTAGTGGACTTACTGGGTCATATGGTATTTTTATTTTTAATTTTTTAATGAACTTCCATACTGTTTTCTCAAGTGGCTGCATGAATTTACATTCCTACCAACACTGTATAATGGTTCCTTTTTCTTCACCTCCTACCAATATTTGTTATTTCTTGTCTTTTTGATAATAGCCTCTGGCGAGTTTAAGGTGATCTCTCATTGTGATTTTGATATTTTCCATGATGATGAGTGATGTTGGGCATCTTTTTATGTGTCTGTTGGCCATCTGTATGTATATCTTTGGAAAAATGTCTGATCCTTTGCCCATTTTATAATTGGGTTATTTGCTGTTTTGGTGTTGAGTTGTATAAGTTATTTATATATTTTGGATATTAACCCCTTATTGGACATATGATCTGTAAATATCTTCTCCCATTCAGTAGGTTGCCTTTCTGTTGATTGTTTTCTTTGTTGTGCAAAAGTTTTTTTATTTTGGTGTAGTCCTTGTAGTTTATTTTTGTTTTTGTTTCCCTTGCTTTGGAAGACGTATCTCAAAAAATGTTCCTAAGGCTGATGCCAAAGAGATCACTGCCTATGTTTTCTTCATAGAGTTTTATGGATGCAGGTCTCAAAATGAAGTCTTTAATCCATTTTGAGTTTATTTTTGTGTATATTTTAAAAAGTAGTCCCACTGCATTCTTTTTCATGTAGCTGTCCAGTTTTCCCAGCACTATTTGTTGAAGAGACTGTCTTTGCCTCATTGTATATTCCTTAGATGAATTGACCATTTAACTGTGAGTTTATTTCTAGGCTTTCTATTCTTTTCCATTGATCTATGTGTTTGATTTGTTTTTTTTTTGTTTGTTTGTTTGTTTGTTTTTGTTTTGTGCCAGTACCATACTGTTTGATTACTACAGATTTAGGTATATCTTGAAATCTGGAATTGTGATATCTTCAGCTCTAGTTATTCCAAATTGCTTTGGGTATTTGGGGTCTTTTGTGGTTACATATATATTTTAGGATTATTTGTTCTATTTCCATGAGAATTGCTGTTAATATTTTGATAGAGATTACATTAAACTGTAGATTGCTTTGGGTAGTATGGACATTTTCTAAAATTTGTTCTTGGAATCCATGAGCATAGAATATCTTTCCATTTGTGTCATCTTCAATTTCTTTCATCATTGTTTCATAGCTTTTGGAATATAGGTCTTTCATGTCCTTGGTGAAGTTTATTTCTAGGTGTTTTATTCTTTTTGGTACAATTGTGAATGGGATTAAAAAAACTCTCTTTTAAAAAATGTCCTTTTCTCCTACTTCACTGTTAGTATATAGAAATGCAACAGATTTCTCTGTTAATTTTTATCCTGCAACATTATTGCATCTATCATTTCTAGTGGTTTATTAGTGGAATCTTTTGGATTGTCTATGTATACTATTAGGTCATCTGAAAATAGTGGCTGTTTTACTTCTTCCTTAACAATTGGATGTCTTTTTTTTCTTGTCTGATTGCTAGAGCTAGGGCTTTCAGTACTATGTTGAATAAAAATGAGAGTGGACATCCTTGTCTTGTTCCTGATTTGGAGGAAAACCTCTACTGAGTATGAAATCCAAAACATTTTAAATTATCAGTTTTACTAATCTAGTTTTTGCTTCTTGGGAGACTTAAAATATAAAAATATGTTAATACTAAATGCTGATATATGTTTAATTGTGGCACTGAAGGCAATCATAGTAAAGTCTATGGATGGTTGCTTTTTGACTGATAATGATCCAATTGACATTACTGCTAGGTTACTAGGGAATTTAAGGATTGACAGTTTGCATTTAATCTCCTAACCAGCCTTATAAAGGCTTGAGGATAAAATTCTATGTAGAGTCTTAGAAAAAGTAACCGCCTGAGCTTTTAAATTATACCACCAGTCTCATGATTTCAACACCATTAATATTTTTAATGTTGGAATTTTGTGGGACTTGCTTTTCATGCCACATTTTTAAATAAAGAGGCATTATAATAAGGACCAGAGGAAAAGAAATCTGGCAGTGGTGTTTAAAATGAATTAAAAGAGAATTATATAGGCAGTGGGAAGACCATTTAAAAAGCTTTTGAGTTGTCCAGGGCAGAAATAACGGGGCTGGTAGTTGTTGCCAGCAGTGGAACATACGAGAGACGGATAGAAGCAATAGAAGCAATGGCATTAAGTTAGAGTTTTTGTGGTTTGCATTTGATAGGCTGTAAGTAAATGAATGGGGGATATTCAGATAAATTCCACTCCCCTAAGGGAGCCAGGATGGCACGATGTTTAAAAACGTGGCATTTGAAATCAAACTGGTGTATGCTGGTCAACTGCTTAAGGTTCAGGTCCTCAACCTTAGAGTGGGGCTGATAATATTCCTTAAAGGATGGAGGGCACTTAGCGTTTTAAGCTGCTACGCACAGTGTCTGGCAGTTCGTCACTATTACCTGAAAAGGTTGTTATAAATATTAGTCACCACTTAATTCAACATCTTTATTGTGATATATAAGATCTCTAATTTGTAGTTCTTGCTAATAGAACAAGCCCCCTGCTCTCTAAATAATGAAAGTTAAACTTTAATATTTTAATAACTAATGTTGTTCATAATACTAGGTTAATTGAAACCTTGTCATAAGGTGCATTTCCATGAAGCAGAATTATGGACGAAGGTAATGTGCGCAGGATCTTATTTTAAGGGGCTTTATCTGTGATGTATCATTTTAAAAGTTTTAATCACTGAGGTACCAAAAAGACTCCCATTTTAGGCAGTTTAACACTTAAAGTAGTTCAAAGCAGGGGTGCCTGGGTGGCTCAGTTGGTGAAGTGTCCAGCCCTTGTTTTCAGCTCAGGCCCCGTATTGGAGCCTGCTTGGGATTCTCTCCCCGTCTCTCTATGCCCTTCCCCCCACTCAGTCTGTCTTTGTCTGTCTTTCAAAATAAATAAACTTAAAAGAAAATAGTCCAAAACAGAAATAATAAAGCACAACTCTGCCACAATCCAGGCATCTTAACTGTCGTACAGTGGAATTTGTTTTATCAGAACTGATTGCATCAAAATAGTTAATACGGCTTTAATGGACTCTGCTCTGAGTAAACTCATAATCTGTCTCTAAGACTACTTCATGCAGCAAGTTATTTTAGCCAACAAATGTTCTATGAAAGTCCAAATCCTTCAAGAATGATGTTTTTGGCTCAGCTGTAGTGAAGTAGGTATGTTGATAGGTAGTAAACCACTGTTTGCCAAAATAAAAGGGAAAGTAATTAACAAAAGATAAGCCTAAGTCTTCCCCAAATTCAGACCAAGCAGAGACCAAAATAGCCAAAAGTGTAAGGGATAAAATGGAACTTTGGGGGCCATGATCCTATTTACAGATCAAGAAACAAGAATCAGGGATCATATGGATACTTAATATTGTGGTACTTGATATTGTGGTTCTAGAGAAGTAAGCAACACTACAGAGCATCATGGGCAATGGTTTAGGAAAAAATGAAGCAAAAACATAAAATGTCACATGTACATTTAGATGAGGTGATAGATGAAGTTGTTTTAAATAATCAGAAGCAGATGAGTTGAGATTACATTGTTTTCAGACATTAATTTCTCCTCTAGGCCTATAACCTGTGAGTTTGAGTTTCTGTGGAAACACCTGTATATACAAAAGTTTACATTCTGTCCTCATATCTTATAACACTGTATAACTATAAATAAGCACTTCAAAGATTGTGTTACTTGTTTTTGTGCAAGACTGAAAAGAAAAGATACTTTAAGCTTTTGTAGCTAGAGAAGGAATGCCTAGATAGCAAAGTGCTTTCAGCAAAATCTCCACATTTAAAAATCTTCATGTATTACTAATTCTATAGGAGGATAAATGAAGACATGAACATATTATTTGCCTAGATAAATTTACCTTACATACCACATTATTTTTCTTGAAGACAGGGGATGGAAGAGTCTGTATTCTGAAGGGAGCTATTGATGAGCCAGAAGATGGAGATGGGAGAAAAGAAAATAAGAATTTCACTCCATTATATAAAGGATAAGTGAATGAGACTGGCATTTTCATTTTTGACAAATATTGCTACAGATATTATTAGAAAGATTAATCTCTGTCATATGTCTACCTTCAAAATATTACACAGGAGAACAGATTCATCAAATAACTCATCTATTTAAGTCACATTATACAAAACAAATGCCTTTTTGGTGGGAAACCAACTGTGCTTTAAAATATAATAAACAAGCTACTTATTTTTGTGATTGTTTTTTCTATTTTAGGATTGGTCTTGTGAATTTATGAATACTCTGTATTAGGAGTCAGGAATACAGGGATCTGGTAGCAGTTGAGATGATACTTGTTATAAACTTCTGGGCCAATCCCTTCAATTTCCAGAGCCTCACTAACTTTATTTGTAAAATGAGGTTGATAATATAACTCACTCCACCACAACAGAGGCTCCAGATCATCTAAATTTGGTTATTGAATGTCTTTTTAGCATCAAGCTCTAGGGTAGGGGCATTAATAAGCTTGTATATGTGAAATCATTTTGAAAGTTTGAAGTGCTAAAGTAATTCAAGATACAAATAATGTTAGAAGAAGTTTGTGTGTGTGTGTGTGTGTGTGTGTGTGTGTGTGTGTGTGTGTACTTAAAAATGAATCCTTTGGAGAGTGTATTTTTAATCCTTAATACATCACATGTCTTTCTCCGAAAGTTCAGATAACAGCTTCAGGATTTCCATCCGGTAAGAAAATTTTTCTTCCTTTGCAACTCTTTCTCCCAGGCATTTAATATCCCGTTATGGCATGCATGCAGTGAATACCTTAGGAAAAAATGAGTTTCTCCTAAAATAAAATGGTAACATCCCAATGGGAACTTAGGGAGAAGAGAACTAAGTCTAGATTGATAGTTTTTATCTGGTCTTCAGTAGCTCCATAAATGGCCCACAAACTACTATGATTGTAGTGAGTCTATATTCAGAAGGGACCAATGATACTACAGTCTGTTAATCATTCTCCCATAGGTTCTTACAAATTGGTTATATAGTCAAGTATTTGTTGAGTTACTATTAAAGATACATGATAATATATACTTAAATTAGAGGAAAATCCTTTAGGGAAGTGAGACTAGGTTTTATAGAACAGAAACAATAGACAATAGTAGACAAATGAACAATAAACTATTGGGAACAAACCATAGGTAAAAGAGGAATATATAGTGATGGGACTCATCTGATGGGAATCAGACTGGGATTAGAAAAGTGAGTAGGCATTGAATATACAGAGTGAGAAAGGGCAAAACTGGCAGAGGTGTGTGTGTGTGTGTGTGTGTGTGTGTGTGTGTGTGTGTGTGTCTGTCTGTGTTGAGCAGTCACATGAGAGGTCAGGGAAATGAGTCACACTAAAAATAACAATCAAGCTTTTATTCACTTACTGCAACGTTGAGGCTAAATGAGCCTCCAGCTCTCCAATGTTGCATTTTTTCCCTGGGGAATAGCACTAGATGACAGTCAAGGGAATGCAATATAGACAGGAGGAATCATCTTATTCCTGAAGAACTCACAAAAGACTTTCAGCTCTCTGTGGACCCATGGAGTGGGGAGGGCTGCGGGTGTAAAAGTACTGAGTCAAAGTGGAGATAAGCACCTCTGTCACAGTCTCCCTGATAATGAGGTCTCTGAATGGAAGCACCTAGGCTAAGAATGCAGATGTGCCTATGTGTGGCTGGTCAAAGAAGGGGTGAGTTGAAGGTCAAACCCTTAACTGCAATTCCATGCAAAAAATTGCATTGGGTTGGGTTATGCACCAAGTCTGGTGTAGAATGGGTAGCCTTCCTCCCTGGGGCTTGGTAGCCAAAGTCTTGGAGTTGTGTAGGGTCAGGCCTGGAAGTTCACATATTGGATCTGGCCTGGAGCCAGATTCAGTGCAGGACATGGTGGCATGAGGAAAGAACGTTCTCCAACCAGAGTAGAAATAAACTGGGGAGACTGAGGTAAGGTCAGGTTGTAATCTTTGTGAAGATAACAGGGGGGTTTCACATTGATGGGGAAAACAGGACTCTGCATTCCAGCACATTTTTTTGTCCCTTGCTGGTTGAGTTACCTTGGGCAAAGCACTTTCATCTGAGCAGTATACCTCTTCATCTATAAAATGGGACTATAATAGTGGCTTATAGGTTTCAGTTAGGTGAGGAAATACCTGAAAAAACGTCTGACCAAAGTCAGTAATGTACATTGTCAGCTCAAGTCAAGGCTATGTTCTTCAGGCACTTTGAAGACGTTGGCATAAAGCTAGTGCTGAAGCAGAAGCGAGTACTTCAAGTCTGATCCAGCAATGGAACTGTGTAGGATGAGTAATGACTCCCAAAATATTCATGCCTTAGTTCCTAGAGCCTGTGAATGTCAGATTCTGTGACAAAAGGGCCTTTGCATATGTGATTAAGGATCTTGAGATAGCGGAAATATCCTGGTTATTCAGGTGATCCTAAAGGCAATCAAAAGTTTCCTTACGAGAGGATGGGAGATGGAGATGTGGTTACCAATGAGGAGAGAGCATTACAATGACCAAAGCAGATATTGCAGTGATGTGGCCACAAGCCAAGGAATGTGGACAGCATTAGGAGCTGGAAGGGGTAAGAAACAGATTCTCCACTGGAGCCTCTAGAGGGAACCAGCCCAGCTGATACCTTTATTTTAGCGCTTTAAGACTCAGTTCAGAATTCTGAGCTTCCTAAGTATCATAATAAGTTTGTGTTAAGTTGCTAAGTTTGTGATGATCTGTTACAGTGGCAACAAGGAACTAACACAAAAGCCCTAGTTCTCATTTGGATGGACACCTCTCAAGACAGCTTGGTTTCTGACAGTCAACTTTGTGTCTTAGCTTCGTTCTCACTGGAGCTATATCTGATTGTTAATGTACTTTTCTACTTAAGAGATGGAGGTACATGATGGGACTGCTTTGCCATGTAAGCTGAAAAGATGCAGACAAGTGTAGACCATTGTGCTCAGTGGAGCCTCAGAAATAAACAGGCTGGCAAATACATGGGCAAACATCCCTTGGACTTGCACATTGGTAAAAGGTGGTGCCCTAGCAACATTTGAGTTCTTGCTATTAAAGTGACTTTGTGATATCCCCTTGCTGATGTGTCCTAAGGAATTTGTATTATATCATATATTCTTACAGATCCTTAAATTAATGGTCTGAAGTCTTGGGGTTTTTTGTTTGTTTTTCATTTTTGTTGTTGTTGTTGCTTTTTAGGCCCTGAGGTCTATGTTTATAGATAAGCTGCTTTTAGTCCAATGTTTAGGTTTGCATAAGCTAAAGGCCACTAGTTTGATTGTACATTCACGTTGTTTCACTACAGCAGTGAGAATGGCAAGCACATGGAGAACCCCAGAGACTTTGGCAAATGATGAAAGCCTCTGTGGCCATGTGGATACCTGAAGTTACGACACTCAGAGATGTGACAATCCACCAGCTTGACTCTTTGACCTCCTTTCCCTTCCTTTCCTTCTATCCCTCAACTTCTGGCCATCTGCCTCCTACCCTTTGTCGTTTTCATTAGCACCTTCACTGGAGGAAACATTGCAGAGAGAAGGGGGAAAATGTAAGTCCTACAAATCAATTTTCCTATTTTTCAGCAGCTATCACACTTGATTTATGGGAGATGAAGGTGAAAATTACTGGCAGAGTAGAGTTTGGAATAGCTGCAGAGTTTACTTGTCCAGTGAAAACGGTTTTCATTGAGAACTGAGGATCAGAATCTTGTTCATTTGCAATTGGTGTTTTTATTCTATCAGCAGAGAATATAGGGCCTTTTTGGCCTTTTCTGTAAACGAAGACAAGCAAAAAGGGAGTGGAGGGAGAAAAAACATTTCTGACTGCTCTGAATTATTTCTCTTGGTCCCTTTCATGGAAGTGATAGCAGACACTTTCAGTTTATTTTGGAGTAATTCCCCACCATTTGCTTGGCTTATGGTCCATCACATGTTAATCTCTGGCTCTTTGAGTTATTTTTCACTGAAGAATATGACTGTTCTCTTCACAGTGGCTTGAGGTCAGCTCTACATTCTGTCCCTGATACTTAATTTTAGTTGTAGAATAACTGCCAGTGGGACAACTAGATATCTGCATAAGCATCTGAAGGGATTTAAGCAATTTTACAAAGACTAATTTCTGGAAGACGAAGTAAGAACTGATGAGTAGAAATTACAGGCATAGGATTTGGGCCTGATGCAAAGAGTAATCTTGTAATGTCTAGGGCAGTGTGGCAATGCAACCGGACGAATAATATTGAAGGTATCAAAGCAAGGGTTGGGTGGCCATTTGCTAAGAATGCTGTAGAGGGGATTAATGAGCATAGCAAGGATGGAACCAGAAGAAAATTTGTATCTTCTAATTGGGAGATTCTGTTAACCTAAATTAAAGACATTTTGCCTATCACTGCATTTTATTTTTCTCAAATAACCCTGCTTTCATAGGTTCATATTCAACTTAAGCTGTTCTACCAAACTGTCATACCCTCCCTTATCTGCCCATCTGTTCAAAGCATTTCCATCTTTTGAGGATCAGTTACAACTTCACTTTTTCAGTCTTTTCTTCAATCAATGATCTTTCTTTGCCCTGATTATTGTAATATTCACTGAGTGCTTCTCTTTAGCACTTAATTACACACCAATACTTGTATTGTTATCTACATGTGCGTATCTTGTCTCCTCCACAAAATTGACATCTGCAAGACATGAACATTACAGAGCTGAATAAATAATAGGTTTTTTAAAATAATTAAAGTTAATTTCCCTTATATTGGATAGCAATGAAAAACTTCAGCTTTTTGGTGAAGTTTCTCCTTTGTCATTGCTGAGACTTCTAAAATATACCATCATATTAATTACAAACAATCTTCATAGGGTAGTTGTTTCCTTTACAAAATTTATTATGCGGATACTTTCTAGAGCCAGGTTTTAGAAATAATGAAATGAAATTTCTTTAGCATCATAAGCCCTGAGTATCTCTGTTCGTGATCTTTTGTAAATGTCAGTTCATGGCAAAATAAAATAATGACACAAGCAGCTTCATAAAAGATAGCATATGAAAGTGCAGAGCTACAAAAGTTTAAAAGTCAGACTAAAGGAATGAATTTCATAAAACTTTAATAAGAGAAAACTATTATTTGACTACAAAATACTTCAGTTGTATCAGTTACAAAAACTGAAAAAAGTTCATCTTTTCCCATAAAGTTATTTTAACTGTTCACCTTTCTAAGACTGGTTTTTGCATCTAATTAATTGAAGACCAATTGTGGGTACTGTTCAAGAAGGTATAGGTAGGAAAAATACAGTAATTCGCAGGACAGTTGTAAGGATTTCCAAAATTCTTGACCCCAAAATTGCATTGTGAATTATAAAAAGCCATCACGAATTCATTTAACAAACACACATGAAACAACTTGTTATGTACCAAGAGTTAATCTTCCTTTCCTTCATTTACATTATTATTTTTTTTAATGACAATACCTGCCTAGCTCAGTGTCCTCTGTGAAATGAAAGAAAGTCATAGACTTGAAAGATGTGAACTTTTCCAGGCTGCTAGACCCTTTATGCCTGGAGCACAGCATATCAGACCTAACTCAGAATTAATTACCCCTAAAAACATTGAGAGTGTCCTATACTTTGTGGCCCTCCTCCCCAAGCAAGAGGCAGTGGAACAGAGTAGGTGAATGAGTCCCTAGAACTTAGGCCTCATGTCTAGGCTGGGTAGTGGTATTAATTTCACTTTTATTATTTGTCTTCAAATTTATGTTTATACATGTAGATTTCCCAATGAACACAGTTGTAAAGAATGATTTACAGTATAGGGAATAGAGTCAGTAATATTGTAATAACTTTGGTGACAGATGGTAACTAGATTTATTGTGGGGATCATTTTGTATTATATAAAAATGTCAAATCACTATGATGTATGCCTGAAGCTAATAAGATATTAAATGTCAATTATACTTTATTAAAAAAAAAAGAATGACAAGAACAGGAAATAGAGTGGGGATGAGAAGGGTAGAGCACATTCTTTCCACCTTACCATGAAGCAGGGAAGGGGAGAATCCTATTCCAGTTTTCTAGACTGTGGAGGTACAGAGTGTTCCTCATTTTTGTGCAGCACCTTCTATTTCAAAATGCACATTCTGTGTCTCCCATGAACTAAAAACTAGATAGGTTTTTCTCAGTCCAGTGTTTATCTACTTTACAATTAATGCCAAGACCTCCTAAATTGTATAACTTTCTTAAATTTCTTTCATGTAGTATTAGGAGTTTTCATCTTTTTTTTTTTGGTATGTTAGTATTTTAGTGAGAAGTTAAAATATGTTTTAGTAGAGACTATTGACTGGATACCATTTGTGATGTAATTTTTTTTGGGGGGGGGTGTTGCAATGAGGTTACATCCTTTTTCTTGTATACATGTCCTGAAAACGTTTTTTTTTTAAATTTTGTTTTATTGTGGTAAAAACATTTCAGATGAGCTATACCTTCTTAACAAAATTTTTAGTGTGCAATGTTGTTGACCATGGTACAGTGTTATACAGCAGATCTCTTATACTTGAAATTCTTGATACATTAGTTATATTAGTGCTTCTAATAAACTGACAAAGAAAAAGATAAGGTCTCTTCTAATCCTTGGGGTCTTATGAAAGTTTCTTGACTAATCAGTAAGAGTAGAACATTGATTTAAATTGGAGAAGCATTTTTTTAATCCAGTCTTACATGTTATTTACCCACTGAAGAAAGAAAACATGCAAACAGCTAATTATAATAAATGGATAATATTAAATAATTTTAATTGGGATATCAAAACAGTACAATAAGAAATGCCATGGAGTAGGAAACATTTGTGTTGGGTCTTCAGAGTAAATTTTAATATATAAGATGAAAACTGTTCTAGGCTGAGGAATGAACAAAAGCAAAGATATTGCATGAGGTAACAATTATATAATACATGTATTAGAGAATAACTTAAATATTTGTGTATAAGTCACATGGGGCACCTTTATTCAAAAAAACAAACAAAAAACCTCTAAACTCCTTCTGACCTCAGAGCCTTTGCACTTTCTGTGGCCTTTATCTGGAAAGCTTCTCAAATTTGACTAAACTTACGCTTCCTCAAAGGTTCTCAAAGTGACCTACCTTGACTATAATATTTAAATTTGCCTTTTCTGCCCTCCTTGCCCTCCATCATGTACACAATGCACATGTCGCAATGCAATATCTTATTACGTAGCAATCCTTAATGAGTAGCTTATACTGAGGTCTTTATGTGCAGATGTGAATTTTTACATGTAGGTATCTCGTCTGCACAAATAATGAAAATTGAGAAATACAGTGTTCTTTATAGTTCCCTTTTTATGTTCTCCATTCACTGTTCTGTCTGCTTACGTTATATCAGGATTAATCAACGATTGGTTACAAGGCGTCTTCACTCACATTGTTTTGTAGGGAGGCAAAAGCCAATAATGCCAAAAATACTATTCAGCCTTCCACAATGACGTGGGCTCTGACAACCACCATATAGAACATACAAAGCAACTATTTGGGCCATTGTGAGGAGAGGTATTGCACAACCTTTCCTGCTTCTCTCCCCCACCTCTTTTTTTTTAGTGGATTTTATTTTTTAGAACAGTTACAGATTTACGGAAAAGTTACACAGAAGGTAGAGAAACTTCCCATATATCCTGACTCTGCATTCTTCCTGGGCCTATACCTGCCCACAATTTCCTTTATTCATATCCTGAATTGGTGTTGTATTTGTTGCAATTAATGAACCAATGTCGACAAATTATTACTATATAAATTCTATGCTTTGTGTTAAGGATCACTATGCTCTATAGTTCTATGGGTTTTGACAAATGCATAGTGTCATGGATGGAATAGTTGCACTGGCCTAAAATCCCTTTGCTCCCCTATTCATCCCTCCTGGCCACCACTTTATTATTATTATTATTATTATTATTATTATTATTATTATTATTACTATCTCTATAGCTTTGCCTTTTCTGCCATGCTATATATTTGGGATCAGTTTGTAGCCTTTTCAGACAGACTGTTTTCACTTAGCACTCTACATTTAAGATTTCTTCATGTCTCTCTGTGGCTTGAGACATTTCTCTTGATGTCACATTCTGTGGGTGCACCTTGATTTGTTTATCCTTTCACCTGTTGAAGTACACCTTGTTTGCTTCCAATTTCGGGGCAATTAATCTATAAGCATTTACGTTCAGGTCTTTATATGGACGTGTGTTTTTAACGCCTAAATAACTGGAAGGCAAGAGCCTAAGGTAAGATTATGTTTACCTTTATTAGAAAGTGCCAGAATGTTGACCAAAGTGGCGGTACCATTTTGGATTCCCAGGCAAAACTGAAAGTTCCCTTTGCTTCACATTCTCACCAGCACACGGTGCTATCAGTGTTTTGGATTTTCGTAATTCTAATGGGTATGTAATGGCATCTCATTGTTTTAATTTTCAGTGCCATAATGACATATGATCAGTTTCTTTTCATGTACTTATTTCCCTTCTGTATATATTCTTTGGCAAGGGGTCCTTTGGCAAGGGATCTGTTACATATCTTGTTCATTTTTTATATACATAAATGTTGGTTTATTTTTGAGAAGGAGAGTGCACGTGAGCAGTGGAGGGGCAGATAGAGAGGGGGACAGAGGATCTGAAGTGGGCTCTGCACTGACAGCAGCAGAACAGTGAGCCCAACGTGGGGCTCAAATTCACAAACCATGAGATCATGACCTGAGCCAAAGTCGGATGCTCAACCGACTGAGTCCCCGGGTGCTCCATGTCTTCTTAATTTTTAAATTGGATTGTTTTCATATTGCTGCATTTTAGGTGTTTGTATATTTTTGGACTTGTAACAACTTTAGAATCAGTTTGTCAGTATCCACCAAATAACTTGCTTGGATTTTTATTGCAATTGCATTGACTTCAAGAATCAATTTGGGAAGAATTGACATCTTAAAAAATAATGCATCTTTGTATCCCATGGACATCGAACATCTCTCCATTAATTTAGATCTTGGATTTTTTTCATCAGTGTTTGTAGTTTTCCCATATACATATATATTTTATATATTATATATATTATATATTATATATATTATATATGTTATATATTTTATGTATTTATATGTTATATTGGATATATTATATATACTTATAGATAATTATTATATATTGTATATATTATACACCGTTATTGGATATATTATATATTATATATAGTATATATTCTATATATAAATTATATCTATTATGTATATAAATTATAATTTATGATATATTAACTATATATTATATATACATTATATATATTATATTTAAACATATATTTATATAATATATAATATATATAATTTTATATGTAAAATATTTATATATATTATAAATGTATACATATATTATAAATATATTATAAAATATATACAAAAATATATTATAAAAATATACAATAATTATATACATATAATAACATGTACATATATACATACATATATGTAATGTATACATACATAATAATACATATAAATATATGTAAATATATATTTGTTATAGTAATTATTAATTATTAATGTATATATAAATACATATATATTTTTTGTTAGGTTTACACCACAGGTTTTTTTTTTTTTTTTCTGGTGTTAATAGTGTAAATGGTGGTACTTTTAATTCCAAATTCCATTCTTCATTGCTGGTTTGTAGAACAGAAATTGCGTTTTGTGTATAAACTTTGTGTTCAGCAAACCTACTATAATTATTAATTCTAGGATATGTTGATTCATTTAGATATTCTACATAGGTAACTATTTCATCTTCAAACAAAGGCAATTTAATTTCTTGACTTCCAACCTGTTTATCTTTTATTTTTTGGTCTCATTTGACTGCATTAATTAGGACTTTGAGTATAATGTTAAATAGTGTGGTGAGAAGGGCCATTCTTACCTTGTTCCACATATTAAGATCTAATTTCTTACTCTCAAGAATGATGTCAGCTATGGCTTTTTTTGTAGATATTCTTTACCAAATTGTAAAAGTTCTCTCTTCTAGTTTGCTAAGTTTTACCTTGAATGAATGGGTGTTGAGTTTTCTCAAATGCTTTTTCTTCATTATTGATAACATTATATGATTGTTTTTCTTTTTTTAACATGAAATTTATTGTCAAATTGGTTTCCATACAACACCCAGTGTTCATCCCAACAGGTGCCCTCCTCAATACCCATCACCCACTCTCCCCTCCCTCCCACCCCCCATCAACCCTCATGTTGTTCTCAGTTTTTAAGAGTCTGTTATAGTTTGGCTCCCTCCCTGACTTTTTTCTTAGCCTAATGATGTGATGGTTTGACTTTTAGTTGTTGAACAAGTCTTGCATACCTGAAATGAATCCTCCCTGGTCATGATGATGTATGGTTTTTTTTATTAAGGCATACTTGACATATAATAAATAATTCTTTTAATATATTGTTGAATTCAAATTGCTAATACTTGGTAGTTTTTTACATCTACCTGAAAGGTCCCGGTCTGTATCTTTTCCTCCCCCCCCCCCACCTTTTTTTGTAATGTCTTTGTGGTTTAGGTGTTTAGGTCATGCTGGCCTCATAGAATGAATTAGGAAGCGTTCTCTCTACTTCAATTTTCTGGAAAACAATGTAGAAAATTGGTATCATTTCTTATTTGAATGCTACAATTCACAGTTAAAGTGTCTCTCCCTGGTGCTTTCTGGTTTAGGCAGATTGTTAATCATTGATTAAGTATCTTTAGTAGCTATAGGCTTGTATGGATTATTTACTCCTCCTGGTGTCAGTAATGTTACATTATGTCTTTTAGGGAATAGGTCTACTTCACCTAAATTCTCTAATTTGGGGGCATAAAATTATTTATAATACTCCTTTTAATGTCCATTGGATCAGTAATGATGGCCAGTCTTTCATTTTCTGATGTAATTTTTGTCTTCTCTCTTGTTTTTCTTGGTTAGCCTGGCTATAGGTTATCAATTATATCGATCTCTTCAAAGAACCAATTTTTGTTTTCATTAATTTTATGTATGATTTTCATGTTTTCTTTTTTTTTAATGTATGAAAAGTTTTTTTTCAATATATGAAGTTTATTGTCAAATTGGTTTCCATACAACACCCAGTGCTCATCCCAAAAGGTGCCCTCCTCTCCCTCCCACCCCCCATCAACCCTCAGTTTGTTCTCCGTTTTTAAGAGTCTTTTATGCTTTGGCTCTCTTCCACTCTAAACCTCTTTTTTTCCCTTCCCCTCCCCCATGGGTTTCTGTTAAGTTTCTCAGGATCCACATAAGAGTGAAACCATATGGTATCTGTCTTTGTATGGCTTATTTCACTTAGCGTCACACTCTACAGTTCCATCCACGTTGCTACAAAAGGCCATATTTCATTCTTTCTCATTGCCACGTAGTACTCCATTGTGTATAGAAACCACAATTTCTTTATCCATTCGTCAGTTGATGGACATTTAGGCTCTTTCCATAATTTGGCTATTGTTGAGAGTGCTGCTATAAACATTGGGGTACAAGTGCCCCTATGCATCAGTACTCCTGTATCCCTTGGGTAAATTCCTAGCAGTGCTATTGCTGGGTCATAGGGTAGGTCTATTTTTAATTTTCTGAGAAACCTCCATACTGTTTTCCAGAGTGGCTGCACCAGTTTGCATTCCCACCAACAGTGCAAGAGGGTTCCCGTTTCTCCACATCCTCTCCAGCATCTATAGTCTCCTGATTTGTTCATTTTGGCCACTCTGACTGGCGTGAGGTGATACCTGAGTGTGGTTTTGATTTGTATTTCCCTGATAAGGAGCGATGTTGAGCATCTTTTCATGTGCCTGTTGGCCATCCGGATGTCTTCTTTAGAGAAGTATCTATTCATGTTTTCTGCCCATTTCTTCACTGGGTTATTTGTTTTTCGGGTGTGGAGTTTGGTGAGCTCTTTATAGATTTTGGATACTAGCCGTTTGTCTGATATGTCATTTGCAAATATCTTTACCCATTCCGTTGGTTGCCTTTTAGTTTTGTTGGTTGTTTCCTTTGCTGTGCAGAAGCTTTTTATCTTCATAAGGTCCCAGTAGTTCATTTTTGCTTTTAATTCCCTTGCCTTTGGGGATGTGTCAGGTAAGAAATTGCTACGGCTGAGGTCAGAGAGGTCTTTTCCTGCTTTCTCCTCTAGGGTATTGATGGTTTCCTGTCTCACATTCAGGTCCTTTATCCATTTTGGGTTTATTTTTGTGAATGGTGTGAGAAAGTGGTCTAGTTTCAATCTTCTGCATGTTGCTGTCCAGTTCTCCCAGCACCATTTGTTAAAGAGACTGTCTTTTTTCCATTGGATGTTCTTTCCTGCTTTGTCAAAGATTAGTTGGCCATACGTTTGTGGGTCCAGTTCTGGAGTCTCTATTCTATTCCATTGGTCTATGTGTCTGTTTTTGCACCAATACCATGCTGTCTTGATGATGACAGCTTTGTAGTAGAGGCTAAAGTCTGGGATTGTGATGCCTCCTGCTTTGGTCTTCTTCTTCAAAATTACTTTGGCTATTCGGGGCCTTTTGTGGTTCCATATGAATTTTAGGATTGCTTGTTCTAGTTTCGAGAAGAATGCTGGTGCAATTTTGAATCGGATTGCATTGAATGTGTAGATAGCTTTGGGTAGTATTGACATTTTGACAATATTTATTCTTCCAATCCATGAGCACGGAATGTTTTTCCATTTCTTTATATCTTCTTCAATTTCCTTCATAAGCTTTCTATAGTTTTCAGCATACAGATCTTGTACATCTTTGGTTAGATTTATTCCTAGGTATTTTATGCTTCTTGGTGCAATTGTGAATAGGATCAGTTTCTTTATTTGTCTTTCTGTTGCTTCATTATTAGTGTATAAGAGTGCAACTGATTTCTGTACATTGATTTTGTATCCTGAAACTTTGCTAAATTCCTGTATCAGTTCTAGCAGACTTTTGGTGGAGTCTATCAGATTTTCCATGTATAATATCATGTCATCTGCAAAAAGTGAAAGCTTGACTTCATCTTTGTCAATTTTGATGCCTTTGATTTCCTTTTGTTGTCTGATTGCTGATGCTAGAACTTCCAACACTATGATTTTCATGTTTTCAAATAAGATTTTTGTTCTCATTTTAATGTTGGTTTTCTTTTGCTTACTTTGCATTCATATTTCACTTATTTTTCTAGTTTCTTAAGGTGCCAGATTATTGACTTTTGATCTTTCTTCATTTCTAACAAATGCATCCAGTGCCATAGATTTCCCTTTAAGCATGGTTTTTGCTACATATCACAACTTTTGATAAGTTGCATTCTTAATTTAGTTATTTTTATATTTATTTTGAGGCATCTTTGATTCATGTGTTATTTAGAAATTGTTGCTTAATCTCCAAATAGCTTGTTATTTTCCATCTTTTTTTCCTGTTACTGATTTCTAGTTTAGTTACACTGTGATCTGAGAATATGCATTATGTGATTTCTTTCAAATTTGTTAAAAAAATATGTTTTGTGGCCCAGAATATCCTCTATCTTGGTGAATGTCACATGAGTTTGAGAGGAATGTGTGTTTTGTTATTTCATGAAGGATTCTGTAAATGCCAATAAAATCTAGTTGGTTGAGGGGCGCCTGGGTGGCGCAGTCGGTTAAGCGGCCGACTTCAGCCAGGTCATGATCTCGCGGTTCGTGAGTTCGAGTCCCGTGTCAGGCTCTGGGCTGATGGCTCGGAACCTGGAGCCTGTTTCCGATTCTGTGTCTCCTTCTCTCTCTGCCCCTCCCCCGTTCATGCTCTGTCTCTCTCTGTCCCAAAAATAAATAAAAACGTTGGAAAAAAAAAAAGAAAAAAAATCTAGTTGGTTGATGGTGTTATTCAGCTCAGCTGTGTTCTTCTGTTGTGCCTGCTAGATTTGTCAATTACTGATGACGAGCTGTCAAAATCTTCATCTATAACAGTGTATTTGTCTATTTCTCCTTGTAGTTTTATAAGTTTTGCCCCATGTAATTTGACACTCTGTTGTTAGACACATTCACATCTAACCTTGTTGTCTTCTTGGAGATTTGATGCCTTTATCATTATGTAATGCCCCTTTTTATCTCTGATAACTTTCCTTATTTTGGACTTGGCTTTGTCTGAAATTCATATACCTACTCCAAGTTTCTTTTGATTAGGGTTAGCATGGTATAGCTTTTTCTATTTCTTTACTTTTCACTTATCTATGTCTTTATTTTTAGAGTGAATTTCTTGAAGATAAAATGTAAGTTTTTTAAATCCACTCAATCTATTAATTGGTATACTTTGTACATATCAAGTGATTATCAACATAGTTGGTTCAATAGATAGCATATTTATAACTATTTTCTGTTGATTGCCCTTGTTCTTTGTTTTTGGTTCTTTGTTTTCCTTGTTTTCCTGCCTTCTCTGATTCTGATTCAGCATTTTATGATTCACTTGTCCCTCCTCACTTCACATATTAATTATACTTCTTTTAACACTTTTACTATTTTAGTGCTTGACCTAAAATTCACTCCATTATGTTCTTGTTTCATTGGTTTCTGAAGAAATCATCAATATAATTCTTATACTTGCTTCTTTCTGGGTAAGATGTTTGTTTTCCCTCTGAGTTCTTTCAAGATTTTATCTTTGTTTTTGATTTTCCGCAGTTTGACTATGATATTCTCAGGTGTTTAACTAATTTACTTTCCCTTCCTTTTTTCCTTCCTTCCTTCCTTCCTTTCATTAATTCTGGGAAATTATCAGACACCATTATTTCAAATATATATATATATATATATATATATATATATATATATAATAATTGAAATTGAAATTGAAATTGAAAAATTTATACATATATATATATATATATATATATATATATATATATATATATAGTCCTTTTCTCTTTCTGGTATTCCCATTTTGCATTTGTTCCATCTTTTATAATTGTCCCACAGGGAATTTTCTTTGTTTTTAAATTTTTTCTTCTATTTCCTTTGAATTTGGCAAGTTTCTGTCGATGCATACACAAGCTTACTGATTATTTCCTTACCTGTGTTCCATTTATTGATGAGTCATTGAAGGTATTTTTATTTTGTTAGTAACAAAAAAAAAATAACAGTTCCTTTTGATTCTTAGTTTCCATCTATATGTTCACTGATGCAACTTTTTCCATTAGATCCCTTAGCATATTAACCATAATTATATAAAATCCTGACTTTGATAATTCCAATGCTTGTCCCATGTTTGCGTCTTGTTATGATGTTTCCTTTGCCTCTTCATACATAGCTTGTAGCATTATCATGCCCTGTAATTTTTTTATGGCATCCCAGCCCTGATGTATCTAGTAAAAAGAACTGAAGTAAACATGCATACAGTGTGAGGTTTTATGTTTATCTGGCTAGGATTTGGACCCTGTTGACTGATCTAGCTATGATATGAGAGAATACAGAGTAAGTTTTTTTTTTCTAATATTCTTGTGTTTTCTTCCTTTTTATCTTTGTTTTCAGCAGATATTTCTTCATTTATATTTTTGAGACTTGAAGATCTTTTAGCTGTACTCTGTTATTATACAGGAGCCCTATTACTGTGGTGATAAAGGGTGGAGGTAGGGGAAGCATTCTATAATTTCATGATTAGATCTCAGTCTCTTTGTGAGCTCCTGTCTTTGGCCTTTGATCTTCACAAGTGCTTCTCCTCTCCACTGCTCTTAGGGGAGAGAAGTAAGCTAGATGGGCTGAATTTGGGTATTACCCTTATGGAACATTGAAGATAGTGGGCCATGGAGATGAGGATTTCCCCTAAGTCAATTAACTTTTAGAAAATCCTTTCCTTTGAGGGTAAGACTTTGTTAAGGAGAATAGCATGCTCTAGGTGTATTGTTTTAAAGGGTTACTTTCCCCTTCCCCCTGCCAGAAGCAAGAGGTAATTTTTCTTTGATCTTCATAATGCAAACCCACTGGAAGTCTAAAACTCATGAAACTTGGGGGCCCCTCTAGCGTATTTAACTCTCAAATTAGTCTACAGTGAGCCTCCAAAACTTATTTTCCTACAATACCGGCTCCACGTGGGGGTTTCTGCTCCCAGTAATGATTTTCTCCACCTCTCTCTGTCATTTCCTGCAGAGTAGTTTGCCCTATGACATCAGTTCTCTAAGAAGAATTACTTGATTTTCAGTTTGTTTAGTTTTTGTTGTCACTGTTGTGAGGATGGTATAGGACTTCCAAGCTCTTGAGATGTCAGGGCAAAAACCAGAAATCTATCTCTACCCTTACCATGTATAAGCGTGTTCCTAATATTTTATCTCTTGCAAAAGGCCAAGCATATAGCATTTATGCTTAGGCAAGGTGGGTCTGATGCATCATAGCACAACATGACATATTAATATTGCAGCTTATTCAAAACACCGTATGGCCCTGGAAAACCTATAGATAATATTGGAAACATTTGTCATTTGTGGAATTCAGAGTGGCATATCAAGATTCTGTTTGTGTAAACTCTTTGAGAACCTCCAGAGGCAGATGTCTCTATCCTAATCTTCATATTCATGTTCCATCTCCAGTGTAGCTCTATAGCTCCTTCTTCTGGGTATTCTTTTGGAGATAAATCTACCTGAGAGATGAAATTCCCAAAGCTCCTCAGAGCTAATTTTTGTACCTGCTAGCATTTTGACTTCTCAGAAACCCTCTCCAGAAATTAAGTCAATGGGGAAAGGAAACGAATAATATTTGGAGGAAAAAAAATATGTTAGGATAGGAAGTAAAGTAGGTCACTGTTATAACAGATGATTAGGACCTCTTCTTGGTCTCCTGGATTATTTGAAAATTGCATTTTGGTGATTTAGCTTTCTAGATCATCTCATTTTGCTACTGGTCAAGGATATTTCTTGATTTCTGTATTTACAGAGTAAACACCTGGACACTTGAATTATCTTGTATGCCCATAAAGCATAAGACAATCTTCCTCCTTCAGATTATCATATCCACAAGTGCCCACCTCCTATCTTGAACTGCTGCTAAAGTGTGGGTATTGCATTCATTGATGTTACTGCCTATTTAGTATCCAATGTCTCATTGGTTTGGGGATGACCTAGCAAAACATATCCTTCTCAGCCTAGAAATATTCTGACTAGGCAGAGAAATCACAGCAACTGTAAACACTTCAGAAATTACTTCAAATCTACTTAATGATTTAAAGATCTACAGAAATCAGAATTTTTCCAGTCGGTGGTTGTTTCTTGATGTCCTGAGTATTTATAATGTTTTACAAGAACTGCGATTCCATTAAACATGAGTGAAAGAATGTCAACCAACTACCCAGTAACTCAGGGAAAAACTATGACTAAGTGATTCAGAAGGGCTGGATAGTGGCGTATGGAATTGTAAAATTAAATCACCTTAGTGTGTACCTAGGTTTCCTTTTGTTTCCACAAGCCTCTTATGTGAAGTAATGGACATGAGATGAAAAGCCTTACTCAGTTCAGTTAGTTTAAAACAAAGTAGGATGAATGATAATTAATTTTTTGAATGCATCCTACATGCCAGACACTGTGCTAAACATTTCATTTAAATCATTTAATTTCATTCTCCTGACAGTGTTAGGAGGGAAGTGATACTATGTCCTAGTTCGGCAGAAGAAGAAATTGAGGCTCAGAGAGATTATGTCCAAGTCTTCACAGCCATAAAGAGACAGGGCTCAGCTTTAAACCCAAGCAGCCTAGCCATGAGGGTTTTAGTATTTACCACTATACTATATCAAGAGGTAGAGCCAATTATATATCCTTTGTCACCTATATCACATAATCTGAGAAATAGAAGAATTCCACCTGTCTACCTAGATCTTTTCACCCACTACCTAGTCAAATCTTATGTGTTATGTTTTGCTTGATACTTGCCTTCCTGTTTGTAAAAGCAAACTCCCCTAGGGGCTGAGGTTGGAGGGAATAAGTTACTAAACACCTTTGTTCTGAACACCTTAGTATTTTTTATAGAGATGTCAATCTCTCATGATTGCTGTCACTAGTGAGGAAGTGATACATTGAAAGTAAAAAGGAAATAATATATGAAAGGTATTTACTCATTTGCCTAATATATAGTAATCACTTAATCTATGCTCTTGATTATTATTACTTGTACATTAGTGAGATTAAGAGAGAAGGTCAAGTTTCCTTCCTATGTGACACATTCTTGTTCAGTTTACTTATGGAATGTGAACCACAAGTCCACTAAATCTTCCTTCCATGGGGTCTTATCAAATATCTGATAATCCTTCTCAACTCGAAGTTGACTGTGTCTTGATTCGTTGGTACATGGCACTAAGCCATTGGTTTTACTTTCTCCATAATGTGAATTTAGTAAAAGGTGAGGGTTATTATTGGTATTCTCAATAGCCAGAAAGACAAAGAAGTCTCCAAAGCTAAGAAGTTCACCAGCTGGCAACATTAAGTTTCTCACAGCTTTCCAAGCACACAGATGATTTCTTTGCCATTTTCATGCCTCTAGGTTTGCAAAGGCCATTTCCTCTGCTTCAAAGTCTGTTGTCCCAGGGCTGTTCTACCCCAGCCTCTGTTTATCTGTTAAATTGCTAGTCATTTATAGTAGACTCTTCCTTTCTTATTTATTTGATCCAGCAGCTGATCCAGTAGCTCTTTCTATGTTCAGAAATAGGCTTTTGTGTGATTTGTGGTGGGTACAAGGACCTCTGTTTCTAGACAGGCGAAACTCTGGCAGAATGAGTCCTGGCATGTTACCTAAGATACTCCTCATGAAATTTTGAACCTGGAAAAAAAGTGATGGAGTACATTAGAGGACTGTTTAGAACACATTCTGCTGGCAGCTGCGTAGTATCCAGGGTCGCATGGTGGGTATATGGTGATAACATCCGTGGCGTGCTGGAGCCAGATGGTACTGGCTTCTGATGGCCAGATATTGTATCTGTTGTTTAACAGTTATTATTAAGTATCAAATTATTTCAAGTTCTAATTAAAATTTTTTTTCAAGTTTATTTATTTATTTTCAGAGAAAGAGACAATCCCAAGCAGGCTCCATACTGTCAGAGCAGAGCCCAACACACAAGGCCTGATGCCACCAACCATGAGATCATGACCTGTGCTGAAATTAAGAGCCAGATGCTTACCTGACCTAGCCAGCCAGGCACCCCTAATTAAATAACTTATAAACAAAGCTAATAAACATTCAAAACTCATAAATCTCTAATTATTTCATTGTATTTTCTAATAGATGGCGTGTATGTGTGTGTGATAAAATGTTTTTTATTGGATGGCCAGTTTTTAAATATTTATCAGCACAATAATGATGACCAACCACTGCTTCATGGTGTTTATGCCAGGCTGAGCATCAAGAGTCAGGATTCGTGGCAGTGGTGTCCTGACCAGGCTATACATACATAGAGGAGTGTCAGGGTTAGCTCTCTATAACAGAGTTTGAAAAAATGTTATACCTGTTGGGGTTCTTATTTTTCAAGATAGCGTTGTCTATTTGGTGTCTTTTGTGATGTCACACAAATTTTAGTATTGTTATAGTTCTGTGAAAAATACTTTTGGAATTTCGATAGGGATTGCATTAAATTGGTAGATTGCTTTGCGTATTATTGACATTTTAACAATACTTGTTTTCCCACTCCATGATCATGTAATATGTTTTCATTTGTGTCATGCTCAGTTTTTTATCATTGTTTACTAGTTTTCAGAATACAGGTCTTTCACCTCTTCAGTAAAGTTTATTCCTAGGTATCTTATTTTTGGTGCAATTGCAAATGGAACTGTTTCATTAATTTCTCTTCCTGCTATTTCATTATTGTATAGAAATGCAGTGGGTGTCTTTGCATTGATTTTGTATCCTTCAGCCTTTCTGAATTCATGTATTAGTTCTAGTAGTTTTTGGTGGAATATTTCACATTTTCTATATATAGTATCATGTCTTCTGTGAATACTGACAGTTTTACTTCTTCCTTACCAGTTTGGATGTCTTTTATTTCTTTTTGCTATCTGATTGCTGTGGCTAGGACTTCCAGTACTATGTTAAATAAAAGTGGTGAGAGTGGATCTTAGGAGGAAACTGTCAGATTTTCACAATTAAGTATGATGGTAGCTATGGGTTTTTCATGTATGGCCTTTTTTGTGTTGGCGTATGTTCCCTCTAAACCTATCTTGTTGAGGGTTTTTGCCATGAATGGATGTTGTATTTAGTCATACACTTTTTCTGTGTCTATAGAAACAATTAAACAGTTTTTATCCTTTCTTTTACTGATGTGATGTGTCATATTGACTGATTTATGAATATTAACCACCCTTGCATTCCAGGAATAATTCACACTTGACTGTGATGAGTGATTTTTTAAATGTATTGTTGGATTTGGTTTGCTGGTATTTTGTTGAGGCTTTTTATATCTGTGCTTGTCAGGGATATTGACTTGTAGTTTTTTTTTTTTTTTTTGTGACATCTTTGTCTCATTTTGGTATCAGGGCCATGATGTCCTCATAGAATGAATTTGGAAGCGCTCCTTCCTCTTAGATTTTTTTGGAATATTTTGAGAATAGATTAATACCTTTTTAAATGCTTTGTAGAATTTACCTGTGAAAATGAAGATGTCTAGTTCTGGACTTTTGTTTGTTGTAAGTTTTTTGATTCCTGGTTCAATTCATTGCTGGTAATCGGTATGTTCAAATACTCTGTTTCTTCCTGATTCAATTTTGGGAGGTTATATGTTTCTAGCAATGTATTTATTTATATGTGTCCAGTTTGTTGGCATATAATTTTTCATAATCTTTTATGATCATTTGTATTTCTATGCTATCAATGTTCTTCTATTTCTGATTTTGTTTGAGTTCCACACTCTTTCTTCCCCCTCTCCCTCTTTCTGTCTCTCATTAATCTGGCTAAAGGTTTATCAGTTTTGTTGATCATTCCAAAGAATCAATTCCTAGTTTGATTAATCTGTTCTATTGTATTTTTTTCTATTTCATTTATTCTGTTCTAATATTTCCTTCCTCCTGGTTTTTGGTTTTGTTTGATATTTTTATATATCCTTTAGGTGTGAGGTTAGGTTGTTTGAGACTTTTCTTGCATCTTGATGTAGGCCTGTATTGCTATAAACTTCCCTCCTAGAATTGGTTTTGCTGCATCTCAAAGATTTGGAACCATTGTGTTTTCATTACCATCTGTCTCCATGTATTTTTTTTTCTGTTTGATTTCTTGGTTGACCCATTTATTGTTTAGTAGTGTGTTATTTAACCACTGTGCATTTGTGTCTTCCCAGATTTTTTCATATGGTTGATAACTAGTTTCATAACATTGTGGTCAGAAAAGATGCATGGTATGATTGATTTTTTTGAGTTTGTTAAGACATGTTGTATACTCTATTATGTGATCTATTCTGGAAAATGTTCCATGTCCCCTTGAGAAGAATGTGTATTCTGTTGTTTTAAGATGGAATGTTCTAGAATATATTTGTTAAATCAATATGGTGCAATGTGTCACTCAAAGCCATTGTTCCCTTGTTAATGTTTTTTTGGATGATCTATCTATTCATGTAAGTGGGGTGTTTAAGTCCCTTCCTATTATTGTATTACTACTTCCTTCATGTTTGTTATTAACTGCTTTGTGTATTCGGGTGCATAAATATTTATAATTGTTATAATCCTTGTTGGATTGTTCCTTTATGATTATATAGCATCCTTCTTTGTCTCATTACAGTCTTTGTCGTAGTCTGTTTTGTCTAATAGAAGTATTGCTACCTCTGCTTTCTTGATTTGCATGATAAATACTTTTCCATTCCTTCACTTTCAGTTTGCTATGTCTTTGGGTCTGAAATGAATTTCTTGTAGGCAATGTATAAACAGGTTTTAGGGTTTTTTTTTATTTATTTTATTTATTTTGAGACAGAGGCAGTGCCATTGGATGGAGGGCAGAGGGGCAGGGGGAAGAAAGGGGGAGAGAGAGAGAGACAGACAGACAGACAGACACAGAGATCCCAAGCAGGCTCCATACCATCATCTTAGAGCCCAACACTGACCTTAAACTCAAGAACCATACAATCATGAGCCGAGCTGAAATCAAGAGTTGGATGCTTAACTGACTGAGCCACCTGGGTACTCGCAACAGATCTTAGTTTTTAATCTATTCCTCACCCTTTGTCTTTTTCCTGGAGCATATATTCCATTTTCATTCAAAGTAATGATTGATAGGATTTGCTTATGGCCATTCTATTACTTGTTTCATGGTTGTTTTTGTAGTTCTTGTCAATTCCTTCTCCTCTTATCTCTCATTAGCTTTTCGTTAGCTTAATTAGTGATATATTTGGATTCCTTGCTCTTTATTTTTTACCTATTCCTGGGTTTTGACTTGTTACATTTAGGTTTGTATATAACATCTGCATATAGCAGTCTATATGAAGTTGGTGGTTTCTTAAATTTGAACCCATACTTTTTTCTTCTTCCTCCCACATTTTAGGCATATGGTGTCATATTTTACATCCTTTTATTTTGTGAATCCTTTGACTGTTTTTTTTTATAGATCTTCTTTTTACTGCTTTTGTGTTTCCTACTTGTTTCTGTATACAGTCTTTCTACTCCCTTTAAAAGTTCTTGTAGGGCTAGATTAGTCACCATGAATTCCTTTAACTTTTGGTTGGCTAGGAAGCTCTTTGTCTCTCCTTCTATTCTGAATGTGATAGCCTTGCTGGATAGAGCATTCTTGGCTACAGATGTTTTTCTTTCAGCACTTTGAATATATCGTGCCACTCCTTTCTGGTCTACAAAGTTTGTGCTGGAAATCTAGCTGATCAGCCTATGGGGTTTCCCTATATGTAACTCTTTTCTCTTGCTGCTTTTAAAATTCTCTCTTTATGTCTTTTTGCCATTTTAATTACTTTGTGCCATTTTAATTACTATGTGTCTTCATGTAGACCTCTTCAGGTTGATTTTATTGGGGGCTCTCTGTGCATCATCTCTGTGATCTGGATATCTGTTTGCTTTCCCAGATTAGGGAAGTTTTCAACTATTATTTATTTAAATAAGTTTTCTTCCTCTTTTTCTCTCTTTTTCTGAGATCCCTATAATGTTGTTAATGGTGTTAGGCTTGATGGTGTTTCTGAGTTTCCTTAATGTATTCTCATTTTTTAATAACTCTTTTTCTTTCTCTTTTCAGATTAATTGGTTTCCATTACTCTGTCCTCCAGGTCTCATATCCTGTTTCCTCTAGTCTATTTATTCCACCCCATATGTTTTTAATTTCAGTTATTGAGTTCTTTGTGTCTATGATTGGTTCTTGTTTATGTTTTCTGTCTCTTTGTAAAGGATCTCACTGAGGTCCTCCACTTATTTCTCCAGTCCCTTGAGTGACTGTATGACCATTTAAATTCTCTATCAAGCATATTACTTATCTATTTCATTTAGCACTCTTGCTGTGATTTTTTTCCTCTTGTGTCATTTGGAACATATTCTGTCTTCTCATTTTGTGTGACTCTCTTTGTTTCTCTGTGTTAGGAAAGTCAGCTACATCTCCAGGTCTTGAAAGTAATGGCCTTATGAAGAAGAAGTCCTGTAGAGCCCTGCAGTGCAATGTCCCCCTGTTCACCAGAACCTGGTACTTTGAGTGTCTTCTAAGTGTGTTGTATGTGCCAAGCTGTAGTGACTGCATCATTTTTGCCTTCAGTTCAGTCACAATGGCTTTCTTTGCCTCTTGTGGGCAGGGTTTGGTCCCTGTTTTGTAAGTGGGCCAGAGTGGGGCTTCCTTGGGCTTGAGTTGTGTCAGACCAAGCTTTTGTCAGAGCTGTAGTAAGACCAAACTGCAGGGCACTCTCTCTCTGTTGGCCTTGGGGATCTTGTTGGACTTTGGGGCCTGCAGTCAGACCAGATGTCTGCACTCAGCCCACTGCTGAGGCTGTAGTCAAACTGGTGTGTGTGGATATTTTACCCACTCCCCAGAGCAGGAGTCACTCTGGAGTGATGCTGGGCCTTGTTGGGGCTGTTTGCACAATGCCAGACTTCTGGCAGTGCTTTGGATGAACTCCTGCCTGGCACAGGTTGGAGGGCGCGAGTCTGCAGAAGAGTGTGGGGGTGGGGCACTTACTGTTTGCAAAATTTGCCCTGGTACGTTTTGGGAGGAAAATGTCACAGCCTGGAGAACTGCTGAGGGTGGGTTGGACATCTACAGGAGTAGATGGAGGTAGGTTGCCCTGTTAGCAAGGTAGATGTTCACGCTGTGCTAGTTCCTGCAAATGTCTGCTTACATAGGCTGAGGTGTAGAGAATGGAAATGCATTCCAGCTCTTCTGTTCTTGGAGAAGTCTCCTAAAGATTCTTGCTCCTCCAGCACACATTCTGAGATTAGTAAATAATAGTCTTCCCTGTATACCCCAGGTGTTTTTCAAACTGCTGCTTCCATGCCATGTCTCAGTTGGGCTATTGGTTATGATGTATCTTTAAGGACAGGGACTCAGTCTCCTATCACCCTCTGGCTCTTACAGAGCAAAGCTAGCTGATTTTTAAAGCTCCAATTGTTAAGCTCTGTTGGTTGTAAAAGCTCACCATGGTAAGCCCATCTGGCCTTCAAAGCCAAATGTTATTGATAGGGAAAAATCTGTTACAAGATGGCTGATAGGACTAATAGGGAAACTAATAGGGAAACCAAAGATTCCCCTTTTGGGTTCTTGTTCCTACCCCACTTGCTGAGTGGACCAAATTACTATGAGGAATGCATAAGTAACAGACGATAAATTGTTGCCTCTGCTTATGCTAGGGAAGCAGAGTGATCTCCTCTGAGCCCACTGGTGTAAAATAAACCTCCTGCCTTCCAAGATCTCCAAGTGCCACTGTTCTTGCGCCGGGTGATCCAGACCAGGTTCTGTAACCTTATGGGGATTCATCTTCCCACTGCAGGTCTCCCATGCCTCAGGTGCCTGTTGTGTGGTATGTTCCTCTCCTTTCTCCATGCTTGGCAATGTCCCTTCTGACTGCAGACAGTCTTGCAGGTCACCTTGATTCCCATCCATGTCTCTGCCATTCCTACCTTTTTTAATGTGGCCTCTTCTGTATGATTAGCTGTAAGGAGACAGTTCTGCCAGTCTTTGGGTAGTTTTCTGGTTTATTTACATTAATGTGTTACCTAGGTATATCCAGGGGATGAGGTAAGCCTAGGATCTTCCTACTCTGTCATCCTCCTCTGAAATCTTTAATCCTAGCAAATTTGAAATATAAGTAGAATTCTCATGTGTATCCATCTAGTCCTGGACTTTTATTTTTTGGTCGATTTTTGAGGACCAGTTCTACTTTGTTAGATGTAATCAGTCTGTTCAGCTTTTATATTTCTTCTTAATTCAGTTTAGAAGATTTTATGTTTTGTGGAATTTACCTATTCTTTTAGGTTGTCCAGTTTATTGTTATATAAGTTTTCACAGTAATCTCTTATAATGCTTTGTATTTCTGTGGTGTCCATTTTTGCCTCTCTCATTTCTGACTTTATTTGGGGTTTTTCTCTTGATGAATCTGGCTAAGGGTTATCAATTTTGTTTATTTTTTCAAAGAAATTGATTCTTATTATGTCATTTATTCCTGGTCTAATCTTTATTATTTACTTCTTTCTACTTACCGTGGGATTCATTTGTTCTGTTCTAGTTCCTTTAGGTGTAAGGTTAGATTATTTGAGCTTTTTCTTGTTTTTTTGAATGAGGCCTATATGGCTATATGTTTTCGTCTTAGAAGTGCTTTCACTGTGTCCCAAAGATTTTGGAACAATTGTGTTCTCCTGTATCTCCATGTATTTTTTTTTTTTATTTCTTCTTTGATTGTTTCATTGACCCACTTGGTTGCTCAGTATTAAGTTGTTCATTTAAATTATTTTATTTTTTATTGTCTTTTAATTTCCAATATAGTTAACATACCATGTTATATTACTAGTTTCAGATGTACAATACAGTGATTCAATAATTGTATACATCACTTGGTGCTCATCACAAGCATATTCATTAATCCTCATCACCTATTTAACTACCCCCCACCTCATGTGTGGTAACCATCAGTTTGTCCTCTATAGTTAAGAGTCTGTTTCTTGGTTTGTCTCTCTCTTTCTCTCTTTGCTTGTTTTGTTTCTTAAATTTCACATATAAGTAAAATCCTGTGGCATTTGTCTTTGACCTATTTTGCTTACCATAATACTCTCTAGCTCCATTCCTGTCAAGTGTTTTGATTATTCATCTTTAAGAAATGAGTTCTGGGGTGTCCAGGTGGCGCTGTCAATTAAGCATCCAACTCTTGATTTTGGCTCAGGTCATGATCTCATGGTTCATGGATTCGAGCCCTGCACGGGGCTCTACGGTGATAGTGCAGAGTCTGCTTGAGATTGTCTCTCTCTGCTCCTCCCCTGCTCACATACTCTTTCTCTCAAAATAAATAAATAAAAACTTAAAATAAAAAAGATTTCACTGAAGATTGGAGAGAAAGAAGGAGATTTCAGGGAGATGGAAAACTCACGTAAACTTTAAATTTTGTTACAGGTGGGAATTAAAAATGTTGTCACACTTTTAAAAAGAAGTAGGTATAGTCAAGGTATGGTCAACAAATAGGTATAGTTCTACCTCCTTTGCAATTACTTGCCATTGTTTTTTCTAAACTCTGGAATCTAATATCATAAAACTATGCCTTCAAATCAGAATCTCCTTACTGCCAATTTAGTTCAAAGATATAATGGCTTTAATCACAGAGCATTTAGCTCAATAAAAACTCTTCAGCCATTACTCAGCAAGTTAATCTTAAATGCTGTAAGGATTGTCTTCACAGAATTCAAAAGGTCACAGGGCTATTAATTGCTTAAACCCCTATTTGGTGCAGGACCTTATCATTTTCCTGCATGGAGGTGAGTCAAAGCAAATGGAATTTCTACAGTATATTCCAAATTACCATACAATATCTTATCTTAAAACCAGGGCAAAAAATAATTATGAGTAGCTACTAATTCTATAACACCTTAAGCACTTACTAGGTGCCTCATGTTTTTGCCAATAACAATAATTAATATTTGTCTAGCACTTACTAAGTCCCTGACAATATTATAAGTGCTTTACATGCACTGTTTTATTTAATTCTGCAAAAACCTTTATAAAGGCTACATTGTGGTTTTTCTAGAAGCCACTCTTCTTTACAGAAGAGGAAATGGAGGCTCATAAAATTTTAGACACTTGCCCAGGGTTACAAAGCTAATAAATGGCATCACGGGGATTTAAACTAAGATCTCTGAGTCCAGGATCCAAACCTGTTAACCCTGTCATGCACTTCTCTCTCCACATACCTCATTTGTTAACTACTCACTGTCTTCTTATTAAGCTCATGTTAAAGTAAATGACGCCCAGGGAGGGCAAATAACTTTCCCAAATGACAAAGCTAGTCAGTGTCAGAGTAGTGATTGGAAACTAAATTGTCTTATTCTGAGGCCTGTGCTCTTCTTATTCCCCTGTGTATCTATTTAGAATAGATCTTCCGTGAAAATATCCTCACACTAGAAAGGAAAGCATGATATCTGACAAAATTCTTGGCCAGCACTCATGCTTTACTCTCCCACTACAAAAGAAGACTTTCTTTCATCCATGATTTCAGCTAACGATTGGTGAATTCAAAAAGCCTTTGAATTTGTCTGGCCTATTATATATAACACAAATATGTATGCATAAGTATATATAAATGTAGGTAGTAATATGAAATATATATCTATAATATATAATCAATAACATGATCAGTGATTTGTTCTTATCAAGTTTTTCTAAGCATTTTGGTTTTACAGAAAAAAGATTTCCTTTTGCACACATCTAAATTGGTTTGGGTTTATTAAATATAAAATTAATTAGGGTAATAGCTATAATGGCAAGTAGTAGGAAGGAACAAATAAAACTAACTCCTGGCAAGCATATATCTTAGTGGATGGGAGCAGAAGTGTCCAGCTCTGTAGAAGAGCCCCTTAGCTGCAGGTATTCTGGAATGTTCTACAATAAGATCACGTTAATCCTGCTGGGGAATTTAGTAGAGATTGATTTTGAGGATACATACTATTATTTTAATAAGATAATTATGATTTCTTTCTTCAGATAAGAATTTTGCTCCAATTTCCTTGGGTTAAGTGAACCTTCATAATCTCTGTAATGTGTTATGGTTGAGGGTATCTTTAAAGCATTCACAAATTTCAAATATTAGAAACAATATTGTAAGAGAAACAACCATTGGTGACAATTGTTCTAGACTATTTTTCCCTACTTTGAGTCATGGTTCTTAGGCAGCTATAATCATCTAAAACAACTCATTCTAACAGTGGTTCTGAACTTTGGTTGCACGTAAAATAACCTGAGGGCCTTTAAAAATATTGAAGCTGGACCCCATCCCCAGAGAGTTTGATCCCCTTTATCTGGGATGCAGCCTGGGCAGTGGGAGTTTTTAAAAGCCTCCCAGTTGGTCCTGATGTGGGACCAAGGTTCAGAATCATTGAAGCAGAGACTGAAGGACTTGAGGTTGCCACTCAGCACTAATCAAGGATTGTAGTGTCCCTTTCCTCTACTGCACTGAGCACAATTGTTTAACAAACCTTGGAAGGTCTCATGGGGTTTTACTGTGTAATCAAAAATTACATAATTGTTTTAATTTTAATGTGAAGGCATAGATGAATTGGACCATTGAGAGATAAAATTTGGGAGAGTTGTGTAAGCATCCTAACCACTTATAGAAGATTTATGCTAGGATTGATATACATTTGAAACAAAGTCTCTGAAGTCAACTCTAGAAAATTCTCATACAGATTTTTACCTCAAGGATTGGTTCATGTAATGCACATAAAGCCATCAACATCGTATAACCTCAGTAAACCTGACATATTATCAGCTTGCATGGACTCACCTGCTGCCTGTTGGAGGTCCCGCCCAACCTGCTTTCTACTGTAGTGGGCATTGCTGTGGAAACGCCACTGTTGTAAGGGCAATCTTTGGTTGTCTCTAGGTCTTGGTCATGGAAGAACTATTGATCCTGGGGAAATTTCTTCATCGTTTTGGAGTTAGATTTGACAATTACTAATGATTTTTTACCCTAAATTCTATGTTTCCTTGTGTTTTAGCTGCTCACTAATGTTTTTACTGAGGTAAAAACCACATCATATACTTGTTTTGATGACGTTCTCTTCTTTGTTATCTGGTTCAGCCTTGTGTGAATAGCACACATCATGCCTGTATCAATGCATGGTGCTGTCTTCTGGGTGATCCCAGGTCCTCTTTCTGCTTCGACCCTTTCCTTATTTTTTATTCTCTTCTTTCAAGGAAGAGGAGTGCTGATGACCACTGTTGGGGTCATCTTTTCTGTAGCTAGAGATTCATTGATGTAAATAAAGGAGTTATTTCAAGCACTTAGTTCTCTTACTCCCTTTCTCCTGACACTAGTGATAGTCCCTTTCATCAAGCTGGCATGGTGTGATCTGAGATTCACTTTTGAGCCTTGAATGAAAATGGATGAAATAGGTTTCCTTTGCTTCAGAGGTTCTTGTCTTTTGACCCCTTTGCCCTGCCTTACCAATAGAAGAAATGAATCCTCTGTGTGGTCCAGACCATGGCTCCATGTTGGGAATTGGAGAATATCTTATGAAGACTGAGAATTAATTTACCTTACTTGGCTGGTCATTATAAGTCTGTATTCTCTCCACCAGCATCTTGCAAATTGATTGGTTCAGAATTGGTTTCTAATGTTTTTGGGTTCCTTAGCTAAAATAAGCCCTAATATACTCTTAGTCACATGATCATGAAGAAAAACTATTTGCTAGGCTAAGGATGGCCAAATGGGCATTGGCTCCTTGAGAAGATAGCACAATAATGGCTTAAAAAATATTTTGTTGACTGTTTTAATGAGTGCATAACTGAGAAATAAAGTTTCTAATTACTCTTTTACCACATTGATGATAATGAAGTGAAGCTATAAGAGCAGCCTTTTAGCTGCCAGGTACAAGGCCAGCTGCCATTTCCTCATAAATGCCTAGCTACTAGCTTTACCCATTTAGGTCTCATAAATAAATTCTATAGCCCAAAGAATCAATAGGATAGGTACTTACATTTAACCCTAATTATTTTTAAGTATTTCAAGAATGTTTATTCATTGGTTATGTGTGCATCTGGAAAAGGTGATATTTAAATCATTTATGCAAATATATCACACATGATACATACACAGTTTGAAATAACTATCTTGTATTATATATACAAGTGGTTATTTTTATAAACCAAAGACACCTCAGCCTATATCGCAGTTACATATCGAAAGAATTGAGTGAGAGAATTGTAATGTATTTCAGTTTATTTTTAGTGCAGTATGCAAATTTAGAATTGGGGCAAAGCCAAAATGTGCAATAGCATATGCCTACTGGCATATCCTTCTTACACTAAGTTCTCATTCCTTTATTTCTGAATCCTTTGCCTGGCAGTTTCTCCTTCTATCCACCCTCCAGTGGCCTCATATTCTCTCCATTCTGACTCGTCCCATTATAATCCTCCCTCAGAAAATTATTTAATAAACTTTGTCATATTAAAGTGTAAATAGATATTTTTTTAAAGTTGAATGTGCCACTCTCAGGAATTTTCTTTTTTTTAATGTTTATTTTTTTCTTTTTTCTTTTTTTAACTTGTTTTATTTTTTTACGTTTTTCAAAATTTACATCCAAATTAGTTACCATACGTACAACAATGAGTTCAGGAGTAGATTCCTTAATGCCCCTTACCCATTTCGCCCATCCCCCCTCCCACAATCCCTCCAGTAACCCTCGGTTTGTTCTCCATATTTATGCGTCTCTTCTGTTTTGTCCCCCTCCCTGTTTTTATATTAGTTTTGCTTCCCTTCCCTTATGTTTATCTGTTTTGTCTCTTAAAGTCCTCATGAGTGAAGTCATAGGATTTTTGTCTTTCTCTAATTTCACTTAGCATAATACCCTCCAGCTCCATCCATGTAGTTACAAATGGCAAGATTTCATTCTTTTTTATTGCTGAGTAATACTCTATTGTATATATATTCCACATCTTCTTTATCCATTCATCCATCAATGGACATTTGGGCTCTTTACATTCTTTGGCTATTGTTTATAGCGCTGCTATAAACATGAGGGTGCATGTGTCCCTTAGAAACAACACACCTGTATCCCTTGGATAAATGCCTAGTAGTGCAATTGCTGGGTCATAGTTCTATTTTTAGTTGTTTGAGGAACTTCCAACAACTTTTCCAGAGTGGCTGCACCAGCTTACATTCCCACCAGCAATGCAAAAGAGATCCTCTTTCTCTGCATCCTCACCAACATCTGTTGTTGCCTGAGTTGTTAATGTTAGCCATTGTGACAGGTGTAAGGCGGTATCTCATTGTGGTTTTGGTTGGTATTTCCCTGATGATGAGTGATGTTGAGCATTTCTTCATGTGTTGTGAGTTGGCCATCTGGATGTCTTCTTTGGAGAAGTGTCTCTTCATGTCTTTTGCCCATTTCTTCATTGCATTATTTGTTTTTTGGGTGTTGAGTTTGGCTAAGTTCTTTACAGATTTTGGAATCAACCCTTTATCTGATAGGTCATTTGCAAATATCTTCTCCCATTCTGTCGGTTTCTTTTTAGTTTTGCTGATTGTTTCCTTCACTGTGCAGAAGCTTTTTACTTTGATGAGGTTCCAATAGTTCATTTTTGCTTTTGTTTCCCTTGCCTCCAGAGACATGTTGAGTAAGAAGTTGCTGTGGCCAGGGTCAGAGAGGTTTTTTCCTGCTTTCTCCTAGAGGATTTTGATGGCTTCCTGCCTTACATTGAGGTGTTTCATCCATTTTGAGTTTATTTTGGTATATGGTGTAAGAAAGTGGTCCAGGTTCACTCTTCTGCATGTCGCTGTCCAGTTTTCCCAGCACCACTTGCTGAAGACACTGTCTTTATTCCATTGGATAGTCTTTCCTGCTTTGTCAAAGATTAGTTGGCCATACATTTGTGGGTCCATTTCTGGGTTCTCTATTCTGTTCCATTGATCTGAGTATCTGTTCTAGTGCCAGTACCATACTGTCTTGATGATTATAGCTTTGTAGTATAGCTTGAAGTCTGGGATTGTGATGCCTCCTGCTTTGGTTGTCTTTTTCAAGATTGCTTTTGCTATTAGGGGTCATTTCTGTTTGCATACAAATTTTATGATTATTTGTTCTAGCTCTGTGAAGAATGCTGGTGTTACTTTGATAGGGATCGCATTGAATATGTAGATTGCTTTGGGTTGTATTGATATTTTAACACTATTTTTTCTTCCACGAGCATGGGATCTTTTTCCTTTGTGTGTGTGTGTTTGTGTGTGTGTGTCTTCTATTTCTTTGATAAGCTTTCTGTAGTTTTCAGTGTATAGATTTTTCACCCTTTGATAGATTTATTCCTGGGTATTTTATGGGTTTTGGTGCAACTGCAAATGGGATTGATTCCTTGATTTCTGTTTCTGTCACTTCATTGTTGGTGTATAGGAATGCAACTGATTTCTGTGGGTTGATTTTATATCCTCCACTTTGCTGAATTCATGAATCAGTTCTAGCAGTTTTTTTGGTGGAATTTTTTGGGTTTTCCATATAGAGTATCATGTCATCTGGGAAGAGTGAAAGTTTGACCTCCTGCTGGCTGATTTGGATGCCTTTTATTTCTTTGTGTTGTCTGATTGCAGACGCTAAGACTTCCAATACTATGTTGGATAACAGTGGTAAGAGTGGACATCCCTGTCTTGTTCCTGACCTTAGGGGGAAAGCTCTGAGTTTTTCCCTATTGAGGATGATATTAACACTGGATCATTCATATATGGCTTTTATGATCTTGAGTATGCTCCTTCTATCCCTACTTTCTTGAGGGTTTGTATCAAGAAAGGATGCTGTATTTTGTTAAATGCTTTCTCTGCCTCTATTGAGAGTATCATATGGTTCTTATCCTTTCTCTTATTGATGTGATGAATCATGTTAATTGTTTTATGGATATTGAACCAGCCCTGCATCCCAGGTATAAATCCCACTTGGTTGTGGTGAATGATTTTTTTTAATGTATTGTTGGATCCAGTTGGCTACTATCTTGTTGAGGACTTATGCATCCATGTTCATCAGGGAAATTGGTCTATAGTTCTCCTTTTTAGTGGGGTCTCTGGTTTTAGAATCAAGGTCATGCTGGCTTCATAGAAAGAGTTTGGAAGTTTTCCTTCCATTTCTATTTTTTGGAACACTTTCAAGAGAATAGGTGTTAACTCTTCCTTAAATGTTTGGTAGTATTCTCCTGGAAAGCCATCTCGCCCTGGACTCGTTTTTGGGGAGGTTTTTGATTCCTAATTCGATTTCCTTACTGGTTATGGGTCTGTTCACATTTTCTATTTCTTCCTGTTCCAGTTTTGGTAGTGTATATGTTTCTAGGAATTGGTCCATTTCTTCCACATTGCCCATTTTATTGGCATATAATTGCTCATAATATTCTCTTATTGTTTTTTATCTGCTATGTTGGTTGTGATCTCTCCTCTTTCATTCTTGATGTTATTTATTTGGGTCCTTTCCATTTTCTTTTTGATCAAACTGGCTAGTGGTTTATCAATTTTGTTAATTCTTTCAAAGAACCAGCATCTGGTTTCAATGATCTTTTCTGGGTTTTTGTTTTTTTTGGTTTTTTGTTTTGTTTTTTGTTTTTTGTGTCGATGGCATTAATTTCTGCTGTAATCTTTATTATTTCCTGCCTTCTGCTGGTTTTGGGTTTTATTTGCTGATCCTTTTCCAGCTCCTTAAAGCCTCAGGTTAGGTTGTGTATCTGAGATCTTTCTCCCTTCTTCAGGAAGGCCTGGATTGCTATATACCTTCCTCTTATGACTGCCTTTGCTGCATCCCAGAGGTTTTGGGTTGTGGTGTTCTCATTTTCATTGGCTTCTATATACTTTTTAATTTCCTCTTTAACTTCTTGGTTAGCCCATTCATTCTTTAGTAGGATGTTCTTTAGTCTCCAAGTATTTGTTAACTTTCTAAATTTTTTCTTGTGGTGATTTCAAGTTTCGTAGCATTATGGTCTGAAAATATGCACAGTATGATCTCGATCTTTTTGTACTTGCTGAGGGCTGATTTGTGTCCCAGTATGTTTTCTATTCTGGAGAATGTTCCATGTGCACTGGAGAAGAATGTATATTCTGCTGCTTTAGGATGAAATGTGAATATATCTGATAAGTCCATCTGGTCCAGTGTGTCATTCAAAGCCATTGTTTCCTTGTTGATTTTTTTGATTAGATAATCTGTCCATTGCTGTGAGTGGGGTGTTGAAGTCTCTTATTATGGTATTACTATCGATGAATTTCTTTGTTTGTGATTAATTGATTTATATATTTGTGTGGTCTCACATTTGGTGCATACATGTTTACAATTGTTAGGTCTTCTTGGTGGATAGGCCCCTTGATTATGATATAATGCCCTTCTGGATCTCTTGATACAGTCTTTATTATAAAGTCTAGATTATCTGATGTATGTATGGCTAATCCAGCTCTTTTGTTGACCATTAGCATAATAGATGGTTCTCCATCCCCTTATTTTCAATCTGAAGGTGTCTTTAGGTCTAAAGTGGGTCTCTTATAAACAGCATATAGATGGATCTTGTTTTCTTATCCATTCTGTTACCCTATGTCTTCTTAAAAATTTTTTAAGTTTATTTATTTATGACAGAGAGACAGCATGAGTGGGGGAGAGGCAGAGAGAGAGGGAGACAGTACAAAGTAGGCTCCAGACTCTGAGCTGTCAGCACAGAGCCCATTGCAGGGCTTGAACATGGAGATCATTACCTGAGCCGAAGTCGAATGCTTAACTGACTAAGCCACCCAGGTGCTCCTACTCTATGTCTTTTGAATGGAGCATTGAGTCCATTGACATTTAGAGTGAGTACTTAAAGATACTAATTTATTGCCATGTTGATGCTTGTAGAGTTGGAGTTTCTGGTGGTGTTCTCTGTTCCTTCTAATCTTTGTTGCTGAAAATCTATATTTTCATCTTTTCTCCCCGCAGAGAATTCCCCTTAAAATTTCTTGCAGGGCCAGTTTAGTGGTTATAAGCTCCTTTAATTTTTGTTTGTCTGGGAAACTTTTTATCTCTCCTCCTATTTGGAATGACAGCCTTGTTGAATAAAGAATTCTTGGCTGCATGTTTTTCTGATTCAGCACATTGAATATATCCTGCCACTCCTTTCGGGCCTGCCAAGTTTCTGTGGATCGGTCTGCTGCAAACTGGATCTGTCTTCCCTTGCAGGTTAGGGACTTTTTTTCCCTTGCTGCTTTCATAAATCTCTCCTTGCCTGAGTATTTTGTGAATTTGACTATGATATGCCTTGTTGATGGCTGGTTTTTTTTCTTGAAACTAATGGGGGTCCTCTGTGCTTCCTGGATTTTGATGTCTGTGTCTTTCCCCAGATTAGGAAAGTTTTCTGCTATGATTTGCTCACATAACCCTTTTACCCATATTTCTCTCTCTTCCTCTTTTGGGACTCCTATGATTCTGATGTTGTTCCTTTTTAATGAGTCACTGATTTCTCTAATTCTTAAATTGTTCTCTTTTGCCTTAATCTCCCTCTTTTTTTTTTGCTTTGTTATTCTCTATAAGTTTGTCCTCTATATCGCTGTTTCTCTGTTCTGCCTCATCCATCCTTGCCATCGTGGCATCCATCCGTGATTGCAGCTCAGTTATAGCATTTTTTATTTAATTCTATTTTTTACTTCTTCTGTCTCTGCAGAAAGGAATTCTAACCTATTTTCAACTCCAGCTAGTATTCTTGTTATCGTGATTCTAAATTCTGGTTCAGAAAGCTTGCTTGCATCTGTGTTGGTTAAATCCCTGGCTTTCGTTCCTTTGTGCTCTTTCTTTTGGGGTGAATTCCTTCGGTTTGTCATTTTGAAGGGAAAAAAGGAATTAATGAGGTAGAAAAATTAAAATTAAAATTAAAAAAAATTAAAATTAAAAAATTACACACACACACACACAAATCTAACAAATGATGTTAGATCCTAGGTGTGTTTTGGTCTGATTGTTGAAAGTGGTTTGACAGATTAGAGAAAAAAAAAAAAGGTAAGAAAGGAAAAAAATCATTTGAAAAAATGAATACACTGAAATAGACTAAAATGAGGTAATAGGGTAAAATAGAATTTGAAAAAATTTACACAAAAGTAAATATAATAGAAAAAAATTAAAAATTTTAATAAAAATTAAAAATAAAAATTTTTTCTCTGTATTCAAGAAAAAGAAAAACGAAAAATAGAAAAAAAATTGTTTGAAAATTTGAAAAAGTGAATACACTGTAGTATGCTAAAATAAAATGATGGAAGTAAAATAGAATTTGAAAAAATTTACACTAAAGAAAAAATATAGTAAAAAGTTAAAGGAAAATATTTTTAATATAAATTGAAAGTAAAAATTAAGTTTTTCTCTTTCTGCATTCAAGAAAATAAAAGAAACAAAAAGAAAAAAGAAAAAAAAGGAAATCGTTTGGAAATTTGAAAAGGTAAATACACTGAAGTAGACTAAAATAAAATGATGGAAGTAAGATAGAAATTTGAAAAAATTTACACAAACTAAAAAATTGAGTAAGAAATGAAAAATATTTTTATTAAAAATTGAAAATAAAAATGAATTTTTTCTCTTTCTGTATTCAGGAAAAAGAAAAGTAGTGTAAAAGACAAAAAAGAAAAAAAGAAAATTGAATAGATGGATCTGCTAAGAGATTGAAATAGGACTGAAATTACTTCGTTTTCCCCTAGAAGTCAGACTATGTAGCACTTTATAGTCCATAAACTAAGTAGGCGGTAAGACTTGTGTTCTTGAAGAGCAAAGTTGGCCCAATTGGGCGGGGCTCAGTGTTATGGCTCCATTCTCCACTAGATGGTGCTGCTAGCCTACTGGGGTGGATTATTGAGGTGTTCGTAGGTGCGCATGCCCATGCGCAGGACTGGTGAAAATGTCACCCAGCTACCCAGTCTCTAGTATCGGCACTCTGTTCTTCCCGATCAGCAAACACGCACCTGTCCTCTGTCTTCAGCTTCTGTCTGCTCCAGCTTCTTCACTCTCCATGACCAGGTCCCAGGCAGTACCTCTCTCCCGAGTTTTGTCTCAGATGTGGCTGTTTCTCCCTGGATCCATACTTCTGAAGGACTGCGGCTTTGACTCATTCCACCCCTCTGCAGGAGGGTCTCACTGAGCAATGGCCAAATGCCGGCTGCACCCAGGAATACTTGCAGGACCCTGGTTCTGCTGGTGCCCCAAGACTGCAGCCAGGTGCCAGCCTGCCCCAGAAAATGTTCGCAAGATAGTGTAGCAGCAGCATTTCAGGGATTAGGGAAAATCACAACACACATCTGGCACCAGGCTTCACCCTCAACAACCTTGATCCAGCACCAGAGAATGTGGCTGTTTTCTGGGGTCTGCTGGGACCAGGTGGCTTCAATAGTCTCTACCAAGTGTCCTTTCAGCAGTGGAACCATTTTTCCCCATGTGGCCTGAGAACCCCACTCTGCTCCTAGGTATTTGCCCTTCCCAGCAGAGCACCACCAGGTATCTAGCTGCGGAGTTGTAGACTTTGTGTTCCCCTTGCATACAGTCTTAATGGAATTTAAACCCTCTCCTTTCTCTTTTTTTGGTTTAGTCCCTGCGGCTGTTTCCAATTTTCCACTTTCTCTCCAGCTGCTTTTGGGGAGGGGTGCTTTCCCCCTATTCTCCCCACCCCCAGTCTCCTTCCTCTCTCCACCTGCAAAAGTGGCTCCCTGCCCACTGCTGGCTTCTCTCTCCTCAAGTTCACCTCTCTCTGCCATGTACCTGCTGAATTCTGTGGTTCTGGTTGTGCAGATTGTTGTGTTAATCCTCCAATCGGTTTTCTAGGTGTGTAGAATGGTTTAGTGTTGGTCTGGCTGTATTTCATGGATGCGAGACAGCTGTATTTCGATGCTGTTCTGCCATCTTGGCTCCTCTGAGCTCTTTTTTCTTATTTTTTTTTTCTAAGAGACAGAGACAGAGTGTGAGCAGGGTAGGAACAGAGATAGAGGGAAACACAGAAGTGGAAGTAGGCTCCAGGCTCTGAGCTGTCAGCACAGAGCCCTATGTGGGGCTCGAACTCATGTACCATGAGATCATGAGCTGAGCTGAAGTTGGACACTTAACCGACTGAGCCACTCAGGCACCCCAATGTTTATTTTTGAGAAAGAGACATAGTGTGAGAGGGGGAGGGGCAGAGAGAGAGGGAGAGAATCTGAAAAAGGCTCCAGGCTCTGAACTGTCAGCATACAGCCTAACACGGGGCTTGAACTCATGAACCGTGTGATCATGACCTGAGCCGAAGTTGGATGCCTAACTGATTAAGCCACCCAGGAGCCCCAGGAATTTTCATTTCAGCAGGCAACAAGAGGACTTTACCCAAAGAAATAAAACTTTGTGGTATTTTCTGGCTCAGTAGGCTTGAGGAGATATGTCAGAGTTATAGGGAGAGTTTGGAAAGTAACTTTCACGTGTCTCTGAATGCAAACCTTCAATTAGGTTAAGTCCATTGTGTGGTCTTTAGCTAGTCTAGCCTGGAGGTTACACACACTGGACCTTAGTTTCAGTAGTTCCACTTCCTGAGTAGTTTCATAGAATAATCAAGGAAATATGCTTTAGATATAAGAGCACTGGATTTGAATATGAGCTCATACTTTATAGCTCTTGAGGCAAATTACACAAGATTTCAAAGCTTTTGTTTCCTTATCTGTAAAACGTAAATAGTTTAGTGTAAGGATTAAAAAAAACAATACAGATAAAGTACTTACTTTGCATCTGGGTACCTAGAAAATGTTCAGTTTAGTATGTAAATATTCCCCCTTTCTCTTCATCTCCCACTTTCCTGCGCACGTGCGCGCACACACGCACACACGCGCGCACACACACACACACACACACACACACACACACACAAAGTCAAGTCTGGCCTCTTCAGCTTTAACATTTTAGGAGGTTAAGAATACAGCTGAGCCTTAGGGAAGGCTCAGACAAAGAATTAGGGAAGACAAAGAAATGCATCCAAAGTGGAAAAGAGGTAAAATTATCTGTTCGCAGATGATATGATTTTATATGCAGAAAAACTTAAAGGCTCTACCAAGAAACTGTTAGAACTAATAAATGAATTCAATAAAATTTAATGATACAAAACAAACATACATTAGTTGTATTCCTATACACTAACAACAAACTATCCAAAAAAGAAATTGAAAAAACAATTTTGTTTGTAATAGCATCTGCAAAAAGATGCTTAAAAATAACTTTGACCCAGAATGGAAAGATCTGTACATTAAAAACTATAAAACATTATTAAAGGAAGTTGAGGAAAACAATAAATGGAAAGATACCATATGTTCATGAATTGGAAATATTAATATTGTTAAAATGTACATACTACTCAAAGTGATTTGATATAAATTCAATGTTGTCCCTATCAAATCACCAATGGCATTTTTAATAGAAGTAGAAAAAAATCATAAAATTCATATAGAAACACAAAGGATTGTGAAGAGCTAAAGTAATTTTGAGAAAGAACAACAAAGCTGGAGGTATCAAACATCTTGATTTTAAACTATATTGCAAAGCTACACTAATCAAAACAGTATGGAAATGGTAGAAAAACATAGACCAGTAGAACAGAATAGAGAGTGCAGAAATAAACTCATACATACAGTCTTCAAGAACAGTGTCAAGAATACACAATGGAAAGTATACTACTCTTGAACAGTTTTTGGAAAACTGGTTATCTATATGCCAGAGAATGAAATTGGACCCTTTTCTTACATTACACACAAAAGCCAACTCAAAATGGATTAAAAAACTAAGACCTGAAATGATGAAAATTCTGTAAAAGAACATAGGGAGAAACTCTTGACATTGGCCTTGGCAATAAATTTTTGGATATGACACCAAATGTACAGGGCACAAAAGCAAAAATAAACAGGTGGGAATACATCAAACTAAGAAGCTTTTGCATGGTAAAGGAAACAATGAAATGAAAAGGAAACCTATGGAATTGGAGGAAATATTTGCAAACCATGTATCTGATAGCAAAAAATAAATAATAATAACTCAAAAAAATAGACACTTGATAGACATTTTTCCAAAAAAGACCTACAGATCACCAACAGGTATATGAAAAGGTGAACAAAGTCACCAATTATAAGGGAAATGCGTATCAAAATGACATATCACCTACACCTGTTTGGATGGCTATTTTTTTTTAAGTGTTGGTGACGATGTCAGAAAAGGGAATCCTGGTATACTGTTGATGGGAGTATAAATCAATACAGCCATTATGAAAAGCAGTATGAGAGATCCTTAAGATTTTAAAAATAGAACTACCATATGATTCACCAATACTAATTCTGGGTATTTACACCAAAGAATCGAAATTAAGATCTTGAAGAGATATTTGCACTATCCTGTTCATTGCAGCCTTGTTTGCAATAGCTGAGATGTTGAAACAACCTAAATCCCCATCAACAGATACATGGATTAAAAAAAAGATGGTATGTAAACATAATATTAATCAATTTTAAAAAGAATGAAATCTGCCATTTATGGCAACATGAATGCACCTGGAGAGTATGCTAAATGAGTAAACCATATGCAGAAAGACAAATACTGTATGAAGTCACTTACATGTGAAATCTAAAATACTCCAACTCCTAGAAACAGAGAGCAAAGTGGTGATTACCAGGGAATGGGGGATAGTTTAATGGGGGGAGGTGATGATTAGAGGGTATAGTTATATAAGATAAATAAATTCTGGAGATCTTTTCAACACAGTGCTTATAGCTAATAATGGTATATAGTTAAAATTTGCAAAGAGGATAGATCCTATGGTGACTGTTCTTAGCACATACACAAAATGTGTGATGGTCACAGATGTATTCTCTCCAAACACATTGAGTTTTATAAGTTAAATGTCTACAGCTTTTTAAAAATATGTCAATCATACCTCAATAAAATGGTTTTAAAACCAACAAGAAATCTGAGGAAACTCCTTGGCTGGTGCAGTCTATAAGGGACAGGGATGGGAAGTAGGAAGCAGTGAGAGGTGGCTGGTGCTGTCACAGGATGACTAAATGGAGAACCACCAGGATTAAAATGAGCCTGGCTCAAGTAGAAGTGATGGGAGCAGAATAATGGCCAGAAAGAGGGGAAGGACAAATAGTACCTAAACTCATTCAGTTTCAGTTTTAAGTTCTGACTCATCAGCTTGTCATTTTAGGTGTTTGGATTGTAAAAGCAGCATAAACACTACCATCAAAAACAGGAAGTTATGTTATAAATTAAATGTCTCCACTGAGTGGTAACATTTCTAAGTTGTTTGTTTGTAGTTGGCAAACACTAAAATAAGATACCCAGGAGTAGATTCTGCTTTCTCCTGGTGACTTTAATTGGATAGCAATGGCACACATCACCTTGAATTTTATTTGCCAATCCTAAATCAGAAAAGAGACTTTCCAGAAGCGTGGAGACAAGTCTAAAAAGCAAATGTACTCTAGAATTGCACTATATTGATTTGGTGCTAAAACAGAAGAGAAAATTTTACTCAAATGTTCTGTTTAGTCACCACTACAGTGGTTTGGAGAAGGAGCTATAAGGTCTGTTCAGTTGTATTCCTTACATCACGTACCATTATTTGCAGTGTGGAGAAGTCCAATTATACAGTAAAAAATTGATTCGTTGGAATACCTTGTGCACTTCTCTTGCAGAGAAATCTCACAGGAGAGATTGAAGAAGGTATTCTGGGGAAATTCTAGGAGTAACGAAGATTGTATACAGTCTTCTCTGCATTTCTAAGATTGAGTATAGAGAGGGATAACAAGTGAAGGTTAGAAAAACCCGGGAACTAGCAAGTTCTCCAATAAACAAAGAATATTCACTTCTCTTTTTACACTCTACCCACTAAGGAAAGTCAACTAATAAATTAAAGGATGTTTTTCCAAATCAAGTGTTGAAATTAAAAACCAAATGAAACAAAGGATTTTCTACTTTAACTTATGTCTACCACAGCGTTCAGTTGCTAAATATGCCCACCCTTGGTATTGTTTGAATGTTTGATTCTTACAGGAGACTAAGAATGAACAGAAACATTATATATGTCTACACCCTGACAGGCTGCCATGAAAGAATGTCAATTTATAGTCACAGTTTTCTTTTTTGCCATGTTTTTTTCCAGTGGGTTTTATCACCAACTGAAGAATTTCCAGTCCTCTTGACAACCACATAGATCCCTCTTCTTAATCTCTCAAGGGAATTCTGTTTTCAACAGGGCCTTGCTGCACAGCAGGCACAGAATAGAAACAGAGGGAAGAAGGAAACAAGTCACTTCCTATTGCGGACAAGTATGATAGGTTGCATGCAGAATTCTTTTTCCTTTCTTAAAGCTGATGCAGAAAGATGGAACAGAATCTTGGAAGTGCTCCCTGCAGTGAATGATTGATTAGGGCCAGGACAGAAGATACAGCCAGGAAGAGCTGGCAACTCAGGCTTGACGTAAGGGATAGGGATGGAAGGGGATCCTTAGGTTGGTACAGGTTTTGGCACAGAACCAGAAAACTGGTTATAACAACGTACAATGATTTAGAAAGAGGAGTACTAATAAAAAATCAAGACCCTGCCTTTGTCTGCAATGTTCCTGATTTCACTCTTGCTCTAGCAACAAAGCTTGACTTCCATGCCAGCTACCTTTAGTCTTGTCTCTGTCACCCTTACCTCTGTTCAGAAGTGCCAGACTCTCCTATCTGTATATGGTGGCTAAAAAAAAAAAATTTGTGGTTTGTCCAGTGGAAATCAATCCCATGTATAACAATTTCTGAGTTCCAAAAGTCTTAATGTTTACCTACGCTTTTACAAAAGTTCTTTTGTGAATTGAAGTTGCAATGAAGTAACTATCTTATATGCATAAATTATGTCTGTTTTTTGTTTTTACTAAAACTTTATGGACCCTTCCCTTTAATATTGAAGTATATTATCTCTTGGATAAAGATTTATAAAAATTAGATCTGCCTGATTTCATTTTGCTTCACCTGATTACTGGCTTAGACCTATCTTTGGAGATAGATGGCTGCCTGTACCCATCATCAGTACAATGGGTTTATATTTTATTAACTTGAGATTGTTTTTTTGCTAAGTGCATGCTTTTTGTTCATTTCACTCTTAAATGTAATTTATCCCTACAGGTGGGTACTAATACACCTCACTGTAGAGGCATATTTGTGAATAAAGACATCAAGACCAAAAAAAAAAAAAAAAAAAAAAAAAAAAAAAAAAAAAAAAAAAAGAAACCAAGGCCAGCAAGTTAATTAGCTTGCCCAAGTTACCTAGAGAATTTTATTTTGGCATTACTAATAATTTAAACCATAGCACTTTTGATCTGGAAGGGATTTAGGGTTTATTTCCTAAAATTCCCTCTGTTCAGAGAAAATAAGTCAAGATTACAAAAATTAAGTGAACTGCCCAAGGCCACACAGCTAATTGGTGGCTGGAGTAGAGCTAGGGCTGGGGTTTCTAGGCATTTTTGCAAAGTTCTGTCTGCACTACCACACACTCATTCAGGTCACTTGGTCTAGAGTTTCCAGGTAGCTATGTTATGAGAGCCGGTTGGGGAGGGGGGTGGCGGGTAGGGGTGGTGTCAAATAGTAGATATTAGGGGAGATTTAACTGATAGTGTTAGTACCTAGTAATGGTCACATGGCTACCCCCTAGAAAAGCAGGTATTTACAGTTTCTGATTATAATCAGAGGTTATAAGAAGTCTATTTTAATAGCTATAGAAAATTATCAAAAATCCTAATGACTTATGAAACCAGCAAATTCTGACAGAAGAAACTGTTAATTGTTCCCTATGAGAAAGAGGAGATAGCTGGCTGGCTGTTAGGAGCATATCTTTAAAGAATAATAAATAATGTACTTGATATTAATTACTAATAAAAATCTCTCAGGTGCCAAAAAAAAAAAAAGAAGAAAAAGAAGGCTTCATCTGTCAGTGCATGTGTCCTCCTTCCAAATGCAGTCAAAGACACAGATAAGATGTAATTTGTACTTGATTTGTCTTCTAAATTAGATAATTCATTTTCAAATAAAACCTTTATGATGCATTTCAAATAAGAACTGTAATGATGCATAAACTTCTCAGTTGTGGCGGACCGGTTTGTTGTCAGATTGATAGACCTTACCCCCTTTGCCTTTCCTGAGTTAGTTTGTTTATTCTATGATCGTTGGGACTCATTCCCACTATAGGGGCTTAATGTGAAAATAAACCATTTTACAGCCTCCCCTAAGGTTATGGAGTGGCTTTTGACTCATTTCTAGGCACTTCTGTAAGCACTGAATAGGCTGAGGCACTTCTGGAAGAGGTTTCCACTTTGACTAAAAAAAAGGAAAAAAAGGACTGGAAGGGAAACCTCTCTCCCTGCCTTTACTTGCAGTTGTTCAAAAACATGCTGTCTGGGTAGAGGTAGCCATCTTGGAATCGTGAATTGTTGAGCCTGAGATTAAGAGCCCTTATTGCTAATGATGGCAGAAGTGGAAAACACAGAGAGCCAGGTCCTTGATTATTGTTCAACCACTGAGTTGTAATTCCAGAATCCTCCACAGTGGATTTCTTGTCATGTGATCAACTGGAGTCAGTATTCCTGGTTGACACCAAATGTGTGTATCTCTTCCCAGTTCTGCATTAATGTGTTGGTAACATGAAATCAACCATGTCAGGAGTATTTATACCCTGGGAACTGCAAATGGTACAAATTAGAGTACTCTGGAGAATCCATTGTTAAACATTTACCACCACACCACAGGCATAATCAATTCTTAAGATTCTTAATGAAATGGACATAAGCCATTTTTAGTTGGGTACTCTGGTAGTTGCAATTCAGAGGCAACTGACTATATACTAGTCTGGACTCCAAGGCTTACCTGTACTGAACTATAAATCAACTAGTTGAAAAGAGCTAATCATCCTAGATGCTTGCAAATATGGAAAATTCTTTCCAATTGGGCACACATATCTCACACTGCCAACAGATAAAGCCTGTTTACATGTGTCTCAGTAGGAACTTTCTACTCTATATTGGCCTGATGGCTAGAGGCTTTGGGTAAGGACCCTTTGGTGACTGCCCCATTGTAGTTTTCATGAATGTATAATAAGGATTCCTGAGGAAGGAGCTATGTGGGAGAGAGGGCATTCCAGAACGACAGCAGACAGGAACTTTAAGAACCCTGGATTTCTTGAGCAGTCTCTTAGACATCCTGTAAGTCCTTCAAGATGGTTTGATGCACAAGAAATACTGACCTGAGAGCTGTTCATGAACTACCAGAGAGCATGGTCTTTATTATGCTTCTCCTTTCCTTTCATGCAATAAAAACAGTGATACCCAGTTGAGTATAAGGAGGGGACCTGGGTAAGGCAATATGATATAGGGATAAGAAGAGGATCCTGAGTTTCAGTAAACCTAAATTCCAATTTTGGATGTTTTCTGAGTTTTAGGGAAACATTGTTGGACTAAATGTTTTAAAATAATCCTTCCATTTGTGAACCTATTTCCAAGAGCTGATATGCTTGCATGTACCTATAAAGAAAGTTATCATTCCTTCATTTATTTATGTAGCAAGCATTTAGTGAAGAGAGTACATTATTTGCATAGTATGAGTCTGGACTCAGTCATATTAAGACCACATGTCTGTGGGAAAGACAACTTACCGGATCATCTGTTACCTCACTTAATGAAATGGACATAATGATATGCAGCCCATAGGTTTGAGGGATGACTGATGAGATTATGTTATGTTATAAAGTTATAAAATCTTAACATCACTATTAGTATCATTACTGATACTCATAGGAACTATTTGTCATTTTGTGTGGAGGAGTGTTTGACATTCACTTCTACCCCTTACTTCTTTACTAATAACATGCCAATTTCCCTCTGAAGAGAATGCTCCATTGTGTGTTGTCTTAGATGGGAGTAGTTCTTTTTTTTTTTAAGTTATTATTTTTTTAAATTTAGAGTGGGGGGGGGGACAGAGATAGAGGGAGAGAGAAGGAATCTCAGGTGGGCTTCCTGCTGTCAGCACAAAGCTGGAAATGGGGCTTGATCTCACAAACTGTGAGATCATGACCTGAGTCAAAATCGAGAGTCAGTCACCCAACCAACTGAATCACCCAGGTGCTTCCGTGGGTAGTTCTTGGTGCCAACCTCTTATTGTCACCTTCCACTGCTGTCTCTACTGTGGAATCTAATGGAGTTTGATTGGCAAATCACACACTCCCTTCAGAGATTTGAGTTTGTGAAAATTGAGCAAATGACTCAAAGTAGCAGTCAGTTTGGAGGCTAGTTTCACTGGAGCAACAGCAATAGAGTCCCTATCTTGTGTCCAGGGATATGACTTCCAGTGTTAGACATCTCAAACACCCTTGAATCTTGACTTTTCCCCCGTTGTGTTTTGCTTTTACTTGAGACACTCACGAGCATGTTTTCACCAAAAAAAGAATTGGTATCTTGTTTTAATCCTTTGTATCTATCTAATTTAGAAAACAAAATCAACTTGCAAAAAAAACAAAGCTGTTGAGATCAAATGGTGTGACTAATGAATATTTAGGACAATCTAATGATAACTATAAATTCAACATCAAAAAAAAAGTTGTTCACATTAGTGATCATAATTGTGTCTGAGAGTCACTTTATCTCAAATCACCTCCAGGCTCAGGCAAAAGAGGAGAATTCTTGGATGACATGGGCATGGCTCTGGATGCTACAAGCACATGATGCTTTTTGAAGGAAGAGTTAAGTGGGTATAAATGCAAGACAGACTATTTTGCCAGACTACTTGTAAGCATCACCATTAGGCACTGAAGTGAGGTTCAGAAATTTAAGTTCAAAGTTTGAATTCTATATTTGTGGTTAGTAGCAGAAAGAAACTTCTGTCCTTAACACAAACTGTCCTGTCCTTCAGCTGTCAGGGTGAATCAGCTGTCTACCCGAGCATGTCTGATTGATCGATTGCTTAATGTCATTTACTAAGCAACACACACTGTGCTAAAATGACATTTTCTATTGAATTTTCGGCATAAAAGACGTGATGTTGTGTCTTCTGGGGCAATATGGCCAAACTATATTTAATTTCACATATTTTTCTTTTTTAATTAATGGACTAGTTTTTAGCAGTCTTAATTTATAGAATAGAATGAAAAGTACAGGGAGTTCCCAAATAATCCCTTACCCTTCCCCATCCACCCATTTGTCCTGTTTTTAGCATCTTGCTCTAGTGTGGTACATTTGTTACAACTGATAATGCTACATGGGCACATCATTGTCACCAAAGTCCATGGTTTATATTAGAGTTCATTCTCTACATTTTGTGATTTTGGTTAAATGTATGATGACAGGAATCTACTCAAATGTACAGTGTCACCGAGAATAATAATTTCACTGCCCTAAAATTCCCCTGTTTTTTCTAAGGGTTTCTTGGAAGCTCTTTTAAATTTGACAGGAATTGCATGCTTCATGGGATAATGAGACAGAATAGTTGACATCCGTATTTTGATATTAAAGTATTTTTTGCATTTTCTAGTTTAGAATAACAACATCAACAACAACAAAAAGACACATTTACTAAGCACTTGATGTGTGGCAGTCACTCTGAACTTTGCACAAATTTCTCTTACCAAATCCTAACAACAGCTCAGTGAGTTTGGTACCCTTTTGATCTACAAAAATGAGTGAACTGAAGCTCAAAAGATCTACCCTCAGATTTACATGGTCTCTAACTGACACAGACTGGGTAACATTTTTTTCTAGAAACTTTCCCATAACATGTTACTGCCTCCTGAGTTTTCTTAACTAGTTTTTTTTTTCAACTTTTAACTATGTGACATTTGATCAATTGATTTATTAAATAATACTGATGTTCAATAGCACTGCTATAGCACAGATACAAGATGGGAAACATATCCAGAAAAGACAAAGAAATAACATGTTTTATTTCTCCAGAAATGGTTTTATTTTATGCTCAACCAATAAACAGTGTGATTTACACCTAGTAACCATATTCAAAACATAGAACAGACCCATAAATTCTACTACAGCATATTTTTACAATGGCTACAATGTGATATGACCATATACCATAAAGTTCACCTTTTAAAAGTATATAATTCAGCAGTTTTAGTGTATTTGCAGCTGTGACACCATCACCATTTTCTAATTTTAAAACATTTTAATCACCCTCCAAAGGGAAATCCACACTAATTAGTAGTTGGCATTCATTCATTCCTTGCCCCTGGTAAAAACCAGTCTACTTGTATTTTCTATGGAATTCCCTATTCTGTACTTTTTATATGAATGGAATCATACAATATGTTTTAGTTTTTGTTTTATTTTTCACTTAGTATAACATTTTCAAGGTTGATTCATATTGTAGAATATATCAGTACTTTGTTTTTTATTGCCAAAAGTAATCCATTCTATGGCTAGACCATATTTTGTTGAGCCATTCATCTGTTGATAACATTTGGATTGTTTCCTTTCCTTACTTTTTTTGTGACTATTATGATAATACTGCTGTGAACATCAATGTACAAGTTTCCTTGTGGGCATCTGTTTTCTGTTCCTTTGGTGTATATACTTACGAGTGAAATTGCTTTGTTCTATAGAAATGCTATATATTGTTTTTTAAATTGCTTTGTTTCTTTTTTAGTAGTAAAAGTTCTCTGTTGATACTGAATACAAGCTCCTTATCAAATACAGTATTTATATATATTTTCTTCCATTTTGTGTATTGTCTTTTTACACTGTTAAAGGTGTCTTTGAAAGAAGAAAGATGTTAATTTTGAAATTTTGTTAGCATTCAATGTTCATTTTATTTTTTATTGTTGCTTGTGCTTTTTAGTGCCATATCTAAGAAACCATTATCTAATCTAAGGTCATGAGGATTTACACTTATGCTTTCTTCTAAGAGTTTTATAGTTTTCTATGGTCTGTTTTGAGTTCAATTTTATAGATAGAGTGAGGTAAAGTCCAACTTTATTCTTTTGCAAGTAAGTATCTAGTTGTCTTAACACAATTTTTTTTGAAAAAAATAAAAGCTTAGCAGACTGAATTGTGTATTAGTTTCCAAATGTTGCTGTAACAGAGTCCCAAAAATTAAATGATTGTAAAAAACAGCAATTGACTATCTCAAAGTTCTAGAGACCCAAAGTCCGGAATCAGATGTTGGAAGGGCCATGTTCCCTCTGCAATTTGTAGGGGAAAATCCTTTCTTGCCTATTTTAGCTTCTGGCCTTTGTTGGTAATCCTTGGTGTTCCTTGGCTTGTATATGCATTGCCACAATCTCTCTTTCTGTCATCGTATGGTTGTCTTTCCCTCTATGCCTCTCTCCTCTTCCTATAGAGATACCTATCATATTGGCTAAAAAGCCCATCATACTCTAGTATGACCTCAACTAATTGCATCTGAAATGACCCAATTTCCAAATAAGTTATGTTCTGAGGTACTGGGGGTTGAGATCTCAACATATCTCTTTTGGGGTGGGGCAGGCACAGTTCAACCCAAAATAGTGTGTACTTTAGCCCTACACCCCCAAATTCATGTCCTTCTAGAGCAAAATACACTCACTATAACCCCAGATTTCTCCCAAATCTTAACCCTTCCACCATCACCTTTAAGTCACAAATAACATCTCAGTGTTACCAACTCAAAGTCCCAGGTCTTATCAAATAACTTAAAGCAGTTGTGGGTGAGAATCATTATGATTCATCCTAGGACAAAATTATCCTCCATCTGTGAGCCTATGAAACCAGACAAGTTACCTATTTGTAAAACAGAATGGTAGGACCAGCATAGGATAGACATTTCTATTCCATAAGGAAGAAATTAGAAGGAAGAAAAGTCCAGGGTCTCAAACAAGTCCAAAGCCCATCAGGGCAAATTCCATTAGACTGAGACCTGAGAATAATGCTGTTTGTCTTAATATTTTGTCCTCTTGTCCTGAATGTATGCAGTCTCAAGCTTCAAGCTCACTGGAGTGGTAACCTTACCCTCTCAGCCTTAGGAGATTCTGTTGGCAGGCTTCTACATCCATGGTTATGCCCTCAGAGTTATACTTCCTTGGTTTCATTCTGTTTCTGTTCTTTCAGTCCAAGTTGGCAGTATTTATGCTGGTAAAAAAAAAACAAAAAAAAAAAACAACCTCAAATTCTATTGGTCTTCCAGTAGTTTATGGGAGTCGAAGATATTAACAAGAGATACATGCATAGCTCTTCCCCAGTTAAATACATCTCTGTTTCTGCTGAAATGGATGACTGGATCCATGTGTCACATACTTAATCTTATTAGCAAATGGTTTGTTCAACCATACCCTTGGATCTGCTTCCATAAAACTATGTCTGGATAGGCTTAAATTTTTCCAAATCTTTAAGTACTGGTTCCTTTTTGCTTAATAATTTATTCCTCTACTTGTCTCTTTTCTCTCATATTTTATAATAAGCAGCAAGAAGATACAAGGCTGCACTTTCCACATTTTGCTTAGTGATCTTCTCAGCTAAATATCCAAGTTTATCACTTACAAGTTCTATATCTCACCCAACAAGAAAACAAATTCTCTGCCACTTTATAACTAGGATTGCTTTTCCTCCAGTGTTCAATAACCTGTTCCTCATTTCCATCTGAGAACTCCCCAGAAGCACCCTTGGTGTTCATATTTCTCGTCTCATTCTGTTTATGATAATTTGTACATTCTCTAAGATAATGGATGCTTTCAGAATGTACTTTTTGTGTTTGAATTTCAACAGTTTGGCTCCTGTATCTAGTCTACCCTCTTTGGGGGTATCATATTTGAAGTTTGTTGAATTTCTTGTGTATTACTGAATTTCATAATTCGGGTATGTCTTCAACCACTATGTAATATCATTTCTATCCCTTTGTCTCTTTCTTCTGTCTGAAATTCCCATCCTGTGCATGTTGACATGCTTGATGTTGTCCCACCAATGTCTAAAGCTCTATTAATTTTCCTCATTTTTATTCTTCAAACTGGATATTCACAATGGGTCTTTCTTCAAAGTACCTGATTTTTTTTTTCTTTTGCCTGCTCAGATTTGTTATTGAGCCACTCTAGGCAATTTTTTCATTTAATTCATTGTATTTTTTACCTGTATAATTTCTACTGGTCCATTTTAAATAATTTCTATTTATCATGATACTCTTTACTTGGCAAGACATTGTTCTCATACCTTCCTTTAATTCTTTAGCTATATTTTTCTTCTTTGCATGTATTTATAATAGCTAATTTATACTTGTGCAGTAAGTCTAAATATGGATTTGTATTAGTAAGTTTTTCCTGCGTTTGGGCTTTATTTTCCTATTTCTTCACATATTGCATTGTTGTTATTTTTTTAATTTTTAATTTTAAGTTTTTTTTTTTATTTTTAAGTAATCTTTACACCCAGTATGAGACTCAAACCCACAACCCTGTGCTCAAGAGTCACATGCTCTATTGACTGAGCCAGCCAATCATCCTGTTGTTATTTTTAAAAACTGGGTAGTTGAGAATTTGGAAGGGGAAGATGGCACCATAGGAGGATGCTGGGCTCACCTCGTCCTGCTGATCACTTAGATTCCACCCACATCTGCCTAAATAACCCAGAAAACCACCAGAAGACTAGCAGAATGGACTCTCCAGAGCCAAGCGTAGACAAGAGGCCCACAGAAGAGGGTAGGAAGGGTGGAGAGGCAGTGTGTGCTACATGGACTGGTGGGAGGGAGCTGGGGTGGTGAAGGGGCAGCCCACTGAGCAAGGCAGAGCCCCCAGAGTCTGGCTTGCAAAAGCAAAGGGACCGGACTCTGTGAGTTCTGACAGCCAGTGGGACTTAACATCTGGAATGTTAAAAGTGAATGGTTGTGCTCTCGGAGAGCTGGGAGGGTGAGAGCACAACAGGAGGGAGAGTTGTTGAGCCTGGGAAGACAGAGCTCAGCTCTGTGGTGGAGCAAAGGCACTGGCGAGTGCCATCTCCCTCTCCCATCCCCCAGCCAAAATCCCAAAGGGAACCAGTTCCTGTCACTGAACTTGCTTGTACCGTGCAAACACCCAATGCTGTGCTTCTGTGGATCCATCCCTCTGATGGGTCTGCCTGCCTCCCTCCCAGTGCTACAGGGCCCCTCCCACAGGGGACCACTCACAGCAAAGCCAGTAGAGCCTGCCCCTCCTGCCCCTGTGCACCTTGTGGATCTACCCTAGCTAATACGCCAGATCCCATCAAAGCAGCACCACAAGTCTGGCAGTGTGCAAGTAGCCCAGACGGGCCACACCACTGCACAGTGAGTCCTGCCCCTGGGAGAGGGGAAGATAAGGTACACACCAGTCTGACTGTGGCCCCAGTGGGCTGGGGACAGACATTGGGTCTGACTGCGCCCCACCCACCAACACAAATTACTCCAGGCAGCACGGGGTGTGCCCTGCATTTCGGCACCACCCCAGGGACTACCCAAAATGATGAAACGGAAGAACTCTCCTCAAAAGAAACTCCAGGAAGTAGCGAGAGCTAACAAATTAATCAAAAATGATTTAAGCAATATAACAGAACAAGAATTTAGAATAATAGTCGTAAAACTTATCGCTGGGCTTGACGAAAAGTATAGAGGACAGCAGAGAATCTCTTGCTACAGAGAGCCAAGGGACTAAGAAGTAGTCATGAGGAGCTAAAAAATTCTCTAAGTGAGGTGCAAAATAAAATGGAGGTGGCCATAGCACGGATTGAAGAGGCAGAGGAGAGAATAGGTGAATTAGAAGATAAAATTATGGAGAAATAGGAAGGTGAGAAAAAGATAAAAAAAAAAAACCCAGGAGCATGAGGGGAGAATTAGAGATCTGAGTGATGTAATCAAACAGAACAATATCCGTATAATAGAAATTCCAGAAAAAGGAGAGAGAGAGAAACGGGCTGAAGGTGTACTTGAACAAATCACAGCTGAGAAATACCCTGATCAGGGGAAGGAAACAGGCATAAGGCACAGAGAACTCCTTTCATACATAACTTTAATCAATATTCTGCACGACATATCATAGTGAAACTGGCAAAATACAAGGATAAAGAGAAAATTCTGAAAGCAGCTAAGGATAAATAGGCTCTAACTTACAAAGGTAGACCCATAAGAGTAGTAGCAGACCTATCTACTGAAACTTGGCAGGCCAGAAAGGAATGGCAGGAAATCTTCAATGTGATGAACAGAAAAGATAGGCAGCCGAGAATCCTTTATCCAGCAAGTCTGTCATTCAGAATAGAAGGAGAGATAAAGGTTTTCCAAAACAAACAAAAACTGAAGGAATTCATCACCACTAAACCAGCCCTACAGGAGATCCTAAGGGGGATTCTGTGAGTGAAAGGTTGCAAGGACCACCAAGTACCAGAGACATCACTACAAGCATGAAACCTACAGACATCACAATGACTCTAAACCCATATCTTTCAATAATAACACTGAATGTAAATGGACTAAATGATCCAACTAAAAGAAATAGGGTGTCAGAATGGATAAAAAAACAAGACCCATCTATTTGCTGTCTACAAGAGACTCATTTTAGACCTGAGGACACCTGCAGATTGAAAGTGGGGGGATGGAAAGCTATCATGCTCCTGGTAGTCAAAAGAAAGCTGGAGTAGCCATACTTACATCAGACAAACCAGATTTTAAATTAAAGGTTGTAACAAGAGATGAAGAAGGTCATTTATGATAATTACAGGGTCTCTCCGTCAGGAAAGCTAACAATTATAATGTCTATGTGCTGAATATGGGAGCCCCCAAATATATAAAACAATCACAAACATAAAAACTGGGTAGTTGAATAATATTGTATGACAATTAAGAAAAATCAGATCCTTCCTCCTTTAGAGTTTGTTGTCACTGTTTTTTGTTTGTTCTATTATTTTTTTGTCAGTGTTCTTACTGTTGCTTATTTTGTGACTTCTTTGATGTGATTCTATAAAGGCTGTATTCTCTGTCATTGATGGCTACTCATGTCTCTATTCAACTAGTTTGGTAATCAGTTAATGTTTAGACAGATATTTTTTCTTAGAAGCCTTAAACCACAAAGTCTCTGAATCTTTGGTAAGGGGTTCTGTGTATGCTGGGCATAACTCAATGCTCCAGCACCTTATCTCCAGACCAAATCTCTGGTTGGTCTTTGCTTCCCATTTAGATAAGACCTCAAGATGAGCTAGAGGTGAGATAATGTGCCATTCTTAGTTTTTTGCTAGCCATGTGCACAGCCCTGAACATATGTATCGCCTTCTATGTCCCTAGGAATAGGACTGAGTTCTTCAAAGGCCCCAAATTACATCTCATCCCAGATTTTGCTTTTAAGTTTTTGGTGATTTTTCTTAGTTGCTCCGCAAGATATTTCTGCCTCAGGCAGCTCTGATGTTAATCTGTCGCCAATGATTGTTTTTGACATATGCTCTAGGGTGGAGGTTTTCCCAATGAGAAAGCTCTAAGTCAAAATATGACAAGCTTTGTGGATGGGATTTTCTAGGGATCTTCCAGACAGATTGAATAATGACAATTTTCTTGGGATGAGACTTTTTGAAAAGGTTTCAAATCTCATTCCTCCAGTGCCTGTTAGGCTGATGGTTTTCACATCTATCATGCTCATGGGACTCTTCAATTTAAAGGCTATGATGGAGCTTGGGAAATTGGGAATAGAGTTAATTTAAATGACACAAATCTAGTAAATCTTACTGATATCCAGTCACTTCTCTTGAATAAACACTCCTTGAAATTTTTGTAAGTTTTTGGTTAATTTCTAGATTTCTGAACAAGTCAATTTTGATGATATGGGGCAACCTTTCCATTGCTTTATGGAGAAGCAAAAAATTGGGTATTCCATACTCTGCCATTACAAAAGTCTTTTATCAACCCATTATTGATCCTTACATGAATCTTATCCATCAGATAGGATAAATACTGTTTTGATTATATAGGTGGGGAAATACCAGAGAAATTAGTCACTAGTGACTTTCTCAAAGTCTTAATTACTAATAATTAACTTGTGAATCATGACATTATCATTTCAAATTGAAGCCTTGATTTCAAGAGTCTAACTTCACTGTCTAACTTCCATTACACATCAGTGGTCCTTGGCTCATTCCCACAAGAGGGAATCATTGAAGATATCTCTACTTAATATACTCTGAGCTCTGTGCTGCTCATTTTCTGGTCAAGTGTGCTTCAACATAGTATACTGGAAAGTCTTGGGGTAAATGATGATGACTGAAGCTTCTTTGTTTCCCTACCTCTCACTGCTTTGCCAATGCAATGAATAAAACTTACCTAGGGTTCTTCCTGACTTCTTACCTATTATTCATACTCTTATGACTCAAATATTTTCATGAAATAAGCACATGTAAATACTTGAGCTCCTCTCTAAAAGAGGAGTTGAAAATTTTGTGAAAATATTCCCTGATTTTTATCAGCACTGCCAAGGAGTTCATTGAATATGTGGTTACCATGCATTCCTAAAATTAGTATCTCAGATTATGCTGCCTTTATATCTCTTATGATCTTATTTCTTCATAAGTTTCAAAAGCTTCCCACTTGCCACTGAAGAGTTAAATCCCCTTTGTGTGGTTTCATAGGATTTATAATGCAGTTTCAAGTTAGGTTACCAGGTGTGTTTTAATCTTCCTTATTGTAGATATGTTTCTCCAGAACTGAATTCCAGTTTTATTGGCCCCATTTCTTGAATAAATCATTAATTTTCTTGGTTTTTATTAATGTTGTGTCACTTTTACAATTATCCTGGCTTCTCTTTATTACTTCATGAACTCATGATATAGAGTTAACTCAAGATCCTTTAAAATTTTTTTTTAAGTAAGATAGAGTACTGAACTAAACAACAAACAATGATATATTGTTATGGTCTTAAATTAACAATTGCTAAAAATTTTCCAATTTAGTCTATTTTTAGGAAAAAATGCTGTTTAGGAAAATCAAATATGCTCATCATAATAAATTCAAATAATGAAGCAAAATATGAAGATAAATTTAAAAGACCAGTTTTAACAATTCTTATATTCTGCAAATCAATTTAATCTTTAAATTCATCAGTATTATAACCAGTACTCTTAGGGTGTCTCTTAAATTTAGCGTACCTCTTTAATTAAATTTAATTTTTATTTAGTCCTTACGTGACTGTATTCCAATGTGAAGTAATTTTTTTAAGAAAAATTCAGCCTCTATTGTGGTTGGGAATATCAACTAGTTACCACTGGATTTGATGGACATTTCTCTGTAATAGCCTTCTGTCACACTTTTGTTACTTTAGAATTTATATGAATTTCATACTGTCTTCTGGCATTGAATTATACTTTATAGTTATATTAAATTAGTCTATTTTTTCCTTGATATTTTTCTTCTATCTGGATCCCAGAGTAATTATAATAATAATTATCATAATTTCTATTTTCCTATAGGTTCAGTAGCTTATCTAGTTTATGTCTGGTGTTGTGCTATGTTTTCATATTTTTTACAAAATACAACGTGTTTATGTACAAGAAGCAAATGTTTTTAAGAAATTATTTTAGAGAGTTTTTTTCTCTATTTACAATTTTTGGGGGGAGAATTTTTCTTAGGTAATTTCGCTTTATATTACATTTCATTAATCTCTACTTGAGCAGCATTAATTATCCTTATATATTTTATCTTTTTTCTATACTTTTTGGGTTTTTTTTGTTCTTTACAGTAATCATTGTCTTTAAAAAACAAACAAACAACACTGCCCTCACTTTCCATCTTACTATTGCAAGACTTTTCTTTGTGCCAGTAATTCCATTTCTGTCTCTAATTTGTTTTAGTTTCACTTGTTTCACTAAATTTACAAGGTACTTTTTAATTTAGTTTTATTGTTTCATCATCTCACTTTTGAGCTTTGATTTTATTGACTTTAGACTCATAATTAAGTTCTTGCTTTAATGAATATCCTTACTAAGTAGTCCCATTTTTCCTCCAATTATGAAAAATTAATTTCCAATTTGGGGTAGTTATTTTTTTCTGTGAGGGGTATTTTGAATTTTATGTGATATATTTGCTTTCCTTGTTTGGAGCTCTAGAATTTTCACAGTTTCTATTATATTTCTATTCATCCTGGTCATGCTTGGGTGAATCTGCTTGGATACTATATATATAATATATATTATATATTAGTAATTGTATATTAATATATATTATACATTATATATGTATTATATATGTAATATATATGTAGTAATATATAAATGACTTCTTTCTGAGATCAGTTTTTTCTTTTTCTTTTTAACTCTCACCTCAGAATTTGAAGCCTTAATATTTCTTGTACTGTTTAATGCAGATCAGCAGATTGTTTCACATAGTTGGTGTTCATCTGTAATGCCACCATTTTATTTTTTATTTTGTGGTTTATATTTTATTATGTGGTTTTATTAAATAATGATTTTTTATTTTTTATTATGTGGTTTCTTGTGTTGCTATGACCAATGAAGAGAGACACTATGAGTAATCCATACCTGCTCTGAAATACTTTAGCATATAAATGAAATACATTGTTTATGTTTATTTTTCAGAAGTGGTATATGGCTCCAACATAACCACATGGAAGTCTGGGAAATGTAGGGGAATTCATAAAACACTTGATGATCGTTACAGTCTTTGCCATAGTGCTTAACATACAGTCATCAAGAACCTGTTTTTCTGTATTTCTTGGCGCTTCTTTCCTCCGTATTTACTTTGTTGACAGCCTCACTTTGTGAGAGAACTGTTGCAAATCCCATATTATATTCCTCCAGTTCATGCAAGCTCTTAGAGAGCTTCTGTGTACCCAGTTTGTTCAGAATTTATCATGAATGGATGTTGAATTTGTCAAATGCTTTTTCTCTGTTTCTTGAGATGATCATAATTTTCATTCCTCGTTCTATTAATGTTGTATACCACATGGAATTTTAGAATTCTATGTGAGTTTTATTTAATTGAATATACACATAGTGTAATATTAGTTTCAGGTGTACAGTATAGTGTTTCAACACTTCCATCCAACATCTGCTCGTCACTTATTTCTTGGAGATTTTTGTTTAGTATTTCAACCTCTTTACCAGTAATACATGTGTTCATATTTCTTTTTCTTAATGATTCAGTGTAAGTGGGTTGTGTGTTTCAGAATTTATCAGTTTCTTCTAGGTTCTCTAATTTGTTGGCATAAAATTGTTCCTAGTAGTCTAATAATCCTTCGTATATATGGGGTTTCATTTGAATGTATCCTTTTTGTTTCTAATTTTATTTAAATCTTTTTTTGTAAGTCTAGCTAGAGTTTGTCTATTTTATCTTTTCAAAAACACTTTTATTGATATTTTTTCTATTCTTTTAGTCTCTGTTTATTACTTTTTTCATCTTTGTTATTTCTCTCTACTAATTTGGGGTTGTACTTTGTTCAGTTCCTTGAGGGATAAAGTTATGTCATTTATTTGAGAAAGTTATTTTTTCTTAATGTAGGTATTTATTCCTATCACCTTTCCTCTTAGAACTACTTGTTCTAAGACTCATTTCATAAGACTTAGTATGTTGTATTTCCATTTGCATTTGTCTAATGATTTTTTTCAATTTTTCTTTTGATTTCTTCTTTGACCCACTGGTTGTTCAATAACATGCTGTTTCATCTCCCCATATTTGTGAATTTTCATGTTACCTCTTATAATTGATTTATAATTTTATACCATTATGGTCATAAAAAGTCTTTATTTGAATTTAATGTTCATAAATGTATTAAGACTTGTTTTGTGGCCCAACATGTGATCTATCTAGGAAAAAGCCCAAGGTGCAATTGAGAAGAATGTATATACTGTATATTCTTCCATTGGATGGAATGTCACATATATTCTAAGTCTTTTTGGTCTAATGTGTCATTTAACTCCAATGATTCCTTAATTGATTTTCTGTCTGAATGATCTATCCATTATTGAAAGCAGGGTATTGTGATCCCTTCCTCTTATCATATTACTGTTTATTTCTTCCTTCAATTCTGTTTATATTTGCTTGATGTATTTAGGTACTCCTGTGTTTCATGGATAAATACTTAAAAATGTCATTTTCTTGTTTGTTAGACCCCCTTATTGTTATATATAGATCTTTGTTTTTTGTTAGTCTTTGGCTGAAAATCTATTTTGTCAGATACAAGTGTAGCTATCAGTGCTTTTTTCTGGTATCCATTTTGTGTGAAATCTCTTTTTCTAACTTGTTGTTTCATGAAGTCTGTGTGTCTGTAGCTGAAGTGAGTCCCTTGTAGGAAACAGATAGTTGGGTCTTTTTTTTTTTTTAATCCATTCAGGCACCCTATGTCTTGTGATTGAAGAATTTAGTCCATTTACATTTAAAGTGATTATACATACAGATTTATTATTTCCATTTTATTCATTGTTTTGTGACTTTCATAATTCCCTTGTTCCTTTCATCTTTGTCTTTTCCTTGTGATATAATAATTTACTCTAGTGGTGTGCTTATATTCTTTTTTATGTATCTACTTTAAGGTTTTGCTTTGTGGTTACCATGAGGCTCTCATGAAGCATATTTATAACAATCTATGTTGATAACACCCTAACTTCAAATGCATACTAAAGCTCCATGGTTTTACTCCCCCAATTCCCCATATTTTGTTTTTGATACCACATTTCGCATCTTTTACATTGTGTATCCATTAATATGTTATTGTAGATATAGTTTTAAATAATTTTGTCTTTTAAGCTTCATACTAGATTTGCAAGTGATTTGCCCACCACCCTTACAACGTTAAGGTATATGGATTTACTTACCTATTTACTTTTACCTGTGAGATTTATTCTTTCCTATTTTTCTGTTACTAGTTAGAAAACTTTTATTTAAGCTTGAGGATGTCCCTCTAGCATTTCATGTATAACTCGTCTTGTGGTAATCAACCTGTTCAGCTTTTGCTTGTCTGGAAAATTATTTATGTCTCTAATTCTGAAGAACGACTTTACTTAAAACCCTTTTGAAGGCAGTTTATTTTTCTTTTAGCACTTTGAGTGTATCATGCCACTCACTTTTGGCCTATAAAGTTTCTACTGAAGAATCTTCTGATAGTTTTTTTTGGATTCTCTTGTACTTTAGAAGTTGGTTATCTCTTGCTGCTTTTAAGATGCTCTCCTTGTCTTTAATTTTTGACAGTTTAATTACAGTGTATCTTGGTGTGGGTCTTTTTATACTTATCTTATTTGTACTCTCTGAGATTCCTAAATCTGGATGTCTGTTTTTTTCCCTAAGCTAGGGAAGTTTTCAGTCATTATAATTTTTTTTTGAAGAAGATAATTTCTCCTTTTTTTCTTCTCCTTTTAGGAGACCTATAATGGGAACATAGATCCACCTGGAAGTCATAGTCCTTTCAGCTATCTTCATTCTTTTTCTTGTCTGCCTTGAATTCTACTGCTCTGCCTTTGTGTTTGCTAATCCTTTCTTCCACTTGATCTAGTCTATTAGTGAAACCCTCTTTTGAATTTTTCATTGCAGTTGTTGTATTCTTCAATTCCACGATTTCTTTTTGGCACATTTTAATATTTGATATCTTTTTGATGAAATTCTCACTTTGTTCATGCATTGTTCTCTCGACTTGGGTGAACATCTTCATTACGTTTATTTTTTTCGGTAAATCACTCATCTGTTTCTTTAAGGTCTGTTTCTGGAATTGTATCTTGTTCTTTTGTTTGTAACATATTCCCCTGTTTCTTCAATTTCCTTGACTCTCTGCATTGGTTTCCATGCCTTAGATAAAATTGTCACTTCTCCAAGTCTTGTTGGAATGGTCTTGTGTTGGAGACAAATTTATCTTTCAGCCAGCCTTAATTTTTTTGTTGTCTCTTAATCTTAAGACTTTTTATTGATTAAGCCACTTTCTTTATTTTTACTGGACCCTAGTAGTTGAGGTGTGCCAAGACCTGTCAGTATCCCAAAGAGAAGGCTGTCATTTGGCACCTTGATGCAGGCTGGTTGGTAGCCAGACTCTCTAGAAGCATCTTTAAAGAATGCAGATAGGCCTCTTTCAGGGCAAGGGTGGAGATAGATGTTTCTGTCTGTTCCCTTTGTACCTAGCCCTTGGGAGGTAGCTGGTTAAGAACTGTTTCTTATTTTATATAGTTCTTTAGGATTCACAAATGCAAGCCTCACTCACCACAAGATTCAGTCATTCAAAGGGTACATCCCCTAGGTGGTGACCACAAATGCCAGGGCACTAGATATGTGCCTAACAAGCTCCTTCCAGGAGGACATCTGGTAGGTTATATAGGTTAGAGGGAGAACAGAAATGGCATCCACTGATCTCTAGGAAGGATTGCAGTGAGCCCTTAGGCATAAGCTAAATTAGAAGCCTGACCTTGGTTTAGAGATTTTAAAGTATGCAAATAGCCCTCTTTTGAGTAAAGACTTGCATATGGGTATATCTGTCTACCCCCTCTGTGCTGGGGAGTGTGGATGGGGAGTAGCTACACCAAGTACTTTCAAATCTTCAGAACTGTTTCTTTGTTTGCTATGGTTTTATGGTTTCATGAATGCATGCCCCATTGACTTTTGAAGCTAGGTGTTGTGGGTGTTCATCCCTCAAGTGGAAGACTTAAAAATCGAGGTGCTAGAGGTTTTGTCCAAACCTTTCACTCCGCAGAGAAAAGCCAGGAATTGTAAGTTCCTACATGATCGTTGGTCACTGTGCCATGGGTGGATTTTAGGCAAGGGGTGTCTCAGTCTGTCCTACCCATTTTGGCAAGGATATTTTTTCATTCACTTGATGTTGAGGAATCATTTATGTAGTTCCTGGATTACTTTAAGAGACCATTGTTCCATGTATACCTGTAGATTTCATGTGTCCATGGGAGGATGTTAGTTCAAAAGCCTCTTATGTGACCACAGGACGAGAATCTGATAAATCTCCTGATATTCTGCAAGCCACAGACTTCTCTATTTTCACTATAATAATTATTATATTAAAACTTAATATTTATTAAATAATTTACGCATCTAACCTGTGTTTATATAATTAAGCAACTAATTTTTACTGATAAATTAGCATGTGTTATTTGAAAAATTGTGACTACAATTGTTATTAAAACAACTTCTGAAATTTATTGAATACTTACTATGTGTAACTTTCCCGTTTTTTCTGATCATTAGTAGTGTTTTGACCAGCATTCAGACTTAGTTTTTTTTTTTTTTTTTTTTTTTTTTAAATTTTTTTTTTTTCAACGTTTATTTATTTTTGGGACAGAGAGAGACAGAGCATGAACAGAGAAAGAGGGAGACACAGAATTGGAAACAGGCTCCAGGCTCTGAGCCATCAGCCCAGAGCCTGACGTGGGGCTCGAACTCACGGACCGTGAGATCGTGACCTGGCTGAAGTCGGACGCTTAACCGACTGCGCCACCCAGGCGCCCCCAGACTTAGTTTTATTGGACTCCAAGTGTTTTGTGTCCATTCACTGTCACCTGATTCTGATTTTACTTGTATCTCATTCCCTTTATTTTTTTTACCTTTGTTGTTGTTGTTGTTGTTTCATTTTTTTTAATTTAATTTTTTAAATTTAGATTCAAATTAGCATATAGTGTAACAAAGATTTCAGGAGTAGATTCCTTAATGCCTCTTACCCATTTAGCCCATCCCCCCTCCTACAACCCCTCCAGCAAGCCCCTGTTTGTTTTCCATATTTAAGAGTCTCTTATGTTTTGTCCCCCTCCCTGTATTTATATTAGTTTTGCTTCCCTTCCCTTATGTTCATCTATTCTGTGTCTTAAAGTCCTCATATGAATGAAGTCATATGATATTTGTCTTTCTCTGACAAACTTCACCTAGCATAATAGCCTCTAGTTCTATCCACTTTGTTGCAAATGGCAAGATTTCTTTCTTTTTGATTGCTGAGTAATACTCCATTGTATGTATGTATATGTATATATATATATGTATGCATATATATATATATACATATATATGTGTGTATATATACATATATATATGTGTGTGTGTGTGTGTGTGTGTGTATACACACCACATTTTCTTTATCCATTCATCCATAGATGGACATTCTGGCTCTTTCCATACTTTGGCTATTGTTGATAGTACTGCTATAAACATGGGGGTGCATGTGTCCCTTTGAAACAGCATACCTGTATCCCTTGGATACATAGCTAGTAGTGCCATTGCTGGGTCATAAGGTAGTTCTACTTTTAATTTTTTGATGAATCTCCATACTGTTTTCCAGAGTGGCTGCACCAGCTTGCACTCCCACCAAAAATGCAAAAGAGATCCTCTTTCTCTACATCCTCACCAACATCTGTTGTTGCCTGAGTTGTTAATGTGAGCCATTCTGACAGGTGTAAGGTGATAACTCATTATGGTTTTGATTTGTATTTCCCTGATGATGAGTGATGTTGAGCATTTTTTCATGTGTTGGCCATATGGATGTCTTCCTTGGAGAAGTGCCTATTCATGTCTTTGCCCATTTCTTCACTGGATTATTTGTTTTTGTGTGTTGAGTTTGGATAAGTTCTTTATAGATTTTGGCTACTAACTCTTTATCTGATAGGTCATTTGCAAATATCTTCTCCCATTCCATCAGTTGTCTTTTAGTTTTGCTGATTGTTTCCTTCGCTGTGCAGAAGGATGAGGTCCCAATAATTCATTTTTGCTTTTGTTTCCTTGCCTCCAGAGATGTGTTAAGAAGTTGCCGTGGCCAACATCAAAGAGGTTTTTGCCTGCTTTGCCCTCTTACTAGGGATGACTGGGTGGCCCAGTTGGTTATCGGACTCTTGATTTAAGCTCAGGTCATGATCTCACGCTCATGAGATTGAGCTCTTTGTTGACTCTTTGCTGGGCGTGGAGACTGCTTAAGATTCTCCCTCTCCCTCTACCCCTTTCCACTAAGCTCTCTCTCTCTCAAAAAAACAAAAAAACAAAAAAAAACCCTCTTAATAGTTCAATTTCTATGAAAAGAAAGTTTCTTTGATTGTAAACCTCACTTTTTTTCTTGGTTTAGCTTTCTTAATTTCCCCTCTCATCAACTAGTAATTTTCATGCTTTGTTAATAAGTTCTCCTTTCTCATTGAGGTTTGAATTAAAAACAAGGAGTCTTTATCAGAGAAGTTGCTATTGAACTCTATTTTAAAAATACGTGTTATAATTTTTAGCCAGGGAGTTTCCCAATAAGCATTCTGTGAAATGACTTACCACATGCTTGCTGATTATATATGTTTTTTACAAATGTGAATTGTGAATAAGAGGCCTGTTTATGAGAAAAGTATGTGTGAAGTATGTAAATCTTGGCCTTCTTCATAGTCCATTAGAATAAAAATTAATATTTAAATATGGTAGGTTATTACTACATTATTATTCATTTTGAAGTTAACACTTTGTCTGTTGTCTTTCAGACTGAGCAGTTCTGTGGGGAATCCAGCTTCTGTAAAGTTAATATTTTTTGGAGAGTGATTTCCCAAAAAACTATTCAGAGGATCTTGAAACCCAGAGGAACACTGAATATTAGTGTTGGTTCTGAATCCTCTTACTCTAGTGTGCTTAAAAAGAAAAACCAACAGTTCTATAAATAATTCTGTCATGTACTTGCCTATTAACACAACAAAATGCATATGTATATGTATAGAAAGATTTAGAAAGATTGTCACAGAAATATCTTTTAGGTATACTAACTGTTATGGGTTGAATTGTGTCTGTCTAAAAATGATCTTTTGAAGTCCTAATCTCCAGTACCTCAGAAGGTGACAGTTTTGGAAGTAGGGTCATTAAAAGTATAATTAATCAGAATCCAGTACTATGAGCACCTAATCCAACATGACTAGTGTCATAAGAAAATTGTTGTGTGAAGACAGACACCCATGGAGAGAACCATATGCTGAAAGCATAGAATGGAGTTATACAGCTCCAAACCAAGGAATTCTAAAGACTGCTGACAAACCATCAGAGGCTAAGGATTCCTCTATGGGTTTAAAAGGAGCTTGATTTTGAACTTCAAGCCTCTAGAACTGTAAGACACTAAATTGCTATTGTTTCAAGCCATGTACTTTGTGTACTTGATACACAGCCACTAGGAAACTATTACACCAACTATTCACTTTTTATCAAGACAGTATCATTATTAGCAGTTATCAAGAAATTAATACCTAGTATTTTCACATTATAAAGTTCTTATTAAGTACCCACTATGTTTGCTTCTATGTATGCCATAGGCCTCACAAATGTTATTATTTACACTAAGTAGTCACTTATCCTTGACAAAGATTTCAATAATAAGGAAAAAATCATTTATATATTCCATATAAATGTCCTTTGTGGTGGTCATTGTTCCTTCTTCTAAAACCAAATTTTACCAGGTGTCATCGTCCTTCTTCCTGAAGTACTGGATTTTTTAAAAACACATATTTTAGTCTAAGTATGCTGGTGATAAATTCTTTAAATTTTTGTTTATATATAAAAATCTATTTCATTTTCCTTTTTTTTACATTTATTTATTTTTGAGAAACAGAGTGAGACAAAGTGTGAATGGGGGAGGGGCAGAGAGAGAAGGAAACACAGAATCTGAAGCAGGCTCCAGGCTCTGACCAAGCAGTCAGCACAGAGCCTGATGCGGGGCTCGAACCCACAAACTGTTAGATCATGACCTGAGCCGAAGTCAGACACTCAACCAACTGAGTCACCCAGGCGCCCCATTTCATTTTCATTTTTGAAAGATATTTTCACTGGGTATAGATTCTAGGTTGATTATAATTTTTAAGTACATGAAAAATGTTACAGTTTTCTGGCTTGTGTCCTTTCCAATCATAAACCATAATTCCTACCTTTCTTCATCTGTATGTTATGTGTCTTTTTTCTTTGGTCACTTTTAAGATTTTTTTCCCCTTTGTTGATGGATACAATCAATGGATTATGTGTCATGGTGTAACTTTCTTCATGTTTTTTTGTGCTTGAACTTTGTTGAGTTTCTAAGATCTGTGGGGTTTATTTTTCACCAAATTGGGAAAAAATTTTGAGGATTATTTCTTCAAAATTGTTTTTCTCAACTTTGTCCTGCACCTACCCTTTTGGTGATTACAATTACATGTAAATTTGGCTGTTTTAAACTGTCCAAAACTTATTGATACTCTATTCATTCTTTTTATGAGGTCATTTTTGTCCTGATTTTTGTATAATGTCCATTGCTGTATCTTCAGGTTCACTAATCTTTTCTTTTCCAGTATTTAATATTCCATTAATCTTATCCAGTCTATTTTTCATCATCAGATATTCACTTTGGATCTCTTATATCTTTCTTTTAGTATTTAACATGTTCAATATTTCTTCTAGTTTCTTGGACATGTCCAATTAAGTTATAATTATGTTTTTCCCTCACTAAAAATTCTATCAGCTGTGTTATTTCTGGGTGGGTCTGTATTGATTGATTTTCTTCCTCCTCATTAGGGGTTGTATTTTCTTCTCTGCATGGCTAATCATTTTTTATTTAATGCCAGATAGCATGAATTTTATCCTGTTGGGTTCTGGATATTTTTGTATTCCTATAACTGTTTTTGAGCTTTATTCTAGGTTGCAGTTGAGTTACTTGAAAAAGTTCAATTCCTTGTGTTGCTTTTAGATTCTGTTACACAAGATCAGGGCCTTAGTTCATCTGGGATTAATTTTTCCCCACTGAGGCAATTGCCTTTTGAATCTATACTCAATGTCCTCTGAATAATGATGCTTTCTGCCCTGACTGGATAGGAAATATTACTGGTCCTCTGAGTTCTAGTCTATCACATTAAATATTTTTTATTCTTGCATTAAGTAGTTTTCTCACATACGTGCAGTGGTAAATTCTCTAACAAATAGTTGAGGTAGACCCTCTGCAGATATCTGGAGTTCTCCTCTCTCTACTACTCTTTCAAGTCAGTTTTAGATGACTTGAATTCCCAAGATTCCCAGCTCCACCTTTCCACCCACCTCATGGAGACCACCAAACTCTGCATGATTCTTTCTCTCATCACACACAGTCTGAAAATTCTCTGTAGGAAGTAATCTGGAGCTGTTACAATGTTCACTTTGTTTGTCTTCTGTCTCCCAAGAAATCCTATTTTTCACTCCCTTTCATTGTCTGATGTCTGATGTCTGTGAAAAGTTAAAAAAATATTTTTCTACACTTTTTTTTTTGGATAGGAGGGTAAATCAGTCTTCATTACTCCATTGTGTTTAGAGGTGAAATCAGAAAGCATTTTTGGCTTTGCAATATGAATTAATATATTTCCCCTTGTATTTACTTTTACCTTTTTGCTCCTTAACTTCTACTCCTGATTTAAGAAGTTGCTAGCCATAACAAGCATAATATCCCAAAGGGTCCCAGCAGATGTAAATGAGGGCTTGCTCAGAAGCAAAGTACATGGACTGATTGCTGAAAGCCCAGAGATCAGTGTTGTGGAAGTCTCAGAAGATGCCAGCATGAACAGATAATAGCAAGGGCATGGTGTCCACTTTTCATGTTGCAATAGCTCTATGAAACCCCTGGGACTTGGATGTGCCCAGGGAAACCAGGAAATCCCTGAATTGACTGATATTCTATTTCCTCCAAAATAATAGAATACATTTAAATTTTATAGCTCTCTGCATATAAGGTATTCTACATGCTGAGACAAATGGAATATTAGGAATGAAGAGTGAAGGAGGATAAGGAGAGATAAGAAGGATAAGGGCAACAGTGGTGCATACATTTTTAGCCATATTTGATGGAGGTAATAATAATTTATAAAATATAGGTATAGATATTAGGGCAATAAATGTAAATTTAGGATTCACATGGGAATTCCCATAAGAATGAAAAAGGTCCCTGAGGAAATGAGTTTAGACAGAGACTGATGAAAACAAAAATGGTAGAAGGAAGCAAAAACTATGTCAGGAAGCAAAGACCATTCAAAGCCACTGGCAAACAAAACAAGTCACAGTTCACAGAACAGAGAGTTTAAAGAAGTGGGTTGTCAGCGATACTTTGGGCATAGAGGACATATTATGTTAGGATGAAAAATTCACAGCAAACATGTTGACACCTTTACCTTCTGGATCTTTAGGAACCAGAGTAGAACTACAATAGTACCTTTTAAAATTGGGCCAAAGAACATCCTCTCAGTTCTTATCAACTTAGTTTTCCAACCATGCAAGAGGAGGCCTGTTAGTCTTTAGATCTAAAGTTATGGACACTATGACTTATAACTTGGCCTTGAAAGCATGATTATTTTCTCTCCTATATTAAGAGAAACTTACTATGAGCCACTTTGCCTGCTATACAATTCAAGTATATTTATAGTCCTTTTGTCTATACTTAGTAACTCAAAAAGTGGATTCATAATTGTGCCTTCTGTTTGTATAGTGTGTCACTGTTTGCAAATCATGGTTATATTTTGTACAAAATTTCAAAATAGATTTATTTGATGGGATGAATAAAAATTATTGAAATTGCAAAATGTATGAATTTTAACTTACACATTTTAATTTATCAATTACAAAAATTATAGTCATAATTTATGGCTGATATAACTGAGGATTTAAGAGGTTAAATGAGTTGCTCAACATTACATAGCCACTAAACAGCAAAATCAAGGCAAAACGAATGAATATCTCTGAATCCAAGCAGTACTCTTTTTCAGTTCAGTTAATTTTTCATCATTTTCTAGATAAAAGTTCTATTTTTCATACCTTGCTTTCCACTCTGAGCTCTGTAACACAGGAGAGGCTGAATTTCTCTGGCTACCTGTAAAGTAAGATTAAATTATTTATGGTCCTTTTGCAGCAATCAGTTACTCATTGTACATCTGCTATTTTAATTTAGTTCTTATTATGACCTCATGAGTATAATATTTTATGCACGAGGAATCAGGAGTTTGGAGAGCTTAAATAACTTACCGAAGATTTGACAGTTAATTGGTGGAGGTGGAATTCTAACCATGATGGTGTCACAGACTAATTTTTCCTGGGCTTCAACCCACCTTGAACTAAAAAACTGCTAAAAGCTTTATTCACTTAGTTCTCAGACATTTATTTTACCCCCTAATCCCCTGTGCCGGGAACCATAGAAGTTACAGAGATAAAAAGATGACTCTCTGAGTCTTTTATAAGTTCATGGTCCACATACTGTCCTCTATCTGAATCCCAAACATCTAAACCACTATTGCTCACTGACTTGCAAAGTCATTAATCCCTCTTGGAAAAGTCAGAGTGGCTTCTGTGGTCTAGCAGTTAATCCTGGGGTCTGTGGTCATTTGAAATTCTGTTTGACTATATAGTACTCTCAATTCAGAGCCTGTGAATGAGTGGGATCATCATTGTATCTTTTAAAAGCTGCTCTTAGCTGGCGTGAAAATGTCCTCATTTCACTGGTATAGATTTTTTCCCCTGAGGATAGTGTCTGAGCAGACTGACAGTGTGTAGGTGGTTATCATCACCATCTGCATTTGCCTTGTAGAGATCTTAGGAGTATCACCAGCTGTTATATATGATTTTTGTGATGCTTTATATCCTCAAGGGAAAGCAAAACAGAAGGACAAAATCCTTTTTGTTTTAAAGGGAATGTAAGTGCGTGGAACCTGGGGTAGAGAGGAGGGCAAAGTGAATCCTATATTTGGGATTTTATAAGTCCCAAAAGCTGGAGTTTGCTTTTGTGTATGCCCAAATATTGGTGAGACAAAAGAAATGAATAGTCATTCAGAACATAAAATCATGGAGCTTTCTTTTGTGTTTGCCTGGTGGGAACATTTTGTCATATTGGATAGTCAAACTTCCCCTTAAAGTTTCATAAAAGGAAAGTAAACCCGATATTCCTGGGATCTAAGGTTCAGCCCCAGAGAGGCACATATATTTTTAGGTTTCCTGATTTATTGTAAGAATTCATGAAGTATCTGTATCTGACTAAATGTCAAGATAATGCTTTCCCCACAAGCTTCTAGAAAAATGGATGCCCTAGGAAGACATGTTTGCCCTAGGGTTTTTCTTACTCTTTTGAGCATCTTTTATATATGCTCTAGCTTGGTTCAAATAGCGTGGAACTGGGAAGCAGATCTTTGAGATATGATACTCCACCTTACTTTCTCCCCCATAAATGTTAAAGGAAGTTAAGTGCTGCAACCATCTTCTCTTGACAGCCCATCACTATAAGCTTTCAGACCTCTCAAAAGCAGAGGGCCTGATTAGATGAAATCTACAGGCTCTGCTTTGTTTTATTCCAGGCTCACTATGGTATGAATGCTTTAGCTGTTGAGAATGGTTTTACATGTAAATCATCTTCACCTTTTTAGTTTGGTGATTGGCATTTACAAGGCTTCAGTATATTGTGAGTGGGCTTCATTCTTAGGTGTACTACTCCATTTCACAAGAAATCCTCAGAGTCATTCCCCTAGAACTGAACTACTGGGTAGTCCTTGGAATTACATCGATTGCCTAGAGGTCTTGCAAGCCTGATGGAATTGTTTTGAGATTGAATCTGTTCTTACAGATCTGAAGATTTACAATTCTCTCTGGGCAGGGAATTGTGTTTGACCTCAATAGGAGTGGTAATGGAAGATTGATTAATTCCATAAGAAACTCTAACAAGAATTCATGATCATTGTTATTAAATTTACATGGGGTCAATTAAATAAATATCTGATAGCTACATACTGCTAGAATATGATTTAATAAACATAAAGAGCATTGATAAATGATAAAAAATTCTTTTAATCCATACATATTACTTTTAAATATTTATATATTTTGAGAGAGAGTGAGTGTGTGTGTGTGTGTGTGTGTGTGTGTGTGTACATGCGCATGTGGAACCAAGTAGGGAAGGTGCAGAGAGAATTCCAAGCAGGTTCCACACTGTGAGCACAGAGCCCAACATGGGGCTCAATGTTATAAACTATGAGATCATGATTGCCAAAATCAAGAATTCGATGCTTAATCAACTGAGCCGGCTAGGTGCCCCAATCCATACATATTATTAAGAACATTTAGGGTTATTGGTATATTTGGTAGACTGTATTTCAGTTTGCTGTCGTCTATTTTCTGAAAATCAATCAATAAATAACACTTATTGTTTTTAGACAAACCATGGCTCCTACAGGTCAAGAACTCTTAGTAATAATGAAAACAGCAACAATACAAAACAACAATAATTACTGCCACTTTGGAGAATTTTCTGAGTCAAATGCTAACCCAAGTGTTGTTCCCATGTCATTTATGATCTCACTAACCCCAAGAGATATGTATTGTTATAATTTCATGGGTGAGATAGTTGAGTGATGCTACATAACCTGTCCAAGGTCTCATAGTTAGAAAGTAAGAGTGGTGGAGTTCAAACCCAGCCCACCTAACTTCATGGTCTATGCATGAAGTATGACTTCATACCACCTTTTTGTATGCCAGATTTGCTTTTGTGTTCCTCCCCTTCTCACCTCTGGCACTTACCACAATTCTCTGATAGATGCTCCAAAACTCATTTAGTTGAATGGGAATAAAAAGTAATGCGTTAAATTTAGTTGTGAATATATAGTGATCTTCTTCCTCCACAGACTGTATATAGTGGCATCACTTACCTATAAAAAAAGAGGGACTAGTAACCAAATCCATATTATTTGTCTTTCTCTCTTAGAAAAAGCCCGTGTTCAGCATGAGCCATTATCTCTGGTTGTTTTATCCCTTTTAGCAGTTAGATGCCCTGAGATCTTTGATTCAGTACTTATGCTTCCTGGTGATGATCCCAGTATTGTTTCAGTCATGATCCTCAAGCACATAACCCAGGCATTTGATTTTATTTGATGCACTAATATGAGTAAATTGAATGAAAAGTATCATTCTCTCCTCTCAGGAAAAATTATAAATGAACCTCTCAAAACTATAAATAATCTTAACTAATTAGTTTGATGTGTTCATTCATTCATTCCTCTACTCTCTCAAACTATCCTTCCTTCTTTTAAGAACTAATTTTTCAAAGCTTTATATAATTTCTGCCTTTAGGGAGTTCACATATAGTGAGGGTGACCAGGAGGTAACTGGGTATTTACACGTATAAATGCTGACACATGAACACAGGCAGGAGGAAGTTTCCCAGAAGAGGTAGTTCTAATGCTAAAATTTAGGCCAGGAAGGTGGGAGATCAGTTCCTCAACAACCTGGCCCAGTGGCACCCATTTCATATTCTCCAGGGATCCCGGGAAGAAGGAGGCATAGGATGTGTGATGCTGGACTAGACTCTCTTTCTCTCCTCTAAACACACATACATGGGAAAGGCAGTGTGGGGAAGGAAAGGGCGATGGAATATAAGCATAAGTAAGCAGTTTGGATGTCTTTTTAAAATTATTTCTAAAGTTATGAAGCCATCTTATATATTCTACTCCTTTCTGTAATCAAAGCCTGAGCCCTATTGCAGGGCATCTAAAGCAGAATGTTTTTAGAATTTTAAATCTGCTGTATTTTACCCTACAGCTATCATAGAATTCTCACCAGAGGAAAAGAAAGGGCAAGTATTGCAGCAGGCTTCTGTTTGCTAGGTGACACTGAGTCACTGACAATGATTCCCAGGGTGCAGCTGAGTCACTGCTGACGCTCTTGTGGGTGACCCAGGCAAGAGCATAGGCTAGAACCTCTGTTGAGGACAGATGCTCTCTGTTCCAGAGGCAGAACTAGATCTCTGGAGGCTTGCTATGTTAAGGTGGCACAAAGCTGCCAGAAAACATAATAATTGCTGTGATTATGATTATGAGTGTCTTTTAATTGCTGCTGTATCATGCCAAGTATCTGGAGAAGGAAAAGTGGGGCCTTATGAATAAATGATCATTTAAAGTACTTAAATAGATGATCATAATATACAACTTTTGAATACTTTGCTTTACGTTACCCTTGAAGCTAAGTGCTTCCTGTGAAGTATAGAAAATTCATACTCATACTCAATGGCTGAGCAGTTTAGTTAGTGTCTGGTAGCTTGCAATACATATAAATTATTTAATGAAATATGGAGATTAATTTTTTTGAGCATTTATTTTGAGAGAGAGACAGACAGTGTGAGTAGGGGAGGGGCAGAGAGAGAGAATCCCAAGCAGGCTCCATGCTCAGCACAGAGTTCACTGTGGGGCTAGATCCCATGACTGTGAGATCATGACCTGAGCTGAAATCAAGAGTCAGACACTTAACCAGCTGAGCCACCCAAGTGCCCCCAAATAGGGAGATTGATGATGCTTATTTCAGGGATGTGTTGGAATATATATTAAAAGCTGGTCTGCTTTGGTTAAGAAAGAAAGGAATTTCCTAAGATCCAAAATGTCCTTTATATATAGTAAAATGCAAGACTAGTGCAAGCGCAGTGGAAGAGTTTTCCTATAAACCATAGTTTAGAAGATCAGAGGACATGATATGCCAAACAGAAAAAAGTAGAAAACTGTTTGCTGAGGGGAAAGGAAGAGTAATTTAAAGAAGCTTCACAAGATGGGAAGTCTGTTGCCTGGATCCCTGGAAGCAGACCTTTACCCCCTATTTCCTGAGCCTCAGGCCATCACAATTCCAGTAGAGTCCTCAGGTTAAGAAGGAGTGAAGGAGCATGCCAGCCCTTTTTCTGTTTCTGGGATCATTGTGGTACGGAAGTAATTTTTTAAAAAGCACTCTAGGAAGAGAGAATTTTTTTTTAGTGGACAGACCTGAGATCATCCACAACCCTCCACAGACTTTGTGGGGCATGCCAGGAACCCAGGAGTTGTTAAAAATCCATGTAGGGAACTAAGAGAGGCCCAAGTTCAGAATGGAAGGTTGTAGGTCAGAGGTTGGCAAATTGTGGCCAATGGGCCAAATTCTGCCAATCTGCATTTTTATGGCCCTGAGCTAAGAATGGTGTTTACAACTTCAAACAGAAGAAAATAATGATGAAGAAGAGGGATAAAGAGAAAGTGAAGAAAAGAGAAGCGGAAAGAAGAGTACCAACCACAACCACCACAAGAAGAATGAGAAAAAAGAAGAAAAATATACAACCGAGACTGTTTGTGGCCTGAAAAGCCTAAAATATTCATTCTCTGGCCCTTAACAGAAAATGTTTCCCAACATCATAACATAAGGACCTCATAATGGAGGCAGAGCTCAGTCCTCCAACTTCAGCTTCAGGAACCAATCAGATGCCCAGGAGTCCGAGCTGGAGTAGGAACATCCTGATGGACACCAGCACAGGTACCAGAACAAACTAACCCCATGGGGCTAGGAGAGCAGGTACAAAATCTGTGCCTCAGCAGCTACTCCTTGTAAATGCTTGAGGTAAGTAAGGTTCCTCTTGACCCCATTCATGGGTCTCAGCAAGGAGAAGAAAGACATAAACTCTATTGAGAAAGGAGAAATGGCTATGATCGAGAACTGGAATTTTGAATCAAGTATCACATAAGGCTGAGTTAACCTGAAAATGGTGGCCTAAACTTAAGACTTCTTAATTTAGGCACTTTATCTTGTTTTCTGGGATATTAGAAGAGAGCTCCAGGGCCAAACAAATAGAGTCTTTGAAAGAAAAGATTATTTTTTATTGGTATATGTCTGTGCTATTTACATGTTGACCCCAATTGCATTAAATTTATAAAAGAATCTTCTATTTAAGGAGAAGTTGTACTATAGTTTAACTAACTTTGAAATCTCGGTGGCTTGTCACAACAAAGATTTATTTCTCGTTCATTACTTTTTCCTGCTTGGTGGGCAGAGGACTTTCCTGCACATGGCCTCTCAGAGACGAAGGCTGATGGAGGCCATGTCATCTTGTAGTTGTGCTAAATGTAGTCTCTGAGGTCCCTACAGGAGACAAGAAGTGGATGAGGGGGGAATATCTGCTCTAATTGTCCTAACCTGGAAATAAATACATCATTTCTGTTCATAGTCCTTGGAACAGAATGAGTAATAAGATATCAGCCTAACTGCAAGGCTTGGAAAGTTAGCAGAAGGAAAACAGTAGTTGGTTCTCCGCACCTTTACAAACATTAAGTTTAGAAAGTGTACATGCTTTAGAAAGTGCACTAAGGTGTTTACAGACAGAGACAAGGGCCGAGAATTCTATTTTTTTATGTTCATTTTTGACAGAAAGTAAGCAAAGAAGAGAGAGTGCCTGAGTGTGAACATGAGTGGGGGAGGAGCAGAGAGAGGGAGACCCAGAATCTGAAGCAGGCTCCAGGCTGTGAGCTGGCAACACAGAGCCCAACACAGAGCTCGAACCCCAAGATTATGACCTGAGCCAAAGTAGGACACTTAAGCAAATGAGTCACCCAAGCATCCCAAGGGCTTAGAATTTTAAAACATAGTTTGAAGGCAAAATCATAAAGACAAAATAATACACACTAAGCAATAAAAAGTTAAGACAAATTAAAATCATGAAAAATTAGAAAAAAATAAGCTTAGGGAAAAACAATTTGCTTTCCCAAGACTTGTTTTATATTTTTGAGTCAAATGCTTGTATATATGTTTTTTCTTTTTTCTTTTGTTTTTTAGTTTCAGGTATACTACATAGTGATTCAACAGTTCTGTACATCACCCAGAGTTCATCTGGACAAATGCACTCCTTAATTTCCATTATCTCTTTAACCCATCCTCCAATCCCTCCCCTCTAGCAACCATCATTTCTCTATAGTTACGAGTCTTGTTTCTTGGTCTGTCTGTCTCTCTCTTCCCCCTTTGCTCATTTGTCTTGTTTCTTAAATTGTACATATTAGTGAAATCATATAGTGTTTGTCTTTCTCTTACTGGCTTATTTCACTTAGCACGATACTCTAGCTGCTTCCATATCCTTGCAAATGGCAAGATTTTAATCTTTTTGGGGGGGCTGAATAATATTCCAATACGTATCTATACAACATCTTCTTTATCCATTCATCAGTCATTGGACACTTGGGATGCTTCCATAATTTGGCAAGTGTAAATAATTTTGCTATAAATATAGCGATGCGTGTATCACTCTGAATTAGTGTTTTTGTATTCATTAGGTAAATATTCAGTAATGTGATTGCTGGATTGTAGGGTATTCTATTTTTAACTTTTTGAGGAACCTCTGCACTGGTTTGAAGAGTGACTGCACCAGTTTGCATTCCCCTCAACACTGTAAGAGGATTCCCCTTTCTCCACATCCTTGCCAACACCTGTTGTTTTTGTGTTGTTGATTGCATCCATTCTGACAGGTGTGAGGTGATGTCTCCTTGTGGTTTTGATTTGTATTTCCCTGATGAACAGTGGTGATGATCATCTTTTCATGTGTCTGTTTGTATCTAGATGTCTTCTTTGGAGAAATGTCTGTCCATGTCTTAATTGGATTATTTGTTTTTTGGTATTGAATTTTATAAATTCTTTATATATTTTGGACACTAACCCTTTATTAGCTTTGTCATTTGCAACTATCTTCTCTCATTCACCAGGTTGTCTTGTAGCTTTGTTGATTGTTTCCTTCACTGTGCAGAAGCTTTTTATTTTGCTGTAATCCAAATAGTTTATTTTTGCTTTTGTTTCCTTTGTGTCATGAGCCCTATCTAGAAAAATGTTGTTTAGGGCCAATATCAGAGAAATTACTGCCTATTTTCTCTTCTAGGATTTTTATGATTTCAGGTCTCACATTTAGGTTTTTTATCCATTTTGAGTTTATTTGTGTATAGTGTAAGAGTGGTCCAATTTTATTCTTCTGCATTTAGCTGTCTGGTTATCCCAACACCATTTGTTGAAGAGACTTTTACCCATTGTATATTCTTGCCTCCTTTGTTAAAGACTGGCCATATAATTGTGACCATATAATTGTCTACACTCCCATGTTCATAATGGTATTATTTACATATCAAAGACGTGGAAATAATCTGAGTCCATTAATGGATAAATGGACAAAAAAGTTGTGATGCCACATATATGTGGCTTTATGATAAATGAAATAAGTTAGAGAAAGACGAATACTGTAAAATCTCATTTATATGTGGATTATAAAAACAACAAAAACTCCCCCCCAAAATGACAAAAAACAACCTCATAGAAAATGATCAGACAAGTATTTACCAGAGGTTAAGGGTGAGGAAGGGAATTTGAGGAAGGTGAGCAAAAGGTACACATTGTCAGTTACAGGGTAAATAAGTACTAGGGATATAATATACAACATGACAAATACATAGTTAACTTTGTTATATGATATGCAGGAAAGTTTTTAAGAGAGTAAATTCTAAGAGTTCTCATCACAAGGAGAAAAATTTTTTCTTTATATTGTATGTATATGAGATGATAGCAAAACCTGTTGCAATGATTTCACGACATATATAAACCTAATCAACATTAAACTTATAAAGTAATGTATGTCAATTGTTTCTCGATGAAACTAGAAAAAAATGAAAGGTTTAAAAAGGCTCTGTACTATATCATTCAGTTGATATTGCATCCTTAAAAGGGCTACACTAGGGATTGAGAACACATCAGTGGTCTTCAGAGATTAAAGTAGGATAAAAGAACTTGGGGGAATAATGAAACTGTTCCCTATCATGATTGTAGAGATGGCTACCTAATTCTATGCCGTTGAGTCACACACCATACAACCCCTACACCACAAAATGGAATTTTACTGCATACAGATTTTGGAATTTTTAAATATTAAAAAATAATATCATAAAAATATTTTCTATGGAGCAGGAAAGAAATGACATTCGGTATCACTCCCTCCTGAAAAATAAAGGTAAGCTAATTGTAAAAATTTAAGGTGAAATTTAAGACTTTTGCAGGCGAAAGGTGAGGGAAATCTGTGCTTCCAGACCTACCCTGTAAAGAATTTGACATCTTTAGGCCGAAGGATAATGTGCCCAGGTGGAAGTACAAAACTGGAGGAAGAACTGAAGAGCCCTGGGGAGAGTAAAGATGTAGGAAAATATAAAAGAATAATGGATATTTAAAGCCAAAATAACAACAATGTATCATGGAGCTTATAACATGTAAAAATGGAAATCGTAACCCAAAGTGTTGAAGGACTACACTGAGTTAAACTGTTTAAGGTATGTGGAATGTTTGGGAAGAGGTAAAAGTATTAATCTGTGGTAGCTAAGGTAACGAATTTATATTATTATCACAACCTGAAAAGACAAAAGATCTAATGAGAAAGTTAAGAGACCAAATGGAATAACATAAAATTTCATTACTTTCCAAGTAAACAATAAACTTCTGAAATGGTGCTCAGTATTGTCATTCCTTAGGGAAATAAATCCAAAATGAGATATTAGTATATACTCACCTGTTAGAATCACCTGTAGTTATGAAATAAAATGCTCCAAAACTTAGTGGCCTGAAATAATAACCGTAATAATTTTCCCGATTCTTCATCTGGACTGGACTCCCATTGGGCAATTCTGCTCCATGTTGCTTCTGTTGGAACTTCCAAGGTGGCTTCCTCACCCAGCAGGTTCAGCACTTCAGTGGAGATGGCTGGAACATCTAGGGCTCATCTAGTAGTCCATGCTAATGTTTCTCCCTCCTTTCTCCCTTTCCATGTAGTCTCTCTAGCGGCATAGCCAGACATCTTTATACAGTAGATCAGGTCTGTCCGAGCAAGTGTCCCCAAACAATAAGCCCCGATGTGTAAGTGTTTATCAAAGTTTAACTTTTGTCACACTTGCTAATACCCCACTGGCTGAAGTGAATCGCATGGCCAAGACCCAAGTCAATGTGGGAGGAGACTGCACAAGGGTATGAATACTGACATGTGACAGTAGACTATCACACGGCAAGAATGACTAAACTAAAAAACTGGCATGCCAAATGTTGGTAAGGATGTGGAGCAACTAAAGCTTTTACGCTTAATAAATTCTTCCAACTATTTGAGAAAACTTTGGTGGTCTCCATTAAAACATACCTGTGCTATGAGGTATTTCTTCTAGCAAGAGAATTGAGTAAATATCCACAACAAGACTCCTGTGGCATTGTTATTAGCTTCATTCATGAATGTCAAAAACTGGAAACGAATGTCTATCAGCAGGATAATGGGCTAATACATTATAGAGTAGTAATAAAATGGAATAATACACAACAATAAAAAGAAGAAAACCTTGCTACACTGAACAGCGTGGGTGAGTCTCACAGACAAGTTGGTGTACAAAACGAAGCACATTGTATGGTTCAATTTATTTTTTTTTTAATTTTTTTTTCAACGTTTATTTATTTTTGGGACAGAGAGAGACAGAGCATGAACGGGGGAGGGGCAGAGAGAGAGGGAGACACAGAATCAGAAACAGGCTCCAGGCTCTGAGCCATCAGCCCAGAGCCTGATGCGGGGCTCGAACTCACGGACCGCGAGATCGTGACCTGGCTGAAGTCGGACGCTTAACCGACTGCGCCACCCAGGCGCCCCTGTATGGTTCAATTTAAAGGATGATCAACTGTGCTAGATTGAGCACTGAAAAGTCCACATCTGGGAAATTCCTCGGCTCTAGGCAAACTAGGATGGCTAGTCATGCTACATTTGTGTGAAGTTTAAGGACAAGCATAATTAATCCACATTTATAGGAGTCAGAATAGAGTTGCATATTGAGGAGAAAGAGGCAAGAAGGAACTTCCTGCGATGTGGAAACTTTGTATATCCTGAGCTCAATGGTGGTTACATGGGCGTAAACACATGTAAAAATTCACTGCTGCAAATTTAAGATTAGTGTAGTTTATGCACATTGCTATTTGAATGTTAGACCTCAGTAAAAATATAAAGATTAAAACAAACATTTCTACTACTCACTGGCTATGTGATTTTAGCAATTTCTTAAAAGTTTGAGCTTATCTTTCTCACATGAAAAGTGAAGATAAAAATAATTACCTGCTCTGGTGGTTGTGATATTAAATGATATTTATAAAGTGCCTGACAGATAGTATTCATCTAATATTGGGTCACATCTCTACACATCTGAGCCTTTCCCAAGGGAAGACTTTCTGCTTTCAGAATTTAACTTAAGTTCCCACTCTTGAGTCATGCATTAGGTGGTGACAAGTTATCTTCTTGAACAACTTTTCCTCTCGGCAATCACCACCTGTGATGAAAACACAGGACAGGAAGCTATATCCCAGCAGCTAAGAATAATAGCAAGCAATCTCCTGAACTATTTGGCTTGAGGAAAAGATAAAACGTTATTGAGTCACGAGAATGGTTCACCATATCACGATGCTCCATGTTGCTTTTGTTGGAATTGGAACGATGTATTTCCCACTGTTTCCTAAAGAGTCCTGTGAGGTTTTCCTAGGAAACTTGCTGAACAGGAGCCAATTGATGTGAGCTCTTCTTACTGAAAAGAAGGCAGTGGTCTCATTTGGGCAGTGTAAAATGACAGAATGTCTAGTTTTCTTCTCCTACATCAGCAATGGCTTAAGCACAGCTCTCAGAAAGAATGCCTGACTGAAAGGGATTCTTGCAATTCTGAGTGTTGAGCTGCATATCCTAGTGCTTGAACTTGGCAATCCCCCTTCATTCACTTGCTTGTATCCCTTGACGGGAAGAAATGTTGAGGTTCCTCTTCAGTCGAATTCCTAAGCTTCCAGGAGGCCTATAAACCTGACTAGGAATTCTTATGACTTTCGGATACAGTTTGGTAGAGGGACAGGAATACTGCCTGTCCCTGCCATCCAGTCCAGTACAATATTCTATTTGATTCTTCATTTGTCTCTCTTTACATAATTTCTGGGAGAAGTTCACATTATAAGCAAATATATAGAAACATGTTCTTTCACTACAGAGCTCTTCTGAGTACAATTTTCTGGAAATGAGATTTATTCAGAAGACAATTGTAGTTAAGGAATACGTTCCCATATGTTGTTTATAGTGAGGACAATTCTAGTTCCCATGAAACAATGTGGACTTAAAATTAAAAACTTGGGTTTGATTTATATTTAACTCCACTCTCTAGAACTGTGCAAGTTTGGACAAGTTACCTAAATTCTCTGGATCTGAAAATGTGGCATAATAATACCTGCTTGTCAAGATTGCTGGAAAGCATTTATACAGTCATGCAGTGAAAACTTACACAGCACTGTTTGCTGAGTCAATGTTTTATTAATGGCAGATTTCTGCTGTTCATTCTCACTCAAATGGTTCCTCAAAGGTCCACCCTGAGAGCAGATAGTAAGGACGGGAGTTGGAACGATAGTATTCTTAACCTCATCCACACAAAAAGTTTAACTTTTTGTTACATATACAATCCTCAGTTCAGATTATTATTGTTTTGGCCTCCATCCGGTGCTCTACCACTGGGAAAGGCTCTTCACAACACATGCAGGATAAGCCCTTGAATGATAAACAATTGTTAAATAACAAATTAAATAACAAAACCATTAACTGCCTCAAGGAATTAGCTGATCCTTGCCTGTTTCTGAAAAAATCAATACTTTCTCACTAGGTTTCTGAAAGAAGGAACTGAGCTTTACAGAGCATTGAAGACTTTAAGGGCTAGTTGTGGTTTGTTCTGTTTTGTCTTTTTCCTTTTCATTTTTCTGCCTTTGTATCCCTAGGTCTCAAAAAGAAATTCTGCAGATTAGAGATAGTGGCCCAGAGGGAGAACAGCTTGTACATTATGTTGAAATAAATTTCTAATTTATTTTATACAAAGACTTAGCTACAGGTTTTTTAATAGTTTGAATTCCTTTTGTAGCATTTAATCTACTGATTTGATCCTGGAAATGATATAAAATTTAGCTATTTTGAAACTTGTTGCTTGAATTGAAAGCATACTGGAGCATTTATAGACTCTGTCAACTTGGTTTTTTTTAGAATGTTCACCTAATGATTTCAGTGTCAGCCTAATTGCTCAGCTCTTTCCTAGGTGTGGGGGTTCGGAGTGAAGTGGATAGTTGAGAACGAAGAAGTAGACTTTGTGGTGTGATTTCAGGGAATCGGAATCATTAAGGCATCCCCCTTCATATCCTTCATGATGCCTCACATCTATAATTAAACCCCAATTACTTCACTTAAGACCTTGTTTCTTGATGAATAAGCAAATCCCCTCCATTGGCACCTTGGTTCTATCCCTGGGCTCTGGCAAGCAAGCCCTCCCTCAGGTGATGTTGAGTGTCACCTCTCTGGGAGAAGGAATAATTTCCTTTCTCCTAACCTGGTTCCTGAGCATCTTCGTTTTCTTTCTAAGAAAAATTCTTAGCAGGAATTCCAAACATGACCCATTAGCACTCTTTCTAGCCCTGGAAGGAATTGTCTTGTCATATATTAGCCATGTTCTTCCCTTTTGTGACTTAGGAGCATGTATCCACCTAAAATTCCTACCTAAGCCTTTGTCCAAGGAGTGGCCCCTCCTTCAGTTAATGCTTTCCCCCCCTCCTAATTATAAAACGACTTTCATAAAGGAGGGATCTTGCTGGCATAGCACAGATAGTGGACTCTGCACGGTCCAGGTGTAAGCAAAACCTTTGGCTCTCCTGGGTCAGATTCTCATGACTCTTACGTGTTGACAAGGGAGCAAACCATTCGATGGTCCTGCCTGTTTTCTTAACTAGTTTGTTAACTTCCCAGAGCTTTAATTACCTCAGTTTCCCTGGAATTTACCACCATATCCCTGTTACCTCTTGTTGCTTTGCCCTTTCTCCTATACAGCAGAGTCTTCTCTGTCCAGCCCTTCTTCTTTGCTCTCCAGCAACCTGCAACTTGAACATCATTACTACCTTTAATGTAAATGAAGATCTGAAAGCAGATTGCTGCTATGTAATCCCTACCTTGCTATGTCTCAGGGCTGGCCTAGCCCATTGCTACAACTCCTGGGGCTGGAACTGCAGTGGGAATTGTAACCTGAGGCAAAGGTTGAAGAGTAAACAAGTTAAACAATCCAACAGGATTCTAGAAGTAGGAGCCTAAGGGTCTGGAGAAGTGCTGTCCAATAGAACTTTCTGAGATGATGGAAATGTTCTATTACATTCTGTATTGTCCAATATGGTAGCCACCAGCCACATGTGTCTACTGAGCACCTGTGATGTGACTAGGGTAACTGGAGAACTGAGTTTCTCATTTCTTTGCTTTTAATTAATTTAAATAGCCACATGTTAGTAGTGGTACGCATTGTAAAGCTTATGTCTAGAAGGAGATATACTAACTTCCAAAGAGGACAGAAGAAAGACTAGAGCCAGATAGAGATTCTGGAGTGGGAGCCAAGAGGAGATTATACTCAATGGCAAATTAGGCAAGAGTAAAGAGTAAAGGGCCTTTGGAAGAGGTATTACAAGTATTTTTCTAGAAAACTAGTCTTTACTACTTCTGTGACCCAACATTTCTTCCTCAAGAGATCATCAGGCAGCTTTCTCTGAAAAATCATCTAAAGCTCACATACCATGACAATTAGTATTACAGCTTTCACTTTTGCAAATCAACTATATAGCTTTTATTTCAATTACTATTATTTATAGTTTAGAAGTGTTTTTTCATTTTTTTTAATATTTATTTTTGAGAGACAGACACAGCACAAGTGGGGGAGGGGCAGAGAAAGAAAGAGAGACACAGAATCTGAAGCAGGCTCAAGGCTCTGAGCTGTCAGCACAGAGCCCTATGTGGGGCTCGAACCCATGAACTGTGAGATCATGAACTGAGCCAAAGTCAGACTCTCAACCGACCACCCAGGTGCCCCATAAGTGTTTCTGTTTAATACTGCATGTTTCCAAAGAAATTTACAAAGATTTATTATTGATAAATGCTTCTCACCCTTGTTTAGATACTTAAAGGCATTCTTTGTAGACAAATCACCTAGGAATAGATCTGATAAAATGAGTCCAGGGATAGAATCAGACAGGATCTTAAAGGCAGGCCTGGAAGCTACAGTAGCTTATGTTTCCAGGATATAGAAGCTTCTGGGAGAGTAGCAACCTTTATCACCCTATACATTTGCACAAAACAGAATCTATTCAAGATAGATTAATAAGCAGAAAAGGAATTTATTATTTTTTCATTTAACAAGTATTTCACATGCCCAGCACTGTTCTGGGGACTGGAGAGAGAGGAAATATAAAACAGATGTATCCCTGGCCCTCGGGAAGGGAGACAGCAGATGCTTAACAAATGGCAAATCTATAATAAATATATAAATAAAATGATAGGTATTGATACATCCAATAAGAACATAGCAGGAGTGGAGCTCCTGGGTGATGCAGTTAAGTGTCCAACTCTTGATTTAGGCTCAGGTCATAATCTTGTGGTTTGGGAGATCAAGCCCAGTGTCAGCTCTGCACTGACAGCACAGGGTCTGCTTGGGCTTCTCTCTGTCTCTCCCTCTGTCTCTGTCTTTGTCTCCCAAAAATAAATAAACATTTAAAAAAAGGCAGTAATTAAAAAAAAATAGTGCTAGGTTGTAGGGAAAGTACTGTATTTTATTTTGGGTGGTCAGGGAAAGACAAATATTGTCAAATAAGACAATATTTGATTACAGACTAGAAGGAAGTGAGGGCAAGGGCCATGTGCATATGGGAGGAGGACCCTTTGAGACCCAGGAAGTAGAAAGTAAGTGCAAAGACCCTGAGATGAGAGCATGCATGTCATGTTCAAAAAATATCATGGAATGTTAGAAGCACGGGAAGGGGGGACCAGTTAGAAGCCTATTACAGTGGCTCACTGCTGACTGAGGACAGCAAGGCCATGGACCAGGACAGTAGGGGTAGGGAGTAGAGCAGACTGAATGAGTCTGTGGTGATCTTTGGATTTAGGGAGAGAAGGAGAAGGATGAGTCAAGGCTTTGTGTTCATGATTAACATACAGAAGGACTAGGGATTATAGTAGATAAATCATAGCATGAAAGAAAAGCACAAATTTAGGGAATATCAAGATAAGTAATGAACTAATAAATTAGGTTTTTTTTTTTGCATAACTTGCATTTGTGGTACTGGAGGTATTTGGGTACAGGTAGTCAATACATGGGGAAAATGTGTGCCTGAAATCAAGGAGAGAAGTGGTGCTAAGGATACCAGATGTGAAAGTATTGGTAATTGACACCATGGATATGGACGGGTTGGTTTAAGGAAAATGTGTAGTGGGATAAGAAAAGGCAGCAAGGACAGAAATCTAGAGCACACAGCATTTAGAGAGGGTCAGTTTTGTGATTGGGTAGAGAAGTGACCCAAATATTCATTTTCTCCTCACCCTTAACATCCTCTCCACCAACCACAGTGGATAAAGTGCGTTCCTTCGCTTAAGCCAATAGATTGTTAGCAGGCATAACAAATACCACATATGAGCACAAGCTTTAATTAATGTTTGTGGAATGGCTGTTTCTTTTATTTTTGTCCCCCACTATGAGAACAGCATGGACCAGATGGTAGCTAATCATCATGTGTCCTACCCTGCAACCATTATATAATGTGAACAAGAAATAAATAAGTTTTATAAGCCATTGATTTTGGAAGTTGGTTGTTGGTGCAGCCCAAACTGACCAATACTATGATATTAAGGGAGTTGTTGTGGGGAGGGAGACAGGGAGATAGCATAGGGAAGGGGGGGAGTGTCACATAGCAAAGATGTCAAAGATTATGGGAAGTGAAGGAAGGTATTGAATATAGTACGCTGAAAATACATGAATACTACAAGATGCCTGATGTGTATCCAGGATCAGGGCTTAACTTGGCTAGTTAATGAAATTTATTTTGGACCCACCCCCTCTTGGAAATCTAATCCCTCCTTGTTATTTTCCACCCCTTCTGTTTCTTGGTACCCATCAGAAACAGAATCCTTTTCTCTACTCAGCTGTTCTTTGTATTTGGGTCTCCTGGGGATCCAAGAGACTTTGAGCCTAAGTGATGTTTAGATTCTGTGAAAGACAGTGGGTAGGTACTGGTGCCTTTAATTACATAGCATCCTACCCAGAAGGATGTTCTGCTCTTGGTAGAATTCCTTATTACTTATTATTTCTTATTCTTTTGGCTTTATGGGGTCTTTGTTTATATTTAAGATAGCACAAAATCCAGAGTCAACTAAGCTATCTAACATTTTATCTAACCACTTGTAATGAAATGAGTCCTCGAATTCTTTAAGCTGGGCCTAACTTGAGGGTCAATGCCTTGTAACTAACTGCAGAGGACAGTGGTTGCAGATTTAAGCTTTGGGGTTATATTTAGGCTCAGCAAATTCCTAGATTTGTATACTTGGAGATGTTATTTGACTCTCTGTACTTTATTTTACTTTATTTTTAATGGTGAAAAGTAATAATATATTTTGCATAGTGCTTGATAGTAGTTAAATCAAAAATTGCTTAGGAGGCATTTAGCACAGTGATTGGTACATGGTTAGCCCTTAATAAATGTTAGCTATTATAATACTGATAATGCTTTTATTATTTACTGCCCTGTTTCTTAAATTTACTTCTTTGTATATGTAGTGCAAGTCCCATCTTATCTCTAAACTGGGATTTAGCTGTGTTTGGATATGAACTAGCAGGGATGCTGCCAGGAGTCATTGTGAATAAGGATTTTTAGATGAAAGGAGAATGAGAGTGTATATTCCTGTAATGGCAAATGGGTAAAAGAAGATACTTGGCATCTATTCCCTGAGAGTGTTTTGTCATCATAGCCCCTCCTGGCCAAGTCCAGCTGACGCAATTCCAAGAACTGAGGACTGACATCTGGAGAGAGGTGGTTATACTCTAAATCAGTGTAGCTTCTCATGAGGTACTATTCTTACAGGGGATTCTTCTGGACATTAGGGTGCATCAACAGTGTTCACTCAAGAATCTGACCCCTTTAGTGGAAGAGACTTTCTCTATCCTTCCATCTGGAACAGTAGCTCCAACCTAAAGAACGCTCTGCTAGTGATTCCGCACCAACACCTCAGAGCACTTGGGCAGCTTGTAAAGACAGCATCCTTGCCACAAATGCCAGCCTCCTCAGTAGGACTATGGTTGCAGAGGTAAGTCTTGTTTCACCTGGGTTCTCAGGCAATCAGCGCCAGTAATGAGGGGACTCCAGCAGAAGAGTATGAAAAGACTACTTGAGAGTTCCCACAAGACTCCTCAGAGATAAATATGGGTAAGTCTTATGAATTAATGACATTTTACTTCCTATCTAGTATAGCCTAAGGCCGTATAGGACTCAGGTTTGGATCCATGTAGTTGAAGAGAGGGCTGATCTTAAAAACACAACTGTATTCCCTCCTGGCCGATAGGCTGAGTTGCCATTATCTCAAAATTCCCTTCAACTCTTTCAGTGTATGTGTGATATTCCATGTAATGGTTACATCTCTTTATTTCTGGAGTTAAAAATACGTTCCCCAGGGGAGAAACTCATAACTTTTATTAGAAGTAGTGTTGAGTGTGTGAAGATGATAAAAGATTTTCAAAAGGTGATAAGTATGAGAAGCGTGAATATACATATTTGGTTTATGAAGTAGGTTGGAGAGTGGCTGACAGGGCATGGGAAGATGAGAAAGTCACAGAACACAAGTTGAAGCCACGAAGGCCAATTCTGTCAACTTCACAGCTCTGTTCCGACTCTGTATTAACTCTCAGTTTAATTAAGTAGGAATATTCATTCCAGTTCATAGGCACTAGAGAATTTGTCTTTTATTCGAGTGTTAAGCATGTCTAAAGAGTGTGTGTGTGTGTGTGTGTGTGTGTGTGTGTGTGTGTGTGTGTCAAATAATACATCTAGCTGATGTAACAGATAATCTTTGGGACCCAAAATTGTTCAGCATAAAGAATGGAGGGTTAGGGATGCTGGGCTGAACCCAGCTGTGTTTAGTTTGTGTCTTGGAAGGTCGCCCTGTGTGGTGGATATAGAGATGCAGCATTCAGATCCCCCTTCAAAGAAGGACTTAATGCTCCAGCTGTTGGAATGCCTTCAGATGTCATGCTCTTTAGGGACAGCGTCAGCTTTAGAGACAGGCCTGACCCAGCGTCATTTTCTGGAGTGGCCCACATCTAGAAAGTGACTGAAGTAGATACACTAACCATTTCTGCTCAACATTAGCTCACTCTCTTGGGCTTTGTTAGCTCTTGAAATCCCACGAGGTGAGCCACAACTGTCATCAGGCCTGCTTCATAGCTCTGCTTTCCCCCTACCCTCCATTGGTCCCTAGTCATGACCTAACATACACGCAGCTCAGAGTCTGCTTGTTATAGATCCCAACCTGGGAAACTCTGAGAACTGGCTTGCAGCCTGCAGAGAATGAAACAAAGGAGGTCGCCCATGGAAGGTTTGATTTCAAAGGGACACAGGTTCCTTCCACTGATAACATTAGCTAGAACTCTATCACTTGATCAAATACCCCATCTCTTCCTTCTGTGAAGAACCAAAGGTACCCAAAGATATTGGAGGTCTTACCCAAGATGGTACAATTCATTCTGTAATTCAGATCATTGGATTCCTTGCCCGTCTGAGGAAATAGTATGGTTTTATTCTTCCCATGAGAGAAGGAGAACTATTAACTGTCTGTGTCTTTTGTCTTTGTTTCAGCAAAGTTCAGAAACATTCAGAAATAAATTATAGCAAGTGTGTAATCCCTTACAGAATACATTTCTTTATTTTGTTTTCCACTGTGTCATGACCTGCTCTTCTAATTTATCTTCGCCCTGAACTGTTTTTTTCCCCCTTTTCAGTTGTATTTTATCATGTTATTGTGTTTCTGTTGCAAATCACCTAAAATTCTTTTTTTAGAATGAGTCAGGGTGTATGTAAATAAGTGAATAAATACATAGAAGCATGATTCAGTATTCTTTATACCAGAGCATCCTATTACAAACCCTTCCATTACAGTTGGGCATCATTACAGGAACATTTCCATCTCATTATAAAATGAATTGACTAAACATACAGAAGGTCTGCTTTGAATAAACATTTTGTGCAAGGCACCTGTTAAATAGCTAGTGTCTATTAGAACTTCTCATTTCCAGACGGGAAATGGCAATGCATTTTATGAGTTATGATTCATTCGTAAAATTTCCCTTAAGAGCGAGTACCTATCCGGCAGATAAAGTTTAATCATCCTCTAAGGAACTTTATTTTTTTGGCAGCTACTCCGGTTATGTTACAATCCTCCATGTTATGGTTGATAATACTTGGGTTTAGAGAGGTCGTTGCTCATAGCTCCACACCTAGGGAGCAGGAGGATTGTCCTCTTGGGCTATTTTTTTTCCATTAAACTCTCTAATTTAGGGGGGGGGGGGACCAGCCTCAATATAGGATTTCAGTGCCATTTTTAAAAATTTCGTAGCCAGTGTCTGTGCATTTCCATTCTAACATGCTTTGATATACTATCCGTCATCCAGGCATTCCTCTTGAATTGTGTGCTCTGACATCTGAAACATTTATGACTACAGCTGCTTCTCTCTTCTCTTCCTATTGTCCTATGAATCTTGTTCCCTCAAAATTCTGCCCCACTTTGCCCTCTCTAGTGATAACTTCAAGCCCACACCCTGTGATCTTCTTCATGGCCCACTCTTAAGGCAGGCAATGGATCTCGTCCGATTCAGCTCTCTAAATTTGTTTGTTTGTTTTGTATGTGTGCTGCCCAGTGATAAGAGCCCCAAAAGTACCTTAGAGGGCCCTAAAAAAGGTGCAGAACCTTCTGCAGCTAAACTCAACCTTGAGGTTCAGAGATCTCATCCGAGGTGAACTGTTCCCTGACAAGCTTTTGGTGTATAACGCTTCCTTATCTTTCAGGGGCAGCATGTATTTCCCCGGAATTTGGCTCTTGGGCTTTTTAGTTGTTGTTGTTGTTGTTGTTGTTGTTGTTGTTGTTGTTGTTGTTTTTAATCATTATATTATTATATTTAAAACCATATGTCTGGGAGACCTCAAACTCTAGCTGGGCATTGATGTATAGATCTCTACTCCCAGTAGTAGGAATTCAGCTCTGGAGTCCACCGAGAAGTCATTTCTGTGGGGTGATTTGTAGCTTTCTAAAACTTATAATTGCGCATGGTGTATCAGCCCTGCCTGCCTGTCAAAGATAGCTCACTTCTTCCATGTGATGCAGATACTGTTTTCAACATAGCTATGGTTGCAGTTCCCTAAGTAATTTTTTCCCATTGAACCAAATATTGCTTCCTTCATTCACTGCCTTGCCATTCATGTATTTATTTATTCAGCAAAAGTTTTTGAGGATCTACTAAGAGCCAAGTGCTAGAATGTAAACTCCATGATGTCAGGGGCCCTGCCAGTTAATTATGGCTACCTCCCCAAGGCTTACTCCAATGACTATCACTGAATAAATATTTAGTAAATTTTATATAGTACTGGTTGTGGCAGAGACTGTTAGTTGCCTACACCAGCATCCCTTCTCTCCTTCCTTGTTAGCTATCACAAGTCTGATTTTGAGCTAAGTACACTATCACTTATCCCTTCTCACAGCTAATACTGGTCTTATGGTTTTGTTCAAGCCTGTGGCATTCAGAATACTTGTAGTGGGGGCAGAGAAACTGCTCAAATGGAGTTGGCTTGGCTGTAAAGAGTTGTGTTTACCAATCCCTTTACCACCCCCACCCCCCTTCTAGTTTGTAATATAGGGTTTTCCCACTATTGTGACTGAGGAGTAATTTACCTGGAGGAAGGTGTATAAATCTTAATCAGGTAGGTTAATGGAATTTTACATGTACATATACTTATGAAACCATTACCCAGATGAAAATGTAAAATATTCCCAGAACCCCAGAAAGCTCCATTAGGACCATCCCAGTCAATATACTTCCCAGAGATAATCTCTGTCACCATAGATTAGTTTTGCCTAATTTTGAATTTCGTGTAAGTGGAATCACATGGTCAACAGACAGGTTCCCATTGGAAGATAGAAACTGTACCAGTAATTGTACCAGAAAAAAATTAATACAATGAATTATTAATGATTAAAAGGTAGATAACCATGAAAATTGGTAAAAGAAGACTCTTTTAACAATATAACTTTAACAATATGAAATACTAGTACAAAAATAGCAAATGTAGGTGGCAGCTACTGCTTCTGGGGCTTAGAGTGATCAAGGCAGACGATAGGAATTTAAAGGCTCCACCCTCACCCCTGGGGCTTGGACATGGAGAGGCTCTCACTCCTGCTGGAAGTAACTGTCTCCCTCCTAGTGGAGGACACAGGCCTGTGTGGGTCTGCAAGGGCTGCCAGTATGAGTGCTACCAGGCTACCCATGCCAGTCTGCCAGCTACATGCATGTTCAAAACAGTACTCTAGAACTAGGAGGCAAAGCGCTGCAGTATTCCCACAGAGCCATTTACTGATAAGGCCAATACTGAATGAACTGGCAAAGGTGAATATCAGTAGGGGTAAGCACCACTCTTGGAAAGCTGATTTGGAGCTTAGAGACAATAAATTGACAACTGCCACATATAATATATGATCTCTGGTGTTTGTTTTCTTTCATTAATAGTTATATGCATACTGGATTTGGCAGCTTAAGCCCTCACAGCCCTCCAAAAACATGATGGAGCCTTAAGAGTCGAAGCCATATAGTAGGATGGTGAACAACATGTTAAGAAGCCCGAGTCTCTTATGATAGCTGTAAAGCTGCCACACCACTCTGGGATTTCTCAAATTTGATGGCAGTAATTTTTAATGTGAGAGGGAAAGAATACTTTCCCTTATTTACCCTATGTGATCATTTCCCCCTGATACGTGTGGTGCAATCAAATGATAACTAATACACCTGCCTCAAACTGTTCACAGGCCACCAGAGATCGTCATGTAAACAATACCGTTATCAGGATGAGAAAGATGAGTGAAAGAACTAGAATTGGTTCTTTCCTTTGTGCCAAGGCCCCATGCTAGAAACTTGGGATACTGGGGATATTCAGATCTTTGTATCATTTCATTTTGTGTCTAAGTATCCTATCTGACATCACAGATAAACTTGGGGTCTAGGTTTTGTGACTTCTAGTTTAATGCTTTATTATTTAATAACCCAGATGTCTGCTCTGATCACCTGGCCTCCGAAGAACAAAATCAGGTTTCTTAAATGTGCAGTTTGGCCCTTCCCCTCTTCCCCTCAAAGTCTAAAACCTTCCCTAAAATCTCTGTCAGTTTGACAGTTGGTGATGACGAAAGGGGAAAGTGGCTGTGTATTGCGTTTAAGTTCTTACAATTACCTCTGGTTAGGAACTGCTTCTTCAGTTCTTGGATCAGTCTTCGGTCTTACTAGTTCATGTACTAATTTTCATACTGTATCAGTTCAGGTATGAAACTCAACATTCATCAATTTCTATAAAAATACCTACTCACACAAATCAGTACTTACGTTTAACACTCTTTATTGAGGCATAACCAACACTAGCCCAAGTAATCACTATTTTCGTAAATTTTTTTATTAAGTCTATTGAAAATATGATATATTTAGATGGTTCTAAACAATGTCAAAGTGAGAAATGGTGGGTGCCTGGGTGACTCAGTTGGTTGAGTGTCTGACTTTGGCTCAGGTCATGATCTCGTGGTCCATGAGTTCGAGCCCCACGTCGGGTTCTGTGCTGACAGCTCAGAGCCTGGAGCCTGCTTCAGATTCGGTGCCTCCCTCTCTCTCTGCCCCTCACCCAGTCAGGCTGTCTCTGTCAAAAATTAATAAACATTAAAAAAAGTGAGAAATGATAAATAGACCACCCGATTTTCTATTGGGTTGCTGATCCTTGTTGATTGGTAGAAGCTCTTACTTAATATGTTAAATGAGCCCTTTGTGATAAGGTTGCAAATCTGTTTTCTCAATGTATCCTTTTCCTTTTGGCTTTTCTTAAAGTGAGTAAATGAGTATTTCTAAATTTTTATGGTCACATTTTTCAATCTTTTATTTTCTTTTAAGTCTTAAGAATATTGTCTCTTTTTTTTTTTTAAGATTTATTTATTTTGAGAGAGAAAATGCATGCTTGTGCAGGAGGCGGGGAGTGGCAGAGAGACAGGGAAAGGGAGAGAATCCAAGCAGTCCCTGCACTGTCAGCACAGAGCCCAACGGGAGGCTCGAACCCACAAACAGTGAGATCATGACCTGAGGTAAAACCAAGGGTCGGATGCTTAACCAACTGAGCCACCCAGGCACCCCTCACATAGAATAGTATATTTTAATTAGAGCTAATGCTATATAATGAATTCTTAATGATTAAAAGGTAGTTAACCACTAAAATTGGTAACAGAAGCTTCTTTTAACAATATAAAATAGAAAATTCCAGTACAAAAATAGAAAATATAGGTGGCAGCTATTACTTTCGGGGCTTAGTATGATGATGATGATGATCTGAATATCCCTATGATACTTCATGGTTATAAATAATTCTCTAAGTTTTTTTTCCCCTAGTAATTTTAGACCTTCTTTTTTACATATACATTTAAACCATTGATTTATTTTTGTATAAAGTGTTGTTGGTTCAGATCCAGTTTATATTTTCCAATTATCCCATTACCATGTAATTCTTAATATTTCCCCCATTGATTTGAGATACCACTTTTATTATTTATTGAATTACTACTTACATTTGTTTGTATTAGAGGATTTGTCTTTGTTCACCTCTGTGTATTCTTGAACCTGTATCATGTTGCAATAACTAAGTTTCACATGTTTAAATAACCGATAGAGCTAATTCTCTTCATTACTCTTATTTTTCATAATGTTTCCATTCTTGGTTTCTTGATATTTTCATATGATGTTATAATCACCTTATCTAGTGCGAGGACAAAATCCTGTGGTTATTTTTATTGGAATCATATTGGATCTACAGACTCACTGTACAGAATTTAAACACTTTTGATGTCAAGTCTTCCTAAACCACACAACATGCTTTTCCATTTTTTGTGACTTGTGTTGTCCTTCAGGAATGTTTTATAGTTTTGTTTCCATAGATCTTAATATATTTATTGTTTTTCAGTTGATTCTCTTGAGTATCTCAGTGTATTTCATGTTATCTCTAATAGTAACTTTGCATCCTCTTTTAAATATCCAGCCCCAGAGGCACAGGGTGGCTTAGTCGGTCAAGCATCCAACTTTGGCTCTGGTTGTGATCTCGTAGTTCCTTAAGTTGAAGTCCCACCTCTGGCCCTCCACTGAAGGCTTGGAGGCTGGAGCGTGCTTCAGAGTCTGTCTCCCTGGCTCTCTGCCCCTCTCCCGCTCTCTTTCTGTCTCTCTGTCTCTCTCAAAACTTAAACATTAAAATTTTTTTGACGAGTTGATGTTGAAACTCCTGCACTACACTTATATTGCCTTCCATCCATACCAGCTTTCTTTTTGTTCCTCAAATATACCAACTTCTCACTTCTTAGAGCCCCAGAATACTTGTGTTGTCTCCAGATTTTTACCTAGCTTTCTCTTCGCTGTCATTCAGCTTAAATATCTCTATACAAGCCTTCCTTGACCAACAGTCAAGAAAATTTCTTTACAGAACTGACCACTTCTAGTAATTTAAAAATAGATTTGATGGGAATGACTTTTTCTGTTGTTATTTACTAGTGAATCTGTAATGCCTAGAAAAATTCAGGGTTGGTTGAATTAAATTCTTTTTTTTTTTTGAATTAAATTCTTAATAGCCATTGTTTCCCTCAGCCCCTATACATTTCCCCCTGTTTTGATATCACATCACACTCCTGGCCCTCAGCCCCTAGGTTTAGGAAAATCTCCTAACAAGTAGAAAGCCATTCTAGCTCAAACAAGAGGAAGAAATGAGGCCTGGTGTGCAAGGTCTTGTGGGAGTTCCTCCACTCCTGCTAGGTAATGTCCAAATGTTTGATATGTCACATTACCTACAACTGGGAAGGGAGCCTGCCACAGCCTTCGTCCCAGAGTCAGCAAGTTCCTTCTCCTCTTCCAAACAAACTACCTTGAGGAAAGATACAATTTATTGGTGAACATAGCTTGACTGTGCGGAGGGTAGTTCACAAGCTCAAAGGAGGAGCTCCAGGGTCCGGAGCCCCTGGGTCTAGAACAGGACCTCATACCACCAGACCTTTCTTCTCTCCTTCATGCAGCTTTTTGTTAGTCTGGCCCTGCTCAACTTTATTCTGCACAAAGGCTTCTCCAGGTCACTGGGAAGATACAGTCTGGCTGCCTGTTGGTCAAAGTAACAGCAGCTTAAATAGAGCTTCCTTTTCCAAAGGTTTTGTTAAAGGGAAAAACTTTTTTTGGCCCTTCATGGATCATGTGTCCACTCCTCAACTAACCACCACATACCCAAGAACGAATGGGGAACTCTGACTGGCCAGGCTCTGTTCCTTTGGTGATGGGAGTGCTTATTTCCAAAGTTGCTGCGGGTTGGGTTGGGGAGTAACGCGTGGACAGGCAGAAAAGTAGCTACAAAATTCCCCCATAAACACTTATTTAAAAAGCCACTGGAATTGGAAACTTTCACTTTGTGTGTGTTATTTAAAAGATGGCCTACATAAGAACCAAATTACGTAAGAAAAGACATTCAACTAAGTAATGATGGTTGCAGTTTGTGTTTTGATATGCTTGAGTTTATTTTAGCACTTTTTTGTTGTTGTTGTTCCTGTTATTTGAGAATCTAACATAGGTTTTCAGTATTGTTTGTCTTTACTCAAATTTTGTTACTCTATTGTTATAGTTCAGAATCCCGATTGTTTTCAATTCACTGACTCAGTAATCATGGGTTTATTTCTGGGCTCTCTATCCTGTTCTGTTAATATAAGTGTCTTTTTCTTTTGATTAGTACAGCTTTGTAGTGTATCTTGAAATCTGGAATTGTGGTACTTTGAGTTTTTTCCTCATTCATGATTGCTTTGGCTATTTGGGATCTTTTGTGGTTCTAGTATTTTAGTATTATTCTAGTTTTGTGAAAAATTCTGTTGGTGCTGATAGAGATATTCCACTGAATTTATAGATTGCTTTGGGTAACATGGACATTTTAATAATATTAATTCTTCGAACCTATGCATATATAAACCTGTCTAATCACTATGTTGTACACCTGAAACTAATGTAAACTTGTGTGTCAAATGTACTTAAAAAAAAAAAGTCCCGGGGCACCTGGGTGGCTCAGTCGGTTGAGCGTCTGACTTCGGCTCAGGTCATGATCTCAAGGTTCATGAGTTCAAGCCCCACGTCGGGCTCTGTGCTGACAGCTCAAAACCTGGAGCCTGCTTCAGGTTCTGTGTCTCCCTCTCGCTCTCTCTGCCCCTCCCCAGCTTGCACTCTGTCTCTCCCTCTCTCAAAAATAAATAAACATTAAAAAAAAGGTTTTTTTAAATCCCAATTGTTTAACCTATTCCTCTCTGAGAAGGATTAGTTTTGTATAGTTGAAATCTTGTGACCTTTTAACTCTCATCAGGAGCTGCAAGACTATGCCAGCCTGATGGTAACTTATGGTGTGAGTTATGAAGAAGTGTATTAATCAGTCTCTTTGCTTAGAACCCAGCTTTGGAACCACACCATAGATGAAAACTCACATGAAGTTTCTAATATGTAATTGAGGAAAGATGTGGCTAGACTTGGAGTCCACAGGAACTGGGTTCTACTGCAGACTCCATCCATTATTCTTTTTTTAAATTTTTTTTTCAACGTTTATTTATTTTTGGGACAGAGAGAGACAGAGCATGAACAGGGGAGGGGCAGAGAGAGAGGGAGACACAGAATCCGAAACAGGCTCCAGGCTCTGAGCCATCAGCCCAGAGCCCGACGCGGGGCTCGAACTCACGGACCGTGAGATCGTGACCTGGCTGAAGTCGGATGCTTAACCGACTGCGCCACCCAGGCGCCCCATCCATCCATTATTCTTTATAAAACTTCTGGAAAGTACATGAACTTCTCAGACTCTCATCTGTCTTTATGGTACAAGTGAAGATTTTATTGCTGATTTCACAGAACTGTGAAAATGATATGTATGTAAATTCGCTCTATAAGTTGCAAAGCACTGTATATATATTTAAATACTTATAATCAAGCTGCCTTAAATCTTTCAAGTAACAAAATAGGTGAGGATAAATACCATTATTATGAACAAATAAAGTCCTAAAAAATTCCACTGCATTTATAATCAGAACCTTTTTTTTTGAACCATTCATTTTCTGACATAGCCACAGATTCTTTCCACATTCCCCATTTCATATATCTAGAACTTGTTCTCTCTGAAAGTATTTCCTTGAAGAAAAAACATTCCATGTACATTTTAGAATACTACTGCAATGTCTGCCATAAAGCAGGGTACCTAGAAGGCACTCCATAAATGCATGTAATATTAAGATATAGGGTTGAATCATAGGGCAAGTGAAAATGGGGTTCGAGGCATTTGAGGAGAGGAAGTCTGGAAGCAGCACTGGAACTGGATCCTTTGGTTCTTGAAGTCATAAGTCTGAAAGCAAGTTTAAATAGGATGTTAGAGATCTCGAATAGGCTTCCCTTTGTGAGTCCTGCCATATACCCTTTCCTTCAGGCTTCTGACAGACCTAGAATAAACATAGACAACTGGGTGAAGCAGGGGAAAGAATGAAGTTTCCAGGGCTTTTTGGAGTGACCGGAGTAGGGAATGCATTGGGGCTTCCTTCACACCAAACCCTTAGAAACCTCACAGCCTTGGTTTTCAGTCTAGTTTTGTGTAGTTAAACTGGACTGGCCCCACTGGTTGGTACTGCCTGAAAGAATTAGCTGCATCTGAGGTTCTCCAGGACATATTAGTTTCCTATTGCTGCCATAACAAATTAACTCAAAAAATTAACACACGCTTAGTGGCTTCAACCACACAGATTTCTTACCTTATAGTTCTGGAAGTTAGAAGACTAAAATCAGTCTCCATGGCCTAAAAGCAAGGTGTTGGCAAGGCTCGTTCCTTCTGGAAACTCTAGGGCAGAATCCGTGTCCTTGCTTTTCTTTTTTTTTTTTTTTAGCCCCTAGGGGCTCCTCACATTTCTTGCCACCCCACATCTCCCTCTGCTACTATCATCACATCCCCTTCTCTCTTTGAATCACTTGTTCACTCTTAGACCCATGTGATTACATTGAGTACACCCAGATAATCCTAGATAATTTCTCTATCTCAAGATCTTTGTCTTAATCACACTTGGAGAGTCCCTTTTGTCCTGTAAAATAACATTCACAGGTTCTTGGGATTAAGACTTGGAATTTTGGGCTCAAAAAAAAAAAAAATGGCTCCTCCTACAACAGAGGTCTAAGAACTCAAGAGAGAAGGACCCAGGTGCTGCTTGAGGTTTAATGTAGTGACCCTTATTTCTTATGGTCCAATAGTTGTCAGGCTTTCCTCCAAGTCTTACTGATCACATTAGCTACTTGCCCTGAGGGGCAAGTCCAGGTGTTGGTGAAGACAGGATCTGTGAAAGAGCTCTCTATTGCTCCCTCTGAGTAAAAAGACATTTGTCTCCTCAGGCAAATGCAGTACCTGGAGATGATTCCCTTGGAGAATGAGGGAAGGAGAGGCTGCATCATCCCATGTTTGCCTAGTTGTTTCATCTTTGAAGAGTCAACTTCGAAAGTGGATAGACATACATACACAAAATGAAGACACTGAGCCACAGAGCACTTCCCACTTCATTATCTTACTTCCTCCCTCCCTCCAACCACCTTCTGCTTTCTCTCTGTAGCAAATCCCAGGGGGAGAACTAGATAAAGAAGGAAAGAATTAGCAACAAAGCTCCAAATAACAAGCAGCAGGGAGGAGATGCAAGGAAGAGATAGAAAAAGAAGAATTATCTAGGGGAGAAGTAGAGAAAAGAGAAATTCAAAGCTCCAGAGCAGTGCTGTCCAATAGAAATATATTGTGAGCCACACATGTGAGCTTTGCATGGTATTTTAAGTTTTCTAATAGGCATACGTAAGAAGTGAGAAGAAACCAACATGTTATTTTAATATGCCATCGACATAGATACTTGTTAATGAATTACTTTACTTCTCCTGTGCTAAATACTTAGAATTTGATGTGTATTTTATATTTTCAGAATATATCAATTGGGTTTCACCACAGGTCAAATGCTCAAAGGCCACACATGACTAGTGGCAGCTTTATTGGACAACATAGCCATAGGAGACTCCACTTCTCTTTTGATTCAGTTTTCACGGAGGTAAATTAATTCCTCAGAAAAAGCAATGTGGATTGATGAACTTTTGACTAAGAATGTTAAAAAGAAACTAGCATTCTAATTGTGATTTCCTCTGCAATCTACTATGTAGATCATCTCTAAGTCTCCTGTGAAGAAAGATACTCATGATACTTGAGTTTCACATTTCTGGCAGTGAAATCAGCTGCCATGACAATAGATTCTCAAAAGCATTTTGCACTTCCTGAAAACAGATGTTGCATTAGGTATACTTAGTAGGTGAATCTGTTCATTGTATTCTCTTGTTAAATACAATGTTACTGGTAATACCTCCTGTAAGTTTCAGTACTTGATACTGGTTACGCTACTTTATGTTGACTAAAGACATAAAGACTAAGAAAGGAGACTTAATGTGTTGCTACACAGATTCTCATGGAAGTGAGGAACAGAATAAATACCAAGAGTTTTTTTTTTCTTGTACTACTATATTCACATTTTCTATGTAGTGCCTCATTTTGTCTTGTCTTACTTGCCCTGTTTATCTACCAGTCATGGCCTAAAATTTTAATTGTGGTGTAGCTGGCTGTCGCCATATTAAAGAGACATAAAAACAGACCACAGGTCAGTCAGCCAGACATTGTTCTCTTAGGTGATGCCCACTAAAGCAAAATGAAGGTGCCAAGCAGTTATCTGGTGAGCGAGATCAGTATAGACAGTGAAATAAGATTATTCATTCCTCGCTACTCAATCTTCTTCCATTATGGGACCAAAATCACCAGGGAAAGTTGCAAAATCTTCACTTCATGCTATTCCTATAGGTTCTGTGTTGGCAGGGCTCACTTTCTTAGGGCTTGAAGACTCTCCTTTGTCTTTACTGTGTCCCAGCACCTCTTGGCATCTATATATATAAATGTATGTCTTGTCTTGTGCACAATTGTGCAGTCAGTGACAGCACAATATCTTGATTGTAAACTATATAAGTTTTGCAGAATTGCAGGTAAGGCCTCAAACTGAGGATCAAAACTGGTACATGTGTCTTTAATACGACTGGTCAGTGGCTGCCACCTCACACCTTTGGTAAGTGGTGGCACCTCCTTACCACCTCTGGTAAGACTGCTCCAGTGAGAGCTTCCTAGGTCCCAGGAGCAGGGCTGCTATGTGCTGAAGCAGCTTGTATGGAGCACAACTCTAGGTGCTCAGCTCATATTGGAGATATTTGTTATTATTCCTCTTCCTTTCTGTGGGGAAGTAGGGATGCTTGTTATGTATCCTCTGAAGTCTGGGGGTATGGTTGACCAAGACACTGGGCCTACTTCTAGATTGGACATTTCCAAAGGTGAAAGACCTATTGTGTCCCAGTATTCTTCAGGCTTCCTGGGTCTGTGCTGTCCTATTCTTAAGAAGAAAGGGGAGTCAACTTCTACTCATTCCAGTTCTCTGGTCTCTCGTGAGAATATGTAAAAGGGAATCTATCAATTCCAGGATCCACACAGAGGCTGGAGGAGAGGTGGTAATCTTGAAGCTGTCCTGGTTGCTGATGGGTAAAATGAAGGACCATATCATCAGGTGAAGCCTTGAGGGTGGGCCCCCATGTTGGAATTGAAGGGAATCATAGTGGTCCCTCTGGAAAAGATTCTTAGGAATGGAAGGAGGTTTAACATGACCCTCGGAAAACTGTATGCAACATTTATGTGGAAGCCAACACTCCAACAAAGTCCTTAATATCTCAACCAGCCAGGGCACCTTTCCAAGTACCAAACATTGGCAGTTCTGGGAGTGAATATGTTAAGTGTTGCATCAATCAAGGTTCTCCAGAAAGAAATAATAATATATATGTATGTGTATGCATACCACATCTATAAGATGTCTTCACAGCTATAACTAGACTAATGTTTAACCAAATGGGCATCATATCCTAACCAAGTTGACACACAAAATTAACCATCACAAGAGGTAATCATTGAAAAAAAACATATTTATAAGCTAACATGTTGAGACTCCTTGATAAACTGGTTACATATTTTATAGGAGAAGTAGGAAGTAGACAATGACAGAGATGCAAAGTGCTGACTTCCCTAAACAAAGCTACTCTGGTGGCCTATAGGTGCATGTAATTTGTATGTTTGCATATATGTGAAACAAGTTATGAGGAGGAATTATGTGTTTTTCTTTCCTGTGGCTGTTTCCTCTGGAGACATAACAAAGCTGTGTAGATGCATTAAGTGTCTGGGTGTTGTAGGTCCTGTTTGCTAACCTGATTCCTACTCAGGTGTAGGATGGAGCACTTTGAGTGGGACTATAGGTCACTGAAATCCTAGTTAAATTGTGATGATGATGATGGTGACTGGGAAAACAGTACCTGGGGAAACAAAAAGATCTTTATCTGAACCCAGATAATGTAGGGTTTTACTTATGAAAACAAAGAGAAGTAGCAGCAATATAATCAGACTTTTTATTGTAATATTGAGGGTATAAGACCTAATTTTGATACTAAGTTGTAGAGTATTGCATGACACAAGTGCATTTGTGAAAAAAATATTATATTTGTGTGTGTGTGTTTGTGAGTACCTATGTGAAAAAGAGATTAACCCTCAGGTTAAACTAAACAGCTTCCCAGTCTGGGATTCCCTCTCTCCTTAAATTTGGGATTAGAGTGCTTCTTATAGCCACTATTGTGTGCACATACTTTAATGACTTCCTGCTATGTGTTACTTCACTCCATCACTGTTATTTCATTAATGTCCAAGTGAGTTCTTCTAATTTTGTGTGAATTTAATCTCTGGTTTGTTTATAGTCTTCAGTGGCTGTTCACAAAGGATAGTTCACAAAGCACCCCCTAATTATGTAGATCTCGAAAGCCAAATTTAGAAAACAAGGCTAAATGTATTCCTTAAAATTATTTTAAGGAATAATCAAATAATATTATTATTTAATTATTAATTATTAATACTTTAATTATTAATAATTACAATTATTAATTATGAAAGATTGCCGACTTCACCCCTCCAATCCAGAGACCACCCAGGAAGGAGGCTGTAATATGATCATCCTTTTTTGATGTATTTATACCTAAGCATTCTCTTACCCTTTAATTCAAGAAATTATTTTGAGACTCCTATTATGGAGCTTTAAGCAAACAGCAATGATAGTATACAAAGGTAAGATAAAGCAAACAATTAGAACTAATTCTGACAATTGAAATAACGTATCAAGAAATGTGTTTGATATTAAAAAAATCTTTAATGCTATATTGCCAGCAATCTTATTTGATTCCCTTTTATTTTTATTTCATTAGGTAAGTCATGAAAAGCTGTCAGGTTTTGTATTTCTAAGGAAAAGCCCATTTGGGAATTAATTGCAAATACCTGTTCAGTACCAGTTAGCTGCCAACTCTTATTCTTGGTTTTGAGGGAAAGTTGGAGGGAGGGGAGGGAGCCATAAAAGAAAACAAAACAAAAAGCTGTAAGACAAAGAAACTTGTTTGAAATACATATCTCACCATGCCAACACATTTCATAATATAAACAGGAGATAAAAATCATAAGAACAGTAGGAGTTTAAAGGGGAAGATCAACAACACATAGCATGAAAGACAATTTTGTGTAAGAAGTTTAAACTAGAATATATGGATGGTGCAGAGTGAGAAAGATTTTCATAGGTATGGAAGAGGAGGGCTAGGATTCAACAAAGAGGCAAGAACCACATGTGCAAGGCTCAAAAAAGAGGGAACTCTTTGTGGATGGGTGTACGGTCAGAGGAAAGGTTGCCTTGTCTAAAGTTGAAGCTTCCTGTTGAGGAGAAGTAGCAAACAGATGGGGTGAGAGATAAAATGTAATGGGCCTATTGCAATAGCAATAGCACTCGTTAATGAGGAGCATTTAAAAGAAGAGAGAAAAATCCAGGGCTTGATAAAATAAAAGGGTCATTGAGAAAGGGTAGAGACGTGTTATCTTGGAACATGCAAGGACGGGGTGGTTCTTTGCTGTTGGCCAAAACACAAAAAGTTGAGTGTTATTTTAACTGTTTTCAGGGAGCACAGGGTTCAAAGTTGAGTATTGTTGATGCTAAGGCACTGTAGATTTGGGGGTTCTCACAAGGCAGATGGAGAAAGTTACAGTTGAAAGAGGGTGTAACAGAGAAGCACAAAGTCCACATGATAAAGGTGGTGTTGAAAAAAAAATGCAGGCTATCCCACATTTGGTCCTGACACCAGATAGGATAGGATAGGATAGGATAGGATAGGATAGGATAGGATAGGATAGGATAGGATAGTGTGGATAGGTAGGTAGATGGCATAGAAAGTAGTCATTAAATCCAAAGTGAGTGGGGAAGACAGGGAGGCAGTAAAGTTTGATAGGATGAGTGCTGAATTGGATATAACTGAGAGAACGGGTGGGTAAAGTTGATGTCTAGCTGCAAGAAAAGAAGGGAGGGTAAGTTGATAAAGCAGGTGCATGGAAAAGGAGAAAGAAGGTAATTTGTTTTGGGAAATAACCAAAAATCTATGAAAAGAAGCAACTGAACAAAAATACAGTTCAATCAGATTTTCTCAATCTACTTTGAGATTCTGATGCTATGTAGTGTTTAGTAGGAAAATGATTGACGCTTAATAATGGTGCTTGTGTCACCAAAAATTGGAATTCTTTTGTTAACTGTAATTCATGTAGTTGTCAAAGACTAAAGTGAAGAATATGGGCCATGTGAGTTACAGTGAAGATATTTGAAGTAGTGAAAGGCTTGCTCTAGACTTGGAATCAGGTATTGTATCTTGCTTATGAGTTGTGCGTTCTTGGGCAAACCGCTTAACCTCTCTGAGTGAGCTTCTGTGTCTTGAAAAGAGGAATAGTATCTTTTCTGTCAATGAGAAAGAATGACATACTAAACTAATCTTCATAACATAAGTACTAGGCAAATGCAAATCTTTTATTTTTTACTTATTAACTTTGCATTTACTGCCAGAAGGAATTTAGGACAGCCAACTTGAAAGATAAACATATATAAAAGTCATGGTAGCTTCTGTTTCTCAAACATTCACTACGTGCCACTGTGCTACCTACTTTGTATACATTATTCTCATAGTAATCCTGCAGATATTATTTTTATCACAATGTTCCAGTAGGAAATTGAGGTAAGAGAGGGAATGAAAAAGTCACACAGCAATGGTAAAGCCAGAATATAAACCCATATCTGTCCTTAAAGATTGAGCTCTAAACATTGTACCCAACCGCCTTTCAGAAATCAAATAGAAAAATCCAAGTATAGCAGGAATTACATGAAAATCATACCAGGTATAAGGTTATACAAATTTTCACAACTTAGAGTCCTGTACGTTTGTTATCAGCAAGATACAAAGTAGGCTGTGGATATTACATGGGGAAGAACATATGATTAGTTACACAATTTGTGGTGTCAAGATAAAGTCAAAACATGACAAAAAAACAATTATTGTAATAACACCAGAAAGAAATGTCTCCAAAGAGTTCACACCATGCTCAATATACATCATCTTCAGTAATATCCTTAACATAGACAAAACGGTGAGTATCAGATAAAAAAAAGTAGTATCATTGCATATGTAACAGGATGTTAAAATTAATTTGAACCAAGACATAAAAATAAATTGGATAAGAATTTTCAAAGCTACATCATATTTGCACACATATTACACCAGTTTGAATTCCCAGCCATATCAATTATATAAAGGGTTGTCGAGTATAGAAAGGGATTAGTAGAGGTGTATCTTTGAAAGATCTGTTAAAATGCTATGAGTCCCACCTCCACCCCTGGGGGATAGGAGGATGGTGGGGGTGTCCCCTGTTTCACCTTAAGCCTAGTGACAAGTTATTTTTTAGTGTAAGCGGATTAATTCTTACCTGACTGAACTTTACCCTGAATTTTTCTCTCTGGGAATTTGACGTGGAGCCTAGGGAAAATGAATTGCTTTTCTCCTGTTCATCAAGAGGATAGAACAGAGAAGTGAGACTGAACAGAAATGATAGTGAAAGAGGGTCAGAACGAAACCAGCCACCTTAGGAGTGACAGCCTATGCACCAAGGGCTCATAAAGTCACTTGTGGGAATTAAAGGGGAGAAACAGTATTGACATCCAACCATACATTCAAACCAACTCAAGACCAAGGGGTCTATTGCCAAGAGCTCAAGAGGAGGAAGATATTCAATGGTGATTAGGAGAACCTCACTAATGAGAATGTATGAACCTGCCTGGAGGGCTTCCTGAAATAGGAGAGCAAAGTGATGAGGATGGGAGGTGTTATTCTTTTTGTGTAGTCTGGGGCAACACATATTCGCTGTTACTGGGAAGCTTTGTGATTAGATGTCGATCATGCCTTTCTAGCTGAAAGACACATCTTCACATATCCCTCTCAAGTAAAAGTTTAATCAATTACAAGCACTTTAAGGAGCACCAGTTAATGGGCTAGATTACCTGAGATATAAGAAAAAGAGAGCTCATGTTTCAGCCAAATGGAGGAAATGGAAAGACCAAGAGAAGGATTTGTGTTTTTTCAATGTTATAAAGCTCCATGGCTGACATCCTACAACCTCCTCTTCAGTTCAGGACTCCCTCAGGTCTGTGTGATGATTTTCCACTAGAAAGGACCTCAGGACCAAAAGAAAGTATTTTTCATATTACCATGCCTGGTTCACTGGTGGAAGTGCTTATTATTGGGATTGAGGAAGATATTTTCTACCATAGACATTCTCCTGAGTTCACATGGAGACCCTAAACAGTACCCATCTGTCCACACTATAGGATTACCTAATTCTGTCCTTGAATTGTTGCTCTTTGAATTGGGTATCTTTTTTAACAGGTACAAAATCATGTTCTTGATTCCTCATTCTCTAGTCAAACCGGTTATCTTCATTATTTTGACCTTTCTAATGTTTGGTAATTGAATTGGTTGGCTGATCTATTTCCATTAAAGCCTCCCTTAGAGCAGAACCTTCACATGGGGCCAAATGAGAACTAAGAGCTCTTATAAAGAAGCACTTAAACACTCATTTATTTTGTCTCTCATTGTTAAGTCTTCTGCTCCATTTGCTAAGTTAGAACACCCTGCCATTTGTGGAAGACACTTGGCTCTCTATTATACAGAGCAATGTCTAGGAGCTATGACAGAGTTTATTGTTAAATCCTTCACCCTGGCTTAAGTGCATTTTTGTGCATACATCATGTGCCTGACATTCTGGGAAGACTCTCATTCCCATTCCTGCCTTAACCTACAGACTTAGCTGGACTTGAATTTTCTGTCCACCAACTGATTTCTCTCCTTTCTTGATTTTTGCTGCTTACTGCTGTCACTGTTCAATGTCCCTCTGTGTTTCCAGCCTATAATTCCCAGTAAACTGAGATTTTTATGAAGGTGAATTTTCATCACTGCCCAGTGTTATTGATACCAACACTGGGACTTAACCTTCTATACCACTGTTTTCCCTCAGAACACCAGGGATCTTGCCTCATCTTGTCTCTCTTTCTTTTTTTTTTTTTTTTTCATAAAGGAGTGAGCTGAACCATTGAAACAGGTTCAGATGAGGCTCAGCAGCAAAGGCTCATTGTAGGGTATCTGTGGACTCAGGTTTGTTGGCTGACAAGTGGGGGCTGGATAGGAACACTTTCTCATAGGTCAGGGAATTTCAAATTTCCTAACTTTTCATTTTCTCTTCTGTCATACAGAGGCTATGCTGGACATGCCATTTATATAATGTTTTTAACTTTTCTTTAAAAAATAGTTACATAATTGTTATCTTAGCATCATTTTTGAGTGACAGAAAGGAAGAATCATTGAGACTGGGAGAATCAGACAACAGGGTAGTCACTTGCTTAATTTCACACAGTTTGTAAAGAGAGAGCTAGGATTTTTTTTTCTAGCCACATGGCCTACCTTAGATAATAACCCAATTTTTGTCATCTGCAACCACAAAATATGTAATATACACTTAAAGTTTTTTTTTCATTTTTGATATGGAAAAATGGGAAATATTAGAATAGTTGGGTACTTGTCTTAGATGTTGCTTGACAGCTGAGAATTTTTGTAGCTTTCATCAGTAGTTACAACAACATAGCTATATTCGCTGGCGTTTGTAAGATGATGGAGAAAAGTGTGCATGTGTAGTAAGTTTGATCTGTCAAGTAATAACAGTCTGTGAATTTAATTTGCCATTTTCAAGCAGATTCTAAGAGGGCTTTGCTGGAGAAAAACCCAGGGGCTGCTCTGTTGCCTTATCTTGGCTTTCCTTTAGCATTTCTGATTTCCCTTTAGTTTTAAGTTTTTCCTTTATTCATCGCCTGGAAATAATAGCACTTGATTCTTCCTGGCTTTCTTCTCTTGCAGATGGTCCTTTATCAAGATCTCTTTGGTCAACACATTGTCATTTATGGTAGCTGTTGAGTGCTTCCAATGAAGGGGATACATTCTGAGGCTTTTGTGACTTATATTTGGGGGTTGCAGCAGATTTTTGTTGTGGCGATTTTTGAGTTATCACAGGAGGGCTTGACACTGAATAGATGTATTTAATCTGTTAAAAGTGTTGTAACTTATATTTTTTCCCTATGATTTAACTAAGGATTCTTGAGGATTAATGTCAAATACAGTATTTCCTTTGTTCCTTGTTACCATGATGAGTGAACTATTTTTTCCCTTACTGACCTTCTTATAATTATTAGTTTTATATCAGATTCTCCTGAGTTTCTTCTGATGTGGATCTGACCTAGGTTAATGTATGGTAAAAACACACAGTCCATTAACTTTATCCTTTTTTCTTTTTCTAAATTGTGTTTGGAGATTTATACTTCTCTCTATTTATTCAAATAAGAACACAAGTAATCACATCCTCAAAATAGATATTTTATCACCCATTGAAGTATGCATTCAAATTAAAACAAGATGTTAAAATGTACAGCACTTTAGGTATTGTCTGGTAAATTTTGATTAATTTTCCACTGTTCTTATCAATTACTTCTAAATTTAACTTTAGTCTTCCTTATGCTAATTTAAGGAGAACATTAACGTTTCTCAAGTGATTAAAAATAAATGTTCACTGGAGTCCCCATTTGCTTCCTGCAGCCTAGTCAGCTCAAACTCCCTTTACCTCAGAAAAACTACACCCCCATGTTTAACTACCTGCTTCAGAATTATCAGAAAACATTAAGTTCCCCTTAAACACTCCCAATTAATTTAAGGTACCTGCTTCCCACTTTGCCTCCTCTGCATGTAATTCTCAATTCCCCAAGATCAGCCCCTGCTCACTCTGCCCAGCTTCCTTCACACACCCCCACCCCTACCCCACCCCAGTCCCAGTGTGCTCTCTCCTTCGTGAGCAAAACACATGTGTTGTGTGCACACATGCAGAGCTATGAAGACACAAATTATGGTTATATATGAAATGAGACTTTATTGTGAAAACATCCTCCCCATTTGGTCTCTCCTGTGTTCTAGGAACTAAAGTTAACATTTTACTTAGGCTGAATTAGATGATTTGATCAGTGCATACAAGAATCACCTAGGGGGTAAGATGAGTGGGATGAATCCCAGAGATGCTGAGCTGGGAACTCCTGGGTGGGAACCAGGAGATACCATTATAAGCAGCCCGTCATCCAATTGTAATGCAGGTGTTTGGGATGAATCTTTCAGGAACTCTGCTTTATTTTTAACCCAGTAAATTTAAACACTGATTCTTCTTGGCTGCTAAACAATTTCAATTTACTTAAGCAGGCAAGAACATATTTTAGATGTCAAAACAGGATTACTAAGGAATGTTAATAGTACACTGAAAAGTTGAAGTCAGTGTTATTCTGGGCTTACAAATATCTTCCCCATAACTTTCCTACACACTTAGCTTAAAACTTCGTTAAAAAATTTTTTTTTCAACGTTTATTTATTTTTGGGACAGAGAGAGGCAGAGCATGAATGGGCGAGGGGCAGAGAGAGAGGGAGACACAGAATTGGAAGCAGGCTCCAGGCTCCGAGCCATCAGCCCAGAGCCCGACGTGGGGCTCAAACTCACGGACCGCGAGATCGTGACCTGGCTGAAGTCGGATGCTTAACCGACTGCGCCACCCAGGCGCCCCTAAAACTTCTTTTAGATAAGACGGTGTCTCATCACTTTTTAGTGATAAGGGCCTTTATTTATTATCTATTTAATTTAGAACAGGTGTCTGGAGATCATAGAATACTAGCATTTATGTTAGACAAATCCATGTACACTTGGATCAAGTATTCCTTGAATCCGATAAAACAGAATATTTTACATAGGTTAAAAATTGCAGCATTTTTAAGGAGTTTTTGTAATCCTTAATTTGTGTCCTTTTCCTATACTGAAAGTGTTCATTGGACACTTGCCTATCAGTTGTTACACAGGTGAATTTACTGTTATTAACCAAACAGAGAAACAGAACTGAGGGGAATAGGAATTGTTGGAAGCAGAAGAGAATGCTGAATAAAATGATCTAATTGTCAAGAAATCCACATAGAGGTTAGAGCAGATTTGTACTATAATCCTTACCTCATCACTATGCATATTTGGGAGGGTCACAGTTTCTTTTAATATTTAGCTATGCCATGTCTGGAACAAAGTTGCAAGAAGATGTTGGCTTCAGAGCAGGGTTATTAATGATAGCGTGAGAAGATATTTAACTTTTCTGAAAAATGTCTTCCTGAGCCATTTTCTTCAGGCCATACTGTGAGTCTTGCCTTACACTGATGAACGTTCCAGGGATCATCAACCACAGTGTGATGACAAGCTGTGTTTGTGATCAATTCTGTTGTATATCACAACACACAACTGGTATATAGCAAATATTTTATTATCAAAAGTAAAAAAACCAGGGTTTGAAATAATTTTTATTTTAAAATTAGAGCAGATTGAAGATTTTTCTTTTGGCAATAATGCATCTTCCACAGTTTGTTTATTTACATTGTGACATGCTTTCTAAGCAGACATGAAGGAGTTGAGCTTAAAGGCACCTTATGGGAACTGATTATAAAACATGCTGTATAATCAAGGATGTCGCTTAAAATGAGTTACCTCATTATTAATAGTTCTTTTACTTTAAAAATGTTGCAGTATTTTGTATTGGGGATTTCTACTTTGTAACCTAGTATTTCCTCTACCAAGGATCATCTCACTGCAGCTCTGTGTTTCTCAAAGAATACTCTATGGACCTCCTGTGTCAGAATTATCTGGAGTGTAAAAATTCTTACTCCTAAATCATTAATGAATCATGATTCCAGAATCTGGGTGTTCAAGAAACATCTAGATGCAGACTACAGTTTGAAAATCACTGTTACAGGGGCACCTGGGTGGCTCAGTCAGTAAAATGTGTGACTTCAGCTCAGGTCATGATTTTACTGCTCACGGGTTTGAGCCCGTGTCAGACTCTGTGCTGACAGCTCAAAGCCTGGAGCCTGCTTGGGATTGTGTCTCCCTTTCTTTCTCTCTCTCCCCCTCCCCTGCTCATGCTCACTCGCTCGCTCTCTCTCAAATATAAATAAATACTAAAAAAGTTTTTTTTAAGAAAAGAAAATCACTGCTACAGTATATTACCATTATAGTAAATCACATTTCCAGGCTGCGGCTGCTCTCCATTCATTTATCTCACTGTGCCCCTCCCAAAATAGGGGATAGAGGGCTCTTCTAGAATGCTGATCTTGCCGTAGAAATGCCTGCATACAGGTACACACGGAGCTGGCAACACTTTGCTTGGCTGTGCTTTTGCTCTCCACAACATAAGTGGAACATAAATTGAGAACCAGAATGTATCAGCATCACAGACAGCATCATGAGATGGTCTTTCAATCACCTCTTCCCCCAAAGGCAATCACTATCCTCTTTCCACCAAAGATTAGTTTTCCTGTTTCTTTAATAGTAAGTCAAATTGAATCATATAGTATGTCATGTTTTGTTTTTGGCTTCCTTCACTCAGGATTCCGTTTGTAAGACTGACATATACTGTTACCTGTAGCAGTTCATTTATTCCAGTTACCGCATCGTGTTTCATATGTAAATTTATAATTTATCTATTCTGCTATTGATAGACATATGGATGGTTTTCAGTCTGGACTTGACTATTGCTGAAGAGTGCTATGAACATTTTATCTATTTGGTTATATTTTGACTGTTACCAAGAGAACTGTTAAGTCTTCCACCATAATTATGAACTTCTACATTTTTATTTCTCTATGTTTTGCTTTATATATTTCGAAGTTAGATTATTAGGCATATGACAAATTACAATTTCACTAGTTTGGGTAAGTCAAGCATGTATATTATACAATATATATGTTTCTCTAGTGTAACCACAAAAAGATTTCATAGCTTCCAAGCTAATAAATTAATGCAAATAATTAATAACCATAGAGAGAAGAAACCGTTAAAATAAGCAGGAAAAAATAGTACACAAATTGTCAGTTGATTAATAAGAATACCAATATATCTCTACTTAGATTAAATGTTTACAGCAGCATTATCTACAATAGCCAAATTATGGAAACAGCCCAGTGTCCACTGATTGATGAATGGATAATGAAGATTGTGTGTGTGTGTATACACACACACATTCCATATATATATAGAATATATAATGGAATATTACTCAGCCATATATATATGTACATACATGGTGTACGAATATATATATATACATATATATATAATATATAATGGAATATATTCAGCCATAAAAAGAGTGAAATCATGCCATTTGCAATGACATAGATGGAGCTAGAGAGTATTATGTTAAGCAAAATAAGTCAGAGAAAGACAAATACCAAATGATTCACCCATGTGTGGAATTTGAGAGACAAAACAAAAAAAAAAAAAAAGAAAAAAAAGAGAGGCCAACCAAGAAACAGACTCTTTAACTACAAAGAACAAACTAATGGTTACCAGAGGGGAGGTGGTTGGGGGAATGGGTTAAATAGATGATGGGGATTAACACTTAACTTGTGATGAGCACCAGGTGATGCATTCAAGTGTTGAATTACTATATTGTACACCTGAAACTAATACTAACCCTGTATGCTAATTTAAAACCTTAAAAAATCAAAATGGACTAATCCAATAAAAACACAAAAATTTTCAGAGCTCTGTGCTTTTTACAAGAGGTATAACTTAAATACAATACAGAATATATTAAAAATCCTCTTTTATCTATTATTATAGCTATGTCCACTTTCTTTTTTGGCTTTTATTTGCATGGCTATAATTTTTCACTATTTTACTTATATTTTTATGTCCACTGACAATTTATTTTTACTTCTTTGAAGGTTTTATTCATTATTTTTTTTTAATTACCAAGGTAGTATGTGTAGACAGGAAGGAAAGAAAGATTACAACCATGAAAATTTTCTGTTCATTAAAGTGAAATTAAACATTTTAGATCAGTTTCTTTTTTGAGAATAAAACGTAGGAGGAAAGAATTTTGATTATATGAGTACTATAAAATTTCAAAATATTATACTGATAAGTTTTTTTTTAGAAAAGTAAGGAAAATAAGGCAGAGAATATTAACATCCTGGGACTACAGGTGATCAATGAACACAGGGCAGTGTGGGAGAATACATAATAGAGGAAAGGTCTCATTTAAATCTCATTATGCTGTGCCTATTATTTACTGAGAGAGGGCAAGTTTCCAAACATATCTAATCTCCCAGAAATGTAGCCTTCCATTTAAATTGGGAAGCCCATGGTGTATATAGTATTATTAATTTATTCTGTAAAATATATTTATTATAAAAATATGGATTTTTTTGTTGCAATGAAAATAAAATCACCAGCCTTGAATTAATCGATCCAAATTACATGAATAATGTAGACCTTTTGATAGTTAGAAAACTAAGTTACTAAGATTCTTCTTGCAGTCTTGCCCCAAATAATAAAATACAAGTCTAGCAGATTCCAATCAAATCCAATGAGATGCATGGTATGTTCAATAAAAAAAGGAGGAAGGCTAAGGACTCAGACCAGAGGGCATCTAATAGAGCCCAGGAGCAGGAAGTGAACCCATTAAAGGCAACTGAGATTAGAAGCCAGTGAGAATGGAAAAAAATACAGTTTGATATCTTAGAAACCAAATAAGGAAATGTCTTCAACAAGGAATGAGTGATTATTTGTGTTAAATTCTGGTGGTTCAAATAAAAGATGAAATAAAAGTTGGCTATTGGATTTGGCAAGCTGGTAACAACATTAAGTATAATCTCATTGGACTTTGGAGGCAACGTTGTGCCTGGCATAGGTAGATGAATGGATGAGTCCAAGGAGGTGGGGACATTGAATCCAGAGAAGAGATTTGTTATAAAAGAAAGAGACTAGGGAGTGGCAGGAGGGAAACATGGAGCCTAGGGAAGGTTAATGACTATTTATTATAGTATTCTTGAATACTATTTTGAATGATCTAGAAGACAGGGAAGTTAATGATGTATGAGATTGAAAGGCAGTTTCAGGCATCGTATCTAAAAATGTAAGGGGACATGGATTCAGTGCATAAATGAGGTGGTTGCCCTTAGATTAAAGTCAGAACAGTTTACTCATTGTGTTAGAAAGAAAGGAAGAATCTGTGGGTATTTATATAGGCTGGTAGATTTGGTGGTGAAGAAGGGAAGCAGCTTTCTTTTGGTTTCTTAAAAGTTGTCAATAAAAGGCAATTCTGATCTGAGAGTAAGGGGAAGTGATCTGAGAGTAGAAAAGTTAATGAAAGAAGAGAGTCTTGGAAAATAGAAGGATTAATTAACTGGAGCACATGGTAATGTTGAGAGGCAGAGCCCACAGGTGGTATGCATGTTTCATAAAGCAAGAGAGAGAGAGAACCTTCAGAGAACAAGAAATTTTGCTGACCCTTGTGTTAGAAAATTGCAACACAATGGAAATATTAGAGGACCCAGTAAAGGGTTGAAGATGAGGTCAGACTGGGAGAACTCTAGATGATGATGGTGTCCTGAGAGCCTTGGGGTTCCTGCTAATATCTACACATATATGACTTGATGGAATTAGTTCTGATAGTCCAGAAATATTGCCAAGTGTTTGTGAAAGGTAACATGCAGTTGATATCATAAATGGTGTGAGAATACTCTCTCTGTACTCTCTACTTAGAAAACAAACAGGGTCCCCCTCTCTCATCAAAGACAAAAGTGAATTCTAGATTATGTAAAGACCTGAATTAGGGAAGTGTTATACTATAAGAAAGAAACAGAGGAGGGGCACCTGGATAGCTCAGTTGATTAAGCTTAAGTGTCAGACTCTTGGTGTCTGCTCAGGTCAGGATCTCATGGTTCATGAGTTGGAGCCCCGCATTTGTGCTGACAGTGCAGAGCCTGTTTGGGATTCTCTCTCCCTCCCTCTTTCTGCCCCTCCCCTACTCATGTTGTGGCTCCTCTCCTCTCTCCTCTCTCCTCTCCTCTCTCCTCTCTCCTCTCCTCTCTCCCTCCCTCCCTCTTTCTGCCCCTCCCCTACTCATGTTGTGGCTCCTCTCCTCTCTCCTCTCCTCTCTCCTCTCCTCTCTCCTCTCCTCTCTCCTCTCTCCTCTCCTCTCTCCTCTCCTCTCTCCTCTCTCCTCTCCTCTCTCCTCTCCTCTCTCCTCTCCTCTCCTCTCTCCTCTCCTCTCTCCTCTCCTCTCCCCTCTCCTCTCCCTTCTCCTCTCTCCTTTCCTCTCCTTTCTCCTCTCCTCTCCTTTCTCCTCTCCTCTCCTCTCCTCTCCTCTCCTCTCCTCTCCTCTCCTCTCCTCTCCCCTCCCCTCCCCTCCCCTCCCCTCCCCTCCCCCCCTCAATAAATAAATAAATAAACTTAAAAAATGTAGGAAAAGCCTTTGTGTTTTTGAAATTAGAAAGTATTTTTTAATCAGGTCACTAAAAGCACAGCACATAAAGGAAAAGATTAATCAGGTTGATGTCGTTCAAGATTAGATTTTAGTCTGATAGTGGCATCATAAACTTAGAAGTCAAAGGAAAGAAGGGAAGTCAACATCTACACATGAAAGGTAGAATTGATCTAGAGAAAAAAAAATTAAGTGGGCAAAGGAAATAGAGATGCAATTCACAGAGGAGGGATATAGAATGGCAAATGAACATCTGAAAAGACACTTCACTTATCAGCTAACTATAAATTGAAACATTTAAATTGTATCACACCTATTAATTAGAATGAATAAAAAATACAATGGTATTCACTAGTGACCATGAGAAAAATACAAACTTGCCTACCATATTGATGGGAATAAATGTGGTGTAATTATTACCATTTCCACTTTCGGGCACTCCCCTGGAAAAAATCAGACCCATGTTCACAAAGAGAGATAGGCAATAATGTTCAGTGCAGCAGTACTCATTATAATGAAAAAATGGTAACAATTTGAATTACTTGGCTTAGGGGACTGGATGCATGAAATATGGTATATTCAAATTAGATAGCGATGCAGTTGAAGAGAGAGATACTATATGTCCTATATGGTATGTATATACTATACCAGCACACATAGATCTGAAAATGTGTGGAATGAAAACGCAGGTTGCAAAGAGACATACACCATTTTATAATTGATACAAAGTTTTATGTATGCTAAAATTCACCGTATTTATGGATATCATATTCTAAAAATAGAAACCAATGAACATGGAAAGGTTTGTATTGCATTTACCATAGCAGATGTCTCTGCAGGAGAAGGCAGGCACAGGAGAGAAAGAGCCCTTAAATTCATTTTGCTCATTTATAAAATTGAACATACATGAAAATGGAGCACATATGGGTATTGATTACATGTGTCTTTGACATATTTGGTAAATTTCTAATGTTTTTTAATTCTCAAAATCAAAATAAAAAGAAGTAGGTATAGATTAAAATAAAGACAAACTTAAAAGTGCACCCAAACACAAATGAGCATGTCTATTAGTCAAAATAAAACAGCTATGATTGTTGAGGACAACTTAAAGGAGACTGAGTCACTGGGGGCCCTGACCTAAAGGAGCAGAGTTCTTTTTTTCTTTGTTTTTAATTTTATTGTTATTTTTTAAATGTTTGTTTATTTTTGAGAGAGAGACAGTGTGAGTGTGGGAGGGGGAGAGAGAGAGGGAGACACAGGTTCTGAGCTGTCCGTGCAGAACTAGACATGGGGCTCGAAACCACAAACTGTGAGATCATGACCTAAGCCAAAGTTGGACACTTAACCAAACTCAGACACCTAACTGATAGAGCCACCCAGGTGCCCCTGAAGGATTGGAGTTCTTAAAGTCATACTTGGTTTTCAACTTTCTGTTCCTATTTCTTACACAATTTAAGTCACCTCTTACCTACAGAGTGTTCTTAACTCTTGGCAAAGGTTACTGATTACAAGGTTTTCCTTTTCTTTTAGAGCATTTAGTGCTTACATTTCCTCCAGTTGAGAACTTTGACCTATAGAGTTTTGGCATTCATCTAATATATTAATATCAGATAAAGGAGGGGAGTGGAGTGGTATCCCTGGTCCAAAGAAGTCAGTAGAGGCCAGATACGTTATATTTGGTACCTACAGAGGCTGTGAATAAGAAAATACCATGAATCTCTGGAGAGCAGGTAGGATGACCTGATTAAACATCCCAAAGGCTAAATGAATGATGAGAGAGGATTACATATGTAAAACACAGTCTTCCATTTTATATCTCAAGAGATAGATAAAGACTGCTGAACGAAAGCATTCGCTAAGCCATTTACCAGTATGTGGACTATTGCAGAAGAGCAAATACAAATGGTATCTGTTCCCCCACTCAAGTTTCCAGTTAGAGAGAGATGTGCCTCAGCCTCTCCATGCCAGCTACTCCAATGTCAAAGTGCAGACTGATCACTTTCATACCAATACTACCTATCAAATAGCTAGTTGGCCCTTATCAGGCAATTACCCTATTTTATCCAGAAGTTGTGTGCATGTGTGTGGGGGAGAGAGAGGGAGGGAGGGAGGAAGATGGGGAGGGCATGGAGACAGAGAAGGACAGATGGAGAAAATGAAGAGGGACAAATAGTCACATTTCTGATCTCTGCCAGCTGTGACGTCTTAGTTGACTGTAACTTGCATGGCAGTCAGAACTCTTGGGAAATTTAGTCAAGGAAAGTGGACATCTCCAACCACAAAACCTCTTGGTTTTTGCACGTGCAGAAAGAATTGGTAGTCCCTTAATTCTTATTCAGGACAATGTTAAGGAGAGGATGACTCACTCAAGACATACAGTTTCCTTCTTTGAAATATTCTGAAGATGGAAGAAAAGACAAGATCCCCTACAAGGGCACAAATTTCAAGGAGCACAGTATGCATATGGCTTATTTACATATGATTCAGAACTTGTGTGCATGAGTGGTGTTAGATCACTTCATAAAGTCATTTTCAAGAGAGCAGGAACCATACAAGATGAAGCAGTGTGTCCTTTTTCTTCCTCGCCCCCATGCACACAGCTATATTCCCCCAGTACTGCAAAATCAGTTTTCTGGAGTGCACACCTGTATAAAATGGCTCTCAGTACAAAGACCACTCAATTTCTTTTGTTTCCAAAGCCACTGAAAGTAGAAAAGGTGAAATATCCTGAGATCAAGTCCTCACATTTCCCATGGCAGAGCCAGAATCTCAATCACTTCTAGCCTTAATTTTCTTTAATTTGTAATGGAGGGAAAATTACCTGGGCAAACTCTCTCATTCCCATGTCTTCTCATTAGACTAATGAGAAGCCAGAGCTGTGACTCATTCTCTCCTTCCCCTGATAACCTGGCAGCAATGTGAGTGTGCGTATGGGCTAGAGTATGCGTGTACATGGACTTTTGTGTTTGTGTGTTTTCATAGGGGAGAGCTGCTAATGTGGGAATGCATAGGTGCAAAAATCTTTTCTACTTTTTGGACGTGGTGAGATGCAGACCCTCACCAGGGGTCTTCTTGGTAAATTCTAGTTAAGGCTGTCCTTCCCATCACTGCAAAGGCCTGCAGGGTAGGACATCTTTTACCACACTGTGCTCCCTGAGGTATTCTTAGCCAAGGGAAATTGGTTTGGTGCTAGAAAATGTCAAGGAGCCATACCTAAGGCTACATAACCCTGGAGTCAGAGCCAGCATTTGTCTAATGTTTTGTAGTTTGCTAAAGTGCTTTCACATAGGTTAATTTATTTAATAAAGATTTGCCAGAGAAATATTTTATTTCCAAACTTTTCCTCACTTGCATTTATTTATATAGCGATATTTTTTAGAACATTAAGAACAGATGAAAAATCAAGAGATAAATAGAATCCACCCATTTGTCACCAGGTCAGACTTTCTATTCAGAGCCATCAACCAAGCAATAGCCTGCTTAGTATGGTGCCCTCCAAAGGAGTGCCCCCCCCAACCAAATTGTTTTTGCACTGAGGCTGGAAGGAGGCTTTGTCACAAGTTTCATTTGAAGGCCCAGACTGGAACCCTAATGGCTCTTCCTTGTCAATCAACTCCAACACGACAGACAGATAGAAACTAACATTTATGGCATGCCCCTTGTGTTTCACTTGTCCTATATTTATTTCATTTACTTTCTTACACTAACCAGTAAAGATAATCTTGTAATATTTTTTATAGTAAAGAATTTTATGTAACTTATTCCCAAGCACAGAGAAGTACATGTTAGAGTTAATGTTTGAACCTCTATCTGCTAGAATCAAAAGAACCTCTATCTACTATAATCTATGGCACACTGTATTTTAATCAATATATTATTATATAATAGCTTTTTCCCAATATGCAATGGCATCAGAAAGAGGAATATGCAGGTTTTTGGAGTGAGACTTCTACCCATAAACCCCAGATTCTTTCTTGTCTTTAATCTAAAATAGGACTCTTTTCTATTCCTCTAACTTTAACATAAAGAAAACACATCTCCTCATGGCAGTTCATACAATCCTGTGAAAAGGGAGTTATCTGAAAATGGAGGTTCTCTAAACAGGTGCTAAAAGAACATGTTTAAGGGTGTACTCAATTGACCAGAACCTGCTTCAGAGCAGTAAAGGGATATCTAAAAGCTACCCATACTCTGTGCCTCCCTCAGTCAACGATAAGATTCATTTTCCAACTCTCTAAGCAAAATAATTTATTACGCAGTCTTTCTAGCATTAACCATTGCCAGGGGGCCAAATACAGTAAATGGATCAATAACCTGATGCTATTAAGCAGCTCCTGTGAAGGAAAGAAATAACCTGCAGAGTCTCCTTGGCAATAAGACATCAATACTAGATCTCCTCCAAGAAAGCTTCCAGAGCAGAGTGCCCACACACTTTCCTGATCAATAAAGCATTAAACAAGGATAAGTGTACTAACTTGACAAACAGTGAACAGTCCTGAATCATCTGCATCCCCTCAGAATGAACCAAAGTTCAGATCACGTAAAATGGAACTTTTAATCATCATACCCAAATCTTGACACACCGTTGTGCACGATGGACTAGAAAGCTGTGCTCTTTGTGCTGGGGTTCAGGTAGGCGCTCATGCAGCACCTGACCTGATGACATTGAACAACATTGAACAGTAAAAATAATATAGTAATAGTAATAAGTAACAGTATTAATAATAATAATTTCTAAATGCCGCACACCTTTTAACTCGTTTAATCCTTACAACAACACTATCGTATAGGTAGCATTACTGTGATCTGCGTTCTAAAGGAAGAAATGGAGACATCACCAAGATGATGACCGAGGAAACTCCTGACTTTCCTTCCTCCCACAAACACAGAATACACAGCTACACGTGATCAATTTCCTCTTAAAAAAGGCTTCTTGTAGAAGCCTGATGTGGCTTCTACACATCAGGCAACCGAGAAAATACCTATATTGAAGGTAGAAAAGGCTGAAACATATTCTTACCATAAACCTCACACTTCCACAGTGCCTTATAATCAGGAGGGAACTCCCAACTCCCAGCTTCTCTGAGAGGAGTGAAGGGTTTGGCCCTTATATTTGGGACCCCATTTTCTAAGGCTGACAGCTGAGGTGTAGCCCTCAAATCACCTAGCTTTGAAAGCCAATGAGGCTTGTGTTCATGAGTTCCACAGGAGTATAGCAAACATAGAAGCAGTTTTTTAAAAATTTTTTTAAAGCTTATTCATTTTTCAGAGACAAAGCGTGAGTGGGGGAGGGGCAGAGAGAGAGAGAGAGAGAGAGAGACAGAATCTGCAACAGGCTACAGGCTCTGAACTGTCAGTACAGAGCCCGATGCAGGGCCAGAACTCAGGGGCAGCAAGATCATGACCTGAGCCGAAGTCAGACGCTTAACAGACTGAGCCACCCAGGCGCCCCTAGAAGCAGTTTTTAAATGGATATGCAAACACTCCCTGTGGCTATACACCTGAGATCCATGCAGAGGGAATAAGCAAAAACACACATCTCCCGGTTTCTCCCTGGAAGGAGTTTGCACACTTTCCCAGATGCTGCTTAAATGTCTAAGCTTCTGATCGGCCTGCATCAAGTTGCTGACTGTGACCCTCCATAGAGCCCAAAAGACCTAATGGGCACTTACCCACATTCCCCTTCCCCTGGCTTACTCCATCACTAAAACCAAATCTCTCATTTCTCTCTGGAAGAAGCTTGTACACACATCTGGTATGCCAACTTTTTATTTTTTTTATTTTTTTTATTTTTTTTTGGTATGCCAACTTTTGTGGTGGCTCTCTGAAGGCATCACGTCACCCAGCTCTGATACCCAGTAGGGGCTGGAATGCATGAATCCCACAGGACCATTTTGAACAAACGAAACAGCTTCTAATGGACATGCAAGCACATCCTGCAGCTATCCTCTTGGGATCGGCAGAGGGAACAGGCAAAAACACCTATTTTTTAATTTCTCTCTGGGAAATATTTGAATGCATACTTCCCCAGCTTTTGCCTGAGGTTCTAGCCTAGTCAGCCTGTATGTAAAAGCTGACAGGGATCCTTCTGGTTGCCTGATAAAGCTGGGGGTCACATCCACCATTGTGTCCCCATGACTCCACCCAGTAGTAACAGCAAGTCCCAAGATTCTCTGTGGAATAAACTTGTCCACACATCTAGTACCCTAATTATTATAGCTCCCACCCAAAGGACTGGCTCTCAACTCACCTAGCTCTGGGACCTAAGAGGCTTCAACATTAATGAGTCCCTGAAGAGCACACAATGGTCACAGAATTTGGGTGGAAATAATCTGCCAATGGTATATGTCAACTACATTTTTTAGACATTAATCCCACAGCCTTATGCACTTGTATTTTAAAATATAAGTGGATGCTGTTGTGATTACTAAAATGCAAATTCTTTACGTCAAAGTAATAGTTTACAGCACAGAGGAAAGTCTTGAGACTTTTCCTCTTGAGAGGAAAGACTATGTTTATTCATTCTCATGCCTATCACTTAATATGCACTTAATACATAGTGTTAAATATAAATCTTTGATATGGATATCTCATTCTTTAAAAATTGGGGTTTCTAAAAATAAAATTTTCAGAAGAACTGATTTTTTTAAAAGAGGTTCTATAAGAACTTTATATAGTTCTATAAGAACTTACACTATAAGTGTAAAAGTTTGGAAACAGCTGACTAAGACATCTAACTTTTGTTTGGGTTGAATCTTTCTCAACAGTATATGGTTAGATGATATTGAATATAAATATACTGATAAGATGGTCCCAGTACTCCATGTGAAATGTAAGCTGAACTGTTCTTGCAAGACAGAAATTGCCTTTTCTCTTTGTATAAAAACTATCAAGCTTATGATAAAATTTTAGACACCAAGTGGGCATTAGAAAATGTTAATTAGGGGCGCCTGGGTGGCGCAGTCGGTTAAGCATCCGACTTCAGCCAGGTCACGATCTCGCGGTCCGTGAGTTCGAGCCCCATGTCGGGCTCTGGGCCGATGGCTCAGAGCCTGGAGCCTGTTTCCAATTCTGTGTCTCCCTCTCTCTCTGCCCCTCCCCCGTTCATGCTCTGTCTCTCTCTGTCCCAAAAATAAATAAACGTTGAAAAAAAAAAAAAGAAAATGTTAATTGGGTGCTGACATTGGCTTTGCTGTCATGTACAGCCCTGAGATCTGTGTGTTAGAATTTCCTTTCATGAAAAAGAGAGGCTAATCTAGACCTGAGTATAAATTTAAGTCATTTTTATAATGCAGAGAGTTACATAATGAGCCACAAGTGGTGTGTGAACCTTTGGAATAAAGCATGACTTTCTAGATATATTGAACCAAACAGTATCAGTCCTCAATATGTCAACTTGGAACAAACTAATGTAGTCTGCTAATATAGACTCCTCAACCTAACATCAACAGAGATTTTTTTCCCCTGCCTTTTTCTCTTTTTTCCTAAGGACAATTACCTCAGGTGGGAATGACATCACTATGAACTTGATATTCTCCTATTAAGTCAGCACAGTGCTTATGTGAGGAGACATAGAAGAGGAGACATTTCAGGAATCTCCTTGTCAAGCAGTAACTTATTATTTGACTCAGAATTAGTTAACACTACGGTGTCTCCTTCTAATATGCATTTGGTCACCTTCAACTCTTGGTCCAAATGCTCTGATACTCAGCACAGAAGCAAACAGACATGCTCGAGTCCTGTGAATTGACACTAAACCTGTCATGGGAAAGGACTTCCTTAAGCAAGGAACTCCAACACTAAACCTTACCTTAGAGTTCCAGTTTTCAGGAAAAACAGAAAAAAAAAATACAAATCAATTGCTTTTTCCTTAGTTTTATATATATTTTTTAATTTTTAAAAATATTTATTTTTGAGAGAGAGCAAGCGAGCATAAATGGGGAAGGGGTAGAGAGACGGGGAGACACAGAATCCGAAGCAGGCTCCAGGCTCTAAGCTCTGAACTGTCAACACAGAACCCAATGTGGGGCTTGAACTTACTGACCGAGTGCTTAGCCAACTAAGCCACCCAGGTGCCCCTCCTTAGTTTTATTTTTTAAAGTACTAGTATACCCAGAGAAATGTTAAGATATGTAATATATACTTACCATTAGTTAATTTACCATTTTGGGGGTTGAGGATTTTAGCATCTCTGAAGGAAGGTGCTTATAAACACAAATATGGGTATCACTAAGTCTGCGGGGTACAGTTTTTTCTTTCATCTTTAATGTTATGCTTATTTCAAACAAGCCCAGATGAATTCATGATGAGAACTCACAGTCACCAACTGTTTTCTCAGCTGGTGTTACTTCATTTTTTTTTCTACGAGAAGAGTATTTAATTTCAAGTTTTCATTTTAAATTAAGAGAAAGTCATTGTGGTGGTAGTACCTGTAATTCACATGTAAGAAATAAACCTACTTAATTCACATGAAATAAATTATTTTGAAATTCTAAAAGTGAAGTGAATGTAGAATGGACATTAACTCAATTACTGCCTCTAAGAATGGCAGGAGTACCCTCCTAAGCCAGAGAGCATATCCTACCAAGAGGTCGTATTGCTGTTTCTAAAGATGTAAATAACAACACTGTCCTAGAAGAGTTCCTTCTGGCTCTTTGTAAGATACTTCTGATTCACAGATTTCCAATAGCTTCTGTCAGGTGAGTAAACTATATCAAAATGCCAGCTCCTCTGTTTGGTAGACATTTTAACTTAATGGGAGGACTGGAAATTAATGAGTATAATAAGGGCACAGTTTATTAAATGAGTTTGTAGTTCAGATACTTTTAAATGCTATCTTATTCTTAGGAAATAGCGAATTTCCCTGAAAATATTTAAGATACATCGGGACTTGTTCGGACAAGTCCATTTACTCTTGTCCTTTTCATAGTAATTGTACCTGTGGCAGAGGTGGTGGAGGCAGGGGGAGGGTAGAAGGGATGAAGAGAGAATGGGAGAGAGAAGATTCCTTCAGTGTGGCTAGAACTAACACATAAGCTTTGGCTCTGTGAACAGCAGCCGTTTTGCACCATCATGGCTAGGAAACAGGGAGATCTATGCTTTAAGAATGGCAGCAGATCTGCAGGGAGGAACAGGGCTGAAAAGGTGGTTCAGAAGACTTTCTTATTTCTCAAAATGATCCCGGCAGTAGTTATCTTCATGAAACCCAGTTGGGATGCCCAGTATCATTTCATAAAGTTTCTTTTTTCACCTTAAGTTAGTTTGGTTTTAAATTACTTGGAATCAAGAGGGTCTTCATGAGCATGGTCATCAGAAATGCAAGCAGTGACATCCACCAGGAAAGTATCTTCAGAAATAAACCAAGGACCAGAATAGATTCCTGTCTTGTCTACTACTACTTAGCTGTCCCTCGTAGTGTTAAGAAAAGCTACTTTATTGGCATTATTATCAGTATTTACCCACTATTTAAAATATTCTGTTACTATAATTCTTTACCACAAAGCACTTTTAAAACTTTACTCGAGCTTCTGCTGTATTTACCATTAAAATAAAATGTGTAAAATCTGTTCCTGACTCAGTATAGATGGGTGTTAGGAGGATGGAATTGAACGTTTGGGTCTGAACATCAGAAAAAAAAAATCAAATTTTTGAAGGTAATTCTCAAACCAGGAGAACACAAAGACATCACTTGGGCACCAAACCCTTCATTTCCTGACTGAGCTTCCTCATGCACCCTATTTCTCTCCTGTATCATATGCATTACCAAACATTGGCTCTCCTCTCTCAGGATAGATCATCCTCTTCTACCAGTCATCTGACCTTTAAAGGAGGCATGTAGAAGATTGAGTGAAGAAGTCACCTGAATGATCCATCAAATAATCTTTAGTGGGTAAAATGACTCTTATAGCCACGTGATTCTTACTTCCAACAATTCACCTTAATCAGGTTGGTCTACAGGAAGTATTTAAGATAAGGCAGAATAAAAAAGAAAATGAAGGGGTGGTGATTCATAAATCTCCTTAGTGTGATTGAAATGGAAGTTTTTGACATCAAGGTGGAATATGGTAAATAAAAAGGAGAAATCAGTGTGTAGATCATGAATATACATAAGCTGCAAATGGTTTCTCACACCCTACTTCAATCACCACTGAATGTCCAGCCTCATGAAGCAAAGAGAAACATAAACCAAACCTATTGACTTCCACCACATTTGGTATGTGACAATTGGTGTAAAAACATACTTCCCCTTTCTCCATTCCTCTTGACCAACCCCAAGATGAAGTCATTTGGAAAAGTTTCAGTAATGTCTAGAGTCAGCAAGCTGTTCTTTCTTACTCACTGTTACTGTAACCACACCATAATTCTCAAAATGTTATCCCATATTTGTCTCTATTCAACACTTAGTCCCTGGCAAAATGGCAATTTAAGCCAGGCACAAGATTACATTGATCAGGTACCTAATTTGGCTCTATTAATTTTTCTTAATTCTAATATCTGAATTAATATTGAGATATTAATATTGAGCTATCCAGGAGTTGGCATTTGGATATTATAGACCATTTTCACAGATATCTCTCAAGCGTAACAGCACTTCTCAAGTTCTTAGACTTAATGAAATTCATGTTAAATATTCATGAGTGATTTGAACTATCTCTTGGCCTCTTGATTAATTTTTTCCTTAACTGGTCTAAACACCAGGATGTCTGTTAAGTATGTTTATCTTCTCTTTATTTAAGCCAGTATGTCTCACAGTAAAGTATTGCATTTGGAATGTTTCTTTTGACCCTCCAGTATCTTTTCTCTAAATTACAAACAAGTTCCTAATGTTGGCTAGAAAAAAAATTAATTGGAAAGTGAAAGAAACACTCAAACTAAATAATGGTAAGGGCCTACATTGTTTATACATCTTTAAAAGAAAAAAAAAAGGAATTCCTTTAAAATAAGACCAGAAATTTAACCTCAGAACTTTTATTTTACAGACCTCAAGAGTCTTGTGCATAAATCAGTGATGAACAGTTAGTTAAAATCAACTAATGGTTGTTCTTCATTCACTAAAGGTACTAGGCTAGGTGACAAGATACCAACATCAATAAACTATTATCAAGATTATAATCTAATGAGAAAAACAATGATATAGGCAATTATCACGTGGTAGGTTGGGATAACTATTAAGCAAGGGCATAAGAACCAAGTCATGGAGACTCAAAGGGAACGGAAAGCAATTTCTGGCTAGAAAAATCAGGGGTTACATAAGTCTTGGAAAGAGTGTAAAATTTCACTGAGTCCTAAAGACTAGGGTTATTGAACAGGTGGATAATAGGGGTGTAAAGAGCATTCTACGTTGAAGAAACAGCAGGGACAAAGGCTCTCATATCTGAATTACATGGGATGTTTAGGAAATGGCATAGTGTGTGGCAAATAGAAGGTGTTGTTGAGGAAAAAGTTAGAGAAATACTTTGGATATAGATTATAAAAGACCTTGACTACCCACATGAGTCAAATGGCCTTTTGATAGATAGCTTTTTGTTTTTGTTTTTTTTTCAGTAAAGGAGCCCCATAAACAGAATGTGCTTTTACAAATAGCCAGGGGGCAGTGTGGAGAGCACACTGGAAAGGGAGGAGGCTATTTTGATCTTTTTCCAAAATAGAAAAGCTTTGTGAGATTAATTTTTATCACAATTCTGTGTTCAAAAATGGTCTTGAAATTAGGAGGCATATATGTACAAATAGAAAAAATCCCATTTGAGGATAGATATGTCAATGCTTCTGCCACACAAAGGGGATAGTGTTATGGTCTGGTGCATGAATATAATCCTAGAAATCAGGTGCTTTAGCATGCCCATTGATTGGGTCACAGGCCTAATTTGTATAAAGCTAATGTACAAAGAGTGTTTGATCTTGTGTTAAGGAGGTAACTTTTATCAGAAATAGAATAAATTGGATTCAGTTGTAACACAATAAATGTAAACCCGATCTCTGGGTGAGACCCTATTAGTTGAGAGGAGACTGTGTAATAAGCACATAATTGTTTCATTTTCCCAATATATTGAAATTAAGATTCTTGCAGTGTGGAAGGGAGCCTTGGTTGAAATATTAAATTTCCATTTAAAATCCAAGCCGCAATATTAAAAAAATGGTTATACTTATCAGTTTGAAATGTAACATAGGATGACATGAACCAGACTTGAACTTGTGTGAAGAGAGTAGAGGCTGATGGTGAAAAGTGTGAGCTTTGGAGTCAGCCACACTTAGGGGCATACCCGCAGCTTTATATACTGGTCTCAGCTCCCAAAATTATAGAGTGTAAATAATAGGATTTATTTTTTGGATTGATAGGAAAGTTATATAAGATCATGATTATCAAATTCCTGACATATCAAAGCATTTAACATATTGATTGTTGTTATTATTCACTCTATCATTACTTGCCCCATAGTATTCACATATTTTCATTAAAGATCACTTCTGTTTTGGGGATCTCCTGGGAGGCTCAGTTGGTTAAGTGACTCCTTTTTAATGTTTATTTTATTTTATTTTATTTTATTTTATTTTATTTATTTATTTTGTAAATCCAAGTTAGTTAACATATAGTGTAATAATGATTTCAGGAATAGAATTTAGTGATTCATCACTTACATATAACACCCAGTGCTCATCCCAACAAGTGCCCTCCTTAATACCCATCACACGTTTAGCTCATTCCACCACCCAACACTCTTGATTTCAGCTCATGTCATGATCTTATGGTTGTCTGCTTAAAATTCTCTCTCTCTCTTTCTCTCTCTCTGACCCTATCCCCTCTTAAAATAAATCACTTCTATTTCTATGTAACAAATATCTGTGCTTTTTTTCATGACACTTATTCATTCATACATTCTTGGTTCTACAGTATGCTTGGCAGCAGGTATTTTCATCTTGACTATCTGTATCTGCATCATAGTCTTTACACAGCAAGTTTCAGATGGAAGGATATTCCTCTGCTAGGAAGCATTGATATTTTTCATCCACACAAGGAAAATCTTGATTGCTTTCCTCAGGTCCTCAGGTTGCTTTCTTCACTGACTTCTAGATATATAGATATAATGTATGTGTGTATTCTTTAATTCATTAGGATGCTCCTCCTCTTTTCCTAGGAACCCAAACTGCATAGCCCACGGGACATCCTGGGCCCTTCTGTAGGGAAGTATGAAAAGTCAGCACACTTGGCAGAAAAGACTTTATTTATTTAGACCTTTATTTACTTATTTTCCATGAAGTAAAATTAGTAATTTCCAGTCTAGTCTGTTTTATGAGTGGGCAAGATTTTTTGCATCGACATGGAAGGCCTACCTGACTTTCTCAACCTGTGTTCTCCATTTTGCATCCTGTGATCCAATGAGTATTCATTTCTTATTTGCACACATAATCCATTCACCTCTACATGCCCTTGGTGAGACGGTTTTCTTCCTTTTTTTTATACGAAATTTATTGTCAAATTGGTTTCCATACAACACCCCAGTGCTCATCCCAACAGATGCCCTCCTCAATGCCCATCATCCACTTTCCCCTCCTTCCCACCCCTGATCAACCCTCAGTTTATTCTCAGTTTTTAAGAGTCTCTTATGGTTTGCCTCCTTCTCTGTCTGCAACTTTTTTTTCCCCTTTCCCTCCCCCATGGTCTTTTGTTAAGTTTCTCAGGATCCACATAAGAGTGAAACCATATGGTATCTGTCTTTCTCTGTATGATTTACTTCACTTAGCATCACACTCTCCAGTTCCATCCACGTTGCTACAAAAGGCCATATTTCATTCTTTCTCATTGCCAAGTAGTATTCCATTGTGTATATAAACCACAATTTCTTTATCCATTCATCAGTTGATGGACATTTAGGCTCTTTCCATAGTTCGGCTATTGTTGAAAGTGCTGCTGTAAAGATTGGGGTACAAGTGCCCCTATGCCTCAGCACTCCTGTATCCCTTGGGTAAATTCCTAGTAGTGCTTTGCTGGGTCCTAGGGTAGATCTATTTTTAATTTTTTGAGGAACCTCCACACTGTTTTCCAGAGAGGCTGCACCATTTTGCATTCCCACCAACAGTGCAAGAGCGTTCCTGTTTCTCCACATCCTTGCCAGCATCTATAGTCTCCTGATTTGTTCATTTTAGCTACTCTGACTGGCGTGAGGTGATATCTCAGTGTGGTTTTGATTTGTATTTCCCTGATGAGGAGTGACATTGAGCATCTTTTTATGTGCCTGTTGGCCATCTGGATGTCTTCTATCTGCAACATATTCTTCCTAATATCATCTTCTTTCTACAATGCATTCACCCTTTAAGTCTTAGCTCCTTTCTGCCTCTTTTGTGAAATCTGTCCTGATCACCTGAATCCCAGGAGATCCTTCTCTAGTTCCCTTTCTTAAACAAGATGATACTTACAGTATCCACCAAGCAATTTTATCACATCTTTATTTGTTATCTCCTCTGCCTAATTTTTATTTTCTAAAAGTTCTGTCAGCTTCTTTGGAGAAGGAGCTATACCTTATAATTTAACTGTATTGACCTCAGTGTTGAACACAGACTTTGACAGAAGCTGCTGAATTAATATTTTTAGCAGACTGATCAAGTTCCATATCAAAATAATTATTCCCATTTTATATTATAACAAAACTTTTTCACAAGATAATATAAGTTGTGTATGCAAGATCTAGAAAACTATTTTTAATCAAAGATCAAAAAAATGTGTACTAACTGGGCCGAGAGGGAATAAAAATGACTTTGTCGTTTTACTACTCTTCTACAATAGATTGGCTAGAAGTTTTGCATGAGACCAAAAATATGAATAAGCCTGTAAAGGAAGATGTAATGTGGGAGGTTGGTGACTGACATAAGTGCTGCATTTGTGCTTTTTAATTCTGAAAGAATGAATTCATTTTTTTCCCACCTACATCTTTTGCATTAAATAAAATGTTTTCTTATATTTATAAGTGTTAACAAGAATATTTTCCATCAGCTCCAGGTGTGTGTATGTGTGCTACACTTTGTATCCAAACTCAGGTTGTATTCTATTAGTATACCTTGGAGTATCACACCATGGAGAGGAAGACCAGTGACAAATATGGTTAAGGGAGCCAAGAAGGTAGAAATTGATTTTCTCTTTCAAGACGGACCATATTGATGACACAGAGATACTGATGTGCTTATCAATTTTCCTAACTCATTCCTAGGAACCAATTTCTGTCCTTCATATAAAGTAAAAGAAAAACCATAACTGATGTATGATAATAGAATGAGCCTTACTATGTGTCATTTAATTTTCACTTTAACTTAAGAAGGCAGACCCTCTATTCTCATTTAGAGTAGATAATACATGAGGAAACTGAGACAAAAGAGGTTAAGTGATCTGTCCCAGGTGACAGACAGTAAATGACAAAACCTGATTTCAAACACTAGCAATCTAGCTCCAAAGCCCACAATTTAATTGCTATACTATAAATGTCTTTGTCTATTATACTAATGTTATTATGTTATTTTTATGATGTATATTATTTATTGGAGATACATGATTTATGCAACATACCATGACAAGAGTAATTAGATTCCCACTCTCTTAAAACACACACACGTGCGCACACACACACACACCTGAAATCTATCATACCATCCTGTTTTATGTTATTAGCTATAATTTTATAAAAAACTGAATGATTTGTGTCTGTTGCTAAGCAGGAAATAAGATTTTTAGGTTTTGTATTAGTATGCTAGGACTGTCATTAAAAAACTGGGTGGCAAAAACAACACAAATTCATTTCCTCACAGTTCTAAAGGTATGAAGATATTGTCAGGATTGGTACATTCTAGAAGTTCCGAGCAGAATCTGTTCCACGTGTATCCCTTAGCTTCTGATGGTTGGTTATCACCAATCCTTAGTGTTCTTTAGTGGTAGACACATCACTCCAGTCACTGTCTCTGTCTTCACATATGTTCTCTGTGTACCTCAATGTCCAAATTTATCTCCTTTTATAAGGGTACCAATCAGTGAACGAAGCACCACTCTGATCCAAAATGATCTCATCTTAACCTGATTACACCTGTGAAGACCCTATTTGCAAATAAGGTTACATTCACAGATACTGGGGGTTAGGATTTTTGTATATCTTTTCTGGGAACACGATTCAACTCTGAATTAGCACCTTTGACTAACCTAGAGTATCAAAGCAGTAAGCCTTACAATGAGGATTAGTCTAGGCACTTAGTGCTACTGCTTTTAAAAAACAGACCATTTAAGACCAAATTGTGAAGGAGTAAAACGTTTCCTTTTTAGTTTGTAGCTTATTTGCTTAGTGTGCTTTTGTCTCTGATTTTAACAGTATCACCTATTAAGGAGGGCACTTGTTGAGATGAGTACTTGGGAGTTATATGTAAGTGATGAATCACTAAGTTCTACTCAAGAAAAGAAAGGCAGGAAGAAAAGAGGGAAGAAAAGAAAATCACCTAGGAATAAGCTATGTTTCCAAAGGAGTACTTAACACTGTTTTCCTTGTGCTAGCAAATGTCTGCTGTGTACAGTGTGATGAATATACAAGTTCCTCAGTCCTTGCTTTGACCTAGCATGTCTCTAATATTAACTCAGGCCTTACATAGTAGTTTGCTGAGCACATTTCCTGCCATGACTGCTTTCTGTCACAAAATGTAACATGTCTCATGAAAAGGACACCGTCCTAATTCACTATCTTTAATTATATTAGCTTTTCACAACATCTATTATTTTACTCTGTTCTCCTCCCAGTTTTCAAGTCTGTTCCTTTCTACCAGTAACAATCATCTACCTGTTTTCACTTTTTTTCTAAGTGATCATGATATGGGATGTCAAACATTTATTCTTACAATTGTCACGGTGAAAAAAAGTAAATTACAGAAACATAGAAGGGATATGACAATACTAAAGATAGTGTTTTGATATATTGGTGTATCTTCTATGAATATGTATTTTTACATCATTGAGATTCAACTAGAGTTTGTTTTATCATTTTTATTTATGTACTTATTTAATTTTATTAGTGTATCATAACTTACATTATTAAAAACTCTTAAAAATAATTTTAATAGCTGAATAATATTTTATCATGTGGCTTCACTATTACTTAGTTAAGCATTCCTCCTTTGTTGAAGATTTGAAGGGTTCCCAGTTTTTATTATAGATACAACTATGATTACCAATTTTGGACATAAAAAATTGGCCATAGTTGTGATTATTTCCATAATACTAATGCTTAGATGGAGAAATAATTCGTCAAAAGGCATGAACATTTTATAAGTTCTATCTTTATTAATTCAGTAGAATCTAGATTTAACCAATTATATAACCTCAACAATGACAGAGAGTTTCACTTCACTACTGCTTCATTTTCACTTAACCCAATTGTGCAGATGAACAGAGCTTTTCATTAACTTCTAGTTAGAGTATTGAAGGATGCAAAACATTTTTGCTTCTATGGTAACAACCAGAAAAAAAAAAGTAGAATAAACATGCTTTACATTCGGTTGTCAAAGAGCTGAGGATTCAGGGAAATGTTAGTGAACTGAATTCTTGAGAAGGAAGAGCCCTTCATACGTGAGCAGAGAGTTGTGTGAGGACCCATACATGAGATCAACCACCTGGCCTGAGTCTGAGCAGATAAAGAAGGAAACCTACAACAAATGCCATTGCAAGAAAAGTAAAACATGTTGATCTTTGAAAATACGGCTGAGATGGAAGAACAGATTGACTTCTAGATAGAACCCCAAATATAAAAAAAAATAAATCACTTAGCTTGATAATTCTCATTCATGTGCAAAATTTTACTGAGAAGGCAATAGTAAAGAAAATAACAGAAATCAGAGAGAATTGGTGGCTCTAATGTGCTTATATTCTAGAATTCTGCTGGGGTTGAATCCAAAAGCTAATGAAACCTATCTTAAGCTATAGGACAATCCCCTTATAGCTCAAATACTCCTGAGAATAAAAAGATCAAAACTTGATGGCAGTAGTGTGTGAAGTTAGATACCGTGCTAACCAGAGTTGAATCAAATTATTAGAGCTATGGATGAGTACCAGCTAAACTTGATCCTTTTTGGAATCTTAATAAGCAGCCCCTTACCCTAGTAGGCAAAGAACAGAGTGGTATACTCTAGGAAAAACAAAACAAATTAAAAACAAACAAAATAACACACTTCAGTCTCCACTCTTCTTTAAAACACAATATCCAGAATAAAACCTAAAAAATTGGATATACATTAAAAAAAAACAGGAAAATGTAATCCATCATCAAGAGAAAAACAGGAAGCAGACACAGACATGATCCAGAAACTGGCATTAGGAGATAAGGATTTTAAACTATTATCTTTACCAAGTTTAAAGGAAGATGGAAATAATAGGTAAAAACATGGCGATTTTCAAGGGAGAAATAAAAACTTTTAAAAAATGGAAATTCCTACTCAGCCATAGAAAAGAATGAAATCTTGCCATTTGCAACAACATAGTTGGACCTAGAAAGTATTATGCGAAGTGAAATATGTCAGTCAGAGAAAGACAAATATCATTTGATTTCAGTCATATGTGGAATTTTTGAAACAAATTAAGTAAACAAAGAATAAAAAAACAAAAAACCACAAACAAACCAACGAAACCAAACAAACAAAAAACAGATTCTTAAATACAGAGAACAAGCTGGTGGTTCCCAGAGGCGAGGTGGGTGAGAGATGAGTGAAATAGATAAATGGGCTGAAAAGTACACCTACTATTGTACACCTGAAACTAATATAACACTGTATGTTAATTATACTCCAATAAAAAAGAAATAGGAAAAAATGGAAATTCTAGAACTGAAAATACAGTATCTAAAATAATGTGCTAGATACCAGCAACGATAACTATAAAACATTACTGAGACAAACTCAACAAGATATAAATAAATGGAAACATAAATCATGTTTACAGATTAGTTATTTTTAAGATGTCAATTCTTTTCAAAGTGCTGAATTCAAAAAATAAAAATTGCTTAATAGATGAACAGGTCAGTTTTTTAAATGCAATTGAATTTCCAGTTCTAGATCAGATAAATTCTAGTAGATTAATTCTTCCTTGTTCCTCCCACTAAGTTCCATTGAAAAACTTGGATATTACATAAGAAAAACATTAGAATACTATAAAAGATGGCAAGAAGAAGGCATACCAACAGGGACTTTAGATCATAAATAACAAAATGGTAGCGTAATGTCAGGTTTGATTTTGTTTTGTTTATCACGGTATGTGTGCTTAAATACTGGAAACACCAATAGATTGAGACAAAAAAACAAAGACCCAAGAAAAGCCTGTTTCTAGTAAAAGGATCAAGAGAAATTCAGAGCCAAGAGAGAAAGCTTTTAGACAACAACTGTCCTACTTTAGCAAACACTCCAGAAAAAAACTGACCTCAGCTGATCACAGTCAGCAAAGACCAAGTGAGGGAAACTAGACTTCCACCTTTCTCTGGCTATAATGAGGCTCCAGAGTGGAGTCAGTGAAGTTCGAAATGGGGGACTTTTATGTTTACTGAACAGTAACAAGTCACTGAAGGCAATGTGGAGGGGAGTTGTGAGGTGTAGTCACTCCCAGAATATAAATAGAGACCAAGTGAGGAAATTCTTCAAGACTGGCATTAATGAGGCAGCAAGGAAAAAAGTTGAAGGCAGCAAGAGAAACAACACTTTATCTACAGAAGAAAAGTAATTTGAATGGCAGTGGATTGTGGGAGGCCGGGCCCCGGTGCCAGGCTGAGACCGGGTCGAGCAATGTTCCCTGTTGACTTAGCCAACCCGGTGGGTCCCCCTCCCATTCCCCCACTTTCGAGGGCATACGAAAGCCTTGTCAAAGCTGAGAAAGTTAATTCCTGAAGCCTGTGGTCTGCAGGTGTTGGCAGTAATGCTACCTCCCCTTTTCTACCCCGAGTCAGATAGAAACAAACATGGGAATTGTGTTTTGCTAGCAATCTTATCAACAAGGTCTTGTTGTGACCCGTCTAGAAAATGCACACGAAACACAGAACTAAATGTTTTGGCTGGCAGTGATCATGTGAAACCTGTTTATTCTTAGAATGACCTGATCCATAAGAGTCTTATATTATAAAAGATTGTGTACAGCAACAATAAAGCCGTCACTTGGGCCATCAGCCCAGGGGACCCTACTGTTCCCAAACTTTCTCTTCTCTCTTTTTTCTTCCATTCCTCTACCCTCAGGACCCTGACCTCTGTGTTTGTCACGCCGGTCGCGACAATGGATTCCTTATAAGAAATTATTGAGGCCAGAATACATTGACACATGGTTTTTAAAGAGATAAGCGAAAAGAAATGTCAACCCAGAATTCTGTATCCAATGAAAATATTGTCCAGAGATGAAGCAAAAATCAAGATATTCTCAGATGAAAGAAAATTAAGACAATTTGTATACAGCAGACCTGTCCTAATATAATTGTTAAATTCTTGAAACAGATAAAATGGTAAGGAATCTTGGAATATCATAAAAGAAGGGAAAAAATGAAAAGAGGAAAATAGGGGTAAATACTACCTAATGTTATTTTTTTGAGTTTCTGAATTATATTTGATGGTTAAGAGAAAAAATGATAACATTGATGAGGCTTTCAATGTATGTAGAGAAAATATTTAAGAGAATTTAAATGGAGAATAGTAAAAGGACTTTAAAAGGAAGCATGACCTCTAAATTTCACTTAACTTGATAAAATGTCAACACCAATAGACTATAATAAGTTACATATATATAATGTAATACCTTCAGCAACCACTAAAAACATACATGCAAAAAGATCCACATATTACAAAAAAAACTCTACAGAAAGATAAAAATGAAGTTCTAAAACAGTCAAGTTACCCACAGGAAGGTAGAAAAAAGAAAACAGAAAAATGGAACAAACAGAAAAACAATATAATGTCAAATATATTAGTTATTACATTCAATATAAATGACTTAAATGCACTAATGAAAAGGCAAAGATTTTCAGAGTGGGAGGAAAATGATCCTGTTACATAATGTCTCTCAGATATAACAATATAGGCCAGTTGAAAGTAAAATGATGTAAAAATATTTATCATGCAAATAGTAAGCAAAAGGAAGTAAAACCTCCACATTAATATAAGATAAAGTGAAATTTACAGCCAAAGAAATTATCAGGAAGGGCAAAGATATTACCTAATGATAAAATCAATCTGTGAAGAAATGGAATTGTAAAGCATGTAAAGCCAAAACAAATAAAACTAAAAGGATAAATAGGAGAACCTGGGTGACTCAGTTAAGTATCCAACTCTTGGTTTTGGCTCAGGTCATGATCTCACTGTTCATGAAACACTTGGAAACTAAAATGGATACTTTTTAACAATCCATAGGTCAAAGAGGACTCTTCAAAAGAAATATTTTAAAAATAAGAACTGAATTAAATTAAGAACACATTATATCAAAATTTGTACAATACAGCTAAAGTGGTATTGAGGGCAAAATTATAGTACTAAATGTTTACATTAGAAAAGGGGGGAAAATATCAAGTCAATAATCTCAACATACTAAAAAAAGAACAAGGAGCACCTGGGTGGCTCAGTGGATTTGGACACCCAACTCTTGATTTCTGCTCGTCATGATCTCATGGTTTGTGGGATCGAGGCCTCCATCAGGCTCTGTGCTGACAGTATGGATCCTACTTGGGATTCTCTCTCTCTGCTCCTTCTCTGTTTGCTCTCTCTCAAAAAAACAAATATTTTAAAAAATAATAAAAGAAGAAAATTAATCCAAAGGAAACAAAAGGAAATAACAAAAGATAATTACAGTTTTCAATGAAATATAATACAGTAAAACAGTAGAGGAAATCAGTTAGACAAAGGGCTTGTTTTTTGAAAAGATCAATAAAATTGAAAGACGTTTCTCAAAACCAAAAAAGAGAAGGCGCAAATTACCAACATCAGGAATGAAACAAGATTACAACAGGCAAGAAATAAGATTATAGACATCAAGGGATAATAAAGGAATAATAAGAACCAACTCTGCACACATAACTTTAACAACCTACATCTTCCTGTGAATCTACAACTATTTCAAAATAAATAAGAACAATTTTTGAATGTATAGATATTCAGATTACCATGAAGTTCATGAAAAGATGCTCAAAATCATTATGCATAAGGAAAATTCAAATTAGTCACTGTTCATTCAAATGATCGCAAATATGTTTGCATTATTTATTTAGATTATTATTTAAATGAATTGAAATTTAAATAAACTTGTAAATTTTTGTGGATTACTGATTTAGGAAGCATTTCTTTGAAGAATGTTCTACTTCTTTATCTAACCACTCCTCAGCCTTTAATTTTCTAGCTCCCTCAGCTCCCATTTTCACAAGGTTCTTTGGAATGATGAATCATTGTGGATGTCTTACCTGATTCTAGCTCAACAACTCTCTAGGAGGCTGCCTCTAGAATCTGATCTAATGCCTCATGCATCGGGACTCTTGAGAAAGATGCCCTGCCCCAAGTCCTGCCTCAACCTCTTGGCAGTTACTTTGAAAAGGTGGCTACCCTCCACCCCTGAAGCCTTCAGTCCATCATTCCTCATGGCCTTCACCTCCACAACCAGTGATGATACATAGCCAATATGCACAAGTTGTTAATGTATTAAACACAAGGGACATGCCAGCAATCAGTCTGAACCTTCGCCTGTCTTCCTAAACCAAGAGAAGGAAGTTGAAACAAGGGGAACAAAATTTGGCTGGAAGGTAGTTTGTGTTTAGATAAGAGAACATATGAAAATGAGACTAAAATGTCTGACACATTTTTAGGAAGTAGGAGACAATGGAGTTGGGGACAGCACAGATGTTTTATTTGTTTTGGAGAATAAATATTATGATTGGCTTATATTTTAGGAATATAACTCCATGGACAATTTCAGTGAATTATGGGTAGGCAAGTAATATTATCTGTGATGATTAAAAAGCATAACCAAATATATTCTGAATTTGATTCAGATTGCTATTCCTGGAGAAAGTTTCCATAGAGAAGTAAGCATGCAAATCCAGATGTCTTGTGTCAAAAGCATATCCATCCTTGTTATTTATATCTCTGGAAATGATAAGTAAATGGTACATGCTTTAAAAGTACCAAGTACAGAGAGTTGATATGAATGATAAAAATTAGGATAGATTTGAAGGAGAGATTGTAAACAGGGAAGGCCACATTGATCTCAACTAGAGAATGAATCAAGAACAAGAAAATTCTCTCTTCCAACATCTTCCAAAGCTATTAAAAGCGGAGCTGAGTGGCTCAGCTTGGATGGAATATTCTAGCTTTTAACAACATAACTTGAATAGCAATATTTGAAATATCCTCACTCTGTGATGTCTGTTGAAAGCAAATGATAGTAAAAATGACATTAATGTGAAAAGGTCAGTTTGTAAGTATTTGCTTTTGCATTTGCCGTATTATGGAAGAAACATTTCAATAGTTGGTAAATATGTTCGCAAACATTTCTCAGGTATCAGAAAATTAAACCCATCTCTTTTCTATTTGAACTTGGCTTTGAATATTTCCAGCATTACTATATCACTAACATCACTATAAAATTTATGGGTCTGCTAGACTAGGGTTTCTCAACCTCGGCACTATTGATATCTTGAACATAATCCTTCCTTGTTGTGACACTGTCTTGTTCATTATAGGATGGCTCATAGCATCTTTGGCCTCCAACCATTCGATGCCACTATCACACCCTTCCCAGTTGTGATAAACAAAAATATATTCAGGCATTTCCCAATGTCTCCTGGGAAACAAAATTTCCCCTAGTTGAAGACTGCTGTGCTTGACCAATCTACCCAAGAGTAAAAGAGCCCTAACTAGGACTGAAGTACAGAGAATTGTGTTAGAAGATTTGACCTGAAGAACTGACTTTATGAGAACAGGGAAATTTCTGCCTTCTACACTCTTTTACCTCCAGAGTTCTTGAATGGTGCGTGGTAGTCCATAAGTTCTCAATAAACATTTGTTGAGTGAATGAATGACCCTTTCAGAGAAGATATTAAAGGAGAGGATTAGACAAAGAAATAAAATAGCTTTTGCTCATAAATTGACTTCAAAGTTCTCAGTAGATAAATACTTAGAAGAATATTAGACACGATCTAATATTAAGGTCAGATTGATGAAGAGATTATCAGATGAAGCTTCCAGAGGGGAAGTTGAAGTATTTTAACAACTGACCTTTAGAAGTTGGGAAACTTCTTCACAGACATCCATAGCCTCCTATGAATAGAGTATGTTGCTAGCTATTCACACTTTGAAAGGTTCTGGGATTGTAGTCAAACTTTCACTGCCAAAAAAGTTGAGGAATAATGTGAGTAATCTAATGGGCATACTTTGTTGGAAAGACTACCATGAAAGGTCTTTATACTATTCAGTATTTCATGATAAATTAAGAAATACAAGATGTTAAAAACATAAAGATAGTAATTTTAAGAATCTACCTTGATATGAGGTCCATCTTTGTCTTCAAGTTTATGCTAGACACATAGACCCTCTGTAATGCTTTCCTTTAAAAAGGGGGAGGGGGGCCCCAGGTGGCTCAGTAGGTTAAGCCCCCAACTTCGACTCAGGTCATGATCTCACAGCAGGTCATGATCTCGTGGTTCATGGGTTTGAGCTCTACATTGGGCTCCATGCTGACTGTTCAGAGCCTGGAGCCTATTTTGGATTCTGTCTCTCCCTCTCTCTGCCCCTCCTCTACTTGCATTGTCTCTTTCTCTCTCAAAAATAAACAAACATTTTTTAAAAAACGCTTAATTGCCCTTTTAAATTAACCTTTTGTTCCTTGGATATTATTTCCAATCATAGACTTCTCAGTGGCATTTTTTAAAACAAAATGTGCCCTTCTTGTGATTTGAAGTTAATGTTATTCATTCAGAAATGATATAATACAAACTTCTGGATATTAACAATCATAATGTTTTACTCTTCTAATCTAGTATACTGAATTAGATTAACTATATGAAATTCCCAGTCCAAGATCCAACATAAAATATGTGCTAGGGCAAAGTTTATTAGTTAATCCAACCAGTGTTGATTGCTGTTCAGTCTGTGCAGGGACTATTGTAGTTGTTTGGAATATATTCAGTGAACAAAGCAGATGTAGAGTCTAGCCTTGCTTATATTCTAGTTAGGAAAGCAAACAATAACAAAAATTATAATAGGTAATTTATATTGGGGTTAATGAATAACAAATCTTTGGGGGAACAAAGGAAAAAATCAATGCATGAACTTGAACCCAGAAAACAATAGAGAAAATTAATGATGCCCAAACCTGGTTCTTTGAAAAGATCAATAAAATTGATGAAACTCTTGTCAGAAACATCAGGGGGGAAAAGATACAAATTACCAATATCAGCAATAAAAGAAAAAATATCACCCTGGATCATCGTACACTTAAAAGTATATTAATAGAATATGAAATTTAACTTTATATTTATTTTTTTAAATTATTTTTTAATTTCTATCCAAGTTAGCATACAGTGCAACAATGATTTCAGGAGTAGATTCCTTAATGTCTCTCACCCACTTAGCCCATCCCCCCCAACCCTTGGTTTATTCTCCATATTTAAGAGTCTCTTATGTTTTTGTCCCCCTCCCTGTTTTTATATTATTTATGCTTCGCCTCTCTTATATTCATCTATCTTGTATCTTAAAGTCCTCATATGAATGAAGTCATATGTCTATTGTCTTTCTCTGACTAATTTCACTTAGCATAAAACCCTCTAGTTCCATCCACGGAGTTGCAAATGGCAAGATTTCATTCTTTTTGATTGGCACGTAATTCTCTATATATATACACCACATCTTGTTTATCCATTCACCTATCAATGGATATTTGGGCTCTTTCCATACTTTGGCTATTGTCGATAGCACTGCTATAAACATTGGGGTGCATGTGCCCCTTCGAAACAGCATACCTGTATCCCTTGGATACATACCTAGTAGTGCAATTTCTGGGTATAGGGTAGTTCTATTTTTAATTTTTGAGGAACCTCCATACTGTTTTCCATAGCGGCTCTCCAGTTTGCATTCCCACAAAAATTGCAAAAGAGATCATCTTTTTCTGCAACTTCATCATCTGTTGTTGCTTGAGTTGTTAGCCATTCTGACAGGTATGAGGTGGTATCTCATTGTGGTTTTGATTTGTATTTCCCTGATGATGAGTGATGTTGAGCATTTTTTCATGTGTCAGTTGGCCATCTGCATGTTGTCTTCAGAGTAGTGTCTATTCATGTCTTTTGCCCATTTCTTCCATGGATTATTTGTTTTTTGCGTGTTGAGGTTGAGAAGTTCTTTATAGATTTTGGACACTAACACTTTATCTGATGTGTCATTTGAAAATTTCTTCTGCAATTCTTTAGGTTGCCTTTTAGTTTTGCCGGTTGATTCCTTTTCCGTGCAGAAGCTTTTTATTTTGATGAAGTCCCAGTAGTTCATTTTTGCTTTTGTTTCCCTTGCCTCTAAAGACGTGTTGAGTAAAAAGTTGCTGTGGACAAGGTCAAAGAGGTTTTTGCATGCTTTCTTCTCTAGGATTTTTATGGCTTCCTGTATTATTTTTCCATTTTGAGGTATTTTTGTGTATGGTGTAAGAAAGTGGTCCAGGTTCATTTTTATGCATGTCACTGTCAACTTTTCCCAGCACCACTTGCTGAAGACACTGTCTTTATTCCATTGGATACTCTTTCCTACTTTGTCAAAGATTAGTTGGCCATACGTTTGTGGGTTCATTTCTGGGTTCTGTTCTGTTCCATTGGTCTGAGTATCTGTTTTTGTACCAGTATCATACTGTCTTGATGATTACAGCTTTGTAATACATCTTAAAGTCCAGGATTGTGATGTCTCCAGCTTTGGTTTTCTTTTTCAGGATTGCTTTGGCTATTTGGGGTCTTTTCTGGTTCTGAACAAATTTTAGGATTGTTTGTTCTAGCACTGTGAAGAATGCTGGTGTTATTTTGATAGGGATCACATTGAATATGTATATTGATTTGGGCAGTATCGACATTTTAACAATAGTTGCTCTTTCTATCCAGGAGCATGGAATAGTTTTCCATGTTTTTGTGTCTTCTTCAATTTCTTTCATAAGCTTTCTATAGTTTTAGTGTATAGATTTTTCACCTCTTTGGTTAATTTTATTCCTAGGTATTTTATGGTTTTTGGTGTGACTGTAAATGGGATTGATTCCTTGATTTCTCTTTCTGTTGCTTTTATTATTGGAGTGTAGGAATGTAAGTGATTTCTGTGTATTGATTTCATATCCTGCGACTTTGCTGAATTCACAGATCAGTTCTAGCAGTTTTTAGGTGGAATCTTTTGGGGTTTCCATATAGAGTATCATGTCATCTGGGAAAAGTGAAAGTTTGACCTCCTGCTGGCCGATTTGGATGCCTTTTATTTCTTTGTGTTGTCTGCTGAGGCTAAGACTTCCAATGCTATGTTGAGTAACAGTGGTGAGAGTGGACATCCCTGTCTTGCTCCTGACCTTAGGGGGAAAGCTCTCAGTTTTTTCCCCATTGAGGATGATATTAGCATTGGGTCTTGCATATGTGGCTTTTATGATCCCGAGGTATGCTCCTTCTATCCCTACTTTCTTGAGGGTTTGTATCAAGAAAGGATGCTGTATTTTGTCAAATGCTTTCTCTGCATCTATTGAGATGTTCATGTATTTCTTGTTCTTTCTTTTATTGATGTGATGAATCATGTTAATTGCGTTGTTGATGTTGAACCAGCCCTGCATCCCAGGTATAAATCCCACTTGGTTGTGGTGAATATTTTTTTAATGTATTGCTGGATCTGGTTGGCTGCTACCTTGTTGAGGATTTTTGCATCCATGTTCATCAGGGAAATTGGTCTATAGTTCTCCTTTTTAGTGGGGTCTCTGTCCGGTTTTAGAATCAAGGTCATGCTGGCTTCATAGAAAGAGTTTGGAAGTTTTCCTTCCATTTCTATTTTTTGGAACACTTTCAAGAGAATAAGTGTTAACTCTTCCTTAAATGTTTGGTAGAATTCCCCTGGAAAGCCATCTGGCCCTGGACTCTTGTTTTTTGGCAGATTTTTGCTTACTAATTCAATTTCCTTACTGGTTATGGGTCTGTTCACATTTTCTATTTCTTCCTGTTCAGTTTTGGTAGTGTATATGTTTCTAGGAATTGGTCCATTTCTTCCAGATTGCCCATTTTATTGGCATATTATTGCTCATAATATTCTCTTATTGTTTGTATATCTGATTTGTTGATTGTGATCTCTCCTCTTTCTTTCTTGATTTTATTTATTTGGGTCCTTTCCTTTTATTTTCTGATCAAACTGGCTAGTGGTTTATCAACTTTGTTAATTCTTTCAAAGAACCAGCTTCTGGTTTCATTGACCTGTTCTGGTTTTTGGTTTGTTTGTTTCGATATCATTGATTTCTGGTCTAATCTTTATTATTTCCTGTCTTCTGCTGATTTTGGGTTTTATTTGCTGTTCTTTTTTCAGCTCTTTAAGGCATAAGGCTAGGTTGTGTATCTGAGACCTTTCTTCCTTCTTTAGGAAGGCCTGGATTGCTATATACTTCCCTCTTATGACCACCCTTGCTGCATCCCAGAGGTTTTGGGCTGTGGTGTTATCATTTTCATTGACTTCCATGTACTTTTTAATTTCCTCTTTAACTTCTTGGTTAGCCCATTCATTCTTTAGTAGGATGGTCTTTAGTTTATAAGTATTTGTCATCTTTCCACATTTTTCTTAGGGTTGATTTTGAATTTCATACCATTATGGTCTGAAAATATGCATGGTATGATCTCAATCTCTTTGTACTTGTTGAGGGCTGATTTGTGTCCCAGTATGTGATCTGTTCTGGAGAAACGTTCCATGTGCACTAGAGAAGAATGTATATTCTGCTGCTTTAGGATGAAATGTTCTGAATATATCTGTTAAGTCCATCTGGTCCAGTGTGTCATTCAAAGCCATTGTTTCCTCATTGATTTTCTGTTTGGATGATCTGTCCATTGCTGTGAGTGGGGTGTTGAAGTCTCCTACTATTGTGGTATTACTATCGATGAGTGTCTTTATGTTTGTGATTAATTGATTTACTATTTGGGTGCTCTCACATTTGGTGCATAAATGTTTACAATTGTTAGGTCTTCTTGGTGGATAGACTCCTTGATTATGATATAATGCCCTTCTGCATCTCTTGATACAGTCTTTATTTTAAAGTCTACATTGTCTGATATATGTACGGCTGCTCCAGCTTTCTTTTGTTGACCATTAGCATCATAGATGATTCTCCATTCCCTTACTTTCAATCTGAAGGTGTCTTGAAGTCTAAAGTGGGTCTCTTGTAAACAGAAGATAGATGGATCTTGTTCTCTTATCCATTCTGTTACCCTGTGTCTTTTGATTGGAGCATTGAGTCCATTGACATTTAGAGTGAGTACTGAAAGATATCAATGTATTGCCATTATGTTGCCTGTAGAGTTGCAGTTTCTGGTGGTGTTCTTTGGTCCTTTTTAGTATTTGTTGCTTTTGGTCTTTCTTTTTTTCCATCTTTTCTCCACTCAGAGAGTTCCCCTTAAAATTTCTTCCAGGGCTGGTTTAGTGGTCATGAACTTCTTTAATTTTTGTTTGTCTGGGAAACTTTTTATCTCTCCTTCTATTTTGAATGACAGACTTGCTGGATAAAGAATTCTTGACTGCATATTTTTCTGATTCCACATATTGAATATGTCCTGCCATTCTTTCTGGCCTGCCAAGTTTCTGTGGATAGGTCTGCTGCAAACCTGATCTGTCTGCCCTTGTAGGTTAAGGACTCTTTTTTTTCCTTTGCTGCTTTCATGAATTTTTCTTGCCTCAGTGTTTTGTGAATTTTACTATGATATGCCTTGTTGATGGCCCGTTTTTGTTGAATCTAATGGGAGTCCTCTCTGCTTCCTGGATTTTGATGTCTATGTCTTTCCCCAGGTTAGGAAAGTTTTCTGCTATGATTTGCTCACATAACCCTTCTACCCCTATCTCTCTCTCTCTTCCTTTAATGGGACCCACATGATTCGGATGTTGTTCCTTTTTAATGAGCCACTGATTGCTCTAATTCTTAATTCGTGCTCTTTTGCCTTAGTCTCCCTGTTTTTTCCTGCTTCATTATTAACCATAGGTTTGGCCTATCACTGATTTGCTGCTTTGCCTCATCCATCCTTGCTGCAGTGACATCTATTTGAGATTGCAGCTCAGTTATAGTATTTTTTTGGTTTCATCCTGACCAGCTTTTACTTCTTTTATCTCCCCAGAAAGGGATTCTAATCTATTTTCAACCCCAGATTGTATTCTTATCATGATTCTAAATTCTGGTTCAGTCATCTTGCTTGTATCTCTGTTGATTCAGAGTCTGGCTGTCATTTTTTCCTGTTCTTTCTTTTGGGGTGAATTTCTTCCATTTCATTATTTTGAAGGGATAAAAGGAATTAGTAAGATTAAGAAATTTCAGTTAAAAATTAAAAACAAAAAAAAATCAAGTGATGCTTGATCCTAGGTGTGTTTTGGTATGGTTGTTGAAAGGAGCTTGATAGATTAGAGATAAAAGGGAAAGATAAGAAAGGGAAAAGTAAAATTTGAAAATCTGAAAAAAAGAATACAATGAAATGGAATAAATTGAAATAAGTAAAATATAATTTGAAAATTTTCTGAAAAAAGTACTAGAAAAAAATGTAAAGAAAAATACTCTCGGGTAAAATTGAAAATTAAAATAAATATTTTGTTTCTGTATTCAAGAATAAGAAAAAAAATGGAATTGATGGACCAGCAAACAGACTGAAATATGATTGAAATTACATCAGTTTCCCCTAGAATTCAAACTATGAAATTTACTTTATAGTCCGTAAACCAAGCATGCAGGGAGACTTGTGGTGTTCTTCAAGAGCAAGATTGGCCCAGTTGGGTGGGGCTTAGTGTAACTGCTCCCTTCTTCAGTAGATGGCACTGCTTAGCTTACTCGGTGGATTGTTGTGGGGCTTGGGACGGGTGAAAATGACATCACCCAACTACCCAGTCTCAACTATTGGAACTCTATTCTCCCCCACCAGCAATCGCACACCCTCCTTTGTTTCCAGCTTCCATACAATCCCCGCTTTTACACTGTCTGTGACCAAGCTGTCACGTTGCCAGGAGGCACCTGCCTCCTGAGTTTTATCTCAGATGTGCTGTGTTTCCCAATCTCTCACTTCTGAGTGACCTGCTCAGACCTTCTGGGGGAAGGTCTCAATGAGTAATGGCCAGGTGCCTGACCTTCCCCAGCAACGTTCGCAGGATCATGCTGCTGCTGATGCCCCGAGACTGTGGCTGGGTGCCAGCCTTCCCCAGAAAAAGTTCATGTGAATATACAGCAGCAGTGTTCCAGGGATTATGGTAAATCGCAACAGACATCTGGCACCAGGCTTCAGACTTAATGTCCTTGTTCCAGCACCAGCAAATGTGATTGTTCTCCAGGGTACACTGGGACCTTTGTCTGTGGGGTGGTCACCCAGCCTCTATTGAATGTTTTCCCAGCAGGGGAATTGCCTCTCCCTGTGTGGTCTGAGGACCCCTTGCACCTCGCTCTCTGCTCCTGGAGTTTGCCCTTCCCACCAGAGCACAGCTAGGTATGAGCTGCAGAATTTCAGACTCTGTGCTACCCCTGTTTGTAGGGTCTTAATGGAATTTGAACCCTCTCCTTTCTTCTTTCTTCCTTTTTTGTTCAGTCTCTTGCATACTCTTTTTTCTCTCTACCTGCTCTTGGGCAGGGGGGAATAATTTCCTGTACTCTTCTCAACACCCCATCCCCCCATCCCTGTCTCTCCACAAACAAAAACAGCTCCCTGCCCTCTGCGACTTCTCTTTCCCCCAATTTACCTCTCTGTGCTGTCTACCTGCTGAATTCCATGGTTCAGGTTCAGGTTCAGGTTGTTGTGTTAATCCTCAAATCAGTTTTCTAGGTGTTCTGGATGGTTTAGTGTTGATATGGCTGTATTTCAGGGACAAGAGATGCAAAAAAAAAAAAAAAACTTCCATGCTGTTCCACCATCTTGGCCCCTCTCCTAACTTTGCATTTATTAATTCAACAACTTAGAAGAAATGGACAAATTTCTTGAAAACTGTAAGATTTACATGGAAATAGAATAAGGAAACACTTCCCAGCATATTTTATGAAGCCAGCATTACCTTGCTACCAAAACTGGACAGTGATACTTTAAGAAGAGGAAACTGAATATCAACATTTCTCTTAGACATAGATACAAAAGTACTGAACAAAGTATTAGCAAATTGAATCAGAAATATGTTAAAAATATTATTATATATTGACCAAATGAGGTTTATCACAGGATGCAAATTGGTTAAGTGCACAAAATCACTTAATGTATTTTACAGATAAACAGACTAAAAATAAATCTGACCAATTCAAAACATTTAATAAAATTCAGTATCCTTTCATTATTTAAATATACATGTACACACACACACGCGCACACACACACACACATACATACACACACACACACACACACACATTTGCTGAAAACTTTTGAAAGGTTATGAAAGCAAATGAAGACCAAGGGTAAAACATTCCATGATTATGTATTAGAAGCAAAAATACTGTTAAAATGTCTATACTACTCAAAGCAATCTACACATTCACTGTAATCTCTATCAAAATAACACTGGCATTCTTTACAGAGCTAGAACAAACAATCCTAAGATTTGTATGGAATGAGAAAAGACCCCACATAGCCAAAGTAATGTTGAAAAGAAAAGCAAACCTGGAAGCATCACAATTCCAGACTTTAAGCTATATTACAACGCTGTAATCATCAAGACTGTATAGTACTGGCACAAAAACAGACACATAGATAAATGCAACAGAATAGAGAACCCAAAAATGGACCCATAAACATTGCCAACTAATCTTCAACAAAGCAGGAAAGCGTATCCAATGGTAAAAAGACAGTCTCCTCAGCAAATGCTGCTGGGAAAACTGGAAAGTGACTTGTAGAAGAATGAAACTAGACCACTTTCTTATACCACACACACAAAAAAATTCAAAATGAATCAAAGATCTAAATGTGAAATAGGAAGTCATCAAAATCCTAGAGGAGAAAACAAGGCAACCTTGTTGACCTTGGCTGCAGTAACTCCTTAATAGACATGTCTCAGAGGGCAAGGGAAACAAAAGCAAAAAGGAACAATTGGTACCTTATCAAGACAAAAAGCTTCTGTACAGCAGGGAAAACAGTCAACAAAACTAAAAGGCAACCAATGGAATGGGAGAAGATATTTGCAAATGACATATTCGATTAGGTTAATATCCAAAATCTTTAAAGAACTTATCAAATTCAACACCCAAAAACATATAATCCAGTGAAGAAATGAGCAGAAGACATGAATAGACACTTCCCAAAAAGACATCCAGATGGTTAGCAGACATATGGAAAGATGCTCAACATCACTCATCATCAGGGAAGTACAAATCATAACCACAATAAGATACCACCTCACACCTGACAGCATGGCTACAATGAACAAATTAGGAAACAACAGATGTTCATGAGGATGTGGAGAAAGGGGAACCCCTTTGTACTGTTGATGGAAATGCAAACTGTTGCAGCCACTCTTGCAAAGTGTATGGAGGTTCCTCACAAAATTTAAGACAGAACTACCCTATGACCCAGCAATTATACTACTATGAATTTATCCAAAGGATATGAAAATACTGATTCTCAGGAGCACATGTGCCCCAGTGTTGATAACAGCACTATCAACAATAGCTAAATTATGGAAAGAGCCCAAATGTCTGTTGATTAATGCATGGATAAAGAAGATGTGGTGTGTATATATGTACACACACACACACACACACACACAATGGAATACTAAGTGATCAAAAAGAACAAAATCTTGCCATTTGTAACAACGTGGATGGAACTAGAATATATTATGCTAAACAAAATAAGTCAGGAAAGATATATATCATATGATTTTACTCATGTATGGAATTAAAGAAACAAAACATGTACATAGGGGAAAGGAAAGAAAAAGAAGAGAGAGAGGGAGGCAAACTATAAGAGCCTCTTAAAGACAGAGCACAAAATTAGGGTTGCTGGAGGGGTATTGGGTGAACAGATGCATTAAATGGGTGATGGGCATTAAGGAGGATGATTGTTGGGATGAGCACTGGGTGTTACATGTAAGTGATGAATCCTGGATTCTATTCCTGAAACTAATACTACACTGTGTGTTAACTAACTTATTTAAAAAATAAATTAAGAAAAAACATATATTAACAAACTAGGAATAAAAAGAAACTCCTCCAACTTGGTAAGTGGTATTTATGAAAACCAACAGGTAATGTTATACTTAGTCATGAAAAGCTGAATATTTTTCCCATAATATTAGGGGGGAAAGCAAGGATGCCTCCCCTGAGCTGGATGTTCTATCTAATACAATAGGGCAAGAAACAAATTAAAAAGGCATACAGACCGGAAAGCCAGATATAAACTGTCTTTACGATAGACAGTATGATCACATACATGAAAAAGACCCCAAAATATACAAGACAAAGCTATTTAAAATGGTATGTAATTTCATTGAGATAGTAGGATTCAAGCTTAATACACAAATCCAAAGGTATTTATGTGGACTATCATAGAGCAAGAGGAAATTGAAATTTTCAAAATAGTCCCACTTATCAGAACATCTAAAACCATAACATACTTAGGAATAAATCTGACACAATATGTCCAATATTTATATGCTGAAAGCCACAAAACACTGATGAGAGAAAAAAAGCTATTCAATTCAGATTTATTTATGGATAATAAGACACAATATTGTTAATATGTCCTTTCTATCCAAATTGATCTACAGAACCAACAATCAGTCCCAATCAAAATCTCAGCACGCTGTTTTTTTTTAGCTGACAAGTTTATTCTAAATTTTATAAAGAAAATGCAAAATTATAGAATCACCAAAATAACTTTGACAAAGAAAAAGCTAGAGGACTTACTGTAAAGCTATAGTAATCAGTGCAGCATTGATATAAAAATATGCAAATACATCAATGGAACAAAATAGAAAGTCCAGAAGTAGATAAACAATGTTCAATCGATTTTGACATATTTGCCAAAGCATTTCAATGGTGAAAGGATAATCCCTTCAACCAATTGTACTGAACCACCTGGATATCCACATGCAAAAATTGTAAGCCTTACCTCTAACAAGACACAAAATACAGCCCAAATCATAGGTCTAAATATGAAAATGAAAACCATAAAATCCCAGAAGAAAATATAGTAGAAAATCTTGTGACCTTGTGCTTGGCAGTGATTTCTTAAATATGATGTAAAACATAAGCTATTAAACAAAGGATCAACAAATTAGATTTTATCAAACTTAAAAATATTTTTTTCATCAAAAGACAAGGTTAAGAAAATGAATAGACAATCATAGTCTCAGAAAAATATTTGCAAAATATGTATCTGACAAAGGACTTTATACTTTAAATATTCAAAGAACTCTTATAACTCCAAACACACAAACAACCCAGTTAAAAATGTACATAAAATTTGAGTGCATTGTCACCAGGCATTGATTTGGAGGTAGAATAGGAGGTGTAGGTCAAGATATCTTCATGACTTTTGCATGGGGAAGATTTTGTATCAGAATACAAAAAGCACTAATGCTAAAGGAAAAGGTTGATAAATTACATTCAAATTAAGTACTTATCAAAAGATACTGTTAATGAAATGAAAAGTCAAACCATGGGGTAAGAAAACATTTTCAGTATATATGCATGTTTAATGGCGGAGAACATGTGCTCAGAACATGTGAGGAACTTCTACAACTCAATAGGAAAAAGACAACACACTAGGAAAATGGTCAGTAGAGTTGAACAGATACTTTCACCACAGAATAGCCAAATGACCAACTAGTTTGCAAAAAAGTGTTTAAACTTATTGTTGATTATGGAAATAGAACTTAAAATCACAGTGATTCACTAAACCCCAAAATGGCTAATATTAAAGACGAACAATACCAAATGTTGCCAATGAACAAATTGGAGCTCCTTTACCTGTGAGCATGTAAATATTTTAGAGTATCTACTAAAGCCGCCCTATCACCCAGTGATTCCATTCCTAGAAAGATGTGCACATGTTTCTTATAGTATGTACATGTGTTAATTAAATAACATAAGGTTCATAGCAGAGCTATTCTTTATAACACTAATCTGAAAGCAACCTAAATGTAATGGTAAATACACAATAATCATATAATAGAGTATTATGTGGCAAAATGAATGAAGAAATAGTATATGGGTGGATAATTACACTGATGCAAAAGAAGACACAGAGTAGTATGTACTGTGTAATTTTGTTTATAAAAAGTTTAAAAGCAGTGAAAAATAACCAATACTAGTAGAAGACAAGACAGTGTTTACTTTCGTCAGGGGAGAATCATGCCTGAGGAAGAGCACCCAGAGGTTGTCTGGGTTGCTGCTAATACTCCATTTTTGTGATATTTGGTGGCAATTACATGAGTGTATTCACTTTTTGAATATTCATCAAGCTGAACAGTTACAATTTGTTCACATTTCTGAATACAGAGCCAGTATGGGAAAGACTGACCTTTCTTTGGAAGATGGCAGGGGAACAGGGTAAACAGAAATCAACCAGACCCACCATTTATGTTCTAGTAGGATGGATATACACCATACTGTTGCTTTAGGTTCACTGTATCCTGATCCTTGCAAAGCTTTCAGAATTTCTTTTCCCTGTAGTTTTAATATATGCTGGCAAGTTTATCTTACTTTGTTTTTAATAATGTATACTAATAAGTTGTACCTGAATCTCATCTTCTATGCCATCCCCAGTTCTTGGGTTCCAGGTCCATGTCTGCATGAGTCTTGCATTAACAGTCTCCTTTGACAGCTCTCAAGTTCCATCCATCCCAGAGAAGTGTCTACAGTGTGCTTGTAAAAGTCTTATTTTCCTGCTTTCTCTTCTCACACCCACCTGCACGTTCTTTAGGAAGAACAAGAAACCTTTATTTTTTCCTGCCACCTACTTTATTCTCTTAGGGGAAATTCCTTCTTTTTCTAAAACGTGCCCTTCAGGAATCACAAATGAATCCTTACTCTTAAACATTGATTACTTGTTGAAGTTGCTGCAAGTGTATGCACATGGACTTTTCTCCTGAGGTGAATTTTTTATTGGAGTGGAATTGCTATATGACTCAAAATGTTTTTGTCTCATTTTAAGAAAAAGGGATTGGAAGGTAGAGAAATATTTGTTCAAATAAACAATGTAAAGGTTTTTTCAGCTTGCTGCTTATATAAGTGTAGAGTGGTTTACATGAATTCCATATTGCTCTCATCCCTGCAAGGGAATCTGACCTTCTGAGCAAAGTATATTGGTAATAAATATTGCTACATCCTACAACTCAACTTAGAAGGTACTCAGATAATCTCAGAATGTAAAGGTGCTTTTGTTTCTTTTTCTTTCCCCCTCCCTCTCTCCCCCTCTTCCTTCCTTTCTAGAACTTTCCACCCCCTCTTACTCTTTTTCTCCTTTCCTACTATCCAAGCTGACCCGTGTCTAGTGCAGACTCACAAATATTTCTGATTGAATCAAATAATCGGATGGAGACAGATCAACTTGAGCAACAACCATGTTGACAGGCAGTTTATTATTTCATTTTGAATTGAGATCTAATATGTTGAAATAAAAATGTGAAGAAAAGTGTTCTGTTTTCGTACTTGGATTGGAGGAGGAGAATTTCAATTTAATTATCTTAAGAATCCATTAGCTAATGCGTAGTTTTATAAATGTTCCCAGAAAAGTTTGGCTCACATGCTTGGTGGGCAACTCTTCAGTTAAAGAGACCAAGGGGGTGGTGCACCAAGAAAGTTATGACCCGTAGAGACTGACATTGTGAGTCAGACAATATAGTTTGGTGGGGGTCAGACATCCAAGAGTTGAGCTAATGAAGATATAACCATAAATTCTACCTGAGCACAAGGCTTATGAATTTGTAACTCTTAGCTTTGAAAAGTGACTGGGTGATTTAATTCATTGAGAGCCTGTACAAATTACCTGCTTTGTGAATAAGGGATTGATTGATAAAAGTGATCTGTTTATTGAATCTTTAAATGCCTGCTTCTCTAATTTATTTCTTATGGCTTAGTCATCTTCATCATAAATTCATGGGGCAACTTTACAAGTACATAAAATTGAGGGTTCAAATCAAGTATTTCTTCCTCAAAGATGCCTTCCTTGACTTTCTAGGCAATGCAACCCCTTCCTAGCTGCCATTACACTTTATTAGCCTATTTTTGTTTGTTTGTTTATTGTCTATCTTCCTCCACCAGAATGCAGGTTCATTCTGTTTTGGGAGCAGGAACTTAGTTTGTCTTCTATCTCCACAACTTATACCAGGGTCCACGCAAGTCACTCAATATTTACCTTGATGTCTTACATGCTAATTGTCAAGCATGCTCAAGAATGGCAGAGTAGGAAACAGTGTTCAACAAATGGACATGATATAAAGCCTTGCCTCAAGGACAGTTGATTCTTGGCCTTTCACAAAGAGTTGGTTGTTCAGTCCTACACATCCCTGTATGCTCCCTTTATATCCTTTATTTATCACAACCCTTACATTCTCACCAAGGACTTTACCTCCATTCCCAATCCAGTGCACCAGCAAACCATCAGTCTTGCTTGGAAATGTTTAGTTCTTTCACATTCCTACCATACACAGGCCATCATCTGTAGTCTGGTATGTTAGTAAAGCCTTTTATTATAGTAACTCTACCTTTCTAGTTATCTCTCTCTCTTATTCAAAGCTGAACCATATGCTCCAGAACACCCCCATATCTTCCAATTTTTGCACTTTTTCATGCCACCTCTGTTGCCTAAAATGTTCTTTTCACACTATCTGTTAGAAGTTTATCTGTCCAGAGGCGCCTGGGTGGCTCAGTCGGTTAAGCATCTGACTTCGGCTCAGGTTATGATCTCGCAGTCCTTGAGTTTGAGCCCCATGTTGGGTTCTGTGCTGACAGCTCGGAGCCTGGAGCCTGCTTCAGATTCCGTGTCTCCCTCTCTGATCTCCCCCGTTCATGCTCTGTCTCTGTTTCAAAAATAAATAAAAATTAAAAAGAAGTTCATCTGTCTATAAAAGTACCAGCTAAAAATAAGCATGCCTTCCTGAAGAAGATCCCACTATCATATTACGTGAATCAGTCTCTCTCCCTCTCTCCCTTCTTTGAATTCTATTTGTCCATCAATTCATTCAAGAAATATTTACAGAGCAATTCTATATGCCAGCTACCTTGCTTAGTAATAAAAGTGTAAACCAAAAGAAAAAAAAAGTCTTTTTCACATAGCTTATGGTTCAGTGAGGGAGGCAGATAATATAATCACATAAGTAATCATGAAATGACAACTATGCTAAAAGCCTCAAAGGAGAAATACACAGTGCTTTCAGAGCACACAGCTCAACTAACTAACCTACAGAGGAAGGCCAGGGGAAGCTTTCCTGCCTGATCTGAGATAGCAGTGTTGATGAACTAGGTGAGGGTGAAGGCAGGGAATAGTCTAAGCAGAGGGTACAGCCTATGCATAGATTTGGTGGCAGCAATGAGCATAGTGTGCTTGAGAAAACGGAAGAAAGCTGGTTGTGTCCAGGGCTTGAGTGAGGAGCAGCCTGGGGCTGCAGACATAGGCAAAAACCAAATTGTCAGTGGGGTGTCACAGACTGTAATATGAGTTTGAATGTCTATCATAAGATGAATTATTGTTGTATTTTAAGCAAGAAGGTGACATAATCAGATTTGCAACTCAAAAAGATCACTCTGAGTGCAGGGTGGAAATTAATAGTAAATTAGAATGATGCAAGTGGATGCAACAGATCACCTGAAGTGGTGTAGGCAAGAGCTGATGGTGACTTGAACTTGAGGGGTGATTGTGATGGCAGAAGTGACGAAAGGCGAACAGATTTGAGACCAGTTTAGGAGGCAACATCAGCAGGACACAATGGAAGATTGCATATGAGGGCTAATAGGGAGAAAGAAGACAAGGAGTCTCCTGGCTTTCAGAACTATGCACTGCAAGAGGACCAGGTTTGGCATTTGGGGGAGTGTAAGACACCAATTACTGTAATTACTTTGTGTGGTGTCTTTCAGAGTCAGCCTTGTGTTGTCATTTTAGTATATGCAGCATCTCTGCCATCTCATATACACTGAATACCTAACTACATAACTCACACATGGTAGACAGTCCAGAAAATATTTCTTAAATGAATGAATGCACAAAAATGTCAGCACACCCTTGGCACACTTGGAAAGACAGTGACATCAGTGATACAGTGACTTAACAAATAGTGTAAGTACAACAAACAAATCATAAACTTCTATCTTTAATCTTTGTGCAAGATTAAAAGATCAAACTATAGGTATTTATTTCAAATAATCAAAGTGGTTAATCTGTTTATTTAGCATCTTCAGGGGTTATAATCACTGATAGCTTTTATTTAGATAGATCTTCTCAGCTGTGAAATTGTGGTGTAAAACTCAGCTGAAGTTTTATAGTAAATAGAGTGTCTGGCTCCTGAAACTTTTGTTGTAGGCCAAAAACCTTTTCTAGAAAGTTTATCTCCCAAATGACTATATTCCACTGTTAGTTTGGGGACATGTCCTGGCTTCCTGGTGACAAGATGTCTTCCCAGGTGTCTCCCTCATGAAATTGGAGAGGCAACTTGGTTAAATGAAGAAACCTCTGGTCTAAGAGCAAGGAATCCTGATCCATTGTTGTGGCTTTACCACCATCAAGTTATCTAACCTCTCTTAAGTCACTTCTTAGATTTTTCAGTTTTCTCATGTACGAATTGAGATTATTCCTAATTTAAAAAGACTAAAAAGAAGTGGGAAATGTACAAAGATCAAAGGAAAAGGTGCTTGCAATGTATTTGATCCCTCTGCATGTCAAAAGTCTTCATTTTCACATATTTTAGGCTTGGTTTAGTGGAAAGAATTTAGATCTGATGAATTTGCATCTACTGATTCCATTGCAACTACATGATACTTGGTATTATCACAATGTAGATGCAAGATGGCGCTGACCTTAGGAGAAGGCAAGTGGAAACCCTTTTACTAGAGGTTCTATATGATATGCTGTGAGGATACTCGTGTATGCACGTACACACACACACACGCACACACACACACCATTCAGAAAACAAAAGAAACACCTCTCTTAAAAATCTTTCCATCCAAAGAGGTAATGGATCTTAAACATGAGAAAGGCACAAAAAAATATACCGCAACATACAAACAAAACGATATCACAATTATGTAACAACAACAAACTTATATAGCATTTACCATGTAGTAGGAGCTATTAAAGCACTTTGCATGCCTGATTATATTCTTTCCCCATAACAACCTTATGTGATGACCTGCTATTAGTATCTTCATTTTACAAGTTAGGAAACTAAGGCACAGAGAGGGTAACTTGCCCACATTCACAAAGTTAGCAGCAGAGCTGAAGTTCCATGCCTCTCATACGAGGCATGCCATCTCAGATCTCTGAAAACAGTTTTGTCCTATTTCTTGCTAAGATTCCGAGAACAGATTTTGTGTGAATAGGAATTATTATTTCCTATAACTCAATTCTACAAAGCTCTTAGTTGCTGGATAATTTTTCCACTAATGATGAATTTATTTTTTATTAACAGAAGCATAAATACAACTTGAGATGAGACTAACCATTTTGGTTTTGTTTTGAAAAACAATAACAAAAATTTGGAGTGATCCAGAAGATCCAGAAAAATGACAGGGGTAAAATATGAAAAAATTACAAAGTCCAAATTCTGCTTGTATAAGCTATTCCTTTAATGTAGAATGCTTTCTTCCTCCCTTTCCTCCCGGGCCTCATTCCCATGAAGACTCCTCTAAAGTATCACTTCCTACCAGGATACCCCACTTGGCCATCCCCCTTTTCTCTCTGTTGCAGGTGGTATTAGAGTTCCTCCTCTATGCAGTCATGGCATCTATGTATTGTCTGTCATGATACTTGAACCCCTCTACATAGGTATCTTACATATTTCTGTCTCATAATCTACATTTTAAACCTTTTGAAAAACAGTGTGCTTTATCTTTATAACCTCTGCTTTTATTATGGGACCAGGATTTCAATATATGTGTGTAGTATGAATGCGCATAAACATTTGTATTGTTTTTCATGGCAGATTTTATGTAAGTACCATCGGTCCCTTTGATGGAGGATGGCTAATGAAAGGGATCAATGGTGTAATGATAAATTGCCAATTCTGTGGTTGTTGAAGTTTCTGTGTGTTGTCAGGGATGAGGAGGGTGAGTAACAGAAGACTAATGAGGTAAAGTGTATTTTGCTTCCTCAATTTTTATGAGTCATCCATGAAAACAAGAGAAGCAAACCCAGGTCCTTGAACCCTTTCAACTCTCTCCTCCTGCTGCTGCTTTGGCAGCAATCACCACCAACCCCTACTCCCATTGGACTCATTAGCTGGAAAATGCAGCACATCCAGACTACTTTCACTAACTATGTGTCTTTGTCATCATTAGCCAGTGTTTTATACTAGTAACAAAAACCACACTTTCCAAAGGGAAATAATAAGCCCTCTGGATTTTATGAGAGAAAAATGTGGGAGAGTCGGGACTGAGTGAGAAGGACATATACTCTAGCTTTCTCCCTACCACAGTTTGGAAGCTGAGGGAGCTCTTTGAAGTTTAAGATAGCAACCCTTCTAAGCAAGAGATTACTCTATTCCCAGAAAGATGGTGAATAGCAGGGGCCTACAGTTAACAATTCAAAAATAATCTGTTTGTACACTATAAAGTATTCTGCAGATTCTAATATATTTTTAGTGCCCTACACATTGTGTGCAGTAAACACAAATGTGTGGAGAAGAAACGAATGAAAACTTAGTTCTGTTGTAAGAAAAGGAAGAGAAGGTCCAGGGGTCAACTCAATTCAACAAGCATTGAGATCAATGCCCCATGTATGATTCAGAGCATGTAAAGATGAGTCAGAGAGCTCTTCTGACCAGTATATTGAAGGAAAAAATGGAAATGAGGCCAGAACTCTGGAGAACATTTCTGTCAGGATATGTGGAAAGAACAAGAGAGAACAAGGAAAGGTTTGGGAGAGTTCACTGCATATGGTGACATACACTTAGACTGGAGTAAAATCTTAGAAATTCAGGTTGGATTACTGGCATGATTTAAACCCAAGTATATCTGGATTCTGATATTTAGATTAGAAGATTAGAACCAATGTCTTACTATAGCTTTCTCCTCTGTGTCCTGTATCCTGTTCCCAAGGAACTATGAAATAAAGGCAAAGAAATGTTATTTTTTAGTTTCTTGAAAATTGTGTGTGTTTTTTGTGAGGTAGAGGGATAATCATCTTCAACTATAAACCCTTCATATGGAGTTTTTAATACATGACTTCCTCGAAGTACAAGCTTTCTTTTTTGTGTTCTTATTTTCAAGACCCACTATACCAATGTTTGCTTCACAAGACACTAGACTCTATGAAGATGTTAACTGAAAGGAAGTACCTCTTTCTGTCTGTCTCTGCCCCTATGTCTCCGTCTCTGCATGTGTCTCTTTCCCACATACAAATAACTTACATACATGCATGTGCTCATAAAACACATCCAAATTGTTATCATAGATTTTTATTAGTTTAACTAAAATATTCATTGAACTCCTTCTATGTGCTTCATAATATGTTAGATGCCACAGAAATATACTGCATCATATAATCTAGTTGAGGAGGAAATTATACATATAGTTTTTAAATGCTTAATGAATATACTATAATAATGTCTTTTGCTGCTTTTAATGAAGTTCTTAAATATGTTATCTCCTTTGACTCTCAAGCAATTATCAGTGTCCTCATTTTAAGGACGAGGGAGCTAATGTATGGAGTTTATAACCAGCTCATGATCACGCAGTTAGTATGTGACATGGTCAGAAAGACAAGCCTCATATTCTGAAATCTGATCCAGTGTTCCACAATTGCCTCTTTTATCCTCTGGTCAAGACAATATTTTAATAAAGCGACTCTGGGTCACAGGATTTAGAACCAAACCATTCTCTTGGTAGAGGAAAGCAGAGAGTCTAAAAGTGAATGGGGCACAGGGCCAAAGTAGGAGAATGGCTGAGTGGGAATGAAGCCAAAATAAGAATGAACAATGCTGAGTGGACATGGGAAAGGTACCAGCTGAAGGGGGGGTAGAAAATGGATAGCCACTACTGCCAAATTGGTATGTGATTGAAGCAGGGTGATCAATAATTGAAAGATGAAACTTTCTTCCAGGAAAAGATTTCACATCTCTGTCCTACCAATAATAAGACCCAAGAGGGGCCAAATATTAATTAGGTAACTGAGTACATGTAGCTCTCACTAAACTTTGGGCAAGCCAAGTTTAATAAAAAGGAGACATTTCTCCCTAAATTGATTGAACATAAAACCTATGAAAATTCTAACAGAAAACAAGAAGCTAATCCTAAAATGGAAATACAGAGAGCCCAGATTTATGCAAACAAATTTGAAAATAATAAAATGGAAAGACTTTCACTTTCAAATTTCAAAACTTACTCTAAAGCTACAGTAATGAAAAGAGTATGGTGCTGGCCTGAGGGTAGACAAATAGATCAACAGAACAAAATTGAGAGTCCAGAGGGGCTCCTGGGTGGCTCAGTCGGTTGAGCGTCTGACTTCGGCTCAGGTCATGATCGCACAGTTTGTGAGTTTGAGCCCCGCATCAGGCTCTGTGCTGACTGCTTGCTCAGAGCCTGGAGGCTGCTTCAGATTCTGTGTCTCCTTCTCTTTCTGCCCCTCCCCTGCTCACGCTTTGTCTCACTCTGTTTCTCAAAAATAAATCAATTTTAAAAAATTTAAAAAAAAAGAGAGAGTCCAGAAATAATCCCTTACATTTAAAATAAATTGCCAAAGCAGTTTATTAGGGAAATGTATAATCTTTTCAACAAATGATGCTGGGACAATTAAGTATCTGCACACAAAAAGATTAATTTAGATCCTTATCTCACATTATACACAAACTCAAAAGTGATCATAGACCTAAAAGTAGGAGATAAATCTATAAGAAGAAAAGAGAAAAAAAATTATGACATTGGGTTAGGCAAAATATTCTTGATATGACACTAAAAACAGGAAGGAAACAATGGGCTTTATCTCATACTTTTTTATTCTATTTAAGCAGTGTTTGTAAGATTCAAGAGAGAAGTGGTATACATTTAATGAATGGAAACCTCTTTGTCTCAGTAATCTTTTTGCTCATTCTCTGGTCTGGACCAATAACCCAGTAACTGGAATAACCAGTAGTTGAAATTACTGGAAATAGTAATTGTTGTAGTTTCCTACAGCTGCTGTAACAAATGATAACAGAATTGTGGCTCAAAATGCCACAAATGTATTACCTTATAGTTCTAGAAGTCTGAAGTCCAAAATCAGTCTTACTGGGCTAATGTCAAAGTGTCAGCAGGGCTGGTTCCTTCTGGAAGCTCTAGAGAATCCTCTTTCTAGCCTCTTCCAGCTTTTACAGAGAACCTGCATTCCTTTGCCCACTGGTCCATTCCTTCATCTTCATGGTCAGCAGCACAAACTTTTCGCGTTCTCTCTCTCTCCGACATTTGTTTCTATCATCGCATTGTTTTCTCTCCCTGACCCTTCTGCCTCCCTCTAATAAAGACTCTTGTGATTACATTGGGTCCACTGAATAATCCAGGATAATCATCCCATCTCAAGGCACTTACTTTAATCATCTACAAGGTCTTTTTTTGTCATGTAAAGTAACGTTTTACAGATTCTAGGGTTAGGAATGGATATCTTTAGAGGATTACTATTCAGCCTACCACACTAATTAATAGTATAATCATAAATGGACATTTTGGGGTGCCTGGGTGGCTCAGTTAGTTAAGGGTCTGACTCTTGATTTTGTCTCAGGTTATAATTTCACAGTTTGTGAGTTCGAGCCCCACATTGGGCTCTGTGCTGACAGTGCAGAGCCTATTTGGAATCCTTTCTCTCTCTGCCCCTAGCCCTGTCTGTCTTTCTCTCTCAAAATAAATAAACTCTTAAAAAAATGGACATCTTTATTTTTTTAATATGAAATTTATTGTCAAATTGGTTTCCGTACAACACCCAGTGCCTATCCCAACAGTTGCCCTCCTCACTGCCCATCATCCACTATCCCCTCCCTCCCACCCCAGGTCAACCCTCAGTTTATTCTCAGTTTTTAAGAGTCTCTTATGGTTTGGCTCCCTCCCTCACTAACTTCTTTTTTTCCCTTCCCCTCCCCCATGGTCTTCTGATAAGTTTCTTAGGATCCACATAAGAGTGAAAACATATGGTATCTGTCTTTCTCTGTATGGCTTATTTCACTTAGCAGAACACTCTCCAGTTCCATCCACGTTGCTACAAAAGGCCATATTTCATTTTTTCTCATCACCAAGTAGTATTCCATTGTATATATAAACCACAACTTCTTTCTTTATCCATTCATTAACTGATGGACATTTAGGGTCTTTCCATAATTTGGCTATTGTTGAAAGTGCTGCTATACACATTGGGGTACAAGTGCCCCTATGCATCAGCACTCCTGTATTCCTTGGGTAAATTCCTAGCAGTGCTATTGCTGGGCCATAGGGTAGATCTATTTTTAATTTTTTGAGGAATCTCCACACTGTTTTCCAGAGCAGCTGCATCAGTTTGCATTCTCAGCAACAGTGCAAGAGGGTTGCCATTTCTCCACATCTTCTCCAGCATCTATAGTCTCCTGATTTGCTCATTTTAGCTACTCTGACTGGAATGAGGTCCTATCTCAGTGTGGTTTTGATTTGTATTTCCCTGATGAGGAGAGACGTTGAGCATCTTTTCATGTGCCTGTTGGCCATCTGGATGTCTTCTTTAGAGAAGTGTCTATTCATGTTTTCTGCCCATTTCTTCACTGGATTATTTGTTTTTCGGGTGTGGAGTTTGGTGAGTTCTTTATAGATTTTGGATACTAGCCGTTTGTCTGATATGTCATTTGCAAATATCTTTTCCCATTCTGTCGGTTGCCTTTTAGTTTTGTTGATTGTTTCCTTTGCTGTGCAGAAGCTTTTTATCTTGTTGAGGTCCCAATAGATCAGTTTTGCTTTTAATTCCCTTGCCTTTGGAGATGTGTCAAGTAAGAAATTGCTGCGGCTGAGGTCAGAGAGGTCTTTTCCTGCTTTCTCCTCTAGGGTATTGATGGTTTCCTGTCTCAAATTCAGGTCCTTTATCCATTTTGAGTTTGTTTTTGTGAATGGTATAAGAAAGTGGTCTAGTTTGATTCTTCTGCATGTTGCTGTCCAGTTCTCCCCGCACCATTTGTTAAAGAGACCTTCTTTTTTCTATTGGATATTCTTTCCTGATTTGCCAAAGATTAGTTGGCCATATGTTTGTGGGTCCAATTCTGGAGTCTCTATTCCATTGGTCTATGTGTCTGTTTTTGTGCCAATACTATGTTGTCTTGATGATTACAGCTTTGTAGTAGAGGCTAAAGTCTGGGATTGTGATGCCTCCCACTTTGGTCTTCTTCTTCAATATTACTTTGGCTATTCGGGGTCTTTTGTGGTTCCATACAAATTTTAGGATTGCTTGTTCTAGCTTCGAGAAGAATGCTGGTGCAGTTTTGACTGGGGTTGCCTTGAATGTGTAGATTGCTTTGGGTAGTATTGACATTTTAACAATGTTATTCTTCCAATTCATGAGCATGGGATGTTTTTCCATTTCTTTATATGTTCTTCAATTTCCCTCATACGCTATCTATAGTTTTCAGCATACAGATCTTTTACATCTTTGGTTAGGTTTATTCCTAGGTATCTTATGATTCTTGGTGCAATTGTGAATGGGGTCAGTATCTTTATTTGTCTTTCTGTTGCTTCACTATTAGTGTATAAGAATGTACCTGATTTCTGTACATTAATTTTGTATACTGCGACTTTGCTGAATTCGTGTATCAGTTCTAGCAGACCTTTGGTGGAGTCTATTGGGTTTTCCATGTATAATATCATGTCATCTGCAAAAAGTGAAAGCTTGACTTCATCTTTGTCAATTTTGATGCCTTTGATTTCCTTTTGTTGTCTGATTGCTGATGCTAGAACTTCCAACACTATGTTAAACAGCAGCAGTGAGAGTGGACATCCCTGTTATATTCCTGATCTCAGGGGCACCGCTCTCAGTTTTTCCCCATTAGGGATGATATTAGCTGTGGGCTTTTCATAAATGGTTTTTATGATGTTTTAGTATGTTCCTTCTATCCCAACTTTCTCGATGGTTTTTATTAAGAAAGAATGCTGAATTTTGTCAAATGCTTTTTCTGCATCATTGACAGTATCATATGGTTCTTAGCGTTTCTTTTCTTAATGTGATGTATCACATTGATTTCCAAATGTTGAACCAGCCCTGCTTCCCAGGAATGAATCCCACTTGATCATGGTGAATAATTCTTTTTATATGCCGTTGAATTCGATTTGCTAGTATCTTATTGAGAATTTTTGCATCCATATTCATCAGGGATATTGGCCTATAGTTCTCTTTTTTTGCTGGGTCTCTGTCTGGTTTAGGAATCAAAGTAATGCTGGCTTCATAGAATGAGCCTGGAAGTTTTCCTTCCTTCCTATTTTTTAGAACAGCTTGAAAAGGATGGGTATTATCTCTGCTTTAAATGTCTGATAGAATTCCCCAGAGAAGCCATCTGGTCCTGGACTCTTATTTGTTGGGAGATTTTTGATAACTGATTCAATTTCTTCGCTGGTTATGGGTCTGTTCAAGCTTTCTATTTCCTCCTGATTGAATTTTGGAAGTGTGGGGGTGTTTAGGAATTCGTCCATTTCTTCCAGGTTGTCCAGTTTGTTGGCATATAATTTTTCATGGTATTCCTGATAATTGCTTGTATTTCTGAGGGATTGGTTGTAATAATTCCATTTTAATTCATGATTTTGTCTATTTGGGTCATCTTCCTTTTCTTTTTGAGTAGCTTGGCTAGAGGTTTATCAATTTTGTTTAATTTTTCAAAATACCAACTCTTGGTATCATTGATCTGCTCTGCAGGTTTTTAGATTCTATATTGTTTATTTCTGCTCTGATCTTTATTATTTCTCTTCTTCTGCTGGGTTTGGGTTGTCTTTGCTCTTGTGCTTCTATTTCCTTTAGGTGTGCTGTTAGATTTTGTACTTGGGATTTTTCTTGTTTCTTGAGATAGGCCTGGATTGCAATGTATTTTCCTCTCAGGACTGCCTTCACTGCATCCCAAAGCCTTTGGATTGTTGTATTTTCATTTTCATTTGTTTCCATGTATTTTTTAAATTTCTTCTCTAATTGCCTGGTTGACCCATTCATTCTTTAGTAGGGTGTTCTTTAACCTCCATGTTTTTGGAGGTTTTCCAGGCTTTTCCTGTGGTTGATTTCAATTTTCATAGCATTGTGGTCCGAAAGTATGCCTGGTATGGTATGATCTCAATTCTTTTATACTTAAGAAGGGCTGTTTTGTCACCCAGCATGTGATCTATCTTGGAGAATGTTCCATGTGCACTCGAGAAGAAAGCATATTCTGTTGCTTTGGGATGCAGAGTTCTAAATATATCTGTCAAGTCCATCTGATCCAATGTATCATTCAGGGCCCTTGTTTCTTTATTGATCCTGTGTCTAGATGATCTTACCCACTGCTGTAAGTGGAGTATTAAAGTCCCCTGCAATTACCACATTCTTATCCATAATGTTGCTTATGTTTGTGATTAATTGTTTTATATATTTGGGGAATCCCATATTCGGCACATAGACATTTATAATTGTTAGCTCTTCTTGATGGATAGACCCTATAATTATTATATAATGCCCTTCTTCATCTTTTCTTACAGACTTTAATTGAGAGTGTAGTTTGTCTGATATAAGTATGGCTACTCCAGCTTTCTTTTGACTTCCAGTAGCATGATAGTTCTCCATCCCCCCACTTTCTTTTTCTTTTTCTTTTTTTTACATTTATTTATTTTTGATAGAGACAGAGCAAAAGTGGGGGAGGGGTAGAGAGAGAAGGTGACACAGAATCCAAAGCAGACTCCAGGCTCTGACCTGTCAGCACAGAGCCCAATGCAGGGTTCAAAATCACAAACTGCAAGATCATGACCTGAGCCACAGTCGGACACTTAACTGACTGAGCCACCCAGTCGCCCCTCCATCCCCTGACTTTCAATCTGAAGGTGACTTCAGGTCTAAAATGACTCTCTTGTAGATAGCAAATAGATGGGTCTTGTGTTTTTATCCATTCTGATACCCTGTCTCTTTTGGTTGGAGTATTTAGTCCATTTACATTCAGTTTTACCTTTGAAAGATATGGGTTTAGAGTCATTGTGATGTCTGTAGGGTTCATGCTTGTAGTGATGTCTCTGGTACTTTGTGGTCCTTGCAACATTTCACTCACAGAATACCCCTGAGGATCTCTTGTAGGGCTGGTTTAGTGGTGATGAATTCCTTCAGTTTTTGTTTGTTTGGGAAAACCTTTATCTCTCCTTCTATTCTGAATGACAGACTTGCTGGATAAAGGATTCTCAGCTGTGTATCTTTTCTGTTCATCGCATTGAAGATTTCCTGCCATTCCTTTCTGGCCTGCCAAGTTTCAGTAGATAGGTCTGCTACTACTCTTATGGGTCTACCTTTGTAAGTTAGAGCCTGATTTCAGAATTTTCTCTTTATCTTTGTATTTTGCCGGTTTCACTATGATATATTGTGCAGAATATCGATTCAAGTTACATCTGAAGGGAGTTCTGTGTTCCTCTTGGCTTTCAATGCCTGTTTCCTTCCCCAGATCAGGGAAGTTCTCAGCTATGATTTGTTCAAGTACACCTTCAGCCCCTTTCTCTCTCTTCCTCTTCTGGAATTCCTATGATATGGATATTGTTCTGTTTGATTGCTTCACTTAGTTCTCTAATTGTCCCCTCATACTCCTGGATTTTTTTTTAATCTCTCTTTTTCTCAGCTTCCCCTTTCCATAATTTTATCTTCTAATTCACCTATTCTCTCCTCTGCCTCTTCAGTCCATGCTATGGCCGCCTCCATTTTATTTTGTACCTCCTTTATAGCATTTTTTAGCTCCTCATGACTACTTCTTAGTCCCTTGATCTCTGTAGCAATAGATTCTCTGCTGTCCTCTATACTTTTTTTCAAGCCCAGCGATTAATTTTATGACTATTATTCTAAATTCTTGTTCCATTATATTGCTTAAATCGTTTTTGATCAATTTGTTAGCTGTTGCTACTTCCTGGAGTTTCTTTTGAGGAGATTTCTTCCATTTCATCATTTTGGGGAGTCCCTGCGGTGGCTCCAAACTGCAGGGCACTTCCTCTGTGCTGTCCAGAGTAACTTGTGCTGGTGGGTGGGGCCGCAGTCAGACCCTATGTCTGCCCCCAGGCCACCACTGGGGGCAGACTGGTGTGTACCTTATCTTCCCCTCTCCCAGGGGCAGGTCTCACTGTGGAGTGGTGTGGCCCCTGTTTGGGCTACTAGCACACTGCCAGGCTTGTGGTGCTGCTTCAGTGAGATCTGGCGTATTAGCTGGGGTGGATCCGCAAGGTGTACAGGGGCAGGAGGGGCAGACTCAGCTCGCTTTGCCTTCGGTGGTCAGCTTCTGGAGGGACCCTGTGGCAACGGGAGGGAGGCAGACCCGTTGGAGGGATGGATCCACAGAAACACAGTGTTGGGCTTTTGTGGGTGCAAGCAAGTTCAGTGATGGGAACTGGTTCCCTTTGGGATATCAGCTGGGGGATGGGAGAGGGAGATGGTGTTAGCCAGTGCCTTTGTTCCCCCACGATGCTGAGCTCTGTCTTCTGGGGCTCAACTACTCTCCTTCCTGCTGTCCTCTCACCCTCCTTGCTCTCCGAGAGCAGAGCTGTTGACTTTTAACATTCCAGATGTTAAGTTCCGCTGGCTGTCAGAACTCAGGGAGTCTGGCCCCTCTGCTTTTGCAAGCCAGGCTTTGGGGGCTCTGCCTTGCTGGGCAGGCTGCCCCTCCACCCCCCATCTCTCCCCACCAGCTCCCTCCCACCAGTCTGTGCAGCATGCACCACTTCTCCACCCTTGCTACCCTCTTCCATGGGCCTTTTGTCTATGCTTGGCTCTGGAAAGTTGGTTCTGCTAGTCTTCTGGCAGTTTTATGGGTTATTTAGGCAGATGTGGGTGGAATCTAAGTGATCAGCAGGACGAGGTGAGCCCAGCGTTCTCCTACACTGCCATCTTCCATCTACTTCCAAAATGGACATCTTTAGAGGCACCTGGCTGGCTCAGTCAGTTGTGTCCAACTCTTGATTTCAGTTCATGTCATGATCTTCCTGTCTTGAGATCCACCCCTGCATCAGGCTCCACACTGAGCACTTATTCTGCCTTGGATTCTCTCTCTGACCCCTCTCAAAATAAATAAGTAAACATTTTTCAAATGAACATCTTTAAGGGATTATTATTTAGCCTACTTATTAACATCATCATCAAAAATGTTAACTTTGAAGCTATGTAGTATATTCTTTTGGAAGATACAATAAAACTAAACATAATAAGATTTTGATATATGATTTAATCCTAATAAAATTTTCTGTTTTGAAGCAATAGTGTATGTATGTGTGTCTGTGTATGTGAAGCAGTCTATCAGATTTCAAAGCTGGTTCTATAATTTTGTGTTGATACTAAGAGACTAAAAATACCACCAAATGCATGATACAGATATAGGGATCATAGTGTGAACAGACCATCATATTCCCAGTCTTCAGTGAGTTAAGGAAAGGTTATACTTTAGGGTAATTGTAGAACACCAGCTAGTGCACTGGTTAGAAAAACATCTTTAATTTTTATGGTTTTCTTAAAATCTGGTCTCTTCTAGAAAAATTGCAGTCAGAGAATTTTAACTTTCTTTTGAGTTCCTGAAATAATTACTCCTTTCATACTTTTGTAGCTTCTACTTGATTTCACAGCTAAGTGTTGAGATTATTTTAAATCCCAATGTTAGATTTTGTGACTTTCTCTAATATAGTAGTATCCAACAGTATTGACATTTCCCCCATGTTAATAATTTCACAGTATCTTATTGAACAGAACAGGATTACCCCAGAAAAATGACATATATCATGGTTTGAGAAGATTGATATTTTAACATCTGTATCCTGGCATTCCACTCTATAGTTATTATTCTCCAAGGGACTCTCATCTATTCACTTTTATTTATATTTCCTGTTATTGAAAAAAGGCTTTGAGAAAGATTTTTTTTTCATTTGAAAATCTATGTCTGGAGCAACTTAATTTGATGTACAAATCTCAATGGCATTTTTAAAGTTTCCCCTCGAAACTCTCCAACTCAGAGGTGAGAAAGCTTCCAGGATTCTTTAGAACACTGTTTTTAATTTAGGTGTCTATAGTCCATCTCAGATGGTGCACTGGAGTTGGCACACCAATAATAGCTAATATCATGGAGTGCTCTCTTGGATATATGCCTAGGACAGTATAAACTCCCTCCACTGTCCCTGAAATGTGATTTGTGTCCAACTGGGTCCTAACACACTTAGTCCTCAGGGTGAGTCTTTGGCTAGGGTGGCACAAGTGACTCTAGTTGAGAAAACCTGTTCAGCCAGGTGCTAGAAGGTTGAAACCTACTCTGTAGTTGGGTAGGGGGGATCCCACATGGCTCAGGCGTGAACTTCACCCTCATGTTGGAGTAGTTTACAGTTATTGTCTTGGTTAATCTTATAACATTCATATGAAGTAGGCATCATGGTTATCCCCATTTTACAGATGAAGATGCTGACGTACATCTGAAAATAATTTCTCCATACTCTCCATTCCCTTGGCACTTGTTCTGTCTCTAAATTAAGGTATTATATTTAAAAATATTGTTTAAGAGCATAGGCTTAGTGGTCTACCAGAATTCAAATTCTAGGCTTAGAACTTACTAACCTAGTAACCTTAAGCATGATACTTAACTTCTCTGTGCCTCAGTTTCCCCACCTGTAAAACAAAAGGAGTGTCAGTGACTTTATCACAGGGTGATCATAAGATCACCTGATATAGGGCCTATAGTTTTTTTTTAAATTTTTTTTTCAATGTTTATTTATTTATTTTTTGGGGGGGGGACAGACAGAGACAGAGCATGAACGGGGAGGGGCAGAGAGAGAGGGAGACACAGAATCGGAAACAGGCTCCAGGCTCTGAGCCATCAGCCTAGAGCCCGACGCGGGGCTCGAACTCACGGACCGCAAGATCGTGACCTGGCTGAAGTCGGACGCTTAACCGACTGTGCCACTCAGGTGCCCCTATAATTTTTTTTAATAAAATTTATAAACCATATTTTATAAACTACAATGCTTGGCACAATGTAGTCACTCACTAAATCTCAGTTCTTATTTTTATTGTTTTTCACTTCATTTTTTGTGTTACAGTATTTTGTATGTGATTTTTTTCCCCTGTTAGAAAGTAAGCCCTTTGAAGAAAAGTTTACTTCCATGCCTTATTCATCTTGATTCCTTTAGAGTACCTAGCACAGAACAGTCTCTCAATATTTATTCCATTTGTGATTTACTTAAACACAGTTGCCATCTATATTTATTGTCATCTGAAGAGGTCCAAACTTGTTTTCATACAGCAGGGAAACCAAATTAAATGATGTAGTAACTTTTAGACTAAACAAGAACACTGTGTTGTGTACTGATGGCTAGTGTGAACAGATTCCGTAGGAAGAAGGGACTATTTCTCTGGTGACCTGCTTTTATCGGCTCCCGACATTGCTGGTGATTCTTCCCTTGCATAATGAATGCTCACTAATTATATCCAATGAACATTTATTAATTTCTGTGGAAATCCTTTTTCAAAATCTGTTCTAGGCAGAAGAAAATAAGATTTGAGGAAAACTGCAAAGTAATTAAGGCCTTGTTGAAATAGCTAGGTGCTAGAGGCAGAAAACATGCAAAATGTTTAGATATACAGATTGCCATATCTGAAGGGTATGTAGCCAAAAAATCCATGTAATTTAACTAGTTTATCAAGTTACTGTTGTTTTCTTTAAAAAAATTTTTTTAATGTTTATTTATTTTTGACAGAGATAGAGAGAGAGAGAGAGAGAGAGAGGGAGACAGAGCATGAGGGGGTAAGGGCAGAGAGAGAGGGAGACACAGAATCTGAAGCAGGCTCCAGGCTCTGAGCTGTCAGCACAGAGCCCAACGTGGGTCTTGAACTCACGGACTGTGAGATCATGACCTAAGCCGAAGTTGGACGCTCAACCGACTGAGGCACCCCGGTGCCCCATACTGTTAGTTGTTTTCTAAGGTCAATAGACAATTAGAAAATTGTTTTGAGCATTTGAAAAGAATAAAATCCAATATATATCTGTACCCAAGAAAAGACTGATCCAAGTAATTGGTTCAGTAAATCTTAGCATGAAAGCTTTGGAACATCTCATTTGCTTTGTACACTGGAATGATATTTCAGCCTTCGTATGTAAAGCATTATTACTAATGGAAGAAATCATTGCATAAATGCTATCAGTAATAAGCCTAATATTATGGACATTTTATTTAAATTCACTATGTTAACTAGACAATTTACATGAGTTCTTATAACCCATGACTCTATGATCGCTTGTCCCTATACTAATACCAGTAGTTATCATTCATTTAATACTTAGTATGTCCTGGCTTCCTTATATTTTATATCCCACTTAATATTCATGGCATTCCTAAGAATTCTGATTTCTGTTTCATAGGTTGAGAGAGATTAACTGTCTTGTTCAGGATTACATAGCTCATAAGAGGCTGTGCCTCTAAGGCTGTCAGCCCATCTCTAGCTAACTCTGAAACCCTGCTCTGGACTTTAAATCACACCATGCTCTGTTTTCTATATTTCCTCCCACAGAGCTTCTTACTTCCAAGGTAATCCTTGGCCCTTGTATTTCTTGTATCCTCTCCTTACTTTCAGTACTTTACAGTGTGTTCAGGGGTATCAAAATGATCTGAAGAATTTGACTCTCTTAAGTGCATGATAAAGCATGATGATATGAGTTCTTCAAAAGTCAGTAATTCTGGTATCATTATACTCAGGGCTAATGTGAACAATTACTGTACTTTGCTCTCAACCTAGTGGATCCTCAGGGGTCTATGGGAAAGCAACATTTGATGTGCTGTGACACCTGCATGCCAACCTCTTTATTTCTCATGAAAATAAAAATCCCATCCTTCTCAAAAGAAATCAATAACTATTGCCATATTTGTTATTTTTCATAAAACACAGATACCTAATTTTTCATAAAACACAGATATCTAATTCTTAAAAGGCTCTTAAAGATCAGAGTAACTTTGTTCATTTTAGAGATAAGACCCAGAAGAGTTGTGACAACACAGGTGTATTCATGTGCACCTGCATCAAACAGGCACAGCTACACTATGGTTCCTGTTCATTGACATATCCCTTTATTCATTGATTCCATAAATACTTATCACTGACTAAGTGTCACACACTGTGCAAACTCCTGAGGAGTCATTGTCTCATTCCTTAAACACTTAGAGCCCACGGAATGGATGCTGACAAGAAAACAGACCATATCTAATCTAAGCAGTAAGTGATAAGCAGAGAAGTATAGGGTATTTGGGGGAGTATACTGGACAGGCATCTTACCCACCTAGAGGAGGTGATGTCAAAGCCAGACTTGAAGAATGAGTAGAAGTAGTCAGGAAGTGACAACAGTAAATTCATGTGTCCCAATTCCCAGCGATGGAAACTGACTCAGAGAAGAGGAAAGAATCATTCCATGTTTCCAACATTGTGAGATGCGCAAAAAGGGTTCCTTCCTTGCTGAGAATTTGGATTTTGGTACAAAGAAATCTCTTGAAAGGGATAGTAGGAGTTACATCATTAATTTTGAGATGACAGGAATCCAGGTGAGGAAAGCTTCATAGACCTAGGCTCATACTTTGAGCAGGTGGGTAACTCTGATGAGAGTTGATGTTTTCCACAGAAAGGGTTACTTTTGAGCCAGGGAGCAGCATCCTAGTTTTAGCAGATGGAGTAAGTTCTTTCAGTAAGTCTGACTTCTCAGAATTCACAGCCCTCAAAAGTGAGAGTGAGACCCTCACAATGGGAGGCACACATTATCTGCACTAGGAGCTAGTCTCCCCTCCTTGGTACATTTTTCTGTGGTGACTATGTGGGTTATTTACACATTTGCTCTGCCCCCAGATATGTTCTCTTCCCCCAGCAGGCTTATTCTTACCAACTCCCTTTCTTTATGGCTTCTGGTTTAATTCATTGAAATAAAAATATTGCTCGGTGACCAGAGATTGGGAGGGGAGAGTGTTTGGAGTATTTTTCTTCCAGTCGGACCCACCTTATCATTTCTGTGTCCCTCTGTGAGGAGCATCTGCTGGGCAAAACTTCCTTTACCGTTCTGGCTCCCACTGGGCTTCAGGAACTATTTCTTCCCACTATCCCATAAGCCTTAAGTTGACAATGGTTTCTTAGAGTTGTTGGTCTCTGGTGCTTCATCCTCTGCTATTTTCCCCTTACCACTGTCCATACCTCTTCAGCTAGTCGTTAAAATCTCTCTTTTCTCTCAGGACCCTGATCAATACTGACTCAACAGTGTTAACTCTGCTCTCTATTTTATATTGAGGAGTAGGAATATGTCATTCTCAACACAAGATAGCCAATGGCTTCTCGAGATTTCAAGCAAAACAATACATTTTCAATCTGAATCAGAATTCAGTTTTGATCTTCTAGAAGAGGACAGAAATCGACTGGGTCTGTAGTCGCAGGTACTGTAACAAGTGTAAGAAATTACTTTTGCAGCAATACCATGCTGTGGATTGCACCCATTTTTACAAACTATTATCAGGTTGAAGAAAATTAGAAAACTTGCTTAATCACACACATAGCTGGTAAATGACTGGGCTGGTTTTAAATTGGTTCTGACTCTAAAGCCTATGCTCTTTTACATGAGTTGTTCCCATTTAATTTATGGACAGACTCTTTTGACTTGAAATATTCCTTGGTTTCACTTTATGTAATTGCCTATATCTAATGTTGCTCTGTCACCTCAAAATCAAATCTCTTGCTCTCACTTGCATCTTTTTTCCCTGCCCCACTGTCCTGACCCAGCAAGGGTTCCAGGTTTTTGTTGGTTCCATGAGCTCAGAAGCTCAGAGAGCCACTCAATTCTCCCCTTACAGACTCTCCATACACAACGAATCACAAAATGTAGAGTGGTTCCAGTGTGCGATGAAATCTGAAAGGGGATTGGATACCTAGACGGCCAGGATGAAGACAAGAAAAAAGATTTTCAGACAAATAAAACCTGAGGAAATTTGTTGCCAGCAGATCTGCAGTACAAGAAACGCAAAAGCAGATTCTTCAAGTGGGTGATGGCAAATGGAAACTCACATCTGTAAGAAGGGAGGATGAGCACTGGGTTTGGTAAATATATGGGTAATGTTTTTAAATTTCTTCACAATTTCTTTTAAAATCTATAGAGTGCTTAAACCAAAACTAACCAAAACAGTTTGGGAATTTAGAACATAAGTAGAAATCTATAATAACACAAGGAATAGGATAAATGGGATTATACTTTTGGATAGTTCTGTTTTTAATTTTTTTAAGTTTATTTAATTATCTTAGAGGGAGACACAGCATGCACGTGCACGAATGGGGGAGGGACTGAGAGAGGGAGAGAGAGAGAGAATCCCAAGCAGTCTCTGCACTGTCAGCACAGAGCCCCATATGTGGCTCATACTCACAAACTGTCAGATCATGACCTGAGCCGAAGTCAGAGTCTAAACCGACTGAGCCACCCAGGTGCCCCTGGATAGTTTTTATATTCTATGATAAGTTACAAATGTTTATTATAACATATATACCTATATAATGTCTATACCTGTAACTACTATAAAAGCAACCAATAACGAGATTAACCAAGGGTTATAACTAGTCTGTAGAAGAGTAACAGAGTAGATCTGAGACTGTTCTCTGCTACAAGGTGCGGGAGTAATGTATCCTCCAGACTGAGAAGGTACTTGAAAACTGAAAAATGAAGCAAGCCACTCCATACTCTATTTACATAGAATTTTATTTAAGGTAACTCATTGATAGGGTATCTTGGCAGACAGATGATCCAGAAGGTACACAGCTATTCTCTATCTCCCATCCTCTGTCACATTAGGAACTTAATCTCTGGCTATTATAGAGTGAGGGGCATGATGGTGTGACAGCCCCACCAGGGGCTGTTTTCTAATGTGGGGCCATCTGTGAACCAGAGAATCTCTACTAGTTATTTAAAGCAGCACCTTTTGTGGGGCACCTGGGTGGCTGAGTGAGTTAGGCTCCCAACTCTTTATTTCAGCTCAGGTCATGATCTCATGGTTCATGGGTTCAAACTCCACATCAAGCTCTCTGCTGATAGCACAGAGCCTGCTTGGGATTCTCTTACCCTCGTCCCTCTCTTGCTCGTGCTCTCTCTTTCTCTATCTCAAAATAAATAAATAAACTTTAACAAAAATAAAATGGTACCTTCGTGCACCACTTCAGGGAAAATAAGAACGAGCCTCCCCACATTCTGATCAGGGCATGCATTAACCTCCATGGGACCTGGAACATGTGGCCCTGAGGGAGGTCATTGTGTGGGCATGAACAAGATGGAAGGCCAAAGATGAAGTCACTGTTGCCAGCACTCCTACATTCCCTCATAAAATCCTGCTTTCAAGGTTGGCCCTTGGCTTGTCTTGGAACTTGGATTTTGTTGAGGCTCCCACTGTTCCCTAAGTGTGAAAACATGGTTTATACTGAACATTTGCCTTTTTTATAGAGACCTGGAATTTTGGCACACACTAGGCAGAAGTTGCCTGTATAAACTGATCCCAGTAAAACCCTTGGGTACTGAGACTCTAAAGAACTTCTGTGGTAGATGGTGTTTTGCTTGTGATGTCACATTTCATTGCTGGAAGAATTAAATGCCTTTTATGTGACTCCACTAAGAAAGGACTTGCCCTGTCTTCAGACTTCACTCTGTCTTTTGCCTTTGCCGATTTTATGTTGTATCCCTTCACTGTAATAAATCATAGCTATGATCATTACTATATGGTGAGTCCTATGAGTTTTCCTAGCAAATCACCAAACCTAGCATGTCTTGGGGGACCTCCAACACAACCAGTAAGGCAATAGTGAAATAAAATGGAAAAGAAAAAAAACTTCTTGGTTAAGATAAAAGAAGGCTTAAACAACTGACTAAAAAGTACATAGGCCAAATATTAAATAGCAAGATTATAGGCATAAACCAAATATCCATAATTTTATTAACTGTGAGTGGAATAAAAACATTAAAAACAGATTCAAAACGTCTGGAATTATATATTTTTCTCATAGTCACTTTTTCACTGTGGCACAGAACATGTTTACTAATATCTTAAGTTTCTCTGTAATCAGTCCAAAATGGACAAGCCTGTGTTCAGAAATGTTTCATTATTTTATCTTATTGGGAACTGATCTAGATATTCAGTGATGGTCCATAATTTTACCTAGAAAAACTCTAAAGTTTCAAATTCCAAAATTATCTAAATCACTTGTTTTAAACATATTTAGTTTCGGCTCAGGTCATGATCTCACAACTTTGTGGGATCAAACCCCACATCGGGCTCTGTGCTGACAGTGCAAAACCTTCTTGGGATTCTCTCTCTCTGCCCCTCACCACTCATACTGTCTCTGTCTCTCTCAGAATAAATAAAGTTAAAAAAAAGATTAAACTTCCAATTATAAGATGAATACATTCCAGGGACATAACATACAGCATGGTAATTATAGTTAACAATACTGTATTATATACGTGAACATTAAGAGAATAGATCTTGAATATTCTCCCCACACCCAAAACAATGCAATTATGTAAAGTGATAGATTTTGAACTATATTAGAATTGTATCTCAAAAAATCAATTCTATCTCAATAAAGCTGGAGGAGGAGGTTAAAAAACATTTAAAGATGTACATTTGTGAGGCAAATTATGCAATAACATTATATAGCAGAATTTGTTGTCATTTATTAATTATTCCAACTCATCTGCTATAAAAGTCTCAAAATTTTAATTTTCTAGTCCAGCATAGTTGATCAGCCAAATATTTAGATTATGTCTCTATTTTATGAACCTGAATTTTCAGTACTTATTATCAAACATGTTATAAGCCTCTAAGGTAGCAAAAGTGAACGTATAACAAATGTCTAGATTTATGTGCTCTTGTGTTTGCCATGGGTGCCTACATTCAAGAAAGTTACCTACATTTCCTAACCTTTCACACTTTGTTGTATATTTATATAATATACATGTTAATAAAAGAGTGAAATATTGGGGCGCCTGGGTGGCGCAGTCGGTTAAGCGTCCGACTTCAGCCAGGTCACGATCTCGCAGTCCATGAGTTCGAGCCCCGCGTCGGGCTCTGGGCTGATGGCTCGGAGCCTGGAGCCTGTTTCCGATTCTGTGTCTCCCTCTCTCTCTGCCCCTCCCCCGTTCATGCTCTGTCTCTCTCTGTCCCAAAAATAAATAAAAAACGTTGAAAAAAAATTTTTAAAAAAGTGAACTATTGTTACCTATTTTAATTAACAATCACCAAATATTAATTGAACACTTATCATATTCCAGCCCCTTTATTAGCCTATTCATCAGGTGTTAAAAAAAACTTCTTAGACTCTTTCTCAAAGTCATCAGCCTTATGATTAAGACCAAACTAATCCTAGTCTATATTATTAAATTTTTCATTTGAAGAAGAGGGGTGGCAGGAAGATTATAAAATAATTCTAGAACACCAAGCTATATAAAGAGAATGAGGGGAGTGTGGAGGGGAAGGGAAGTTAAATAGAGAAATGCCATTGAAGAAGAGCTTGAAATCCTACAACATATCTGTCGATCACCCCCGCTTATGACAAGACAGGAAGATACAGTTGTTACAGGATTCCATAATTCTGTCCATGTAAAACTTTACAACATTATAAAACTGAGTCGTTGGGACCCCGGCACTAAGTTAGAGATACACATATTTAGGATATGGTCATTGTCTTTTTAGACAATGCAACCAAGGATGGTGAGTTCTGTGTGAAGCAGCCAATTGTCTGTTCAAGCAGGCCTCCAGCCTGCCGGTCAGAATGTTGTTTTTGTTGCTATTGTGTGAAACTGACAACATACCTATATTCCCTTCTGTTACAGAAAATGATGCCCAGCCTAGAGCATTCTTTCACATGCCCCAAGTCTGCCATTAAGTCACCAAATAATAGATATTACAATTGTTTTAATTCCAAACAAAGTTTTCAGTACTCCTGGTCCAATGGCAGCTACTAGTTAGAGATACCTTGAATTTATAGAAGTGGTAGCTGGGGTTTTAAGTACATCTTCACCATTTGACACAGTGGGAGTTCAACAACACACTTTCCACTCTGAAAATGCACTGTGGGGTGGAGTCTATGTTTACGTGGAGGCCAAACTGTTAGTGTAGAATTGTGAAATATTCTGGGGATGTGGTTAATATGAATAGAACTATCTGTAAAGTCAAATTCTATTTGAATATTATGCCTTTGGGTAAAATTCACTTAAAGAATGTCAAATGATTGTCCTCCAAGCAGGCAAATGAAAATTATGTTCTATTCTTCATAAAGCTGACAAAGGGAGAATGTGTCTCTGAGCCATAGAATATGAACAAAAGCAGGATTGGCTGTGATTGCTGACCTGCCTGTCTTTTGAAAGACTGACAGTGCTGGTGCACAGAGTTTAAAAATCAAATCTGAGAGATGGCATACATATGAATAAATCAGCATGGCTTAAGGTCTCTTTAATTTAGCACCCTGAACCCCGTTTTCCTCTTGAAAAAAAAATAAACCTAGATCATTTACTTGGGTAGGCTCTGAGTGTTATGATTATTCATTTAAAATCTAAAAGAGGTCTCTTGCTAAATATTAATATTTGGTGATAATGGGGAGAATTATTCCTGTTTAACAAGCTCCAAGCAGTGCTATAAACAGTAAAGTGTTCAATAGATGTTTTTGATTAGGATGATAATGAGCTTTCTATTTTGTAGATGAAAATGAAGAGCCAAACAAGTTAGTCCATATGATGGCTATTATTTCTATACTGGTAAACACTTAGATTTTTCTATATTACCATTAAAATGTGGATAATTACCAGTTTCTTCTATGCTCATGAATTTTGTCTTAGAAAATTTCCCGTAAAGTTTAATGTTATTATTGACAACCAACTTATCTCTTAGAGAAAGTAAGCAGATTAATAAAATTTCTGTGTTCAAAGCCCTTCAGACAGAATTGCTCTGCATATATAAATGCTGTGAGTTTATATAAGTGATTTCAAAAATGAGAAGATAAACTAATAGGCAAGGTTCACTTTCCTTTGACCAATTCATAATTCTTAAAGTCAGATTCTATTATAGTTCAAGTTCTCAGAGTTATTTGACTCTGTTGTTGGTAGAGGCAAGGAGATTCATTCAAGTGTGAAAATTGTTAGTAGATTATAATGGGATGAAGCAGCAAAGTAAACTTTTCATCATATCACCACAGACAACCTGAGACATTAAACTGATGTTTTACTGGGATTCACATCCCTTACAGAGGATTGTATGCTAATAGCACATGTTGTAAACCTATCCCTCTATCACAGAATGCATGCCATCAACCTGATTATAGCCAGAATGGTTGATTCACTTATAAAACCAAGGGGAATAGACCCCAAATCGTGGAATCACTGCATAGATAGCTTTGTTTTTGCTTGTGCAGCCTACATTCACTAAGAGCATTCTTTTTTCCTTTGAAGAAATACTCTACTTTCCCATTGCATTCAGTCTTGATGGAGCGTGATAATTATAAAGCCTCTTCTTCTACCTGCCCTGGGCATGTGGCCTAAACTCAGCCAGTCAGCATCTCTTTTCTGGGACTGAAATATTTGAGAAAGGTGTTCTTCCTAAAATCTGGTTATATAGCCTTTCCTTGGATTTTCTTAGTCATTCCATTTCCTCCCAATGAAGTCCTGTTTTGTTTAACTGGATCTGTTTTGTTAGCTATAGCCAAAGAACATAGACACATAAAACCATAGACTTTTATTGTTGGCAGGGACCTTAATGGAGAATAAAAAATGTAGGAAGCCCAAGGAACTATGGAAACACAGGGGAGAGGATGTAAGAGAAATCCATAAGCTTCAGTATTAGGCTGGGTACACAGTCCTTAGAAATAAGAAAGGAATCAAGAAACCGGAGTCAAATTCACTTATGTCAGAGAAAAGGACATGGAGACTCAGAAGTTACTTACTGAAGTTATTTACTATAGAGCCAGCATTACAACTGAGGTGTCCTGAATTCCAATTCCAATTTGCTCTATTTATATTTTGCTATATTTCTGTCAGATTCTAACTTCCTCTAAATTTTTCTTTCTCACTTTTTAGGCTTTTGATATATACTAAATTTATGGCTGCTTCCAGAATTAGACTATGTACTCTGAGTAATCAAATATATTTTTCAAAAGCTGAGCTTACAACTGAACACAGGAAATTGGAATACTCTTTTCTTTGATTTGCACATCAATCCCATGGAGCTCGACACCATTGTATCCCTTTCATTTTCAGTTTCATTCTCCTATTTCAGTTTTTTCTTCGTCATAATTTTCCACTTTATCTCTGTCCCAAAGGAAATGATTGATCTTGGAAAAAGTAACCTGGCCTTCGGGCTGATGAAGTTAAGCCTATGACTCATGAAGTCAAGCTTGCTGGCAAAGAAGATAGGAATAAAACAGATTAGACAAGATACTGGACATCTGTTTTAGTTTGGTAGCTGAACTGAAAATCAAATCTAACCAGAGTCAGCAGGCACTTATGGAATATCTGATATATTTCCGGTACTGTTTTAGGCCTTCTGAGAACTAGGAAAACAAAAATGATTCTTCAAAGAAAAACTTGACTACATGTTAACAACAAAAGACACCACATAAATCAGGGATAAATTGTATTTGACGTACCACAGTTCTATATTCTCTCTGAGAAAGTACTTTTCTAATCCATTGGTCATAAAACCTCAGTTACAAAACATAAACCATTAAAAATTAAAGTTGGCCATACTCCAGTGCATAGGAATTCCCATTATGGAATTAAAAATACTAGAGCCAGGGGTGTCAGGTGGCTCTTTTGGTTAAGCCAAAACACTTCAGCTCGGGTCATGATCTCACGGCTCATGAGTTTGAGCCCCGCATTGGGCTCTGTGCTGACAGTTCAGTGCCTGGAGCCTGCTTCAGATTCTGTCTCTTATTCTCTCTCTGCCCCTCCCCTGCTCACACTCTTTCCCTCTCTCAAAAATAAATAAACATTAACAAACAAACAAACAAAACTAGAGCCAAAAAGAAGTCATGAAAGCTCCAGGTCTAATTTCCTTTTAAGAAACTCAAAGCCATTTAGAGATAATCTTTCGTTATTTCCAATCCATTTCTCTGAGAGAGAATTGAGGTAAAACACTAAATTCATACCCCCCACAGTATGAATGAAAAGGAAAGGTTTATTATGACTTTAGAAATGTTTCACAAAGTATAACTAAAAATAGTTTCGTGAGCCCTTCCATGGAGGAATTTTAGTACAAAAGTGGAACATTATTACTTTCTTCCTGTCTGGCTGAGAACCCATTGTTCTCCAAGGAGAGTAGTGAAACTGAAGGAAGACCACTCTCAGCAAATTAATCCACTTTGCCCAATCTCAGACATGTAATTTTGGTGGGAATAAAAGCCAGGACAGCAATAGGCAACAAAGGTTAGCAAAAAACCCAACACATGCAGTGTCTAATTTCGATTTCACTGTTTGGTACTTATGTAATCTTGGACGAATTAATTTCCACATTGGTTAAACTATAAGATCCATTTCAGATGGTATAGTAGACTAAATATAATGAATACCCTTCTGACTAAAACATTGGATGAAATATGTAAAAAGTGTACTGTACTGTTGACTAAAGTAATCTGAGCTAGAAAACATGGTGAAAGAGATAGCTTTTTCCATGGGGTCACTGGACAAATCTTTAAAGATTTGGTTTTGATTCTACAAAAATTGTAGAATGAAGAAGAAAAGCCAGGGCCCACCGTAAGTGGAGAGCTTAATAATAAAGCCTGTGTAACAGTTGCATTGTCCTTATTCTGAACTATAAAATATCTCAAAAAGTCAAAATATTGGTACCTATGTTTAATTATAAAAATGGGACATGGTATTACAATTTGCTCATGGTAAATGTAAAATACTGTTCCAAATAATCCATGTATACTTCATGTCAGTATATCCAACTCTGCCTAGAATTATCCTGTTTTGAGTCTGTTGTCTTCAGATAATTAATAGTATGTCCTTTCATTCTCAAATATGTCCTGATTTAGACAATAGGGTATATGATGATCCCACTGAGAGCTCAAGAATAAAGAAAAAAAAAACACAAAGTTTTTTAAATACCTAGAATAATAATTACCTATTTACGTACGGAAAATTGTGAGATGGGGAATTTCTGTATACTCTTTTCCATATTGGCTGTATCAGTTTACTTCTCATCAGTAGTATACCAGAGTCCCTTTTCTCCATATCCTCACTGGTACTTATTATCTTTTATAATAGCTATCCTAACACCTGTGAGGTGCTATCTCATAATGTTTTTGATTCATATTTCTCTGATGATTAGTGATATTGATCAATTTTTCATATACCTGTTGCCATAGGTATTCCTTCCTTCCTTCCTTCCTCCCTCACTCCCTCCCTCCCTCCCTCATTCCCTTCCTTCCTTCCAACCAATTTTTTAAAATTTATTTATTTAAATTCAAGTTATTTAACACACAGTATAGTACTGGTTTTGGGAGTAGAACCCCAGTGATTCATCACTTGAGTATAACATCCAGTGTTCATCCTAACAAGTGCCCTCCCTAATACCCATCACCTATTTAGCACATTTCCTCACCCACCTCCCTTCCAGCAACTGTCAGTTTTTTCTCTATCTTTAAGAGTCTCTTATCATTTGCCTCCCTCTCTGTTTTTATTTTATTTTTCCTTCCCTTCCCCTATGTTCAGCTTTTTGTTTCTTAAATTCCACCTATGAGTGAAGTCATCTGATATTTGTCTTTCTCTAACTTACTTCACTTAGCATAATACACTTATATGTGGTATACATAAGTATATCTTCTTTAGAAAAATGTCTTTTCAAGCCCTCTGCCCATTGTTTAACTTAGATTATTTGGGTTTTTTTGCTATTGAGTTGTATGAATTCTTTATATATTTTGAGTATTTATACCTTATCAAATACACGATTTGCAAATATTTTCTCCCATTCCATAGGTTGTCTTTTTACTCTGTTGATTATTTCCTTTGCTGTGCAGAGGATTTTAGTTTGATGTCATCTCACTCATCTTTTTTTTTTTTGAAACCAAGTTAATTTTTAATAATAATTCTTACTTTCTATTGTGTTCACTCATCTGTTTTTGTTTTTGTTGCTTGTATTTCTGTATCACATCAAAAAACAAAAATCCTTGCCAATACCAATGTCAAGGGACTTTTTCCTTATGTTTTTTTCTTGAAGTTTTAAAATTAAAGCCTTATGTTTGTCTTTAATCAGTTTCAGGATAATTTTTCTGTATGGCATAAGATAAGCATCCAATTTTATTCTTTTATATCTGAATATTCAGTTGTCCCAATATCATTTATTGATGAGGCCATCTTTCTACCATTATGTATTCTTTAGCAGCTTTGCCAAAATATTAGTTGGCTGTACATACATGAGATTATTCCTGGGCTTTCTATAATGTTCTGTTGGTTTTATGTCCTTATGCTAGTACCATTCTAATTATGATAATTTAATAATATATCTTGAAATCAAGAAGTGTGGTCCCTTCAGTTTGTTCTTCTTGCTCAAAATTCCTTTTGCTACACAGTGTTTTTTTGTGGCTCCAAATAATTTTTTTTTTGTTTTTCTATTTCCATTAAAATGCCATTGGAATTTTGATAGGATTTGTGTGGGATCAGTAGATAATTTGGGGTAGTATGAACATTACAACAGTATTAATTCCACCAATCCCTGAACACAGATAACTTTTTATTGTGTCATCTTCACTTTCTTTTGGCAATGTTTTTTATACTTATCAATGTGAAGATCTTTACCTCCTTGGCTAAATTTATTCTGAAGTATTTTGATTCTATCATAAATGGGCTTGTTTTCTTAATTTCTTGTTTCAATAGTTTGTTGTTGCTGCATATAAACAACCTGGAAACTGATATCTGTAGGTTGATATTGTTATCCTGCAACTTTACTGAATTTGTTTATCCTAACAGTTTTTAGTTGAGTCTTTATGGTTTTCTATATATAATAGCACGTCATCTACAAACAGGTTTTACTTTTTCCTTTCTAATCTGAATGCCTTTTATTTCTTTTCATGCCTTACTGCTCTAACTAGAACTTCGACTCCTATGTTGAGTAGAAGTGGTGAGAATGGGCATTCTCGTAACTGATCTTGGGGGAAAAGTTTTGAGTTTTTCAACATTGAGTGTGATGTTACCTGTAAGCTTGTGGTACGTGACATTTATTATAATGAAGTAGATCCCTTCTGTGCCTAATTTTTTGAGTTTCTATCACAAAAAGATACTGAATTTTTTCAGTTTTTCTACATCTATTGACATGATTGTACGATGTTTATACTTCGTTCTGTTCATGTGGTATATACATTTATTGATTTGTATGTGTCGAACCATGTTTGTGTGCTAGGAATAAATCCCACTGATCATGGTGTATGATTCTTTTAATGTGCTGTTGAATTTGGTTTTCTAGTATTTTGTTGAGAGTTTTTACATCTGTGTTCACCAGGGATATTGGTCTGTAATTTTATTTTCTTCGAGAATCTTGTCTGGCTTTGGTATCAAGATAACACTGGTCTCATAAAATGATCTTGGAAGTGTTCCCTCTGTTTCATTTTTTCCAATGAGTTTGAGAAGGACTGATGTTAATTTTTCTTTATTTTTTTTTCACATTAAGAGTTGGTTGTTTTTGTTTTTTTTTTTATTTTTCTTAATAAGAAGTTTATTGTCAAATTGGTTTCCATACAACACCCAGTGCTCATCCCAACAGGTGCCCTCCTCAATGCCCATCACCTACTTTCCCCTCCCTCCACCCCCCATCAACCCTCAGTGTATTCTCAGTTTTTAAGAATCTCTTATAGTTTGGCTCCCTCCATCTCTAACTTTTTTTTCCCCTTCCCCTCCCCCATGGCCTCCCGTTAATTTTTCTTTAAATGTTTGGTAGAATCAACAGTGCAGCCATTCAGCCCCATGTGTTTTTTTGCGGGGGAGCAGGGGGAAGTTTTTAATTACTAATTCACTCTCCTTGCTAATAATAGGTCTGTTCATATTTTCTAATGTTTCATGACTTTGTCTTAGTAAATTGTAGGCCCTTAGGAATTTATCCACTTATTTTAGATTATCCCATTTGTTGGTATACTCTTTATTTATATTTAAATAAATGTAAATATATATAAATATAAATACCCAATTGTTGGTGTAGTCTATTATATAAATTGTACTATAAAGCAGTCTTCTATGATCCTTTGTATTTCTGCAGTATAAGTTGCTGTAGCTCCTCTTTCATTTATCCTTTTATTTATTTGGGTGATTATTGTTTTTGTACTAACTAGTCTTAACGATTTGTCAATTCAGTTTATAATTTCACAAAACTAGCTTACACTTTTATTACTCTTTTCTTTTGTTTTTCTAGTCTCTATTTCATTTATTTCTGCTATAATATTATTTCCTTTTTTCTGCTGAGTTTGGACTTTGTTTTCTTTCTCAAGTTTCTTAAGTGTAAAGTTAGATTGCTCACTTGAGATCTTTCTTGCATTTATGCATTTATCACACACACAAAAAACCTTCCTCTTAGAACTACTTTTGCTGCATTCTGTGTGTTTGGTATGTTGTGTTTCCATTTTCATTTGTTTCAAGATACATTTTTATTTCCCTTTTTTATATGTGTATAATTATTTTTAATTGAGGTATCATTCAAATACAACATCATATTGACTTCAGACGTACAACATAATGATTTGATTTTTGTATATATCACAAATGATCACCATAATATCTACTTAACATCCATCACCATACATAGTTACAAAAAATTTTTGTTGTTGGTGTGAGAACTTTTAAGATTCATTCTCTTGTATTTCCCTTTCTATTCCTTTTTGATTCATTGGTTATACAAGAGGTATTGTTTAATTTTCACAAATTTATTAATTTTATATTATTCCTCCTGTTAATGATTTCTAGTTTTATACCATTCTTGTTGGAAAAGATATCTGAACTTATTTTAAATCCTCTTAAATTTTTTGTCTTGTTTTTTGCCTAATGTATGATCTATTCTGTGATTGCTTGAGAAGAATGTGTATTCTACTTCATACACTCCATATACCCCTCATATGTGCATAGCTTCCTCCGTTATCAATATTACTCACCATAATGGTACTTGTGTTACCAAGGACAAAACTACATTAAGATCTCTTAATCATCAAAATACCATAGTTCACCTTAGGGTTCATTAATGATGCTGTACACTCTGGATTCGAACAAATGTATAATGATATATCCATTGTTAAAATATCATACAGGATAATTGTAATACCCTAAGATTTCTCTGTGCTCTGCCTATTCATCCCTTCTCTATCTCCACCCCTGGCAGCCACTCATTTGGTTGTCTCCATAATTTTTACTTTTCAATAATGTCATATTAGACATCATATGGTATTTAGCCTTCTCAGATTGGCTTCTTTTCTTAGTAATATGTATTTTAGTTTACTCCATATCTTCTCTTAGCTTGATAGCTCATTTTTTTGAATTCCTAATATTTTATACCTGTATATACCACAATTTATTTTCTCATTCACCTACCGAAGGATATTTTGGTTGCTTCTAAGTTCTGGCAATAATAAATAAAGATATTGTAAACATTTATATGTACGTTTTTATGTAGACACAAGTTTTTAATTCTTTTGAATAAATATTAAGAAATATGTTTGCTGGATTGCATGATAAGAGTATATTTAGTGTTGTAAGAAATAACCAGCCTTCCAAAGTGGCTGTATCAATTTTCATTCCCACCAGCAATGTATGTGTGTCCCCATTTCTTCACATCTTCACCAGCATTTATGTCTTTTACTTTGGACATTTTGGCTATAGCATGCCATGGTGAAAATCTCTTACTATTCACCTAGTCTGGGTCCTTAGGGTATCATGAATCTGTATATTCATTTCCCTTCCAGCTTTGGGAAGCTTCTGTCATTATTTCTGTGAATAAACTTTCTGCCTTTTCTCTTTCTCTACATATATTGTTGCTGTTGTTTAGTGTGCCAAAAGTCTCATAGAATCCCTTCAGTCTTTTTCATTCTTTTTTCTTTCTGTTCCTCTGACTGGATAATTTCAAATAATCTCTCTTTGAGTTTGCTGATTCCTTCTTCTACTTGATCAAGTCTATTGTTTAAGTTCTCTATTGATTATTGTTGTTGTTCAGTAATTGTGTTCTTCAGCTCCAAAATTTCTATATAGTTCCTTTTTATGGTTTCTATCTCTTTTTTTAAGTATTCACTTTTTTAATGTATTGTTTTCCTGAATTTTTTAGTTGTCTTTTTTCTTTTGTAGCTGAATTTAAGACAATTATTTTGATTTCTTTGTCAAGCAACTTGTAGATCTCCTTTTCTTTGGGATCAGACACTGGAGCTTTATTTTGTTCCTTTGTGGTGTTATGTTCCTTGATTCTTCATGCTCCTCAAAGTATTGTGTTTCTCTCTTCACATATGAAGAAGTAATATCTTCCATCAGTCTTTGCTGACTGTCTTCATGAGAGAAGGACCTTCATTAGCCAGCCCACTTAAAGATTTTATGGCCTTTTTTATGGATGTGGCTACCCTATTCTTAATTCCTCTTGGCAAAGAAGGCCTAGCATTGTACACCATCTCTTGATCCCACAGAATTAGACCTATGTACACATCCTGTGTGTACATTTTTATACACACACACACACACAAATGTATATGTGTGTACATTTATAAATCCTCTCATTTATATTCTCCATGGCACTGTCCTTAAGTGTTCAAGGTTGTGTGCCTTCTCCCCCATTCTACAGAATTGAACCAGCTACTGATGTCATGTGCTGTCTCTGGGAACTTGTATGTGCCTTCTGTGGAACCTTGAGCTCACTATATGTGGAGGCTCATGTGTCCTATTGACAGGAAAACAGGCAGGCTCCCTGTAGAGGTTCATGTGTGTTATCTTGGGTGCATGCAAAGAGCTTTTGGTTCATGTCTGCCATTGGGAGAGAGCTGCAAGTGAGGAGTCCCATGGGGTTAATGGTTGGGCCTCTTGATGAAGTCTGCAAGCCTACCGACTGATGAAGTCCATAGGATCTGTGGCCAGTTTTTGAAATATGTGCATGATTTTTGTGAGCTCATGCCCCTTTCTCTGCTCCTAGCACCTCCAGACTACTGAGAGGTGCTGATCCTCTCAGTGATCTGGGTGATGCAAGACAGAAGTGGGCCTCATAGGCAGTGTTCCACAAGACTGGGGAAGTTGGCCACTCTGCTGTCACTTTGCTCTGTGGGAGAAATCATGGGCTGAAGGGGATCTTAGGGTAGGGATGACATGGGTAAAGTGAAATCACTTTTTACCCTCCTCAATTCATCTATTTTCAATTTTTTTTTTTTTTTTTTTTTTTTTTTTTGCTGAAGCAGGATGCTAGAATCTTTCCATTGAACTCCCCAGTTCCACAGAGATACTCCTGTTGATGTTCTAAGTGCTAGTTGTGCTCATTGCTACTGGAGTATCATTAGGTTCTCTCACTGACATAACAAACAAAATATGTGTTTATATTAACTTGGGTATACATACACATATGTATTTCTATATATGGCCTTCTCTATCTATATTCAGCTAAACATGAGTTCATGTTGTCTGCAACTTGAATCCATGACCATATTGATCTTCTCAACTTCTCTCTCTACTTACCTGTAAACTTTCACCTCAACAGTGAGAAATATCTGGCTCCCACCATAACTGTGTATTTGCTTAATTGTTCAGTTCCACCGTGTATCTCTAATGGTTTCAAAATTGTTAACCTGTACCACCATGAGAAACAACTTTACACAGGGCTTATGTGCAGTTCCTTTTGTTTTTAGGTATGCAGAGTGCATTCATTTCCAGAGCTAATTAGTTCAGCTCCCTTTTTCTCCACCCCGTTCACTGAAGTTGTTTTGTACATATGCGATAGTTAGATTCTTTGCTCAGATTCTGTTATTACATCCCAGCAATCCCAAGATTGCTGAACCACCTGAATGAGTTTTTTAAAATTTTGTACATTAAGGTTTACTCTTGGTGCTGTAAAGCTTTTTGAACTTTAACAAGTGTATTGTGTCATATATCCATCAGTACAGTATCACAAGGGATAGTTTTGCCCACAAAAAAAAACAAAAAAAAACCCCTTGTCCTTCACCTATTCAATCCTCCCTCCCAACCCTTGACTCCTGGCAAGTACTGCTCTGTTTACTGTCTCTCTAGTTTTTCCTTTTTACAGAATGTCACATAATTGGAATCATTCAGTATTTGGCCTTTTCACATTAGGTTTTTTCACTTAACAGAATTCATTTAGCGTTAATCCCTGTCTTTGTGTGGTGTGATAGTTCTTTTTTTCTTTTATCATTTAATAGTATTCTGTGTAGATGACCACAGGTTGCATATCCACACATCTATTAAGGGAAATCTTGGTTACTCCTAGCTTTTAAGGATATGGATAAAACTTCTATAAACATGCATGTGCATGTTTTTGTATGGAGATGAATTTTTAAATCACTTGAGCACTAGAAGCTCAACTATCAGATTATATGGGATGATACTAGAGATCTGCAAATAAAACTAACTTAACAACCTTCAAGGAGCTGATTGTCTGGTAGTAGAGAAAATCATATAGAGCAGTAGTTAAATGTTACAATGAGAACTAGATAAAGCATGCTGTGGAGACCCTGGAGTAGGGTAAAGATATTTATTCCATTAAAATCATAACCTGTGTGTAGTATTTAGTATTAAAAGGAGGAAGGAAAGGCCAAACTGGTATAACAAAATTATTAACTTTCATTTAGTTCTAGAAATCCACAGAGGGCTTAAAATCTAAATATGAATGAAATTAATAACATCCAATAAGGGCAGAATAAATGGGGAAACTCAATTTATATATATATATATATAATTTTTTAATTTTACATTTTTCTATAATATATATTCAAATTAGCTACTAGAAATAATAAAATGTTTAAAACTGTATTTTAAAAATGTCATTTTCAGTTCCTATAGTATCATTTTATTTACTCTGTTTTATAAGGAGTAGTATTGCCCAGTTATATGAAAACTGATTTTTATATTTACGATCTCTAAATGTGTGTAATTTTTTAAAGCTTATAGTATGCAATTTTCAAATACACACAGGGCTACTGATAGTGCATCTGGCTTACTGTTTGAATGGACAGATGGACTAGAAAGTCAATCCAAGGTTGAAAATACTCTGAAGAAAGTACAGAAAAACAAACAGGAAAGTGAGGGAGCCTACTGAAGTTTCAACAGTGAAATGGTTAAACATGGGGGAGGGGTGTGGAGGTATTAAAAAAAATGAAAGAGTTGAAGTACATATATGGGAGTTAATCAGAATATTTAAGTTGGCAGTGTAGTATTGTGAAACTAAATCAGTTTTATAGTTAGATACCAGTCAGAATCTTCTCTGACACTGTGTAAGCTTGGGGTAGTTTTCTGAGTTTCAACTATAAATTGGAATAGTAGGCTGGCATAGGTAGAGTACTTATTATTGGTGAGGCACATACCAAGAATTTTCCTTGGATTAGCTTTTGTTAACCCAAATATCAGCTCTACATGCTAGTATTTTCCTCATTATGCAGAAGAGAACCATGCCCTAAAGAAAAAGATAGACTTGGCTAAGGATACAAAGCTGGTAGGTGGTTGCATGGGCGTATGGACAGTAGTGACATGCTTCTAGTTCTAACCTGATCCAAAGCTTGATGTGTTTTCTCAATAATCTGAACTCTTCTTATGCCCCATCTCTTCTCATGACACTCCCCCTCAGTAAAGTAGTTACTTTTCCTAACCAAAAAAAAAAAAAAAAGGTCATTTAATTCCCTTCTCACAATAGCCCCTTTTCCAGCCAGGGAACTGCATTAGACCAAGAAGAAGTGAAGAGAGATTAGGACACATTCAAGAACCAGAACAGGGTTGAACCCTAAGACAGGAGGGAGCAGTGTATGATCAGCAGTAGGTATTTTGTAAACCAGATAGGAAAGACACAAATTCCCGACAGTAATGAAGATGTAGTAAGCAAAGATAATCTTCAAATGGTGTGACTCAATCGCTGAAGTGGCCATCCCAATGCAACCATTGCGCTAAGAGAGCAATATGTAGCATGAACAATATTAATAGCCTCTGAAGTACTCCAGATGAGAGCTACAGACCAGACCACCCCAGAAGTATGTACTTGGCTAAAGTTTGTACACATTTTTGGCAAAGAGGAATTGGAGTATGCAGAAATATGCAATACGGCACATACATCTATTAGGTTGTTGCAACTCTTCAAAATAAGCCTTATAAAGAGTCTTACTATAAGTGCATATAGATAGAAAGTAAAAGAATCAGGATTTGAACCCAGTTATGCTCTACATTACATATGTAGTGATTCTTTCTACTATCCCCTGTTGTGGCTCTTTATTTATTCTTTTAGTACTCTTTATAAAGTGTTGGATTAACAATTCTCCAGCTATTATTATAACTATCTAGGCTTTATGCACCTCAATTAACTATTATAATAAAAATTCTGGGGAACTTGGGTGGCTCAGTCAGTTAAGCATCTGTTTTCAGCTCAGGTCGTGATCTTACGGTTCATGAGTTCCAGCTCCGTGTTGGGCTCTGTGCTGATAACTCAGAGCCTGGAGCTTGCTTAAGATTCTGTGTCTCCCTCTCTTCTGCTTCTCCCCCATTCACACTCTGTCTCTCTCCTTCAAAAATAAATATATATTAAAAAAATTAAAAAAAAAATTCTGGTCCCCAGAGTAGGCAATGCAGGTAAGAAATTCCTCTTATAAAAGATAAATTCCAGAATTAGTTCTTATCGCAAAGGCCTCCGTCCATCTCTCTAAATTTATACTTCACTTGCTCTATATAAATATTCTGCAGAAATTAGGCTGTCTATGTAACATGTTTTAAATATTGTTTTTCCCCTGATCCATAACGTTCATTCTCCTGAATTCTTTTTATTCATCTCTTACGGGGAAGTCCTCCTCTGCCACTCCCAGACACAGTGATCATGTACCTTTGATACTGTTTATCTGCACTGTCCATGTGACAGAAAACATAAATCCCTTTTCATTGGTATTTGCTCTTTTTAAAATATGTATGCCCTGGCTCCTCAATCAGATTGCCTATCTCTGAAGAGCAGTCTTATATTGCATGCTTTTTCCAGTATATTCCTTGTGTCTGGTTCTCAACAAGCCTTAAGTTAATGTCACAGGTTGAGGATACAGTGAGAGATGATGATAATGATGATAGTGACTATGATATTTATGTTGACTAATGTCTTTAAAGCTGACCTGTCCACATAATTGGATGATATGAATGAAAATATAAATATAAGGGTAACATTGAGTACTTGTCAGATGTTAAGCACCATCCTTATTTATTTCCCAAATCTAATGGGTACTATATATCTTCCCATTTTAATGAGTGTAGACAGACTAAAGAACTTTTCCAAGGTCATACACAATAAGCAGGAGTGGCAGAACTCTGGTCTTTCTGGCCCCCAAATCTCTATTCTTCCATGCTAAGCTGAAGTATCATGAGAGCTGAAAAGCCTCCATGAGAAAACCAGCTGGCAGCATCAGGACCCAGCCCAGGTGTGATGGACCAGCGACTGCCATCTGGCAGTACAAATTTGCTTTTGAGAGCCTATGTCATCACTGAGATTCAAACTTGTGTTTTGAAGACATTGTGACTTTTCAACCAATCCTTTGTTAACACCTAAATGTATATGCCGGTTTAATTACGGAGGTGTACTCAGACAGAACTTAATTTCACAAAGTACCTTGCTCCTGATAATTATAGCCCTTTGCAAGACAACAAGTCACATCCAGAGGGTAGGAAAGGATATGACATTCTCAAATATCAGCATTTTTATAGGGGATTTACAAAAGAAAGAAGATACAATTAACAAATATAAAACATATGTTTAAAAAATTGTTCTTTTGTTGATTCCAAGTTATTTTTTCTTCCAAGATGATAGAAATTTTGCCCTTTCTACTTGGTCACCAGAAATCTCCAACAACTTTTTTGACCAGGAGAAATGTCAGCTTGGGATATAATAGCCCCCAGCTGCTTGGCTTCTCTTTATTGCTACAGATTTCTTGGGACATGATCTGTTTCTCCTTGGCTTGTTTTTTTTTTCTCAATTTTGACGTAAACAAGTTAAACATATTGCTATAGAAAGAAATTTTAAGTATTCTGTATTCTATGTTCACTGTGGTAGGTCATCGTTACCATTAATCAGAAGCTCTGGACATCTGGAGACTACATCTTCTACAATTAAAATAATAAAGGAAGCTAGTACACTCAGTGACCTTTGGGCTACTTAGGAGTTATGCCTTCAACTGAAACAGAATGAAGATAACTTTGAGGAAAAACTGTATCTTGTATATAGCAGAAACATGCAAAATGGTTACTCAAAATTAAAAGAGATTTGATCCACTGGATAATGCTTTACCTATATTTTATTTGACTTTTTCAATTATTTATTAAATAAAACATCCCCGGGGCGCCTGGGTGGCGCAGTCGGTTAAGCGTCCGACTTCAGCCAGGTCACGATCTCGCGGTCCGTGAGTTCGAGCCCCGCGTCAGGCTCTGGGCTGATGGCTCAGAGCCTGGAGCCTGTTTCCGATTCTGTGTCTCCCTCTCTCTCTGCCCCTCCCCCATTCATGCTCTGTCTCTCTCTGTCCCAAAAATAAATAAACGTTGAAAAAAAAATTAAAAAAAAAAATAAAACATCCCCAAATCTAACTGAAACCCCCCTTATCTCTACCTGTGTAATTTAGAAAATTAGGCACCTATGTCAACCAAAAGTTTCAAAACAGTAACCTGCAATTTTTATTTTCCAAAGACCCGGTCATCTCACAAGTCACTCCAATGAAATTGCTCTTGCTAAGGTCATAAGTGACCTGATAATTGTATAACTTAATGAATATGTTCTCGTTCTCACTGGACAACTATGATATTACTATGATGTTTTTTAGCTTTGTTTACCTCTTTCACATCTTAAAACTCTCTCTTCCTTGGATGTCCCTTGTTCATCTTAGACCTCTCTATTTCTTTCCTATATTCTTTGTGGATTTCTCTTATTTTTCCTATCCTTAATTGTTGGGGTTACCCAAATTTAATCTCTGGCCAACAGCCCTTTGATGCTATATATACATATATACACACACACACACACATATACGTATATATATGTGTATATATATATATATATATATGTATGTATATGTGTGTGTATATATATATATATATATATATATATATATATATATGGCTAAACACACATACTCTTGCTTCATCCCAGATCATCCCATGTAACCTTTAATGGTTTGAATTGCTGCCTGTATGCTGGTGTCTCCAAGATGTACATTTTCAGCTCAAAGAATATCCCCTCCCCAACATTTAGACTCATATGTCCAAATGTATCTTAATTGTCCCATAAGAATGTCAAAATCAACATGCTCCAAACTAAATTTGTCGTACTCTCCTCTAAACCTGCTCTTGTGTCCTCACCTTTTTTTCACTGTCATTATTGCGTATCTAGTCACCAAGGTAGAAACTTGAAAAGTAGTCTATGATTCTTCCATGCCTTTCACATCTTAGACCCAATAGATATTTGGCAACTATACCTCACAAATCTGTTTGCTCACCTTTAACTTTACCCCGATTACCATGCCATGTTTCAGACCCTTCTTATCTCTGGTCTACACTAAAATAACAAACTCACAATTCTTATCTCCAGTTTTATCAGTTCTCCTAAGCTTCCATAGTGACCTACCTAAAAGGGACAAAGATGTCCCTTCCATGGCTTCCCTTTCCCTCTAAGGTAAACCTGAAGTTCTGTTTAACCTATGAGGCATCTTTTAATCTGACCTCTTCATACCTCTCCAACTTCACCTTTTGTGTCTCCCTCTTCTTTCCTCTTTAAATGAACTGCTTGTTTTTTCAGTGTTAAATTTTCTGGATGACATAGGCTTTGCTGTTCTTGATCTTTTCTTGGAAGAGGACTATTGAGCAAAACAATTATTTATTTTGTACTAAATACATAAAATATATTTTAAAAAGTATTCCATGTTTTCTGGGTTGGGGGGGATGGACATAATTTAAAATTATTGTAACTATAAAAATTTATGTAAAGGTTAAGCAGTGTTGTCTTCAGAGCGATCAGCAAGACAACCTTTATCCTTTATTTCCAAACCCTATGTATTGTGGTCTTATAAGGGTATCTATTGTTCTCATTGCCTTTTTAATAACATGTGGATTATGTGTATGTGTAATTTATATGTGTGTGAGTGTGTGGCATGCATGTACACATGCATCATGACACGAGTGATGATGAGCTTGAAGGCTTGTGTAGGGTAATGGCAAATATTGATTGAATATCATTGACTATGATCTGTAAGCTTATTCACTGTTTTAAAAAGGAATTGGTTATTAAATGAGAGCTTTTAATGCTTAGTTCTATAATGATTATTATGTCCCTTCTAACAGGTGCATTTTCTATGTGTATTTTTAGCAGGAGTGCTTGTAAAAGCAGAACTACATGTTCTTCTGCCCAAAGCCCTCTTTACCTGTATCCATCAATTTTCCTGTCTTAGTCACCCAATAAACAGTCATCCCACTTACCTTACAGTGAAATGTTGACTTTAAGGGAACTTTCTTTAAGGGAACTTATTTTAAATAGCTGGATACACTTGTCTTTTCATGTTAAAACCACTTTCTGGACAAGTGTTGCATGGATATTTGAATTTTCATGAATATTCAATGTGATGAATATATTTTAGGATTGTGATGCCAGGAGACATCAGGATGTCACCAAGTGTTCTTAAGAGGCTTCACCTCATCCCTGCCAACTTAATATCACTTATTCATTCATCAGGCATTTATAAGATACCCATTTTTCATAAGAAATAAAGTCATGAGTCATCCCCTCACTGTAATACAGTGTAGTATAGTGTAGTGCAGAAGGCAGGAAGCCCACTGAAATCCTAAGAATAATATATGGTGAATACCACTAGATAGTTGTAGAATACTAAAGCCAAAAGAAGGGTACTCAATGCCTATGGAAGGGTTAGAAGAAGCTACCCAGAGGAGGAGCCATATGAGTAAATCGCGTAGAAATCCTCTCTGCTCTTATTACCTGAGCCCTCAATCCAACCCATTTTTCCCAAAGCTACTTCCAGGGGTTTCCATGACTCCTCCAAATGACTGCTTAATTTGAGTGTAAACATCAGTCATATTGAGTTCTAAATTAATTCCATTTTGTCATGTTTTATTTTATAAGAAAAGTTAACAATAGTTACCCAGTGAACATCCACTGAGCACCTATTGAATGCCAGATATTACGCTAGGTTTCTGGGATATAAAAATAAGTAAGACATAGTTCTTGTACTGAAGGAACTAAAAAAACTCTTCAGATAATTAGTAGTCATTCCTATTCTGGAATGTTCTCTTTGCTGCTCCTTTCACCTGGAACTCCCTTAGCTTCTCTCTTCATCCAATTAGCTTATACTCATTTCCCAGGTCTCAGATCAAATGCTACTCTCTCCAGAGACCATTCCTGACCACATTATTTATACTAAGTTATTCTTGTTATTTCTAGAAAACCATTCTTTTCCTTGATTGACCTTATACAGTTTCTACCTATGTGATTAATATATGTGCTATTTGTCTCCACTACCAATGCCCTGTTCCATTAGGGGAAGGACTTGTGTCTGTTTTACTCATCCTCATGTGTCTAGGGCCTAGCATTGTTTTAAGCAAGTAGTGGGTCCTCTACAAATATTTGTTGAGTTGGAAGAGTTTTAATTATGTATGAGGAAACTCTGTCCCTGAGAATTTACATGATTTTGCTTATGCATTAAAATTTTGAGATACTGTGTTTTATTTATTATTTATTTAATACACTGTGTTTTATAGTTGAACTCTATAAAGATTTTGACAAATTTTCATTACACAAGTCAATAAAGTCAAATATTTACATTACCGAACAAGACACAGCTGGATATTGGCTGTGTAAGTATTAACCTCTTTAGCCCTTGTTCTATGGGTCTACATCTCTCCAAGGAAGCTACACTCATACTGGGCAGCTATGGCCAGTCCTGTCCCAAGACTGTTAGGTCAGTTAGACCTTAGAGCACAAGACATACCTGGAGGGGGATCCATTGCTATTCCCACCAACACCACCGTTAGATTCTTTTTTTTAAAGTTTTAATTTAAATTCCATTTAGCTAACATACAGTGTAATATTAGTTTCAAGTGTACAACGCAGTGATTCAGCATTTCCCCGCATCACCCAGGGTTTATCACAAGTTGCTCTTCTTAATCCCCATCACCTATTTCACCCATCCCCCCCCCACCCAACTCCCTTCTGGTAATCAGTCTGTTCTCTGTAATTAAGAGAACTCTGTTTTTCTTTTCTTCCATTCTTTTTTTTTTTTTGCCTTTCTCTCTCTCTCTTTGCTCATTTGTTTCTTAAATTCCACATATGAGTGAAATTATATGGTATTTGTCTTTTTTCTGACTCACTTATTTCACTTAGCATAATACTCTCTAGCTCTATCCATGTTGTTACAAAGGACAAGATTTCATTTTTATGGTTGAGTAATATACTATTGTATATACATACCACATCTTCTTTATCCATTCATCAGTCGACGGACACTTGGGCTGCTTTCATAATTTGACTATTGTAAATACTGCTGCTATAAACTTCAGGGTGCACGTATCCCTTTGAATTAGTATTGTTGTATTCTTTGTGAAATCAGTGGATCATAGGACAGTCCTATTTCTAACTTTTTGAGGAACATCCATACTCTTTCTCAGAGTGGCTGTACCAGTTTGCATAACCGCCAACAGTTCAAGAGTGTTCCCCTTTCTCACATCCTTGCCAATACCTGTCATTTCTTGTGCTGTTGATTTTAGCCATTGTGACAGGTGTGAGTTGATGTCTCATTATAGTTTTGATTTGAATTTCCCTGGTGATAAAAGATTTTGAGGATCTTTTGATATTTCCTTTGGCCATCTTCCTTGGCAAAATGTCTTTCTTCCTTGGAAAAATGTCTAGTCATGTCTTCTGTCCATTTTTAGTTGGATTATTTGTTTTTTGGGTATTGAGTGGTATAAGTTCTTTATATATTGTGGATAATAACTATTGGATATGTCATTTGCAAATGTCTTCTCCCATTTTACTTTGTTGATCATTTCTTTCACTGTGAAGAACCTTTTAATTTTTATGTAGTCCCAATAGTTTATTTTTCCTTTTGTTTCCTTTGTCTCAGCAGATATAACTAGAAAGAAGTTTCTATGGTTGATGTCAAAGTAGCTACTGCCAGTGTTCACTTCTAGGAAATGTTTTGTGGGTTCAGGTCTCACATTTTGGTCTTGCATCTGTTTTGAATTTATTTTTGTATATGGTGTAAGAAGGTGGTCCAGTTTCATTCTTTTGCATGTTGCTGTCCAGTTTTCCAAACACCATTTATTGAAGAGACAGTCTTTTTCCATTTGGATATTCTTTCCTGCTTTGTTGGAGATTAATGGACCATATAATTGAAGGTTTATTTCTGGTTTTTCTATTCTGCAGATACATTTTTGTACCAATAGCATATGGTTTTGATTACTACAGCTTTTTAATATAACTGAATTATGGAATCATGATGCTTCCAGCTCTACTTTCCTTTTTCAAGATTGCTTTGGCTATTTGGGATCTTTTGTGGCTCCATACAAATTTTAGGATTGTTTGTTCTAGTTCTGTGAAGAATGCTAGTGCTATTTTGATAGGGATTGCATTAAATGTATAGATTGACTTGGGGAGTATAGACATTTTAACAATATCTTCCAATCCATGAGCATGGAATGTCTTTCCATTTCTTAATGTCATCTTCAATTTCTTTCATCACTGTTTCATAGTTTTCAGAGTACAGGTGTTTCATGTGTTTGCTTAGATTTATTCCTGGGTATTTTATTATTTTTGGTGCAATTATAAATGAGATTGATTCCTTAACTTCTCTTTCTGCTGCTTCATCGTTAAAATGCAACAGATCTCTGCATGTTGATTTTGTATCCTTCAACTCCTACTGAATTTATCAGTTCTAGCAGTTTTCTGGTGGAGTCTTTCAGGTTTTCTGTATAGAGTATTATGTCATCTGAAAATAGTGAAAGTTTTACTTCTTCCTTGCTGATTTGGATGCCTTTTATTTCTTTTTGTTGTCTGATTGCTGTGGCTGGGACTTCTAGTACCATGTTAATTAAAAGTGGTGAGAGTGGACATCCCTTTCTTGTTCCTGGGCATAAAGGAAAAGCTCTCAGTTTTTCCCCATTTGGGATGATATTAGCTTTAGGTTTTTCATATATGACCTTGATTATGTTGAGGTGTCTCTAAACCTACTAAACTTACTTTGTTGAGGTTTTTTATCATGAATGGATGTCATACTTTGTCAAAGACTTTTTCTGTGGATTAGATTCCATCTTTGAGTCAGAACCTACATATCATAAGAAGGCAACAAGGAAAACTCTTTTATCCTTAAACACTTAAAAAAATTAACATGAACACACCACTGTTATTTTATTATGGCATTCTCTTACAGGGAGACAGAGACACTCTAGAAGCTAAAACAAAAACCAACATTTAAAAATCTATACTTCTTTTTTTTGGAACAGGAAGTATGACAGAAGAAAACTGTAGAAGAAGTTAAAAGAGCAGACTTTCAAATTATTTTTTATCTTGGCGGGAAAGAAAAAAAATCCCTGGAGCTTTCTCAATATAGAAAGTGTGGATATTCTTGGCCTAATTCCTGTCTAGCAGTTCTCTGTACTCTTTCTCTCTGACACACCTCCCCCAACCCCTCTGTTAAGGAGTTCTCATTTGCATAATTAAACTGCTTGACAGGGATGCTGAGAAAGTTGAACAGCCAAGCACAGAGCCAAGTATCTTCAAATGCCATCCTTAGCCACATGCCCACTATACAAGGGAAACTGTTTAACCATTTGAAGAGAAAGCAGAAGCTGTATACTGATATTCAAAATGTCTATGGCATATATTTATGAAGTCATGGGCCTCCTGGCCTGAGGGCAGAAAGAAATGATCACCAAAGGGGAAATAAGATGTGTGAGAACTGAAATGGAAAATTTAAATGTATTTTGCAGCTCTTGGAGGTGGTCACAGCTTACCCAATGTATGTGAAGAGCTAACTCTTTCCATGATAGTCATGATACACCACATAAAATTCCAGTCAATAGAGTCAAAATTTTGGGTAAGTTACCTTTAGGAAACTAATTATAAGATGCACATAGGTTATCTGATAGTTGCCGATCTAACAAGCATATATATATACACAAGACACTAGGGATTATTTTTCTCATAACAATGAGGAATAAGACAAATAGCTACTACTAAGTAGGAGGAATTCTGGAGAATAAAAGGAAAGCCTCAAGCTGGTTAAATTTGACCTAAAAGGATAATGGGACATAATGCCTCTGGCACAAAGGTTAGATGTAGGAAGGAAGCAGTCACTTTGCCTTTCTTTCAGCTTTGCCTTAGACTAGAGCTCTGCTGATTCTTCCAGTCACCACATGTTTAACTCTTATTAATGTTAACAGGAAAATAAGTTAAAATACATATGTGGGTTTTGATATGTCTTGGCTAAAGACTGGAATGAAGGTGTTGGCCAGAATCCAGGGCATCTGAGTTCTTGCTGGAAGTTGACTATACCTTCCACCACAGCGTGGACTCAACTCCAACCCTGGCCTACATTTCTCCTGAGTAACACCTGCTGACCAGTGATATTCAACCCACCATATCCTGGGGCTTAATGTCTGTCATACTGTGTAGAGTGAACCTCAGCATCTAAGGGTCATCAATCCAGGGTCATGGTCCTGCTTTATGATAGCAGGAGCTTTATTTGACTTGTTCGTTGCTGTGTTTCCAGTAACTAAAACAGTGCCTGCCATATGATAGGTGCTAAATAAATATTGATCGACAAATGAGTGAATGACAAAACAAGAAATTAAAGCAGAAATTGAGTAAGATGACCTACTTGTCTGGCTTTAAAACTGAAGGTTTTGAAGCCCAGGAATCTCCTCAGTCCAAGGTTAATTAGGATGGTTGATGACTCTAATGCCCAACCATATGGGTGAAATCCATAGTGTAGTCATGAGAGCTTATTCATCCAACAAGTGTTTTTTGAGCATGTAATCTGTGCCACTGTTCCAAGCACTAGATTAGAGCAGTAAACACGATACAAATCACTCAGATGGACCTTACATTCAATATGGCAGTCCTTTAAATACACAGACCAACAGATACACAGATAATAGAAGATCATGTGGTGAGATGTTCTGTGAAGAACAATGAAATGGCATAAAGAGGGATAGACGAGGGGGAACTATGTTTGATATGGTGATCAACAAGAGTGTCCTTATTTGAGCACTATCCTGAATGAAGTAAGGGAATGAACTTTGATGATGTATGGGGGATGTGGCCTAAGAAAAGGAAAAGCAAAGACACAGGCCCTGATGTAGGAATATCCTAAGATTGTTGGAGAAATCAAACTGCTATGGTTTGAACCACCCTCTGAAGTTGAAAGCTGTAGAAAAACAAATCTCTATGACAACCTCTCTTCATGTGTATATTTTTTAAACCATCCATTTATTTCAAAAATATTTTTCTAGGTGCCCACTATGTGCCAGGGGCTATGCCATATACAAAGATGAAATTGCCTCGTTCTTATTTTTATTGAAGTACAGTGGACACACAGTGTTACATTAGTCCCAGGTGTACAATAGAGTGATTGTACAAGTCTATACATTATGTTATACTCATCACAATATGGCATCTATGATCAGATGATCATCTCTGACGATACAACACAATGGATTATGACTGACTACATTCCCTATGCTGTGCCTTTTATCCCCATGACTTACTCATTCCATAACTGGAAGTCTGTATCTCCCAATCTCCTTTACCTGTATTGCCCACCATACCACTGCCTTCCCCTCTGGCAACTATCAGTTTATTCTTTGTATTTATGGGTCTGTTTCTGTTTTTTGTTTTATTTGTTTAGATTTTTAGATTCCACATACGAGTAAAATCATATGGTATTTGTCTTTCTTTATCTGACTTATTTACTTAGCATAATGCCCTCTAGATCCATCCATGTCATCACAAATGGCAAGATCTCATTCTTTTTCATGGCTCACTGATGTTCCATTATATAAATATACCATATCTTCTGTATCCACCCATATATTGACAGACATTTGGTCTATCAATTAATTGCAAGTAATGCTGCAAATAGTGCAAATTGCAAATAATGCCGCAATAAACATAGGGGTGTATATATCTTTTCAAATTAGTTTATTTCCTTTGGGTAAATACCCAGGAGTGGAATTAATGCACTATATGGTGTTTCTACTTTTAATTTTTTTAGGAAACTCCATACTGTTCTCCACAGTGGCTGTACCAGTTTGTATTCCCAACGTCAGTGCACAAGATTTCTTTTTCTATGTATCCTCACCAACATTTATTGTTTCCTGTGTTTTTGATATATTTTGATTTGCATTTCCCTGATGATTAGTGATACTGAGCATCTCTTCATGTGTCTGGTGGCCCTCTGTATGTCTTCTTTGGAAAAATGTTTATGTCATCTGTGCATTTTTTAATTAGATTTTTTGGTGCTGAGCTATATAAGTTCTTTATATATTTTAGATATTAACCCCTTTGGCTATATCATTTGTAAACATCTTCTCCCATTCTTTAGGCTGCCTTTTTTATTTTGTTGATTACTTTCTTCATTGTGCAAATCTTTTTATTTTGGCATATTCCCAATAGTTTCTTTTTGTTTCTTTTCCCTGAGGAGACATATCTAGAAAAAATGTTGTTATGCCCGGTGTTAGAGAAATTACCGCCTATGCTTTCTTCTAGGAGTTTTATGGTTTCAGGTCTCACATTGAGGTCTTCAGTACATTTGAGTTTATTCTTGCTTATGGTGTTAAAAAAAAAAGTGGTCCGTTTCCATTCTTTTACATGTAGCTGTTCAGTTTTCCCAGCACCACTTACTGAAGATATTGTTTTTCCCAAATTGTATATTCTTGCTTCCTTTGTCGTAGATTAACTGACTGATCATATGATCATGGGTTTATTTCTGGATTCTCTGTACTATGATAGGTCAATATCCTTGATCTATGTGTCTCTTTTTATGCCAGTACCATGATGTTTTGATTAGTACATCTTTGTAGTATATCTTGAAATAGGAAATTGTGATACCTCCAGCTTTGTTACTGTTTCTCAAGATTGCTTTGGTTATTCAAAGTCTTTTGCAGTCCCCTACACATTTTAGGAGTATATGTTCTAGTTCTCTGAAAAATGCTGATGGCATTTTGATTAAGATTGCATTGAATCTGTATATTGCTTTGGGTAGTATGGACATTTTAACAGTATCAGTTCTTCTAATCTGTGACCTTGCCCTATCTTTCCATTTGTTTGTATCATCATCAATTTCTTCATCAGTGTTTTATAGTTTTCAGAGTACAGGTCTTTCACCTCCTTTGTTAAGTTTATTCCTAGGTATATTATTCTTTTTGGTGCAGTTTTAAATGGAACTGTTTTCTTAATTTCTCTTTCTGCTACTTTGATATTAGTGTAGAAATACAGTTTATTTCATGTATTAATTTTGTATCCAGCAGCTTTAATGAATTTATTTATTCTAATAGTTTTTTGGTGGCATCTAGGATTTTCTATGTATAGTATCATGTCATCTGCAAATAGTGACATTTTAACTTCTTGTTTACCAATATGAATGCCTTTTATTCTTTTTGTTCTCTGATTGCTGTGGCTAGGACTTCCAGTAGTATGCTGAATTGAATAAAAGTGGCTAGAGTGGGGACACCTGGGTGGCTCAGTTGGTTAAACATCTGACTCTTGACTTCAGCTCAGGTCTTGGTCTCACAGTTCATGGGTCCGAGCACTGCATCAGGCTCCATGCTGACAGCATGGGTTGAGCTTGGGATTCTCTCTCCCTTTCTCCCTCTTCTCCCTGTTCATGTGTATGTACATGCTTTATTTCTCTCTTTCTCACAATAAATAAATAAACTTTTTAAAAAGTGGCTGGTGGGGTGCCTGGGTGGCTCAGTCAGTTGAGCGTCCGACTTCAACTCAGGTCACTATCTCGCCATCCTTGAGTTTGAGCCCTGCGTTGGGCTCTGGGCTGACGGCTCAGAGCCTGGAGCCTGCTTCCCATTCTGTGTCTCCCTCTCTCTCTGCCCCTCCCCCGTTCATGCTCTGTCTCTCTCTGTCTCAAAAATAAATAAACATTAAAAAAAAAGTGGCTGGAGTATTTTGTCTTGATCTTGCAAGAAAAGTTCTCAGTTTTTCACCATTGAATATGGTTTTATCCATTAGTTTTTCATATTTGGCCTTTATTATGTTGAGGTATGTTTCCTCTAGCTTTACCTTGTTGAGAGTTTTTAGCATGAATGAAGGTTGTATTTTATCAAGTGAGTTTTTTTTTATTTTTGAGGCAATAACGATTTTTATCCTTTGTGTTGTTGAAGTGTTTTATCATGTTGTTTGGTTTGAGAATATTGAACCATCCTTGCATCCCTGGCAGAAGTCTCACATGACTGTGGTGAATGATCCTTTTAAGGTATCATTGAATGTAGATTGCTAATATTATGTTAAGGAATTTTGCATCTATGTTCATCAGGGGTATTTTCCTGCCTTTTTTGGGGGGGAGGGGTTGCATCTTTGTCAGTTTTGATATCAGGGTAATGCTGGCCTCAAAGAATGTATTTGGGATCTCTCTTTCCTCTTTTATTTTTTTGTAATAGTTTGAGGAGAATTGGTATTAATTTTTCTTTAGATGTCTGATAGAATTCACCTTTGAATCCATCTGGTTCTAGGCTTTTTTTTCTGTTGGTAGTTTTTTGATTACCAATTCAATTTCATTACTAATAATTGGTCTGTTCAGATTTTTTATTTCTTCCTGATTAAGTTTTGAAAGATTTTATGTGCCTAGGAATACATTTCTTCTTGATTGTTCAACTTGTTAGCACGTAATTTTTTATGATAGTCTCCTATAATTTTTTTGTCATATTAATTGTTATTTCTCCTCTTTTATTACTGATTTTATTTATTTGGGTCATCTTTTTTCTTGTTGAGTCTGGCAAAAGGTTTACCAATTTCATTTGTCTTTTTCCAAGAACCAGCTCTTGATTTCATTGATATTTTCTATTATTTTCTTAGGCTATATTTCATTTATTTCTGCTCTGATTTTTATTATTTCCTTCCTTCTACTTACCTTGGGCTTTGTTTGTTCTTTTTGTAGTTCCATTTAGTGCATGATATTAACATTGGCTCATTCTTGTCCATCCTTTCCCCCAAAGGACAGGGCCACTCCCCAGTATTCTCAGAAGGTATCCAAGGCTATACTCTGAAAAGGCTAAAAAGATTTTAAGCAACCCTGAAACTTGCCTAACTTCTACCATTGCCATAATGTGGGATCTCTTGCTTTTAGGTCCCTCCCGGGAGGTTCATCACTGCAGCAATTACACAGAGTTGGATCATTGAAAGGAGTCATGAACCTTCATAGGGTATACTCTTTTAGGACCTCAGTAAAGGTAAGGATACAGTGCAGCAGGAAAAGGAAAATGCAGACAAACATCAAAGAGTTCTGAGACTTCCAGGTAGTTTCCAGGATCCTCTCTCAGTAGCACAGGCTATGCTTCACCTTTGGATTGTTAGCCTCTAAGCATTTACAGTGATGCCTTGGTCTCAAGAGAGCCAACACATGTGTTTACTGAGGGTCCTTATTTCCTACTAATTATATGGCTAAAATCCAGCTGCATAACCAGTTAAATCAGGACAAACCATCAAGCTATACATTTTCAGTAAACAATACAAAGAAAATTCTGCAAGGTGCATGCAGGGGAGTTTTGATTCTTCTCAGCATGTTATGAATCACCAACTACTTCTTTTCATCCTTATCCTGGCTGAAAGTACCAGTCTTCTAGGTGCCTCTGCCAGTGTGACTGCCACTGCCCCCTGCCCTGAACTGCCAAAAATGTGAAATTTCGTGGGGCGCCTGGGTGGCGCAGTCGGTTAAGCGTCCGACTTCAGCCAGGTCACGATCTTGCGGTCCGTGAGTTCGAGCCCCACGTCAGGCTCTGGGCTGATGGCTCAGAGCCTGGAGCCTGTTTCCGATTCTGTGTCTCCCTCTCTCTCTGCCCCTCCCCCGTTCATGCTCTGTCTCTCTCTGTCCCAAAAATAAATAAACGTTGAAAAAAAAAATTTTAAAAAAGGGAAATTTCGTCTGTGCCCATCTTCTCTCTTCTTTACCTGCTCATCTCATCCAGGTCCATAAAATGAAACACATTTATCACCTGACAAAGCCTGAATTTACAGCTTCTGTGCAATTCTGCACTTAATATCTGTGTGTAGATACGCAGTAGGCATCCCCAACTTAATATGTTCATAGTAAAACTGTTGTTTCTCTCCAGTCTTTTCCCTTTGGCAGTCATCTCCATGTCAGTCTTTGGCATGAAATCCACAGATACTATGTTGTACCAGTTATATATACCTCATCTGAGGGGACGTGTTCTTGATTCTTGATTTTTCACTTTCCCTTACCATTCATACATAAGCACATTCATTAGCTTTCTTTCAAAAGGATTCCAATTTTGACTCAAACAGGCTGCATACTAGAGTTGTACTTATAGAATATGTATAGCGAGCAAGTAGGAGGGTGGGGAGAGCTTAGGTAAATCTGAGAGCTTCCTTTCCCATGGGGAGCAGAAGGAGATGAGACTAGAACATGCAGTACTCAGAAACCAGGGACTGAAAAAGAATTCCACGTGAGAATCAGATGGGCATTTAGGGGTCAGGAAGCACATAGATCCTCAATATTTAAATGAAGCATTCTGAAGCATTATCAACAAGAAAACCTTGAAATTAAAGCTACTCCTGCCTCAGAAAGGAACCCTGTGACAGTTCCTTCTTTAGGAAAAAAAAAATGTATTACAGGATAAAGCCACCTTTATTCTAAATAAATACTAAGAGACTAAGAATAAAGAGTAAGAGAAGGAGGGAAATTAACCTACCTGAGGTGGAACTTTGTGGAGCTGGATAAAGGTACATTGACATAGGAAGAGAATGAGTAGGTTTATTTTGGTTAAGATGGATACTGTCCAATCAGAAATAAAGTTAGTTCCTTAATGACTGAGATGGCAATCTTTGACCTGAGTTGTAAATGGAATTTGCTATTTCAGAAAAATGTCAGGTTTTATCAGAGGCTTCAAAATTTTTAAAGGTTTTACTGAATTTGGCTTTCTGATACAAATGCAAATAAAACCAATTGCATAAACACAATATACTTGCCTTAAGAGTCGCAATTGATATAGGTAAATTAGCTTTCTCATAAACAATACAATTCATGGGGGTATTGCTAAACAAGCTAAATATTGGCATCTTATATATTAAAAATAAGTCTGTTAAAGGTTTGTTCTCAGCACAAGTACCCACAATCATAGGACACTAGCTTATTGCCATCTCATCTGAGAAGAGAATCTACTTACGAATGAGGCTAGCAACATACGGATGGATGTAGCAACAAGGGTGGAACAGAGTAGCAGTGTCTTGTATAATTAATCAAGATTCCATTCTGGGGCATCTGTTTTTCAAAAGGACACTAGCTAATAACACTGACAGAAAACAGTAGTTGATGGGCTTCTCAGCCTTAGAAGAAAGTGGCCCATTACATTCTACATAAACACAACTTTCACAATCGAAAAGAGGAGGTTATACATGATCAAATATAAAGAAACAAAAATAAAATAACTTTAAAAGTTAACTCTCTTGGCCTTATAAGTAGGCTTACAAATGTGTGATTTACTAACTAGCCTAGTAACTTAAAATATCTCTGAAAAGAGGATAATAATGGCAAATTATAACTTGATTATATTTACATTTTAAAATGTTTGGATTAGGATAAAATGTAAGCATTTTTAATATGACAGTTATTATATAAGTGATAATAAATACTCAGCTATAATAAACTTTTACATGCGTGGGTAGATTAGTGAGGAAAGAAGAAAAAAAATGACCAAATAAAAAGAAGCCATGTTGCAATATGAAATCTAAGTTGCTATGTATCAACGTTTGTTTTAGTGATTTGTGTGAAAGTAAATTGGTAAGAAAACCCCCTAAACCAAACCAATAAAAGGCTAAATTACATGGTATTTTAAGTGCAACTTTATTACAGATTTCTTTTTCTCAGATTTTAAGTAAGAATATAATCTTGTATAGTCATCTGTGACTACTGTAGCTATAAAAGAGGTTTGACAGAAAACTAAAAATGAAAAAAAAAAACTATTTCCCTGAGTCATAAGACAGCTTGATGGTACCTAATTAAGTCGTTTCAGATCAATCCCAAAATGCTTCTCTTCCCCAAGTAAGAAACACTACAAGTAGAGGATTAAGTTAGAAAAGGCAACAGCCAGGACAAAGCTTCTTCTCCATGTCAACTTTTCAAACTTTCTTCCATTTTAACATTAAGTGGCCCTTCTGTTGTGGAGAAAAATGTTTCAACAGTCTTCAACCTAAATAAAAGAAATGAAGCCAGGTTATTTAAATTCACAAGCAATGTAGGGTAGTGGTGGTGATGGTTTTTCATTTTCATTTAAAACTGGTTGAAAGTTCTATTGGACAAACTACAGAGAAATTGACAGAGAAAAAATACAATGACTAGTTTTATTTATTATGCATTCAGATCCCTTAGTAGATCAGACAGTATTTATTTCTCTTTGAGTTTCTGTTGCTTATAAACGTCTACCAGGGAACATATAGTCAACATTTCTTTATCCCAGACTGAGCCTGCATCTAAGCTTACAAAGCGCAATGAAGAAGTAAAGTATGTAATTTATCTGCGTCATTCAGGGCCCCATTAGTTTAGCTTTGAAACGCCATTCTAATTAATCAAATGTGATTTTTTGTTGTCACCCCTTCATTTAGAGTATGTTGAGAAAGCTCTTTTTAAGTCTCCTAAAGAGGACAATAGCAAAACTGATTTTGGTGGAATCTGTGGAGTATTATACTCTTCCTATGCTCGCAAAAAGAATCTCAAATTTTGGTAATTTATCTTTCAAAAACAGTACTACCTTGGATCTCTATTTAAAATGGCAAAATACTGGCATATTGAATTATTTCTCACATTTCCTGAAACTATTGACTCATTTAATTTTTTTAAGTTTATTTATTTATTTTGAGAGAGCAGGGAGGGGCAGAGAGAGAGAAAGAGAAACCTAATCAGGCTCCACAATGTCAGCCCAGAGCCCGATGTGGGGCTTTATTTCATGAACCGTAACATCATGACCTGAGCCAAGATAGAGAGTCAGACACTTAACTGACTGAGCCACCCAGGCACCCCTTGACTCATTTTAGTCATATCTTTTTTAATTTTAATGTAGCCTATAAGTTTTATTATTTTCTTATAAGTGTAATACCTCTTAATGGAAACTTTTCCAAGGATACCCAAAGACTTGTATACAGTGGCTTATTGAGATGATTTTGTACCAGTGATCGTAACAGCTCCTCTGATTTAAATATCTAGTTATTTTTGTTTGCTTCCTTGATCAAAGTTTCAGAAACCATGCCTTCATTTCAATATGTCCTTACTGAACGTAAGAAGGCTAACATGTAACTTCAGAAAGTAGAGGCAAAGGGTGACCCAAACCTTGTCAGCTTTGTAATAATTACATTTCCTCCCAGGAAGCCTAAACAAACAAAAAATACTTCCTATTTGAAACTTCAAGCTATTTTCTGAATCCAAAATGAGACTTAAATTTACATTTAAGGCAGAGGGTCCGTATCATCTAGAAAAAAATTCAACTGAGTTTTATAATCTAAAAAAAGTTGAAAAAATTACCCAATAATAATTCTTGGGGAGGAATACAAATTCTCAATTAGCCTAATGTCTGTATATATTTTTAAGATTTTACTTTTAGTAATCTCTCTACTCAACATGGGGCTTGAACTCACAACACCAAGATCAAGAGCGGTATGCTCCGCTGGCTGAGCCAGCCAGGTGCCCCAACCTAATGTCCATATTTTAGACTGAGAAATGAAGGGTTTCATTAGTAATGTATGCTGTGAGATGTGAGCCAGAGTTTGGTATCCCTCTGAGAGATTTGGAGGGAGAAAGATGCATCTTGACTGTATGAATTTAGGGTGGCTGTGCTGAAAGTTGGTGTTTGGTCTTAGGGGCTAACTTGAGAGGGTTCTCATGCATGCCTGTGTTTGCAGGACAGCTGAAACACATAGAAGGAAGACACTAATGCAAGGTATTCATCTCATGCTGGTAGAGAAATGAAAAAATGAAATTCATTTAGGCTTGACCTGGACTGGACTGTTAAACTGAACGTGTGGTTGTTTAAGATTGGTCAATACAGAATGCTCTGATATTGGCCTTTCTGTTATGAAGTTACTGTACTGCTTGAAGCCAGAGAGCCAGATGGTGTACAACCTCAGGAGGTTCATGGACTTCAGAAAGCTTTCATCTATACACCTCCAAAGTTGAGAATGGAACATTTTACTTACTTAGACTTTACGCACTTAGACCAGTTCCTTTCTAGGTCTGGAGCTACCTAAACAGGTACTCTGAAGAAAGAGTAAATGACAACGAAGCAGAACTAGCTTTAAGCCCAGCATGGGATAAAGGATGATGTTCTGACTTGAATTATCTAGAAATCTCATACACAGAAAAGTGAAACTAATCGTGTTAGGGGCTTGCCAGTCTCCTTCCTCCTTGAAAGGGACACGTCAATCCTTTAAAATCCCCTGAACAGTGACTTTATGTAAACTCTTATAACTCAGGCTACATATATGTAACAGAAAAGTTGAGTGGGATTCTGTCTGTATCAGTTTCCACTGTGATGCCAGTTTGACAGAAATCAGGACACTAAAGTGAATGTAATACTGATTCTCTTGCTCCATGTGCAGATTAACTGAAAAAATGTCCCTAAGAACCTACTCCATGACTTCCGTTTCCTCAGCCTGATCAAGAATAGATAAAGACTTCATAGAGGATGGGCAGATGAGTGAAAAGATGTGTTTGGAAATCGCTCTTGTCAAGCTGTGAGTTACCTACTGCCACCCCTTTTGCAGGAGGGGATGGCATTTCCTTCTAACCACAAGTGAGGAGGGCCTCACTGAGAACTCTCAGCTTTGACATGGCTCCATCCTGGGAAATCGAGAGGCTGGAGGAGCCTTGCGGGCAGAGCCAGGAGAGGCTGCACTGTTGGCATCAGCCTCCACCCACCTGATCATGAAATCAAGGGATATGTGGGTATTTGCCTAGACCAGAAGTGTTTGAGCTTTTGAGTTGACCACTCAAAAGCTTGAGTTGACCAAGGGATATGTGGGTATTTGCCTAGACCAGAAGTGTTTGAGCTTTTGAGTTGACCACTCAAAAGCTTGAGTTGACCAAGGGATATGTGGGTATTTGCCTAGACCAGAAGTGTTTGAGGAAGTTTTGAGCCCTGCCTAAAAGAATCACTTAAAGGAAAGAGTAAGTATTAACAAAAAGAGACTGTAAGTTTACAGTGAATATGCCAGGGCTGAGGGTGGGGCATTAATCACTGTCCTGAGTAGAGAAACATCCACTTAGGTCATGAGAACTCAAGAGCCCATGAAAATATCCCGTTGATAAAGATGCAGAGCCACCACCCAGCCCCTCCATGTCTGACAGTTTTAATCATCTGCTAGGATCATTTGGCACAGAACCACCCAGGGAGGTAGGAGTTGCTTATCCCTCACATCTATTCCCCACCAGAACTTAGAACTTGGAGAAGTCCTAAACAGAAGCAAGAACATAGAGAAGAGAGGAAGCAGGCTAAGAGGAGAGAGCCAGAAGGCAAGACCAAGTTCCTTACCTGCAGACTCACAACCAGAAGGTCCAAACTGGGGGAGGGAGAACATGTAATTCAGAGTTATGCTTAGAGCTTTGCTTATTATATGAAGCTGGACATTTATTTTACTTACAAACTGAGGTCGCACCTGTCATTTAAAGTGAACACAGATCACATAAGAGAGCAGAGAAGCCAATGGGAACTGTCAAAACTTTCACTGGAGACTGGGGAAAGTTATCCCTATTGAAGAAAGTTTAAAGGGATAGTATGTTTAAAAAAAAAGTACGGGGGCGCCTGGGTGGCTCAGTCGGTTGAGCGTCCGACTTCAGCTCAGGTCACGATCTCCTGGTTCGTGAGTTCGAGCCCCGCATCGGGCTCTGGGCTGATGGCTCGGAGCCTGGAGCCTGCTTCCGATTCTGTGTCTCCTTCTCTCTCTGCCCCTCCCCCGTTCATGCTCTGTCTCTCTCTGTCCCAAAAATAAATAAACATTTAAAAAAAAAAAAAAAAAAAAAAAAAAAAAAAGTACGTATTGGTAACAACTCGTGTATTTTCTTCCTTGTATGCTTAACTTATAAATAAGTAATGAGTTTAGAAGAGTAGTCCTTTATCAGAACTTTGTACCAGGGTCACCTAAGGGGATGCTTCAAAACTCATACGCCCAGGGGTGCCTGGGTGGCTCAATTGCTTGGGGTCCAGCTTTGGCTCAGATCATGATATCATGGTTTGTGAGTTCAAACCTTGCATCAGGCTCTGTTCTGACAGCTTAGAGCCTGGAGCCTGCTTCAGATTCTGTGTTTCCTTCTCTCTCTCTGCCGCTCCCCTGCTCATGCTCTGTATCTCTGTATCTCTCTCTCTCTCTCTCTCTCTCTCTCTCTCTCTCAAAAATAATAGATAAACATTTTTTTTAAAAAAGCATGTACCCAGATTTAATCCTGAGTATTCTTATTTGTCAGGTAGTGGTATAGTCCCAAGTGTATATTTTTTGGGAAAAAAATCTCCAGAGAATTCTGATGCTCACCCCTGGTGAGGAACAATTTACTTATGTAAATCCATAGATTACAGTTCATTAATAACAAGCCATGGAAACAAAACAGGTTTGGGGGGAATGTGACTCACTCATTGAGTTGAATTAATTTTGAGTTAGATGGGCCATGTTGTTTATATCATGTAGTATTTCTCCTATTCTTCCAGGATTAGTGCCTAATGCCAAAAGAGTAATAGCTAATGCTCTAAAGAGCAACATAAGTGTAATTATTGGAAGCAGGAGATAGCTTCCAGGGAGGAGTCTGCATTGCTGAGTGCACAGTAGCCCAGGAAGTGGGTATTCAGGAAAAGAATGCAGTTTTGCTCCTGCTGGAGGATTATGGCTAGAACAGGTTTTTAAACATCACTACTTAGTTCCTTGAACTCTTATCCAATCTCCAGCTCCTTCAACTGGAATGAATGCTAAGCGATTAGAAGTGTAAAAAATCGTATGCAGTCTTCATTTCATGTTCAATGATACAGCAAATTGTAGTTAAGACGGTTCAGAGGGAAAAATCAATGTTTCATATTTCATGGAGCCACTAGAATCACTTTGCTTCTTTCAGTGTATCATTTGAGTTCACACTTATTTTGCCAATGCGTCAGCACAATCCATAATATTCAATCTATCGTGTATGTGTGACAAAATCAGCCTCTAAAAAAGGTGTGATGAGAGAGAGAGAATCAGCTATATGTCAGCGAACATTCTTTTTACCCTGCCTGAAAGTATATTTGAGAATTTAGTGATGAGTTCCTTTAAGACAACCACAAGAGCTTGTTTGGTGCTTTACACTTTTTAAAGTGTTCTTACAAACAATATCTCCTTTTTTCTTTTACTGCTAACAGTCCAAGGAAGAAAGTACAACAGGTGCTAAATTTCAGCCAAATATCCTAACAACTGAAAGTAGCTAAAACCACTAAATGATTAAGTACACTTTCACTTTTCTCCTAGACTCTATAGACCTATAGACACTAACTCTGAACAGTTTCATGGTTAACATGTAGCATTCAATAGAAAGTTTTTTTAAGGGTTTGATTTAAATCCCAGGTAGTTTACACACAGTGTGTTAGTTTCAGGTGTACAATATAGTGATTCAGCACTTCCATACATCACCCGGAGCCCATCACAACACGTGCACTCCCTAATCTTCATCACCTATTGCACCCATCGCCCCACCCACCTCCCAGGGGAATATTAGCTACAAAGAGAATGAAATCTTGCCACTTGCAACAACATGGATGGAATTAGAGAGAATTATGCTAAGTGAAATAAGTCATTCAGAGAAAGATACCTTGTGATTTCATTCATACGTGAAATTCAAGAAACAAAACAAATAAGCAAAAGGAAAAGCAAACTAAGGGTTGATGGAGGGAGGTGGGCAGGAGATGAGCTACATGGTGACGGGCATTTGTTGGGATGAGCACTGAGTGTTATATGTAAGTGGTAAATCACTGAATTCTACTCCTGAAGCCAATATTGGACTGTATATTACGTAAAATTTAAATTTAAAAAAGTTTATAGAAAAAAGACAAAACATCTGACTTATTTGGTGCCTTTTCAAAGATTTTTTTAATGTTTATTTTTGAGAGAGAGAAAAAGAGTGTGTGAGTGGAGGAGGGGAAGAGAGAGAGGGAGACACAGAATTTGAAGCAGGCTCCAGGCTCTGAGCTGTTAGCACAGAGCCCAACACGGGACTTGAACCCACCAACTGTAAGATCATGACCTGAATCAAAGTTGGATGCTTAACTGAGCTACACAGGAAGCCAGTACCTTTTCAGAGGCTGACTTTATCCAAATGGCAGCCTTGTGAAAGACATAGAAGGGTACTATTGGAAGGGTACTCTTAGCAAGTGGCTTCAGACCTCGAAGAGTTAGTTTTGTGAATCTGTACGTCACTTTGAAACAGCCAACCGAGTGTGTAAGGTCTCTCCCTTAAGATTTTGTCATCACTTGTTTTCAGCTCAACAGCTGAGTCACCAAGGAAGGTTTATGAAAATGTTTTTGTAGATTCTCCTAGCCACAGCCCAAGATTCTAAATAAGAATGAATATCTAGTTGGAGTCCAGATTCCACAGAGTAGCCAGCCAGGTAGCCTTGGTCAAAGCCACTTCACTTCTATTTACCATCCTTTGACATCTGTAAAACTAGGATATTACTAGCTACCATACCTACAGATGACATGGGATAAAATGTGGGAAAGTATTTTACAAACTTCAGAACACTGTGCAAATAGAAGATTGTTATTTCTATAGGATATCCCATCCACGTTGGGCAGCATGTATAGAACACATTTTGGCTTTCACAGTTGCTATTTGGAGCACCTTCCTTATAAAATCATAGCACATTGCTTTCGACCCCCTTCTTATTTCAATCTGGCCCTCATCCTTCTAGGCAGTATCTTATGCTCTGACCTTGGCTTGATGACAGAGTTGATTTATCTGTGTTGACCCTTGGCAAACTTCCTACCTGACCAAGTTCTGGCTCCCCAGGTCCCATCCTAGTGTCACAAGTCTGGCTAGTGCGTCTCCTAGGATCTACCCCTGAAGGAGGAAGGGAACGTAATCATCTCTCTCACTTCCTTATTCCCATGTCCATTTCCTAGGTGCTAGCAAAGTGACTCTGCATGAGGAGAAAGGACAATCCTATAGGACCTAGCTAAGGGTGAAAAGGAGCTGGTGCACTCTCCACCTGCCTTACATTTTTTTAACTTCCCATGTTATCACTTCTTCCTTCCAATAGCATAATCAACCCAGGAAAATTGGCCATTCTGGCCTCCCTTCTCACTACGATGCAGACGAGAGACCTCAGTGAGGTCCATCAATCAGATGCATTTGCATGAGACTTCTATTTGGAAGTGGGCAACATGAGTATGAAGGCTTGCCTAGGCATTTATTGGTTATATGAGTGACTGTGAAGAGTCTAGCTTTGGAAGTAGCAATACCAGGTGTAGAAAGGTCAAGTTCCTAGAATGGTCAGCAGTTGCAGTTAGGTTGGGTTCTTGGAGGCGGATGCAGGTATGAGGTCGTTTCTGCAGCATGGTTTTCATTATTGATTTGGAAATCTTAGTGTAGAGTCTGTTTCTCTAGCCCTGTCAGCAATTCTGAGCTACCTAATGCACTTCATTAAATTCCCTTCGTGAGTATGAGAAAACTGACTCACAGAGGCTAAGCAACTTTCCAACAGCCGCACAGAACAGAGATGAAAGTAAAAACAATGTCATCTCCACAGCACATTGAACTGTTTAGTGTAACAAGTTGGTCTCACTTACTCACCCTGTCTTACATACTCTAATATTTACCTATTGGTTCAGCCTTCTTTGCTCCTGGCTAGAACCCAAACTGAGAATGTGAGCATCAAAACATCATGATCCTTGGAGTAAAGAGGACAGTTTTACAAAGAATTACAGTGACTGCCCTTGGCACAAGCATTTAAGGGCTATGACATGCTCTTAACTGAAATGACCCTCAGTGACTCAGATGCATTTCTCTGGTGGTGGGTCATGTACTCTGTGACTCTGTCTGAGTCATTTCAAGGCAACAGAATCCACAGCTCTTTATCAAACAGAAGCACATGGCTGAGGATTATCGGGGACTGCAAGAGGCCCTGGGCTTGTTTGTGACTCAGAAGGGACATGGGTGGTGGGGTGGAGGTGAGACCTTATACTGTGACTTGTACTCTTCCTTTGTGGTTTTCATATATGGCTTTTTGTACTCTGACCCAAGACATCTCAGTGATGACAAAGCAGGTGGTCCTTTTTGGAACATGCTTTGGGAGATCTAAAAGGAGATGCATGTGATAGATGGGCTGACAGAAATAAGCCATCTCCAAATTGAAATGTGTTCATTGTGACGAGACGCTTGTGAATGATATAGAGCAAGTGTTTAATTCCAGCCTCATATCTCCCACTCATTTTCTGGTATGTTTAGGGAATGAAATTGGCTTTGATATTCTTCTATGGAATACCACTGGGAAACAAATTGGCTGAAAAATTATCACAAATCAAAGAGTAAACATTTTCAAATTATGAGCTTCTCCCCTTTTATCTGTGTCTTCCATTATATACGTTGCATGGATGCCAGAACATTTTGCTTTAAGTCTGAAATAACAGTATCTACTAACTTCTTTCTACACTCACTTCATTAGAATATCCCTGACACGCAATTACATTTACATTTTATTTTGGTCCTAAGCTACTGCAATTGCCAGTCGATTTTAGCCTGATCCCATATCTTTTACTATAGGAATTAAATACAGTTGTCAATTATTAGAAGTTTCAAGGTATGAATTCTATGTGCAAAGCCTTGCAGGCTAAAAATAGGATGGGTGCAAACCACTGACTTCCTGAGTCAGATTTTTTTAGTACCAGATATTTAGTAGCAAATTTCTTATTTCAAAAGAAGTTTTACTCAAAACTCTAATAAAATATAAGGAAAAATTGTTTACAAGGTTTATGTTTAAAACATGCAAAATTTACTTGTTATAACATCATGCAGTGAGAACACTGGAGTCATCTGACAAATGCAAATATTCGAAATCAGGAGCATGATTGACAGTTACAGTCTTATATTAAAATCCACATCCAATATACTCCTGCATACTTTGGATTGCATAGTAATGAGAAAAATGTAATTCACGCAGATAAGGATTATAAAAGTGGAAATTTTGACAGCTTGCTTTGAAACCTCAAGATGTTATTCAATAATCATTCTAAAACATTAAATAGGAGTCCTATGAAATTATGTTCCAAAGATTGAAACTTATGAACATGAAAATTAAACAAAAAGCACCCAAAACTTAAAAGTTCCAAAAATATCTGTCGTTCAGTTTCACTGTGATGCAACTGACCATGTATTTACTTGTTATTACACAATCCATGATTACTGAGTGGCAGGGCATCTACTAAGAAGATATGTTTAAGTACTAATTGGCATTCAATTTACTGAGGTTTTATGTACATAAATATGTACTTCCCTGTACACTTACATGTGCAGACACGAATTTGGATGAAAATACTACAATTTCCCTGATCTCACCCTTTTACAGAAAGTTTATATACCTGTAGAAATGGTAGGAGAAGCTTCAGTCCAAGTCTTGAACATGAAAACACACATATACACATACACACATTCAAACACAGAATGTACTAGCACTATACATGAACAAGTTAGAAGTTTTACTCATGTTAAAAACTGTAATATATCATCTATGAGTGGTGTGATGTTTTTAAACTGTGATTTTAAAATATTAAAGGTAATCTAACACTTAAAAGCCCTTCAAAACTTCTGGAAAACTTCGAGTTTCTGAGCTCTGAACATCACTGTCTAAATTACAACCCATAGGCTGAAATAAAGGATTAAAAAGATAAACTCTTCATCCCCATTCCCATTCCCATCTCCATGACTGGTACAAAGTGGTACTAACAAATCGATCTGTCCAGTCCACCAGGGGTATTCAAATACAAATGAGCTTCATGTGTCAAGTGGATCCCTGTAACCCACCATGTGAGACCCACCATGACAGAAACCACCAGATCCTTGGTTTCAAGCTATATGAGTTCATGTACACATGTGCAAAAGATGAAATTACGTAAGAAGAAATTCTTATCCATCAAAAAGGATAAAAGAGTATTTGGCCCAGAATCTTGGTCCCAATCAGTAGACTATTCATTTTGCTTCTAACGCAGTCGAAGAAGGAGCCATACATTTTGAAAGCTCTCATGTGGGTAGAATATATCCATTCTGTGTATGGAGCACAAGCTCTTTGTGTCACCCAAGAGCAATTTCCATCCTAGAGTTATCTTTAGAGGAGATGTATGTTTTCTTAATAAGGTCTTTTTTTCCCTTTGAAATTGGGTACAAAAAACCAGTTTGTCCAAAAGCCCAATATATATAAGGGACTGAAATGATTAGCAGATATGCTTGTCCTAGCAATGACCAGTGCACATATGAGACTGATCAGAGGTAAAGGTATGGACGGGAATATGTAGCCTACCAAATGTTTGCCTTCTAGCAACCAGGGCAGTGTTTTGCTAATGGTAGAGGAACTTTGTAGTGGAAGGTACATAAAACATTTGGTACCCTATCCATGTACAGTGTGTAACAACACTGACTTTTGGCAGGATAGATATATGTTTTGACATTTTTAGTGGCTACAGAGATAAATAATGTCACAGCACTCCTTTAGTTCACTTCCCCCAGAGCTCAACTTGTTTTCAGTATATGTAGTGTTTAAATGAATTTCTACCCTGATTACATACCCCTGCCCCAGTTACTTTGGCAGCTTTAAATATGATTTTACTGTTTTTCAACCTATAAATCATTCAATCTGTAGGCTCTCCCAAAAGATATGAAATTTGCTGCTTCAAAGTTCTCCTGAGGAACCATACAGAATTCAATTCCTGCAATACTTGCAATGTTGGACAAACCTAAAGAAAGGAGCTTGAAATTTCTAAACAAATTGTGGGATTTCCCTGGGAGCATGGCCATGCATTTTTAGTCCAATTACCATGACTGTATAAGGACTTAATGCAGGCTCAGATTTGTAGTCTAGGACAAAAGTGGGCCTAAGAAGGATGGAGAGTGGAGCTTTTGCTAGATTGAAGTAACCAGGAGATTTCTACTCTGGTCTTAGAACTTTTCATTTCAGGAGCCCCTGAAAGTGTGAGGAGAAAAGGAAAAACTCTAGTAAGAGATTTGTGTCATTTTCAGGTAGGCCTGATTAACCATAGATTAACTTCAGAAACACTCAGAATAGCTTGGCAATTTTCCCCAAAAGTCAGGAGCAACTATGGTCTTAAACATAATACTATACTACAACACCTTCAAATGATGAAATCTCAAAATGCACAATTGATGAACTGATGAATACTATTGAGAACAAGAAAAGTGGACTTTTTATCTTCAACCATCTCATACCTGAGTGTATTTAAAAAAAAAAAAGATGGAGCACAAATTTTTCACTGGTCTCGTAACTGAATACCAAACCTGGGTTAATTTCACACTCTTTTGAGAACAAGAAATTTGGGAACTTTTATCACCACAGCTCTTCATAATGAATAAAAGCCCATTATTTCAATAAAAACATATTAAAGTCTTTTTTTTAATTTTAATTTTATATTTTTAAATTTGCATCCAAATTAATTAGCATATAGTGCAACAATGATTTCAGGAGTAGATTCCTTAGTGCCCCTTACCCATTTACCCATCCCCCCTCTCACAACCCCCCAGTACCCTCTATTTGTTCTCCATATTTATGAGTCTCTCGTGTTTTGTCCCCCTCCCTGTTTTTTTATTATTTTTGTTTCCCTTCCCTTATGTTCTTCTGTTTTGTATCTGCAAGTAATCATATGAGTGAATTCATATAATTTTTGTCTTTCTCTGACTAATTTCACTTAGCATAATACCCTCCAGTTCCATCCACGTAGTTGCAATTGGCAAGATTTCATTCTTTTTGATTGCTGAGTAATACTCCATTGTATGTATGTGTGTGTGTACGCACACACACCACATCTTCTTTATCCATTCATCCATCAATGGACATTTGGGCTCTTTCCATTCTTTGGCTACTGTTGATAGTGCTGCTATAAACATGGGGATGCATGTGTCCCTTCAACACAGCACACCTGTATCCTGTGGATAAATGCCTAGTAGTGCAATTGCTGGGTCGTAGAGTAGTTCTATTTTTAGTTTTTTGAGGAACTTCCATACTGTTTTCCAGAGTGGCTGCACCAGCTTGCATTCCCACCAACAATGCAAAAGAGATACTCTTTCTCCGCATCCTTGCCAACATCTGTTGTGGCCTGAGTTGTTAATGTTAGCCATTCTGACATGTGTAAGGTGGTAGCTCATTGTGGTTTTGGTTTGTATTTCCCTGATGATGAGTGATGTTGAGCATTTTTTCATGTGTCGGTTGGCCATATGGATGTCTTTTTTGGAGAAGTGTCTATTCATGTCTTTTGCCCATTTCTTCCCTGGATTATTTGTTTTCTGGGTGTTGAGTTTGATAAGTTCTTTATAGATTTTGGATAATAACGCTTTATCTGATATGTCATTTGCAAATATCTTCTCCCATTCTGTCGGTTGCCTTTTAGTTTTGCTGATTGTTTCCTTCGCTGTGCAGAAGCTTTTTATTTTGATGAGATCCCAGTAATTCATTTTTGCTTTTGTTTCCCTTGTCTCTGGAGACATGTTGAGTAAGAAGTTGCTCTGGCCAAGATCAAAGAGGTTTTTGCCTGCTTTCTCCTCGAGGATTTTGATGGCTTCCTGTCTTACACTGAGGTCTTTCATCTATTTTGAGTATATTTTTGTGTATGGTATAAGAAAGTAGTCCAGGTTCATTCTTCTGCATGTGGTTGTCCAGTTTTCCCAGCACCACTTGCTAAGGACACTGCCTTTATTCCACTGGATAATCTTTCCTGCTTTGTCAAAGATTAGTTGGCCATACATTTGTGGGTCCATTTCTGGGTACTCTATTCTGTTCCATTGATCTGAGTATCTGTTCTAGTGCCAGTACCATACTGTCTTGATGATTACAGCTTTGTAGTATAGCTTGAAGTCCGGGATTGTGATGCCTCCTGCTATGGTTTTCTTTTTCAAGATCACTTTGGCTATTTGGGGTCTTTTCTGGTTCCATACACAATTTAGGATTGTTTGTTCTAGCTCTGTGAAGAATGCTAGTGTTATTTTGATAGGGATTGCATTGAAAATGTAGATATCTTTGGTTACTATCAACATTTTAACAATATTTGCTCTTTCTATCCAGGAGCATGGAATAGTTTTCCATGTTTTTGTGTCTTCTTCAATTTCTTTAATAAGCTTTCTATAGTTTTCAGTATATAGATTTTTCACCTCTTTGGTTAAACTTATTCCTAGGTATTTTATGGTTTTTGGTGCAACTGTAAATGAAATCGATTCCTTGATTTCTCTGTCGCTTCATTGTTGGTGTATAGGAATGCAACCAATTTCTGTGCATTGACTTTATATCCTGCCACTTTGCTGAATTCATGAATCAGTTCTAGCAGTTTTTTGATGGAATTTTTAGGGTTTTCCATATAGAGTATCATGTCATCTGGGAAGAGTGAAAGTTTGATCTCCTCCTGGCTGATTTGGATGGCTTTAGTTTCTTTGTGTTGTCTGATTGCAGAGGCTAAGACTTCCAATACTATGTTGAATAACAGTGGTGGGAGTGGACATCCCTGTCTTGATCCTGACCTTAGGGGGAAAGCTCTCAGTTTTTCCCCATATAGGATGATATTAGCATTGGGTCACTCATATATGGCTTTTTTGATCTCGAGGTATGCTCCTTCTATCCCTACTTTCTTGAGGGTTTGTATCAAGAAAGGATGCTGTATTTTGTCAAATGCTTTCTCTGCATCTATTGAGAGGATCATATGGTTCTTGTCCTGTATTTTATTGATGTGATGAATCACGTTAATTGTTTTGTGGATATTGAACCAGCCCTGCATCCTAGGTATAAGTCCTACTTGGTCATGGTGAATACTTTTTTTTAATATATTGTTGGATCCGGTTGGCTAATACCTTGCTGAGGATTTTTGCATCCATGTTCATCAGGGAAATTGGTCTATAGTTCTCCATTTTAGTGGGGTCTGTCTGGTTTTGGAATCAAGGTCATGCTGGCTTCATAAAAAGAGTTTGCAATTTTTCCTTCCATTTCTATTTTTTGGAACACTTTCAAGAGAATAGGTGTTAACTTTTCCTTAAATGTTTAGTAGAATTCCCCTGGAAAGCCATCTGGCCCTGGACTCTTGTTTTTTTGGCAGATTTTTGCTTACTAATTCGATTTCCTTACTGGTTATGGGTCTGTTCACATTTTCTATTTCTTCCTGTTCCAGTTTTGGTAGTGTATATGTTTCTAGGAATTGGTCCATTTCTTCCAGATTGCCCATTTTATTGGCATATAATTGCTCATAATATTCTCTTATTATTGTTTTTATTTCTGCTGTGTTGGTTGTGATCTCTCCTCTTTCATTCTTGATGTTATTTATTTGGGTCCTTTCCTTTTTCTTTTTGACCAAACTGGCTAGTGGTTTATTAATTTTGTTAATTCTTTCAAAGAACCAACTTCTGGTTTAATTTATCTGTTCTTTTTTGTTTGTTTTCAATAGCATTAATTTCTGCTGTAATCTTTATTATTTCCTGTCTTCTGCTGGTTTTGGGGTTTTATTTGCTGTTCTTTCTCCAGCTCCTTAAGGTGTAAGGTTAGGTGTGTATCTGAGATCTTTCTTCTTTCTTTAGGAAGGCCTGGATTGCTATATACTTTCCTCTTATGACCGCCTTTGCTGCATCCCAGAGGTTTTGGGTTGTGGTGTTATCATTTTCATTGGCTTCCATATACTTTTTTATTTTCTCTTTAACTGCTTGGTTAGCACATTCATTCTTTAGTAGGATTTTCTTCAGTCTCGAAGTATTTGTTACCTTTCCAAATTTTTTCTTGTGGTTGATTTCGAGTTTCATAGCATTGTGGTCTGAAAATATGCACGGTATGATCTCGATATTTTTGTACTTGCTGAGGGCTGATTTGTGTCCCAGTATGTTTTCTATTCTGGAGAACGTTCCATGTGCACTGGAGAAGAATGTATATTCTGCTTTAGGATGAAATGTTCTGAATATATCTGTTAAGTCCAACTGGTCCAGTGTGTCCTTGTTGATTTTTTTATTAGATAATCTGTCTATTTCTGTGAGTGGGGTGTTGAAGTCTCCTATTATGGTATTACTATCAATGAGTTTCTTTATGTTTGTGATTAATTGATTTATATATTATGGTGCTCTCACATTTGGCACATAAATATTTACAATCGTTAGGTCTTCTTGGTGGATAGACTCCTTGATTATGATATAATGCCCTTCTGCATCTCTTGATACAGTCTATTTTAAAATCTAGATTGTCTGATATAAGTATGGCTACTCCGGCTTTCTTTTGTTGACCATTAGCATGATAGATGGTTCTCCATTCCCTTACTTTCAATCTGAAGGTGTCTTGAGGTCTAAAGTGGGTCTCTTGTAAACAGGAATAGATGGATCTTGTTCTCTTATCTATTCTGTTACCCTGTGTCTTTTGATTGGAGCATTGACTCCATTGACATTTAGAGTGATTACTAAAAGATATGAATGTATTGCCATTATGTTCCCTGTAGAGTTGGAGTTTCTGGTGGTGTTCTCTGGTCCTTTCTAGTCTTTGTTGCTTTTGGTATGTATGTATGTACATATGTATGTATGTATGTATGTATGTATGTATGTATTCATCTTTTCTCCCCTCAGAAAGTCCCCCTTAAAATTTCTTGCAGGGATGGTTTAGTGGTCACAAACTCCTTTAATTTTTGTTTGTCTAGGGAACTTTTTATCTCCCCTTCTACTTTGAATGACAGCCTTGCTGGATAAAGAATTCTTGGGTGCATATTTTTCTGATTCAGCACACTGAATATATCCCACCACTCCTTTCTGGCCTGCCAAGTTTCTGTGGATAGGTCTGCTGCAAACCTGTCTTCCCTTGTATGTTAGGGACTTTTTTTCCCTTGCTGGTTTCATGATTCTCTCCTTGCTTGAATATTTTGTGAATTTGACTATGATATGCCTTGTTGATGGTCAGTTTTTGTTGAATCTAATGGGAGTCCTCTGTGCTTCCTGGATTTTGATGTCTGTGTCTTTCCCCAGGTTAGGAAAGTTTTCTACTATGATTTGCTCACATAACCCTTCTACCTCTATTTCTCTCTCTTCCTCTTCTGGGACTCTATGATTCTGATGTTGTCCCTTTTTAATGAGTCACTGATTTCTCTGATTCTTAAATTGTTCTCTTTTGCCTTAATCTCCCTCTTTTTTTCTGCTTTGTTATTCTTTATAATTTGTCCTCTATATCGCTGATTCTCTGTTCTGCCTCATCCATCCTTGCTGCTGCAGCATCCATCTGTGATTGCGGCTCAGTTATAACATTTTTTATTTCATCCTGACTAGTTTGCAAAAAGGGATTCTACTCTGCAGAAAGGGATTCTACTCTACTTTAACTCCAGCTAGTATTATTCTTATCATGATTCTAAATTCTGGTTCAGACATCTTGGTTGTAACTGTGTTGGTTAAATCCCTGGCTGTTGTTTCTTTGTGCTCTTTCTTTTGGGGTGAATTCCTTTGTTTTGTCATTTTGAAGTGAGAAAAGGAATTAATGAGGTAGAAAAAGTCAAATTAAAAAAATTAAACTTAAAAAATATTAAAATTAAAAAATTAAAAACACACATACAAATCTAATAAATGATGCTAGATCCCAAGTGTGTTTAGGTCTGGGTATTGAAAGTAGTTTGATTAGAGAAAAACTGGAGGGAAAAATAGGAAATCATTTGAGTATTTGAAAAAATGAATACACTGAAGTAGACTAAAATGAGGTGATGGGAGTAAAAAAGAGTTTGAAAAAAATTACACAAAAGTAAAGAATATAGTAGAAAAAAATTTTTTAACAAAAATTAAAAATAATGATTTTTTTGTCTTTAGTCAAGAAAAAGAAAAGAAATGAACAAGAGAAAAAAGAGAAAAGGAAATCATTTGAAAATTTGAAAAAATGAATACATTGAAGTATACTAAAATGAAATGATGGAAGTAAAATAGAATTGAAAAATTTTACACAAATGTAAAAAATATAGTAAAAATTTTAAAGAAAAATATTTTTAATAAAAATTGAAAATATAAATGATTTTTTTCTCTTTCTGTATTCAAGAAAAAGAAAAGAAGTGAAAAAGAATGAAAGAAAATTGAATAGATGGACCTGCTAACAGATTGAAATAGGACTGAAATTATTTCATTTTCCCCTTGAAGTCAGACTATGAAGTTCTTTATAGTCCATAAATTTAAGCAGGTGGTGAGTCTTGTGTTCTTGAAAAGTGAGGTTGGTCCAGTTGGGCAGGGCTTAGTGTAACGGCTCCGTTCTCCACTAGATGGCGCTACTTAGCTTATGGGGGTGGGTTGTTGTGTTTGTATGTGCATATGCACATGTGTGGGAGCGGTGAAAATGGCGTTACCCAGCTACCCAGTCTCTAGTATCGGAACTCTGTTCTTCCCAATCAGCAATTGCGCACCTCCATCCTCTGTCTTCAGCTTTCATCCACTCCCCACTTTTTCACTGTCCGTGATCAAGCCCCAGGCAGTACTTCTGTCCCGAGTTTTGTCTCAAATGCAGCTGTTTTCCCAGGCCCCTTACTTCTGAAGGACTGTGGCTTTGACCAATTTCCTCCCTCTGCAGGAGGGTCTTACCAAGCAATGTCTGAATGCTGGCTGCACCCAGGAACACTTGCTGGACCCCGAGACTGTCAGCCTGCCCCAGAAAAAGGTCATGAGATAGTGTAGCAGCAGCATTTCAGGGATTATGGAAAATCACAACACGCATCTGGCACCAGGCTTCACCCCCAACGACCTTGTTCCAGCACCAGTGAATGGTAGTTCTCTGGGGTCTGCTTGGACCAGGTGGCCTCAACAGTCTCTACCAAATGTTCTTCAAGCAGTGGAACCTCTTTTCCCCATGTGGCCCCAGAACCTCCCAGACCCCACTCTGCTCCTGGGGATTCGCCCTTCCCACCAGAGCACCACCAGGTATTGAGCTGTGGAGTTGCTCCCCTTGTTTATGGTCTTACTGAAATTTAAACCCTCTCCTTTCTCCTTTCTCCATTTTTAGTTTAGTCCCTATGGCTGTTTCCAATTTTCCACTTTCTCTCCAGCTGCTTTTGGGAGGGGTGGTTTTCCTATATCCCCCCCCCCATCTCCATCCTCTCTCCACAAGCAAAAACAGCTCCCTGCCTTCTGTGGCTTCTCTCTCCCCCAGTTCACCTCTCCATGCTGTACACCTGCTGAATTCTGTGGTTCATGTTGTACAGATTGTTGTGTTAATCCTTGGATCAGTTTTCTAGGTGTGCAGGATGGTTTAGTGTTGGTCTGGCTGTATTTCATGGATGTGAGACACACAAAAAACTTCCATGCTGTTCCACCATCTTGGCTCCTCAAAACATCTTGAAGTCTTAAATATTCTTAAAATATACTAAATATTGAGAGCTGTTGACCAGAAAACTCAAATACAGCGTTCCACAAGCCGATCTGTATTTGTCTCAATTGAAATAACTTGAACCTTCTCTTTTTAAATGGTCTTTCTTTACAAGCTTGTCCTAGTAATGTTCTGATGAGGTAACTTTGAATTACTAAATTTCCCTATCTCACATTGTCTTTATTTTTTTTAAGTTTTATTTAATTTCCAGTTAGCATCTAGTGTAATATTAGTTTCACGTGTACAACATACAACACCTGATGCTCATCACAACAAGTCAAATTCTCTTTCCTAAGAGCAAAGGAGAACTTGGTCAGTGATGGCACTCTGGTACAGAAAGAGCACTGGCTTCAGAGTCAAAAGATCTAAGAAACACATGGGTCACTTACCTGAGTGGCTTTGAACAGATTCCTCAATTTCTCTGATGCCTGATTTTCTTCTTTGAATAATGAGAAGATTGAATAAGACACCCTTTTAGGTTTTCTTTAAATTTAAAGTTCTTTATCTCTTTCACTTAGGTTAAGTCTACTTCCTCATTTGAAAAATGTAGAAGATAATGGGGCAACTCTGATGGTCTCATAGGATGTTTTGAAAATTATGTAAAATGCTGAGGGTAGTATAGCCTGCATATATTCAGGACCAATTATATAAGCCAAACATCATGCTATGCATTTTATGTATGATATGTCAAAGAGTCTGGCCAGTATTAAGTGAAATATACTTTTTACCCACCATCTTGCTCTACACTCCAACCTGCAATGTTTCTTTAGAAGTCACTGCCTCTTCCTTGTGTTGGAGTGAGGAGAGGAAATCTAAAAGGCATTTATGGATGTGAAATTCGATCTGTTGAACATAAAAATGCCAGAGTGCTAAATGTAATTATGATGTATCTAGAAAGACAATAAGAAATTTGCATATCATAGATTCAGTAGTGGGGAAATTCCTTTAAATTAGAGTTGTAATCCCTCTTCCATGAATAAATCTTTAGCCTTAGCACATATTAAATTAACATAAGGTCAGTTCTTCTCCTACCTCAAAATAGCATGGTTTTAAGGTACAAGAAGCCAGAAAAATAATTTAATTCAATGCTCTTATTTTGGAAGTATGTAAACTGAGACTTGGAATGCTTAACGAAAACATGCACACGTTGTAGGACTATAATGTAGTGTTGGGACTCCTATGCCAGTCTTCTGATGTCCAATCTGCTGCTCACTCTGCTAAACTTAAGTAGTCACTAGGGAAGAATATGGACTACTGAGACACAGGGAAAAATACTAGTTTTTGTAATAAACCACAATTTGGGTTGCCTGTGATCCAGTCCTCTTTGAAACTTAGCTAATACCAGCTACATTCCCTCTTTGTCTTTAGGTGGCCCCTAGAGAACTAGATGAGCACTGTGGTTCCCAGTGCAGCAGCCCTGATTTCTGCATTAATGGGTCCCCTGGAACAGAACACAACCTCATCGCAGCCTGGCATTTAGATGAACCCAAAGTTCTCCCTATATTCTAGCATTACAATCGTTGAGAAATGTCTAAATTTGTATTGAAAACATGCAATGGTAAAATCCAATGCTGGGATGAGCTAAAGCTAGCCCAAAGCCTCCCTTTTCCCTTGATTTCACTGTGTGTGTGTGTGTGTGTGTGTGTGTGTGTGTGTGTGTGTGTGTGTGTTTTAAAGAAACCATTAAAGAATGGATCTGTATCCTCAGCTTTTTGGAAAAAATACAAACTATTTACCAAAGTGCTGCAATTAGCCAGATTCTTCTGGTTGAATCCATAGGCTATTCAAGCATGAATTTTAATGAAAAACTAGACAGAATTTTTTTAACTGTATTTTTCTTTTTTATAGGTTTTTTAAATGTTTATTTTTGAGAGAGACAGAGAGAGACACAGATACAGAGTGCAAGTGGGGAGGGACAGAGAGAGAGAGGGAGACATAGAATCAGAAGCAGGCTCCAGGCTCAAAGCTGTCATCACAGAGCCTGATGTGGGACTCGAACTCACCAACCTTGAGATCATGACCCTAGCCGAAGTCAGACACTTAACTGACTAAGCCACTCAGGAGCCCCTGGACAGAATTTTTAGTGGCTATACTTCAGTTTGCTCTTGCAACCAAAGTATACCTAATAAGACTTAAGGAAATTCTGTATGAGGGTGAAATTTTAGCATAGTTGGAAGGAGCATTTTCAAAATGAAGAATATTAATATCGTATTCACTGGAATGAGAGAGGAGAAAACAGTATCTGGTAAGTTTGAAACAGTGACTGTACTTTTCAAATGACAAGTAAGGAGCTGAGATGGCTAATTATTATCCAGGAGGTGTCATTAAAATATTAGCTCATGAAGTGTGATTACAGAGTGCAAGCCTACGCAAAACTGCATATTTTTCTACACGTTGAGACTTGAAAAGCTACTTTTCTTTATCATTATTGTTATTATCCTTGCTGTAATGATAAGAGGATGTTACATAACCACACTGAGTGAGTCTCAGCACTTCCAAAAGTGATCGAGTGCTGCCTTTCATGGAAGAATTCTAGAATAACACCAGGTCATCAGAGCAAATTCCTCTCGTGCCCCAAAGTTTGAGTAATGCAATCATTATCTTAAATTTTCACAATTCCCAGAATATTAACATTTTTAAACATTGACTTTACTCTAGGCTCTTTCCTAGTGACAATATTTTTCTTAGCCCATAATAGAAGATAATATACAAGTTTATCAGAATCCCATGAGGAATGAAAAAGGTGGATTTTACACCGAGATATAGCCTTTTAACCACAGTGTGGTAAATAATAATATTTAGTTTTTATATCTTTGAAAATCTAGTTGAGATGATTTTCACACATAGAGAAATAAAATAGAGAAATAGTTACTGGGAGATAAGTAAAGATAATTTTTCACTGAAGTGTGGATCAAGACTCAAAGGTTTAAGTCCCAGTTGAACTATGACTCTTACCACCTTTAAAATTTACGTTTATTAAAGTATGTTTCATATTCAGTAAAAATCATTCTTCTCACTGTACAGTTGCATAACCACCACCACAATTAATATCTAGAACATTTCCATCACCCCCAAAAGTTCTCTTACACTCTTTTATGGTCAGACCTTCTTTTATAATACCCACGATTTTTAGTTTCCTCTGATCCAAACTGTTTTGAATTTTGTGTCCTTTGTTTGACCTTTACAAGCACTGACGAGTTAGAAACTGTGGTTTTCACTACAACGGTTTTGATTCTAATGTTTTCGTGTCTTGTCTAAGAAACGGTGTTTAAGATCACAAAGATTCTCTCCTATATATTCATTCTTCTAGAAGTTTTATAGCTAAAAGTTTTACATTTAGATTCATTTTGAGAAGTTAATTTTTGTACCTGCTATAAGGTATGAGTTGTGGGTCATTTTATATTTTTGCATATGGATATTCAATTATGAGTACACCATTTAAAAAAAAAAGACTATGCTGGCATGTTTTCATTTGAAGCTCGCTTTCACTTGGGACCTCAGTTGGCATTTCTACCGTAGTGGTCTTTCCACTTGGTGGGAGCCTCCTCAGAAGCCCAGATGCCTGTGATAAAGTGGTCAGATCTCTTACATGGCAGCTCAAAGCTCCAAAAGTAAGTGTCCCAGCCAAAAAGGCAGAAGCTACACTTAATTCATGACTTAGTTTCAGCATCTTTTCTGCCATACTTACTGGCTCCTGTGGTCAGAAGCCCACCAAATTTTAAGAGAAATAGACAGGAGGAATGAGCTGCATACGGTGTCCACACTGAATAAAAGCATGCAGGAGTATTATCATTGAGACCTTCTTTAGAAAACACAGTCTGCCAAGCCAAACTCTTTATTTTACTACATCTGATACTAGAAACTCATAGAAGTTGTCTTCTTTCAAAAAATTCAGAAAGGAGACTCTCTGGATTCTTCTACAACCATGAACTTACACAAGGCAAGAATGGCCATGTAGACTCATTTACATGACTGAATCATGACAGAAGAATGATATATATCAGGAAAGTTCACCTTAATTGCTATCCTTAGCATAGATTTATACGGTTGCAGAATTTTATATCTCCCCCTACTCCTGGTATATGAGAGATGTGGAAACTGGGAAAGGAAAGGAGAGGCATATCTAAGTGATACCACTCATTTCCCACTTGGCAACTGTCCCTCAATATCCCACTGTTGAGAAATGCTCTATGACCCTAAGGCTTTGGGTCTAAGTCCTTTTCACATGTATATGGATCCTGGCCAGATGACCACAGACCTAAATGTGTCAAGATGCCCTTGCTTAAGATGAAAAGGATTCAGGACCTCATATATTGAAATTCTATATCCCTGAGTCTGAGAATAAGAACAGCTGGTTAATGGAGTGATTGAGGGTGCTGAGACTGGGGGCTAGACAGGGTGGATTCCCAGAGTATCTGGGTGAGTAAATTTTGTTACATATATTTTGCCACAATTTAAAAAAAAAGATACAGGCAAGAGGGGAAAAGCCAGAGTATCTTTGTTAATATGATAAGTAGATTTCAAAGCAAAGAAAGTTATTCAGGATAAAGATGACAAATATACTAAAATCCACTCATTCATAATGGTACTAAGAAAAGACAAACTAATTGCTCACATTTGAAGATTGCTAGGACACCAAATCATTCTGAAAACTTATAAATAGAAAAATCAAACCTTTAGTATCCACTTTCATGTACAAACTATTTCAAAATAACCACATATTTATTTAGAGAAAATTCTTGTCAAGAGTAGAAATTTAGTAAACAAAAGCAGAAGACATAGCAGAATTGTAAAGTCATTATTTTGAAATTTCTAATGAAAGAATGGATCTAGGCAATTACCATCAATAACTGTTTGGCCTTTTTTAAAATTTAAATCCAAGTTAACATATAGTGTAATAATTATTTCAGGAATAGAATTTAGTGATTCATCACTTACATATAACATCCATTGCTCATCCCAACAAGGTCCCACCTTAATCCCCATCACCTCTTTAGCCTGTCCCACCCACCCAACACCCCTCCAGCAACCCTCACTTTATTCTCTGTATTTAAGAGTTTCTTATGGTTTGTGTCCCTTTCTGTTTTTATCTTATTTTTGCTTCTCTTCTCCTATGTTTGTCTGTTTTATTTCTTAAATTCCACATATGAGTGAAATCATATGATACCTGTCTTTCTGATGGATTTATTTTGCTTAGCATAATAGACTCTTCATTCCATCCACATTGTTGCAAATGGTAAGATTTTATTCTTTTTGATCACTAAGTAGTAGTCCATTGTATATATATACCACATGTTCTGATGTGATGTGATGGCACATTCATCAGTCGATGGACATTTGGGCTCTTTCCATACTTTAGCTATTGTTGATAGCGCTGCTATAAACATTGGGGTGCGTGTGTCCTTTCAATTCAGCATTTGTGTATCTTTTGGATAAATACCTAGTAGTGCAATTGGTGGGTTAAAGGGTTCTTCTACTTTTAAGTCTTTGAGGAACCTCCATACTCTTTTCCCTCACACTTGTCAGAATGGCTAAAATTAACAACTCAGGAAACAGCAGATGCTGGTGAGGATGCAGAGAAAGGGGAACACTTTCGCCCTGCTGGTGGGAATACAAACTGGTACAGTCACTCTGGAAATTAATAACTGTGTAAACCATTAAGCCTATGAGGAAGCTTTATAATGAATGTATTAGGCTGGCACTGTCTGAGCTCACTATGATGTCACATCATCACCAAAATACTAGACATCATGGGCCTCCTGGTATGATGCAATGGGAACTATATAGATGCCCATAAGCAAAACAAATCTGAATTTAAGCAAGTGTCTCCATTTATGCAGGATATGGATGGGTGTGTTAAAAGATACCACAGAATGCAAAGAACCAAATTCAGAATTTTAGATATTTAACAAGGTAAAAGATTTAGTTCCACCAATAAATGGCATGAAAAAATATTCCTAAGAGACCTCTCAACCAACTGTAAGGTGTGGGCCTTACTTAGATCCTGATTTAAGAAAAACAACTATAAAAAGATATTTTTCACACAGGGAAAAATAAGCAGACAATATATTAGATAATATGAAGAATTAATATAATACTTTTTAGAGTGATAATGGATTTTTTAAGTCTCAGTATATGTTAGAGGTACAGTATCTGTCCATATCTGTATGTATCTGTGAAACTATTCATCAGGGAAAAAAGTAGTGTGATATGAATGAAACTAGATTGGCAAAATACAGAAAATTTTTGAAACCAAGTGCTGAGTAAATGAGAGCTAATGATATTATTCTCTCAGCTTTTAAATGTTTTTACTTTTTATAATAAATATACTTTAAAAATAGTGCTTTAATTATTATACACTATGAAACTTGTAAGTAATTATGAGAGTTACATAATTAGTGGAGATGAAAGTCTGTGAGTCTGTGTGAAACACTGAGAGGTTTCTATATCCTGGTGTCCTGATTTTTTTTTCTGATTTATTAAAAAAGAGGCTAGTCAGGGGCACCTGGATGGCTCAGTCAGTTAAGCATCTGACTTCAGCTCAGGTCATGATCTCATAGTCTGTGAGTTCGAGCCCCACGTCAGGCTCTGTACTGACAGCTCAGAGCCTGGAGCCTGCTTCAGATTCTGTGTCTCCCCCTCTCTCTGCCCCTCCCCTGCTCATGCTCTGTCTCAAAAATAAATAAAAACATTTAAAAATTTAAAACCAAAGTCTAGTCATATTCTAAAACAATGGGTTGGGAACTGTTAAATTTACTACCATCCAAATGAAATTTTCTTGGCTATGTTACCAGTTAATAGAGAACTTATTAGCCTCAGGTTTTGTTGCATGTAATCACTTATGTGGAGAGGCAGAAAGCCTCGAATCTGAGACAAGAAGACCTTGCCTCCTGTTCATGCCTTATTGTTAGCTGTTACTTTTCTAAATTTACCTCTTTTTTCCTATATGTGTTTGTAAGAGTTAAACCGAGTAAGATTTGAAAAACGTTCAGCTACAGCGTAATAACCAAATATACTTAAGCTTTCCTTTATTATCTCTAGATTCCCTATACCATTTTTCATATCATCAATATTAAGACATAAATGTATTTTTGGGACACCTGGGTGGCTCAATAAGTTGGGCAGCTGAATCTTGGTTTCTGCTCAGGTCATGATCTCATGGTGGTGGGATCAAGCCCCACACTGGGCTCCACACTGAGTGTAGAGCCTGCTTGGGATTCTCTCTCTCCCTGTCTACCTCACCCCTGCTCACACACTCTCTCACTCTCAAAATAAATAAATAAAACTAAAAAAAAGATTCTCTCCTCCTCTCCCTCCCTCTCTCCCTCCCTCTCTCCCTCCCTCTCTCCCTCCCTCTCTCCCTCCCTCTCTCCCTCCCTCTCTCCCTCCCTCTCTCCCTCTGCTCTTCTCCCCTACTCATGCTCTCTCGCTAAAATATAAAAAATAGTATTTCCATATATATATAAAATGCATTTAAAAAAATTTTACGGTGTCTTTTGAGAAAAATGGCTAAATACAAAGGCCAAAAAGGCACCTTTCTGTAACTCAACCACACATTTTAAAACATTCTTGGGGCGGCTGGGTGGCTCATTTGGTTAAGCATTGACTTCGGCTCAGGTCATGGTCTTGTGGTTCCTGGGTTCCAGGCCTGCGTTGGGCTCTGTGCTGACAGCTCAGAGCCTGGAGACTACTTCAGATTCTGTGTCTCTCTCTCTCTCTGTCCCTTCCTACTTGCTCTCTGTCTCTCTCTCAAAAATAAATAAACATACAAAAATTTTTAAACATTCTTACATTGTTCATTTTTCTCTTCAATCCCTCATGTATTTCTCCTAATATACATAACAGAATATCTACCCCCAAAATGCTTTTTTAAATGCTTTTCTTGATTTTGTGATGGAAATCCCATTTGAATTATCCTGAAGCCTGTTTTTTACCCTACCAGCTTCAATCACTTTCACAATGTTTAGTGGGGAGTATGTTATATATAGGTGAACATTTGCCAACTTTCAGATGCTAACAGAATTTGAAAAACCATGTGTTTTTGTTAGATAAGGATCAATTAATCTAGAGCATTATATGAGACAATTATATAAGGCAGCTGAGACAAATAATTTAGTGTCACTACCAAATACTTAAAAGTAGCATTGAGAGATTTTGTTGTTGTTTGAGTATAGTTGACACACAGTGATACATTAATATCAGGTGTATGACATGGTGATTTAACTTTTCTATCCTTTATACCATGCTTACCACAAGTGTAGCTACCATCTGTCACCATACAGCACTATTACAATATCTTTGGCTATATTCCCTATGCTGTGCCTTTTATTCCTGTGACTTATTCCATACCTGGAAGCCTGTATCTCCCACTCTCCTTCACTCCTTTTGCCCAACCTCCCACCTGTCTCCCCTTTGGCAACCTTCAGCTTATTTTCTGTATTTATAGGTATGATTCTGATTTTTGCTTGTTTATTTGGGCTTTTTAGATTCTACATATTGGTGAAATAATGTGGCATTTGTCTTTCTCATGCTTACTTATTTCACTTAGCATAATACCCTCTAGGCCCACCCATGTTGACATGGCCTCAACTTTTTTATGGCTGCATTATATTCTAATGTATGCTGGGGGTGTGTATATCACATCTCCATTATTCATTTGTCTGTTAATGGACACACGTTGTTTGCATATCTTGGCTATTGTAAATAATGCTGCAATAAACATAGGGGTTCATTTTTCTTTTTAAATTAGTGTTTTTATTTTCTTTGGTTAAATACTCAGCATTGGAATTGATGGGTCACATGATATTTATATTTTGAACTTTTTCAGGAAATGCCATTCTGTTTTCCCCAATGGTTGTACCAATTTACATTGTCACCAACAGTGCATGAGGGTTCCTTTTCCTCATTGTTTTTTTTAAACTTTTTTTATGTTTATTTATTTTTGAGACAGAAACAGAGCATGAGTGGGGGAAGGGCAGAGAGAGAGGGAGACACAGAATCCAAAGCAGGCTCCAGGCTCTGAGCTGTCAGCACAGAGTCGGATGTGGGGCTGAACCCATGAACTGTGAGATCATGACCTGAGCCAAAGTCAGGTGCTTAACCAGCTGAGCCACCCAGATGCCCCTCTCCTCATTCTTGCCAACAATTGTATTTCCTGTGATTCTCAAAGCTCAGTTTAGTAGGTATGATTATTATTCCCATTTTCCAACTAAGTATACTGAGATTAAGAATCATAAAGTTACTTTCCCAAAATAATACAGTCAGAATCCGGAAAAGTCACATCTCAAACCCACATCTCCTATTGCAAAATCTTGCTATTGTGTGTTGGTCAGTGCAGTTCCACTAACCAGGGTCAGTCTAGTTTGAGAAAACATTCAGCTACAATATTAGAAAATTCAGTAATGCCTAATTTTTTTAAAGATCCCATCATTACTGCCATAAAAATATGAGTCAGAGTCTATGATATTGAATAGGGGTCACTGGCAAATACATTATAGCCATTTGAAGTAATTATGTCAGCATTGTTCCTGGTCTATCAAAGCTAATTGAGTTCTCCAATTGCTTTTATCATTGTCATTGATGCAGAGTATATGAACAACTTGTGTTCTTCAACAAGGTCTAGCCTTATTAAAAAAAAAAAAAAACAATACACAAAAAGCGGTGCCTGGGTTGCTCAGTTGGATAAGTGTTCAGCTTCGACTCAGGTCATGCTCTCACAGTCAGTGGGTTCGAGCCTTGTCTCCAGCTCTGTGTTGACAGCTCAGAGCCTGTAGCCTGCTTCAGATTCTAGGTCTCCCTCTCTCTCTCTGCCCCTCCCCTGCTCATGCTCTGTCTCTCACTCTCTCAAAATAAATAAACATTTTTTTAAATCAAAAAAATAAAAACAATATACAGACGAAACTAAGCAGTCCTAAAATCTTTGTCATTTGGAATATTTGGTTGGAAATAGTTTGTATATCACTTAAAAACATTGATTGTACAGGGCGCCTAGGTGGCTCAGTCAGTTGAGCATCCGACTTCGGCTCAGGTCATGATCTCGCAGTCTGTGAGTTCGAGCAAGGTGTCAGGCTCTGTGCTGACAGCTTGGAACCTGGAGCCTACTTCAAGTTCTATTTCTCCCTCTCTCTGCCCCTTCCTCTCTCATGCTCTGCCTGTCTCTCTCTCTCTCTCTCTCTCTGTCTCTCTCTCTCTCTCAAAACTAAATAAATAAATATTTAAAAAATTAAAAAAAATTAAGGGTACAAGGAGTCTATTGTTATTTCCCAAGTCCAGGTAGTATAAAAATAGACTAAAGATACCCTAGATTAGTGATTACTCTCCCTGAGTAGGTACACCAGTGGGTTGCAGTTAGTATAATTCATTAGTATTCTAATGTCTCATCGGTTGTATAACAACTACAAGGCTCACCAATACCAACTTCTTAATTGAACAAGAGAAGAAAGAAATACCACAGATTTACACACAAAGTTAGTTTCTGAAATGAGGCAGCTAAGGATATGTAGGTATTTCAGACCTACTTGACCTGTGATTTATATATCCCGCTCTGAAAAAAAGTCTGAAAGAAAAATTGAAACAGGTACTTCCTTTTCTTTTTGTCCTTCATTTCTCTCTTGTTCTCCTTCCAAACACTTAAGAGGAATCTGGTCTTAAATTTGTTAAAAAGTAAAATTGAGGTTCCTACCAACTCTGGAGAATACACGGAGGAGGCATAATTGCCCATTTACCCCATATCAGCAAAGGTTTTCAAGGACACTTCCACCTGCTCTACATAGTGTCTCCTCTCCCTTTACCAAATATTCACAATTGCTGACCTGCTGATTCTTTAAGACCTTCTTGAAATCATGTCCTTTTAGAAGGCTCTTCTGGATTCCCTGGCAAATGAACATCTCTTTAACTTACTATCTGATGTGCTTTGTTTATTACAGCATTATATTATATGAATCTATGTCTATGGCAGCAGCTGGACCTTCATCTCTGTCTACATCTACATCTACATCTACATCTGCTTTTCCTATTTTACTCAGGACTGAAGTCCCTGAGAAATCTTTTACCCCCAGTTGTGTGCAGCATAGTGCCTTGCACATAGCATTTGCCAAACTGTATTGAAAGTCAAATAGACTGAACTTGTGGGTTGTCTCACTACTTATTCCTTCCAGTTGTCAAATGTACTGGGTTCTGTGAACCTAATGATTGATTACCAGACTTACTGAATCAATCTGGATATATCCCACATTTAATCAGTGGTGTCATACTGCCAGATTTCACATTGCAAAATGATTTACTTTTAATAATCTTAAATATATAGAGTGTCATCTAGATTGCCCCAAACTTAACTTGGAGATCCCAAAATCTCTACGTGGAATTTTAGAAGACCATGTAATGGGTTTTTCTTTCTGATGCTTCTATCTTTTTATGGAACCATAAGTAAGTTACTCAGAATCCCTGTGCAAAAACAGAAACAATCACATAGTACTTGTAGCCTAGCAACTTCTCAGACTCATTATGTGATAATGTCTATAGAGTGCTTTCTGCTTGTGAGATAGAAGTTTTGTGAAAACAAGCTATTACTGGGATCATTAAGGCAATATCTTCTGGAGCAGTGTCATATTGCCCAACATTTGCCACTGGTTCTATAACTCTCCAAGGAGCTCAGCTATCCATGACTGAAAATAGCTTTATTAATATGTGTGCAAGGTAGCTTCAGTTAACCAAACAGAAGTATAGCTCTCAAGAACCAGCATTTCTCCAAACTGAGAACGCCCAAATCCTTGAAGCAACAATAATAACAATTAAAACAACAATTGTTATTTAGAGCTTACTATGTGGCAAGAATACATCTAAAGGTTTAACATGCAATAAGTCAATTCTCAAAGCAGTCCTGTGAAATAGACACTATTATTCCCATTTGATATATGATAAAATGCCACTAGGAGAGATTGAGTAAATTGACAATGGCAACTCAGAAATTGCAGACATAAGGTATAGACACAAGCCATCTGATTTAAGGCCCAGGAATTTAACCATGATCTTTATCCAGTTAAAAGAGAAAAAATAAGAGGACTAGGAGAGGAAGAAAATGTGTTCTTCTTCTTGTGACATCAACAGAATTTTTTTCACATTATTTATAATTTTAAGGTTGGATAGCACACAGATTATAGGAGGTGAGTGAAGTAGATGCCACAGCTGTGGTCCTGGAAGGATTTGAACTCCAGGAAGGTCTTCTGTGGCCATAAGAAGCCTACATGGAAAAGTAGATAGCATTTCCAGTATCTTCTTGAAGGCGATGACCACGTGCTTTCCAGATTTCAGCTAATACTGCTAATATAACACTTAGCACAGTCATGGGATCAGCCTAATCTCTGACTCACCAACAGTTTCAGCTGAGTCTATTATTAACTAGGAAGAGAGTATGACAACAGGGTGCATTCGTGTGTTGACAAGTTATTCCAGATGTGTTGTTTTTGAAAACACTTCCTAACCTGGTAGATAAAGTGAATGCCATAAAGTTAAAATGCCTGGAATTCAGCAAAGGTTTTGGACAAGATATTCAAGTGCAGGCTGACAGTATAGGTAGATGGATTTGGATCTTGTTGAAGGACCACTGGGGGCTCATGAATGAAAATCAAGGTCAATGTAATGGAATTATCTAGTTACATGCTGCAGAGCTTTTTCCTATCATCATCAGTGTTTCTGTCAGCAATTTGGATGAGGACATAAAAAAGGAAGCCCATCTAATTTACAGATTGCAGGAAGCTGGAGGATTTCCTGGTAGCTGTATGACAGAATCAAACCAAAGATCTTAGCAAGCAAGGATGAGAGATTCAAATTAACAGGATATAATATAAACAGGGCTTGCTCACTCTGTATAGCTGTGGAAAGCAGACTAAAAGTAGCCAGTAGAAACTATTTAAAAGCAAATTTCAGTTTAATGTAGAAAATAGCTTTATAAGAATTAGTACTATTTAGGGGCACCTGGGTGGCTCAGTCAGTTGAGTGGGCAACTCTTGATTTTGGTTCAGGTCATGATCCCAGGGTCATGGGATCAAGCCCCAGGTGCAGCACTGAGCCTGCTTAAGAGTCTCTCTTTCCCTCTTCATCTCTCCCCTACTCACCCTCTCTCTCAATTAAACAAATTGCTATTTATAGATATTCTCAAATATATATCTTAAGGTGAAAATTAAATAAAATCCCTAGCCTAACATGCTTGGAAAATTTTATATTGACACTTAGTTGCCTAAATGGCTCTTTTTCAAAATTTTATTATCATTGTACTTTAAAAAATCTTTCTAGGGGCGCCTGGGTGGCGCCGTCGGTTAAGCGTCCAACTTCAGCCAGGTCACCATCTCGCGGTCCGTGAGTTCGAGCCCCGCGTCAGGCTCTGGGCTGATGGCTCGGAGCCTGGAGCCTGTTTCCGATTCTGTGTCTCCCTCTCTCTCTGCCCCTCCCCCGTTCATGCTCTGTCTCTCTCTGTCCCAAAAATAAATAAACGTTGAAAAAAATAAAAAAAAAATCTTTCTAGGTATAGTTGACACACAGTATTACATCAGTTTCAGGTGTGTAATTTAGTGATTCCACCAATTTATATATAATGTGCTCACCACAAGTGTAGCTGCTGTCACTGTACAACTCTGTCACAATATCACTATGTTCTTTATGCTGTGTCTTTTATATCTGTAACTTATTCATTCTATAACTGTATCTCTCCGTCATTAATTTTTCATACCCCTTCCATCTAGCAACCATCAACTTATTCTCTATTTATAGGTCTGATTCTGATTTGAGCTTATTTATTCATTTGTTTCTAGATTCCACATATGAGTTAAATCTTATATTTGTCTTTCTCAATCTTATGTCTTTCACTTAACATAATATTTTCTAGGTCCATCCATGTTGCATTAAATGCCACTATCTCATCCTTCTCATCCTTTTTAGTGGCTGCATAATATTCATGTGCGTGTGTGTGCACGCGCATGCCATGTCTTCTGTATCCATTTGTCTGTCAATGGATACTTAGGTTGCTTCCATATATTGGCTATTAGAGATAATTTTATCATAAATAAAGATGGGTATGTATCTTTTTGAATTAGTGTTTTAAATTTCTTTGGTTAAGTACCCAGTAGTGGAATTAATGGATCATATGGTATTTGTATTTTTAATTTCTTAAGGAATACACGTGCTGGTTTCCATAGTGGCTGTGCCAATTTACAATCTCACCATCAGTGTACAATGTTTCTTTTTTCTCAACATTCTCACCAACACTTGTTATTTCTTGCCTTTTTTATGTTACCTATTCTCACACATGTAAGGTGATAGATATCTCATTGTGGTTTTGATTTGAATTTTCCTGGTCGTTAGTGATGTTGAGCATCTTTTCATAGTCTGTGCACTGAATGGTATATACTTTTATAGGAATGTGTCATGTATTTTTATATTTTACAAGTATGCCTTGGAAAAATGGCAAATATGACCCTCTCTTTAGTTCAGTGAGTTTCTTTGAAGAATTAACTCAACCACCCTATAGCATTTTTAGAACTCATGAAGCCAAAACCAGATATACAAACCATAGCACATTTTCCACATAATAACATTGCATGTGTATGATTGTGGAATCATGCTTTTTTATATATAGGATTACCACTGAATGAAGAGGAGATCATCTAGAGGAATCCTGAGGTCGAAAGGACCTTGGTTTTCCTCTGTTTGAGCCTCACTTAATGTAGTATTCCTTCAACTGCATATGAGACCTGTAAATTTTAAATTTTAAATCTGCTTACATAACTACGGGAAAAATAGACAAGAAAAACTAGAACATTTCAGTGATAAAATTTAGCTTTTTGAGTCCACTTTATTGCTGCCTACAGATTTGTTTTGCTACTTTAGGCCATGTAACTTCTTGAAAAATTTTGTTGTACTGATTTAATTTAAAAGCTGTTGAGGTTATATTCTTCTTTCTTTGTTAGTCAAATTCTACTAATGTTTTTACTATATGTGTTTTGAGTAATCTAAATGAGCATTAGAGTTTAGAAAATGTTAAGTTATATTCAAATTTATTTAAGAGTAGATTTCTGCTAGCATATTAGAACTGATTTTTAAAGAAATACAATAAATGTCGAGACATACTGGAGCCATGGGTAATAATTACCAAGAATTTTCATTCATAAATTCTAAAGCTAAAGTGTTCTCCATTGGGAAAAATAGGAAAATGATTTTTCAAAGTGCACTATAATGTAGGATTCTGTTTGCTAGTATTTTATTGAGAATTTTTACATCTCTGATCATTGGGATATGGGCCTGTAGTTCTCTATTTTAGTGCTGTCTTTATTGGTTTTCAGTGTGAGGGCAATGCTAGCCTCATAGAATGAATTTGGAAGTTTACCTTCCTCTTGTATTTTTTGGAATAGTTTCAGGAAAATAAATACTAACTTTTCTTTAAATGTTTGGTAGAATACACATCTGAAGCCCTCTGGCCCTGGACATCTGTTTGTTGGGAGTTTTTTGGTTTTGCTTTTATTACTGATTCAGTTCATTTGCTGGTTATAAGTCTGTTTAAGTTATCTTTTTCTTCCTGTTGCAGTTTTTTAAAGTTTATTTATTTATTCTGAGAGAGACAGATTGCGTGTGCACAAGCAGGGGAGGGGCAGAAAGAAGGAGAAAGAGAATTCAAAACATGCTCTATGCTGTCAGTGCAGAGCCAGATGCAGGGTTTGATCCCATGATCAGTAAGATCATGACCTGAGCTGAAATCAAGAGTCAGATACTTAAACTGAGCCATCCAGGTGCCTCCTTCCTGTTCTACTTTTGATAGTATACATGTTTGTAGGAATTTATCCATTTCTTCCAGGTTGTCCAATTTGTTGGCATATAGTTTTTCATAATATTCTCTTATAAATGTTTGAATTTCTGTGGTATTGGTTGTTATTTCTCCTCTCTTACTTGTGATTTTATTTGGTCCTTTCTCTTTTCTTTTTGATAAGTCTGGCTAGAGTTTATCAACTTTATTAATTTTTTTTCAAAGAACCAGCTCCTGGTTTCATTGCAGCATTATCTATAATAGCCAAGCTATGGAAACAGCCAAAGTGTCCATCAACTGATGAATGGATAAAAAGAAGGTGGGATACATATACAATGGAAAATACTCAGCCATAAAAAAATGAAATTTTGCCATTTGCAACAACATGGATGGAACTAGAGAGTATTATGCTAAGGGAAATAAGTCATTCAGAAAAAGACAAATACCATATGACTTCACTCATATGTTAAATTTAAGAAAAAAAACAGCAAAGCGGGGAGAAAAGAGAGAGAGGCAAACCAAGAAACAGACTCTTCACTATAGAGAACAACCTGATGGCTACTAGAGGGAAGGTGGTCATAGGGATGGGTTAAATTGGTGATGGGGATTAAGGAGGGCACTTGTGATGAGCCTGGGTGTTATACATAAATGATGAATCACTAAATTCTACTCCTGAAAGCATTATTACTCTACATGTTAACTAACTAGAAATTAAATAAAAACTTGAAACAAAACATAATAAAATGAAAGGTGAAATGCAATTAGACTGTGCTCTAACATATAATAACAATACATGCATGTGTGCACGCACACACACACAACAAAAATATTTATCTGGATTGGAAACAGATAAGCATGTCTGGTGGGATCAAAATGTCAAAGACAGAACAGACTGAAATCAGAGGTGTGTTGAGCTCAAGATGCTGAAGCAGACAATGGTATCCACGATTTTGGTCTTGCAGAATAAAGAAAGCAAAAAGTGTTCCACATGAAATGGGACTGGGACACAGTGGAAGATGGGAAGAGTACTGGGAGTTGGGGTCATTGCTTAAATCCAGGGGCTGAGTACCATCTATCCTCACCTAAAGAGATTGATCATTCTGCATCCTTACCCATAGCTATAAAAATTGATCAGAAGGAAACAGCCTTATCGCAAAGGAAGTTGTACTAGGTGCTTATATAATTTGTTCTGGGACAAACCCGATGTTATCTCAGAATTCCCTCAGAAAAGAGGGAAGAGAAAGGTTTAGGATGAAGCTTGATAGAGAAAGATACAGTCAGAATAGGACAGAGAAAAAGATGGAAAAGGAGAAAGAAATGGAAGAACAGAAATATACATACATGCATATATACATACACACACACACACACACACGCATATATATGCATACATACACCCACAGAGGTGGGAAGAAAATAGAATACTGTCTTCAGAGTGGAAGTAACAGTTAACACAGCTAACCAATCCATCATAACTAAAAGAAAATATGTAAAGACATACGCTAAGAGGGTTAACCATTCATAGATCCTTACTAAAAGAATGAGAAAGAGTAAGAAAAATGATATGCTCTGGAAATGATTTAAAATTATGATAAATGTATTTATATTTAACATAATTTTTCTCTGCATGTGAGTTTTGAAGTACACTTGACCCTTGACTGATGTGAGAGTTAGAGGTTCTGACCCCCTGCACAGTCAAAAGTCCTCATACAACTTTTAATTTTCCAAAAACTTAACTACTGATAGTATACTGTTGACCAAAGACTTACCAATAACATAAAGTCAATCAACACATATTTTGTATGTTATATGCATTTTATGCTTTATTCCTACAGTAAAGTAAGCCAAAGAAAATAAAATGTTACTAAGGAAATCATAAGGAAGAGGAAATACATTTAGAAAACAATATTATTTTTAAAAATCCAGGTATGAGTGAATCCACATAGTTCACATCCATGATATTCAAGGGACAAATGTATAACATTGTAACTCTTTTTTATTTTTTTCTAATTTTTTTTAACGTTTTTATTTATTTTTGAGACAGAGACAGAGCATGAACGGGGGAGGGGCAGAGAGAGAGGGAGACACAGAACTGGAAGCAGGCTCCAGGCTCTGAGCCATCAGCCCAGAGCCCGACGCGGGGCTCGAACTCATGGTCCCTGAGATCGTGACCTGAGCTGAAGTCAGACGCTCAACCGACTGAGCCACCCAGGCACCCCTGTAACTCTTTTTTAAAACTTTTTTTCTGAAATACAGTTTTTGTGAAACTATGTTTGTTACGTTTGTTACAAGTATACAACATAGTGAGTCAATAAGTATGTTATCCTTTGCTCACAAGTGTACCTCTCATCTGTTACCATGGAACAGTATTATAATGCTATTGCTACATTCCTTACATTACACCTTTTATCCCTATGACTTATTCATTCTATAACTAGAAGACTGTATCTCCCAATCCCCTTTACCCTGCTTTGCTCATCCCCCTACCCCTGTGTCCTCTGGCAACGATCAGTTTATATTTATGGGTCTCTTTCTGCTTTTTTGTTTATTCCTTTGTTTTGGTTTTTAGATTCCACGTATAAGTGAAACCATATAGTATTTGTCTTTTTCAATCTGGCTTATTTCACTTAGCATTATACCCTGTACATTCATCAATGTTGTCATAAATGAAGGATCTCATCTTTTTTTTTTTTTTGGTGGATGAGTAATAGTTCACTGTATGTACATATGAATGTATGTATACATACCACTTCTTCTGTATCCATCCATCTATTGATGGACACTTGGGTTGCTTCCATATCTTGGCTATTATAAATAAAGCTGCAGTAAACAAGGAGGTACATATATCTTTTCAAATTAGTTTTTTATTTATTTTTCTTGGGAAAATACCCAGTAGTAGAATCACTGGTATTTCCATTTTTAATTTTTTGAGGAAACCCCATACTGTTTTCCACAGTGGCTGCACCAATTTACCTTCCCACTAACAGTGCAGAAGGGTTCCTTTTTCTCCACATCCTCGCCAACACTTGGTATTTTCTTGTCTGCCCTCTTCCAACCATTCTGGCAAGTGTCAGGGTATATTTCATTGTAGTTTTGATTTGTATCTCTCTAATGATTAGTGACGTTGAACACCTTTTCATGTATCTATTGGCCATCTGCATGTCTTCTTAGGAAAAATGTTTATTCAGGTCCTTTACCCATTTTTTCATCAAATTGTTTGTTGTTTTGGTGTTTAATTGTATAAGTTCTTTATATATTTGGGATATTCAGCCCTTATCAAATATATCATTTGTAAGTATCGTCTCCTATTTAGCAGGTTGCTTTTCATTTTGTTGATGGTTTCCTTAATTGTGTAAACACTATTTTGATAGAGTCCCAATAGTTTGTTTTTGTTTCCCTTGCCTGAGGAGATATATCTAGAAAAAAAAAATGCTGCTAAGGCTGATGTCATTGAGATTACTGCCTATGTTTTCATCTAGGAGTTTTATGGTTTCACATCTCACATGTAGGTCTTTAATCCATTTTTAGTTTATTTTTGTGTATTGTCTAAGAAAGTGGTCCAATTTCATTCTTTTGCATGTAGCTGTCCAGTTTTCCCAACACCATTTGTTGAAGACATTGTCTTCCCCCTTAAGTATTCTTGCTTCCTTTGTCATAGATTAATTGACAATATAATCATAGGTTTATTTCTGGTCTACCTATTCTGTTCCATTGATTTGTGTCTATTTTTGTGGCTTTACCATGATGTTTTGATTATTACAGCTTTGTAGTGTATCTTGAAATGTGGGATTGTGATATCTCCAGCTTCGTTCTTGCTTCTCAAGATTGTTTCGGCTCTTTAGGGACTTTTGCAGTTCCATACAAATTTTAGGATTATTCTAGTTCTGTGAGAATTGCTGTTGGTATTGTGATAGGGATTGCGTTAAATCTGTAGATTACTTTGGGGCACCTGGGTGACTGAGTCAGTTGAGCCTCTGACTTAAGGTCAGGTCATGATCTCATGGTCTGTGAGTTCAGCTCTGCATAGTGTCTGTGCTGACAGCTTGGACCCTGGAGCCTGCCTCGGATTCTGTGTCCCTCTCTCTCTGCCCCTCCCTCCCTCCCTCTCTCTCTCTCTCAAAAAAATAAACATTTTTTAAATATCTGTAGATTACTTTGGGTAGTCTGGGAATGTTAACATTATTAATTCTTCAAATCCATCAGCATGCAATATCTTTTCATTTGTGTTACCTTCAATATTTTTCATCAACGTTTTATAGTTTTCAGAGTACAGATCTTTTGCCTTTTTTGTTAAGTTCATCTCTAGGTATTTTATTCCTTTTTGGTACAATTGTAAATGGAATTGTTTTCTTCATTTGTCTTTCTGTTAGTTTGTTATCACTGTATAGAAATGCAACACATTTCTGTATATTAATTTTGTATCCTACAACTTTACTGAATTCATTTATTACTTCTAACAGTTTCTTGGTGGAGTCTTTAGGATTTTCTACGTATAGTATAATATCATTTGGAATTAGTAACCATTTTTCTTCTTTCTTACCAATTTGGATGCATTTTATTCTTGACTGATTGTTATGGCTAGAATATTCAGTGCTATGTTGAACAAAAGTAGCAAGGGTGGTCATCCTTGTCTTGCTCCTGATCTTAGAAGAAAAGCTCTCAGTTTTTCACAATTGAGGATGATGTTAGCTGTGGGTTTGTCATACATGGACTTTGTTATGTTGAGGTATTTTTCCTCTAAACCCACTTTTTGAGAGTTTTATCATGAATGGATATTAAATTCTTGTCAAATACCTTATCTACATCTATTAAGATGATCATATGATTTTTATTCTTCATTCTGTTAATGTTGTGTATCAGGTTGATTGAATTGAAAATCCTCAATGATACTTCTATTCCTGGAATAAATCTACTTGATCAGAGTGGGTGATCCCTTTAATGTATTGTTTAATGTGGATTGCTAATATTTCATTGAGGAATTCTAGATCTGTGGCCTGTAGTTTGTTTGTTTGTTTGTTTGTTTGTTTGTAATGTCTGTCTGGTTCTGGTGTCAGGGTGATTATGGCCATGTAGAATGTATTTGGAAGCTTTCCTTCCTCCTGTTTTTTGGAATAGTTTGAGGAGAAGACAAATTAACTCTTGTTTAAATGTTTGGTAGACTTAAGTTGTGAATCCATCTAGTCCTGGGCTTTTGTTTGGGGGAGTTTATTCATTACCAGTTCAATTTCGTTACTAGTAATCAGTCTGTTCATATGTATATTCTTAAATTATGGAATACCCAAAACATTTAGACTAATGCAAAGAACAATGTGATAAAACAAATGCCTATATTCAGTTATTTAGCCCTTTGGTATCCCAGCACTTTGCCAAATTTCTTCAGACCATTCTTTAAAACTTAAAAAAAAAAAGTACTGATGCATAGGGGCACTTGTACCCCAATGTTTATAGCAGCACTCGCAACAATAGCCAAATTATGGAAAGAGCCTAAATGTCCATCAACTGATGAATGGATAAAGAAATTGTGGTTTATATACACAATGGAGTACTACATGGCAATGAGAAAGAACTAAATATGGCCCTTTGTAGCAACGTGGATGAACTGGAGAGTGTGATGCTAAGTGAAATAAGCCATACAGAGAAAGACAGATACCATATGTTTTCACTTTTATGTGGATCCTGAGAAACTTAACAGGAACCCATGGGGGAGGGGAAGGAAAAAAAAAAGAGAGGTTAGATTGGGAGAGAGCCAAAGCATAAGAGACTCTTAAAAACTGAGAACAAACTGAGGGATGATGGGGGTGGGAGGGAGGGGAGGGTGGGTGATGGGTATTGAAGAGAGCATCTTTTGGGATGAGCACTGGGTATTTTATGGAAACCAATTTGACAATAAATTTCATATATTCAAAAAAAAAGATAAAGATAAAAAATTAAAAAAATAAAACTAAAATGACCATTCAATCACAATTTGGTGTTGATCATTCTAATTCATTCTAATTCATTCATTAGAATGAATTCATTCATTCATTCTAATTCTAGTTTTCTTTGAGAGATGTATTCCTTTATACAGATGCTCAAATAAAACATTTAACCTTATGTAGTGCTTTTTCACTCAGTACTATTTTTGGGATTTAGCCACATTTATATGGATACCACTGGCTTATCTGTTTTCATTGCTGTAGAATATTCCATCTTCTGGATATATTATAATTAATTCATCCATTCTCCTCTCATTGGACACATAGGTTAGTCCTGTATTTTTATTATCACCAAAAATGCTGCTGTAAATATCCTTGTATTTGTCTTCTCGGGCATATGCACTTGAGTTTTTCTAGGATATATTTCTAATAGAATTGTTAAGTTGCAGAATATAAGCATCTTCAACTTTAAGATATTGACAAATTGAATTGCTCTGCAAATGATTGCATCTTTCCTCTAGACGACTGTGATAGTTTTTATATCTCAACATTCTTTTCAGAATTTAGTTAGTTCAGACTAATTTTTCCCATTTTATTTGTATGAAATATTTCATTTTGGTTTTATCTTGCATTTCTATGTGAGTTTAAGCATCTTTTCATATGTTTACTGGCCGTGCATGTTTTCTCTTCTGTACAGTTGCTTTATTATCTATATTTCAAGGTTAATATATTGTACCAATTCAGAGAGAACATTTACTATTCATATTCCAAAGGGATAAGGCTGATAAATAGTTTCAGCTACAGAATATCCTTTTAAATGCCCTTGAAATGATGGGACCCTCTGCCTCATGCTATGACCTAACCGTATGGCCTTAAGATATTATCTCAAATAAAACAAGAACAATAACTAGGCTTCTCTTTGATAATAAGAACAAATGAGCTACTATCTTGAAGTACTTTAGAATGTATAAATGAACTAATTTTTAATTCTTCTCTTGAATGTGGGAAGCAGTGATAATACCAAAGCAATGAATAATTGGTTTGCAATACATTTCATGATTATCTTTGTTAGACAGGAATAGTATCCACCATTAATAATCTGTTCTCTCTTGGAGCTAGGCAGCTTGGCCGACCTGATGTCTTTCATACTTATGCTGAAAGATGGCTCCTGCAGCAGTAACAACACCCAAGTTCCAAGTTAAAAGACGTGGAAAGGATAATGGGCAAAATATGGGTGCCACTGAGTATGTCCACTTAAAAAAATAGCTTTCCATGAATCTTTACCCAAGAGGCTTTCATTTGGACCTCATTGCCTAGAACTATGCCACACAGGTTCCATAGTAGTCAATGGTGGGTATGTATTACCTGCCATATCTCCTGCATGCCAGATTAGTTTATATAAACAGAAAATAAGTAAGATATAGTTTCTTCTTTCAAGTTACTTAAGGCCAGTGAACTCTGTCTCAACATTTCTACTTTATTAATTTAATATAATTTTATAAATGTGTTTTTACATAAGGACATATCCATAGAATTATTATTACAGTAGTTACATGGTGTAACTACTTTTCATTTGTCAGACCTCTGGCTTTCCTCCAGCTGTTCACTATTATAAACAGTGCTTCTGTGAACATCTCAGTAAATAGGATTAATTTTTTAAATAGAGGCGAATATTTACTTAAAGTGTACTGCCATTTACAATGGTCATTGTTAAGGTGTCTCTGAACTGAATTAGCAAATACTGAGCCAATGCTCCTGGAGAAATACAGGATTAGGTTGCTGCAATCCTCCACTCACATTTTTTTTTTTTGTCAATCAATCAGTGCAAACCTTGTTTCATGTATGTTTCTGTTTAAAGACACCTTATTTACTATATATTGTTGATTCATTAACATTGATTTCATGGTCAAAATCACCATAACTAATGCCTGAATGAAGCTTACCTAAAATATGTATTTTTTCTGTACGTCACATCACACCTCCTTGCACATAAGTATACTAGACATCACTTCAGCACTATGCTTGGGGCCATTTTAAACAGCAGAATAACCAACCCAAAAACACAAAAAGCACAAACAAAAAAGTGGTAAAAACAAAACAAAACAATTGTTTAACAATATAGGAATCTCAAATTTTCACCCCTCTCCAGATGTCTGTGAATGACTAGGAAAGTGCTTGAAGTGTTTATTTTGGTGTTACAAATAAGTTTTAGTGAATAGGAAAATTCACAAATACAGAATTAACTCTGTTTCTAAAAGTAAAATTATTGTATGTTTTAGTATGAATACTCTTTTAGTTCATACCATCATTAGAACACCAATGGTATAGGTTCCTCTAGTTGCTGATAGCAGAAAGCAAACCTTGACCAAGGCTAGTTGGCTCTGGAATAATCAAACACTGGGAGGAGATAAGATGCCTCTATCTAAAAACTAAGTCTGTCAGAACCTCTCTATCTTATTTCTGCTTTGCTTTGAGATCTCCACGGTCTCAAAACAGCTTTACTGCATGTTGCCAGGGACATGGTTATACTCAGCTCTGGACTTGTATTTTATCACCTAATCCAGAAGGAAAAGAAGCTTCTCTAACCTTCTTCAAGTTTGAAAACTCTTAGAGAAGGACTTGGGCAGACCTGACCTGAGTCCTAGGTTACTATAACCTGGGATACAGGAGATGAAGTTTGTTTTTGTTTTTTGAGTTTTTTCTTTGTTTGTTTGTTTGTTTTATTTTTATTTTTAGTAAAAAGGTGGGTAGTCTAGTTAGGGCCTCTACAGAGGTTCTGTCTGCTCTCTCCTTCATCACATCTGTCCACTTGTGTTCCTTTTCTAGTAGACTTTGAGTTCCTTTAAAGCAGAAACCATGTTCACCTTAATAATCTCATCACCTAACAAAGAGCCTAGAGTGGGTACTTAATATTCATTAAATATTTCCAAGTGAAAAATAAATAAGAGTAAATAAATACTTCCAGATTGTTCTCTAGAAGTTCAATTTCTTTTTTTTAAAAAACTTTTTAATGTTTATTTATTTTTTATTTATTTTTTTAAATATGAAATTTATTGTCAAATTGGTTTCCATACAACACCCAGTGCTCATCCCAACAGGTGCCCTCCTCAATATTAAGATCTACCCTGTAACCCAGCAATAGCACTGCTAGGAATTTACCCAAGGGATACAGGAGTGCTGATGCATAGGGGCACTTGTACCCCAATGTTTATAGCGGCACTCTCAACAATAGCCAAATTATAGAAAGAGCCTAAATGTCTATCAACTGATGAATGGATAAAAAAATTGTGGTTTATATACACAATGGAATACTATGTGGCAATGAGAAAGAATGAAATATGGCCTTTTGTAGCAACGTGGATGGAACTGGAGAGTGTTTAATGTTTATTTTTGAGAGAGAGACAGAGCATGAGTAGGGTAAGGACAGAGAGAGAGGGAGACACAGAATCCAAAGCAGGCTCCAGGCTCCAAGCTGTCAGCACACAGCCTGATGCGGGGTTCAAATTCATGAACCATGAGATCATGACCTGAGCCGAAGTCGTATGCTTAATGGACTGAGCCACCCAGGCGCCCCCAGAAGTTCAATTTCTAAATGCTCACCCAGAGTCCTGTTAACAATGAGTTTTTAGTTTATTTTTATTAAATGTTTTATTTTAACTTTAGTATAGTTATAGTATTATATTCGTTTCAGGTGTACAATACAGTGATTCAACAATTCTATACATTACTCAGTGCTCATCAAGATAAGTGTACTCTTTAATCTCCATCACCTATTTCCCTCATTCCTCCCCCCCCCCCACCTCTCCACTGGTATTTCAGAAACAAAACAAATGAGAAAAGGAAAAAAAGAGTTTAGTCACTTTAATCCAAATTTTCTATATATTAACAAATTATTCCTTAAAATATATTTGAAAAAATAATTATGTATGCATGCATATGATAGATCACAAAAGGATCATGCAGGAGGAAAAACTGAATTTTAGGAAAGTTTTCTGCCTGTGAGGGATTAAGTTATTGCTAATTTTGAAAGAGCATCCTTTGAAAAACTTGAGATTCTTCATACGTTATGTGGAAGAAACAAAAAAAGCACAATACCAATTTATTTCCCAGATGTTTCAGTGAGGTAAGAAAATATTCCAAAGAGCTTTAAGTAAATATAAAGCTTTACTGTTAAAGAGACTTCCCATTTTGGAAACACTGTTTACACAATCAATCCTTGGATGTGTTTGCTGTATATGTAGCAAGTTATGTTAACAAACTACCCTCATAATCATCAATATTGGCCACTCATTAGTGAATACCCAGGGAGAGCATACAATTAATAATGAATGTTATTCTTGTCCAACAAGGATAATCATGAAATATATTGCAAACTAGTCATTAATTACTTTTGTATTATCATGGCTTCCCATATTTGAATAATTAAAAATTAGTATGTTTATACAACATTTGATACTTTCTAACATACTTCAGACAATATCTCATTTGTTCCTATTACCAAGGAGAAGCCTAGCTCTTATTCCTGTTTTATTTGAGATTATATGTTAACGCCACATGATTGGTTAGTAGCCTAAAGTTGAGAGTCCCCAAACCCTCCAAAATGTACATTTCAAAGCCTGTAGCTGTAAACTATCAGCCTTAAACAGCTAAGTTTCTTAGGTTCCTTGGTCATCATTCTATCAGTCTATCTCATGGTCTTTATTGAAAAAAGAAAAACATTGTCTAGGAAGTTTTCACTTGAAACATAGTGAGTACAGTCATTGTGTGATACAGTGAAAAGGTCACACAGAGTTTGAGTTAGAGGCTTTGGATCCTTGTTCATGCTCAGGGTTGTCGGCTAGGTGACCTTGACCAAGTTGCTCAACTTCCCTGGGTCTCATCTTTCTTTGTATATAAATGGGGAAATAGCAACATATACTTCAAAGCGTTCTTGTGAAAATTAAATGAGATATGATACATGAAAGATGCTGCAAAAATGGTAAATTGTTATATATAATTATTGGACATCATTTCAGTTTTTTGCCTGACTGAATACTCTGCTAGGCAGAGTTCTGCATGAGGGCTGAATCTGTATCTGTTTTATCTTAATGATACCCATTAAGATAGATTATAATAACTGGTAGATATATACATAAATAGTAAACACCTATTGAAATAATTATATAAAAGGAAGTTATGTAGCGATATGAAACACTATATTTTTCCATCATTTTACATTTATTCTGTTAGAAGGTAGAGAAAAAACTTTGGAGAAGGAAAAGAAGCTAAAACATTTATTTTGCAAACTTTATGTTCCAAGTTCCGTTTTAAGCCTTGCAGAATATTTCAAGTAATAATCTGAATATCCCCCCAAAATAAAAATTATTATTACTACACTTACACACAAAGAAATTAAGGCGCTGAGAATTAATGAATTTGCTAATCTCACTCAGGTAGTACACAATTCAAATCCAGATCTTAACTCTCTTCAAAACTTGTTCTTAGAAGAAGTGGTATATATAAACAATGGAACACTACTCCGAGATGAAAAAGAATGGAATCTTGCCAGTTGCAACAATGTGGACAGAACTGGAGTATATTATGCTAAGTGAAGTAAGCCAGAGAAAGGTACCATGTGTTCACTCATATATGGAATTTTAGAAACTTAACAGAAGACCATGGGGGAAAGGAAGGAAAAATAAGTTACAAACAGAGAGGAATGCAAACCATAAGAGACTCTTAAATACAGAGAACAAACTGAGGGTTGATGGAGGTGGAGGGTTGCGGGGGGGTGGGGAAATGGATGATGGCTACTAAGGAGGGTATTTGTCGGAATGAGCACTGGGTGCTGTATGTAAGTGACGAATCACAGGAATCTACTCCCGAAGCCAAGACTACACTATATGTCAGCTAATTTGATAATAAATTATTTAAAAAATAAAAAATAAAATAAAAAATAAAATACAAATCTAAAAAATAAATAAATAAAAACTTGTTCTTTATATCCTGCTGCCCTTTCCTAAACGCATCTAATTGTCTTGGGTCTCTTAGTAATTCATGATGAAATAAGGGAACCTACTTTCTCCTGGCCAAATATAGATATCTGTCATTTGTCATTTGTCATTATGACAGTAATTGCCACTGTTAGTCTGAAGTCTCTGGAGTAGCATGTCCCAAATTGTCTTCCGCAGAAAACTATTCCCATGGAATGCTACACAAATAAAAGGTCACATGTTCTATCCTTCCGCAGAGATTCACAGAGTACTATAACAAAATAAGGGCTCTGAGAAGGCATAAGCCAAGGTTATCTGTTACATTTTAGTTAGCCAAAAGTGTCCTTTGACCATAAAAATCTTTCTTTACCACACAGTGCCAATTAACATTCAGGGAAATGCTGTTTTATACACTGGGAAATACTAGATGGAAACCTTCTGGGAGCAAGTGCTTGTTTTCTAATTTAAATCCAAGTTAGTTAACATATAGTGTGATAATGGTTTCAGGAGTAGAATTTAGTGATTTATCACTTACATATAACATCCAGGCTCATCACAAGTGCCCTCCTTAATGCTCATCACCTATTTATCCCATCCCTACCCCCACCACCTCTCCAGCAACCCCCATTTTTTTCTCTGTATTTAAAGAGTCTCTTATGGTTTGCCTCCCTGTTTTTATCTTATTTTTCCTTCCCTTCCCCTATATTCAGCTGTTTTGTTACTTAAATTCCACATATGAGTGGAATAATGTGATATTTGTCTTTCTCTGACTGACTTATTTCACTTACCATAATACATTCTAGTTCCATCCACGTTGTTGCAAATTGCAAGATTTCATTCTTTTTGGTCGCCGAGTAACACTCGAAGTGCTTTATAACTAAGTAAAACAATACCATTATATGAGACCTAAAATAGGTCACTCTGCAATAGAGTTTGTTTCATTGTTCAAGCCCAATGGTATCCTCTTTAGTAGGAAATAAGCCAGAGAACAAAGATATAGCATACAAGACAGTGTTTCTCAACATAGCATGTGCCTTGGAGAAAGGTTCCAATCTATAATGAGCCTTGGTTCCCTGAGGGGGGGTTTTCTAAAGCTGAGGGGCAATCAGGTTTTCCCTGAGGTCAAATTTACCTTCCTTATGATTTTACTTAAGGTGACTTTTATGTGACTATAGGAACTATTTTTTAAAAGAAGAAAATAAGCATGATTCTACTATTATATAAACTTGGGCTAGCATTTGGGTATGGTGTATTGTATGGCTTGTTGAATTCAGAGATGCTCATGAACTAGTCCTTTATGGAGAAATTGCATGCAAGGCCTAAGAACCTTGTTGAAACATGGGTAGAGGAATTGGCTGATGGTACATTGTTTTGTATCTGTACTAACTTCTCCCAAAAGGGGGTGATGGGAATTGTGTTATAATTTCTTAAAAAGTGTCATGTAAGAAGAAGGAAATTTATGAGTGAAGGATGAATCTGAAGATTGTGACACTTAAGAATGTGCCATAATCCTACATTCACTGATTCTGAACTTGCAGAGTAGAAAGGGGAAACCCTTCACTCTTCACAGGGGTCTGTCATAACACATAGAGCAGGAACTTCTACTCCAAACAACATGCCCTTATTGGGGAGAACTGTGATTATACAGGTAGCACTGTATTAGGAAGCTTTATTCCAGCCATTTATATTCCAAACATTCTTCAGTATACTTTCACAAGTAATAAAGCTAATATTTCAACCTCTAGATATAGGATTCCTGCCTCTCTATCTCTCAATCAATTGTTAAATTGGGGGGGGGGGTGGGTAGATAGACATTATCCCCCAAACTCATCACAATAGTTTGCTTGTGGTGCCCTAGGCAGGGCTTGGGGAGTCAGTAGGAACGACTGCAGATGTTACTTTTGGGTGCAATCCCCTTCCCTAACAATCACTTCCTGCCAGCCCTTAAAATTTACCCGAGATGGGAAAGAGATTTTTCTATCCCTTGCAGCAACTTGTTTTCTTTAACTGATTTTGGCAATCTTATTCTATGTTCTGGGAAATTGGACAAGTAAAATAAACTTGCTCAACTAGAATGACATCTTGGTTCTGCATACTGTTTTTAATACCATTATTGATTGTCAGACTCATAGGCCCCAGAAAAGGCTAGACAACCAACAACAAACTCAGAGTATGTTCATCTTCCCTAGAAGGCCAGAGATCATGCCTGATTTCTACACACTACCTCTGATGCCACTACTTAGTAGGCACTGAGGTATTCATTGAAAAAAATTAAATAAGGAGTTTTATTAGGCACCCCAGGTCAGTTAGTGGTAAGAATTCACTACTAAATCCTATCAGTTACATCTTGTATGTAGATAAGATCAGTCAATAAATTCTACCTGGTTCTCTTTTATTTTTCCTTGAAGGGACATTTCCAGAGGAGGAAGCCAGGAAAACCCTGTTACAGGGTTTGGCATCAAATACCACTATAGTCTCCTGCATGAAGACTATTTCTGTCTTTTCACTCTGACTAATGCTACATCCCCATAGATACTACCTGTTCTGACTTGGCACTCTAAAAGGAAGTAGTTTGGGGTTTGGCACACGGGAGTCAGGGGAGAGGTGGAGTATAGTATTATTTTTTTCACAAATGTAAACCAATTCATGAACTATCTTATAGTAACAACCCAAGGGGAGGAAAGTATTCAAAAGTAGACTGTGATGGTTAATTTTATGTACCAACTTGACTGGGCCATGGGGTGCCCGGATATTTGGTTAAACAGTATTCTGTATATGTCTTTGAGGATGCTTCTGGGGGAGATTAATGTCTGAAACAGTCAACTGAATAAAGCAGATTGCTCTCCACAATGTGGATGGGCCTCATCCTATCAGTTGAAGGCCTGAATAGAACAAAAGGCAGGAAGGGAGAATTGCTCTCTCTGCCTGTCTAAAGCTAGAACATTGTTTTTCTCCTGCCCTTGGACTTAGATGGGAAGTAAGATCATCAGTTTCCCTGGCTTTGAAGATCTTAGGATTTCTCCACCTCCATAATCACATGAGCCAGTTCCTTAATATCTGTGTCTGTACATCTCTAGATTGATAGATGATAGGTAGATAGGAAGACAGAGGATAGGTAGACATATTTATCTCCTATTGGTTCTCTTTCTCTGGAGAACCCAAAGAGAACATGTCACAACAATGCAAATTATTTAATCTGTAATAATCACAAGAAAAACACCACTCTCTAATACCATGGCCAGTTTATGTAGATGTTCTTGACCCACAACAAAGTTCCTTGTCCTTCAAAATGTTATGGTTATTAGCCTAGCAACTGAAAGATAAACTAAGATCTACCATTCAGCCTTCTAGGATATCAGAAACAAGCTAGACATTAATTCTATTATGGAGAACAAAGCATTTCCTTCAGATGACTGACTCAGCCCCAAGTTTCTTTAGGAGTTTTGTCCATGGTGGGGAGCTTCCCTAGGAGAACTAAGTGTCAAATCCTCTGCAGTACATGGATTTGTGACATGTCTACTGCTTAGGAAAAGACAGGTTATTTGCTAAAGGACTCGCAGTTCAAAGTGGACTCAGAAATCGTCATTGTGATTCTTAGAGGTCTCCAAAGCACATACATCAGAAAACAGAGGGAAACTGTCCTCACAATGGAAGTTAAAATGCAAAGTGGGAAATACGGAAATAAGAGAGGTTGCCTAAATTTAGTTTTGGCCTTACAGGAACATTGCATCTCTATAAAGATAGGAATAAAGGGACAAAGGAAAGGCTTAGAAAATACACTTAGACTTTAAAAATAGAGAAATAAAAAATCTGCAATGGAAAAGAGGTATGAATCTTCAAAGGAGAGGGAGTGATAGTAAGTAAATTGCAACCGCCAAAAAATGACTTGAAGATTTTATTTTATTGAGAGAAAAATTTCAAAACTCTGAGTACATAGCTACTTTAGAAACACTTGGTATTGTTCTTTATAAATGCAAATTTCTAGACCCCATCCCACATCTCTGAATCAAAATATCTGGGTAATACCCAGGAATTCACATTTTAAACAAAACTTAGATGGTGTTTATACACTCTAAACTTTGAGAACCCCTGATATTAATGCATCTTCGAGTTACTGTAATATGTCCTAGATCTTTACCTATTTGTACTGCTGCTTTGAATCTAGGAGTACATCTCTGATTAATGAGAACATAAAAACCCCAATGTTCCTATAGAGAAGGACTGGAAACCCATTCTTTATTTTTTTATTTATTTTTATTTTTATATTCTGATTACTTTTTTTTTCAATATATGAAATGTATTGTCAAATTGGTTTCCATACAACACCCAGTGCTCATCCCAAAAGGTGCCCTCCTCAATACCCATCACCCACCCTCCCCTCCCTCCCACCCCCCATCAACCCTCAGTTTGTTCTCAGTTTTTAAGAGTCTCTTATGCTTTGGCTCTCTCCCACTCTAACCTCTTTTTTTTTTCCTTCCCCTCCTCCATGGGTTTCTGTTAAGTTTCTCAGGATCCACATAAGAGTGAAAACATATGGTATCTGTCTTTCTCTGTATGGCTTATTTCACTTAGCATCACACTCTCCAGTTCCATCCACGTTGCTACAAAGGGCCATATTTAGTTCTTTCTCATTGCCATGTAGTACTCCATTGTGTATATAAACCACAATTTCTTTATCCATTCATCAGTTGATGGACATTTAGGCTCTTTCCATAATTAGGCTATTGTTGCGAGTGCTGCTATAAACATTGGGGTACAAGTGGCCCTATGCATCAGTACTCCTGTATCCCTTGGGTAAATTCCTAGCAGTGCTATTGCTGGGTCATAGGGTAGGTCTACTTTTAATTTTCTGAGGAACCTCCACACTGCTTGGACTGGAAAACCATTCTAGTCTACATTTGAAACAGTATGTTCATTGCCAGAAAAGAAGAAGCACGTTGATTCTGGAGAAACAGATCCACCCTCTGAGGTTTTGTTTTGTTTTTGCTTTTTTAATTACAAGTTTTGATCCACGTGTACTTATTTGTAAGACCTGATACCCTCACACTAACTCAGCTATCATTTTTATCCTCTAAATAAGTCCTGGACAAGTTCGACTGAGAACTTGTCCTTGAAAAACTGAAGATATCTTTTTTAAGCATATATTGTTTTCACTTATATAAAATAGTTACGCAGCAGTGAGGGCTCATTTTCATGCTCAAAGGAAATAGGGAATTGTGCAGAGGGTCCAGATATCTGGCTGTGTCACTATTGCATTCTAGAATCTCAGGCAGGCATTTCATTCTCTGACCATTCCTAATTTGTAAAAGTAGAGAATTGGACTTTAAGGACTCTTAAGAGCCCTTCACACATCAACAGAATGTGGTCTTTTTTTCTGTAAAGTTTAAAATCGATTTATTTTGCAGCTGTTGGTTCTGGTAGAAAATTAGTAACTCCCATATATTTCAAAGTTCAAAATTAACACAGAGAATATATATCACAAAGTATTTAGTCCATATTTTCAATATAGATATTGCAAAGCATGTTGATGCCAGAGAGGAAGTTTGAAGTTCTGAATGCTTTGATAGTATAAATGCAGATCCCTGCTTTTGAGAGATGTGAGGAATTGCCAAGATTACACTGTGCAAAAAGCAAATCTGGAAGACAGCATTTGGGGAGTAATTTCATTTCAGTAAGAGAGTTTTGTCCTAACTATTTTAATGTATAAAACATCTTAAAGAATATCCATTTCAGGGCGCCTGTGTGGCTTAGTTGGTTAAGTGTCGTACTTTGGGCCTGGTCATGATCTCATGGTTGGTGAGTTCGAACCCCATGTTGGGTTTGCACTGAGATTCTCTCTCTTCCTCTCTCTCTCTCTCTCCCCCTACCCTGCGCTTGCTCTCTCCCTCCCTCTCTCTCTCTCAAAATAAATTAATGAACATATTTTTAAATTTTAGTAAAAATTAAAAAAAATAATATCTGTTTCCACATTGCTACCTATATAAATCTATATAAATTATTTTCTAATAACATCTTGACCCCTTAAGGTCATATTATATCTTGCACTACATATTACTAAAGAACCTAGATTTTATATTTCAAACATCTCACAATTATTTTGCCAACATCATTTTAGGAATTCTGTGATATCCTATCCTACAACTTGTATGTCTTCTACATTATATCTAACCTTTAAGTTTGAAAGCGTAAAATATTTAGGAGACAAAGTTTATATCTCAGATAATAAAGTATCTGAGGTGCACTATCAGGTATACTGTATTATAGGATCTCAGAATGAAAAGATCCCTAACCAGATTATCATTCATACTCCTGCCATAATCCCACTTAGCCATCATAAAATGCAAGGATGAGGAAGATTTGTAATTATCCTATGTGATCATTATTACAGTTTTAGAATACATTCATTATGCAGAATTCTCCCCTAGATTTCACCCAAGTTCCATAGAAGGTGACTTAAGTCTTGAAGTCCTTTTACTGTTGGTTGAAAAATTTTCTGTGGGCCAAAGACCAGAAAGTCCTTCCATTCTGAAAGCAAGGATACACGGCCCATCCACCTAAAGCCCATATCTTACTTAAGTTTAAAAAAAAAAAGATAACTAGATCTTACAGAATTCCACCCTCACATCATTCTAAATTATTATCGTGCTTTCTAAAAAATCAAAAAGAAATCTTGAAACTAAACTTTTCCTTCTCTAAAAATGTGTATAGTAGCAAAATTAGGGCTCTGAGCATCTTCTCCCAACTCAACTGATTACACCCTCTCTCCTTTCTATAAACTTCCTTTATGTAAAGTGGGACCAGGAGCAGCGACTAAGCCCTTTGCAGCTGCATCATTAGCAGCTCACGTTGTTATCTGGCCCATACAGTGTTATCAGAAATCTTCCGTCTTAGATTGTGAAGGGACTTTTGAAAATTTGCACCTGTGCATATTTTAGTAAAGCAATCAACTTCAAATCCGACAATGCCAAGGTTCTGACTGTAAGAACTTACTGTGGGATGGGACTTACTGTGTTACAGCGGGTCATCTATCCAGCAGCCACTCTCTCTGGCAACTCTGCCCCCATGTGGCCAATGTGCAGCAGGTATTAGGACCAAAGAGAAGAAGGCAAGAATGGATTGGTTATTGCATTATGATGAATGACCACACACGATTTGTTGTTGTTGTTGTTCGCCACTGGAAAAGAGATAGCTGGAGGTTAATGGGCTGGGTGTTCTACAAGACTTCAAAGGACATAGGTTCAAATTCCTACTCTGCAACCTAGCAACTGTGTGACTTTGAGATGGCCAGTTAACTTCCTTGGGATGGTTTCTTAATCTATTAAAATTGGGAAAAATGGCAAAAGCATAGACCCATAGATCAGTGGATCAGAATGGAGAGCCCATAACTAGACCCACACAGTTAAAGTCAACTGATTTCTGTTATGGAGCAAAGGCAATTCATCGAAGAAAGGACAGATAGTGCCAGAACAATAAGACATCCCCACACAGAAAAATAAACCCAGACACAGCCCTTATACTTTACATGAGATTAACTCAAAATGAACCGTATATCTAAGTGTAAAATGCAAAACTGTGAAACTTCTAGAAGAAAACAAAGGAAGAAATCTATATAACATGGGATTTGGCAGTGGCTTTTGATGATACGACATCAAAACCACAATTTGTGAGAAAAAAAAAAGTGTCACTACGATTAAAGACTTCTGCTTGATCAAAGACATTGTTAAGAGACTGACAACACAGGCCACAGGCTTAGAGAAATATTTGCAAAAAAAAAATATCTCCGATAACAAACTTATATTTAAAATTTGGACATGATGAGATTTATCTTTCACTGATATTCAAGTAAATGAAGTGCCAATTTGTAAAGCTCCTGACATACAATTAATTCAGTAGAGGGTTGCTTAATCTGAGGGCAAATATGTAATAGGGTATAATGCAAATGGGTATTTAATTTTCCTAATGCCTCATACACAAGTTCATAAGAAACACTTCATAAGTGATCATGTTGGTGAATTTTAACTCATTGCCTCACTGGTCTAGCCATTCTTTCTAAAACAGGAAGCAGCTCAAAAAAAAAATTCCCAGTCTGGTTCCATGTCTGTTCCAAAAGGAATAAATAATGATTCATGCTTTCTGGGAAAGACAGAAAAGGACCATCATAAATGCTTATGAGAAAGATGTTTAAGATGGCACACAAAAAAGTATTGGCTCAAGACACGTAGCAAATTATTCCAAAGCTTGAAGAAAATCTAATTGTCAAATATTTAAGTGATACAAATGATCTTCACAGTGTGTTTTTTATCATATTTTCATCCCAAAGTGCAAAGTTATGGGGAGCTTTTATTAATATCTTCTTTTTTTGTAGTAAGGTAGGCCTCAGTGTTCTGTTGCATTTATTCCAATCAACAAAGGCTGACTGATTGATAAAAAGGAGCCTAATCTTCTCTGTTCCATTCCTTCTCTGAACACCTATCATTGACTCAGGGCCACACTAGACAGACTGGACCTTTTTCATTTAATGTGCTTTTGCTCCTTCTCCCCCGCTAAAGTACAATTTCAGTGACTGAAAGAACTTTGTCTCACATTTTGTCAAAAACTTGCATGCAGGGACCAGAAGACAGATCCAGAGAGAATACAAAAGAAGAAACTATGGATATTGAAAGTAAAAGTAAAATGGACATCCAAAACAATAAGGAAATAACAGGAAGCCACCTAAAGCAAAGCTATTGTATAGAATATACACTATGTCCATTGAGGCTGCATAGATTTGAATAGATAATATGTTAAAACTTTCTGGTGGGGGCTGATGACACTGGAGTTACATATTTTTTTCCTCAAGTTTTTATTTTAACTAGTCCAGCTAGCTAACATACAGTGCAATATTAGTCTCAGGTGTAGAATTCAGTGGTTCATCACTTACATACAACACTTGGTGCTCATTATAACAAGTGCAATCCTTAATACCCATCATTTGTCTAACCCATCCCCCTCACACCCACCCACCTCCCAACTAGTAGCCATCAGTTTGCTGTGTATAGTTCAGAGTCTGGGGCACCTGGGTGGCTCAGTCATTTAAGCATCTGACTTTGGCTCATGTCATGATTTCACCATTCATGGATTCAAGGGAGCCAACTTGGGATTCTCTCTCTTTTCCTCTCTCTCTCTCAAAATTAAAATTAAAAAAAAAAGTTTCTTGGTTTGCCTCTCTTTTCTTCCCCTCTGTTCATTTATTTTGTTTATTGAATTCTACATATGAATGAAATCATATGTTGTCTTTCTCTGACTTATTTCCCTTAGCATAACACTCTCTAGCTCCATCCACATCATTGCAAATGGCAAGATTTCATTCTTTTTTACAGCCAAGTAATATTCTATTGTATATATACACCACCTCTTCTTTATCCATTCATCATTCAATGGACATTTGGACTTTTTCCATAATTTGGCTATTGTTGATAATGCTACTATAAACATCGGGGTACATAAATCCCTTCAAATTAGTATTTTTGTACCTTTTGGGTAAATACCTAGTAGTGCAATTGCTGGATCATAGGGCAGTTCTATTTTTAACTTTTTGAGGAATCTCTATACTGTTTTCCAGAGTGGCTGTTCCAATTTGCATTCCCATTAACAGAGTTAATATGGTTTCCCTTTCTCCACATCGTTGCCAACACCTGTTGTTTCCTATGTTGCTAGTTTTTGCCGTTCTTGCTGATGTGAGGTAATATCTCATTGTAGTTTTGATTTGTATTTCCCTGATGATGAATGATATTGAGCATCTGTCTCTTGGCCATCTGGATGTCTTCTTTGGAAAAAAAATGTCTATTCATGTCTTCTGACCATTTTTTAAAAACTGTATTTAAATCTTAAGGCAAGAAAGGACATGGGAGGATGATTCAGCAGATGGTGTAGGGTGAAGCAGGAGGCAGTAGAAAATTAGTGTGAGCAATGGTAACGTACTTGGCATACCACACAGCTAAAATGGAGAGGCTGTTTTGGTAAGTAAAAAGGGAAGAGGATGGAAAGAAAGGAGCAAGTTGATGAGTGTAAAGGTGAGTCTTCTGACACTTGGCTCTGTCTCAAGCAACATTCCTTGAACTTCCTCATTTTTACTTTCGTTGTCTCTAAGAGATCTCTAATGTCCCTGTCAATTGTAGTGTTCGTTAAATCTAGACTTTGCTCAAAAATGACTTTAGGGAGCACCTGGATGCCTCAGTCAGTTGAGAGAGGGACTCTTGATTTCAACTCAGGTCATGAGTTCATGGGTTTGAGCCCCACAATGGCTTCATGCTGACAGTGTGGAGCCTGCTTAGGACTATCTCTCTCTCTCTCTCTCTCTCTCTCTCTCTCTCTCTCTCTCTCTCTCAAATAAACTTGAAAAAATGACTTTAGGATTATCTGCCTCTCCTATCCAGCAGCTGTCAAGAAAAACCTGAACTTGTTACCAGCTGAAACTTGGAAAAGGAGGGGTTAAATGTGGCCCCCTATGATGGAAGTTGGTGTCAAAGGAGGCTGAAATTTACACTAAATTTACACTATACTAAGGACACATACCTCCTACTTCTTTACCCCAAATCACCCCCACAGACTTGAAAGTAACAGATTTTGTTCGGGAAAAAATCTCAGGTTTGGAAGCAAGACAAAAATAGATCGATCTCTTCAAGACTCTGATTAACATCCTAGACCTATATCCTGGGTGGGTTATTCTTTATTAAGCTTATAATTTCTCCCAGTCATGATACTGTCCAGTGGAGTAGATGAAGTTTTAAGAGGGCTATCTTTCCTGCCAGATGATTGTGGGACGTGAATATGCTTTCAATATAATCAGCCTATTATGTAGCTCCAGGAGTAAAGTGTTCTTTTGAATTTGGCTATCATCATACTGTAAGAAGAGCATCCTCCATATGCTAAAGTGCCATAACCTGTGGGCTGCAGCTTGCTTTTGCACTGCAGATTTTTCACTGTAATTGCATGTAACACTTTATTTATAGTAATGAAAAAGTACTTAAAATCCAATTACATAGATGGAAATTGCATATCTCTAAACAGATGTAGAATAATTAAAAAGAAATCCAGTGCATCTCTATAGAAACTCTTTGAAATTACCAAAATGATTTATTTCAATATCCTCCAAGCTGTTTCTCTGGTTAAATTGCTAGCCTATATTAGGTACTTGAGCCTAGTACACCTTTCATGTGGCTTAATGGGGAATTGAAATGTAGTTTCCATGCATTTGCTTTTCTTTCTATGACCCAAATAATTCATTTAAGAGCAATATGTTTCTATAAATTTCCTTTGCTCAGAGGTTGTTTTGGTGAGCAAAATTCCTTGCTGGGAACATCTCCTGAGATGTTTACTGGTGAACTGAGAGTAAAAGGATGGTTTTGGCAGTGTGGATAAGGAAAGTGTGGCTTTATGGGACTATATCATTCAATGACTGCATCAAACTTCCTCTATTACATCAGTGGAAGAACCGGGACTGGAAACTTGCCACACGTGAGAAATCCCTGGTTGACCTCCATTTTTTGTGAAAGCAAATAGGAATATCTTGAATAATGGAAGTCCATCACTCTTGTTATCTATGCTCTTAACTATTTCCTTCTGAGCCACTCCAAAACAAAACCATAGTTTATCAATATAGACAGCTGATAGCCATCTTTCTCTTTGTTAATGGAATGATTGTTATAGCCTAAAAGCTAATGACACACATGAATCTAACAATTAGAAATGAGTCTATTTTGCCCAAAGGAAGATTCTTGTTCTACTTTGTAGTTTAAAAAAATACTCTCAGAACTCTTGGGCTTGCAGAAAAATAATCTCTCTGAAAACTCATATTAATAACTTTAATATTGCATTAATATAATTTCTATCTTTAATATGTCAAGTACAATTGAAAATATTTTCAGTAATAAAAATATATGTATTATTTATACCTAACATGGAAGAGAGGTTGAATTTGCTTTGGACTTATTTGCTACGTACAATTTTTTTCTTCATAATGGGAATAATAATCCTGACATTTCTTAAAAGTCCCAGAAATTGGCACATTGTTTGGAAGCTCTTCTTCCAGTGTAACATTAATATGTCTCCTTTTCTCATTTTCATATTCTTAGCCTCAACAGAAACCTAGAAACTTTTTTCCCCAACAAGTATTAAGGTAACTCTAGATCATTCGATTCCTTCTGTCAACCCTGCCACATCAGGCTTATTTTTTCCTTTAGTTTGGTGCCCTTTCTCTATCCTCTGCCTTCTCCCTTATCAAAACATGCTCTCAGGAACAGATCTGGTATCAGTCATTTTCATATGAGTGTGACTATCAGTTGCTATGCCATCTTGTTTCAGTAGGTGCAGGAATTAGGAAGTGGGCAAAAAAGGTAAATTGAGGAAGCAAGAGCCTTATAACCCTTCAAACTATTCTACACTTTCACCTTATTAGACCCAATGTAATACTTAGTCTGCAAGGGAGAAGGAAGTGTGTTCCTCGCCAATGTAGGAGTCAAATAAACCTGATGATAGGCTCTGTGATCTCCATGATCCCTGTTACCACCCCACCCCTCACGTGGGGCAGGAAGACACATTGCTCTTTGGATTTTGTGACTGTGATCCAGTAATTTGTGACCTTTTAATTCATTTCTTACTGGTTTGTATCCCTTTGGTTACTTTCTATTTTCCAATTAAAAGACTTCTCACACTATAACAAACCCTGTTCTTTTCCATTTTTTCCAACTGTATTCTGATGTTTCATTTCAAAAGAGATGATAAACCTAATGTTTCTGATGACCAGCTTTATCATCATACAAAATGTAATTTTAAATCATTGGACTAAGCATATTATTCATGTCACATCTCTTTAGCCCAGATAAGGAAGTCCAATCCTGTTGGCAAGTGACCAACAATATGTCTCTTGACTTACCAGTCCATTTCTTGATTGACTGGATTGTCATGCCCCTGGGCATAGTAGGCATAAGAATGATAAATTTCCAGGCCAAGGAAGACCCCAAGTGCTATGGAGAAAAAGGCCCTCTTGTGCAGAGATGGTTGCCTGAGTCAGGCAGACCTCTCATTCTGAAAAACTTGCCATTCAGAGTCTCCTTCCACAAGGAAACAGAAGCAGTGCAAATGCCTACTACCTACTCTTTGGGTCTGTCTCTAAAGAAGATGTTGAAATCAGTAGGAATAGAAATCAGAGAGTAGAAGCCAGAATAAGAGATTTCTCATGCCCAAACCTCAGCCAACCTTCCTGCTGATGCTATGAATGGTATGACAAAATGGCCTTTGTCCTCTGAGCCAGTGGAAGGGATGGAGACAGATCAGAGAGAATGAAAAGAGACCAAGCTTGCACAATAAGAACTTTTATGTGGAAGTCAAAGTGGATAAAGTCTGATTGTCCCTGGAGGCCTTTTGAAACCATTTCTTGGAACATTTAGCTTAGATTTCATAAAGATAAGGCATGTTTGTACATAACGTGTCCAGAGCAGTCAGTACTCCAAATGGAAACAACACACTGCCCAGACTGCACTAGTCAGCGCTCATGATTTCCGCACCCTTTAGTGTTTCTGAGTTAGTAGATGGCTCTAAGAGTGGCTCATCTAATAAGACCAGAGGAATAGGCAGCAAGGTGGACACGAGACATGAGAGTGTCTCTCATGCACATAAGAGTGAACATGAATAAAGGCAAAAGCATTGAAGCCTTGAACTGAAAAGGAACAACCATGAAGTCAACATGGAAAATGATGGATTAACTGAATGTAGGAATTAAGTAGAGGAAGCACCTGCTGGTATCTAGAGCAAAAATTCAGCCTCTGGTTTCCTATCTATCCTTTTCTAACTCAACATGCATTTCCCAATATTTCCAAGATAAGAATTTGAGGATAAAAGGACCCTTACTCATCTCCTTTTCAATGTCCCTCTAATGACCTTAAGATATTCAGCATTCCTAAAATTCTTTTTTTAATCTTTATTTATTTTTGAGACAGAGACAGAGTGGGAGTGGGGGAGGAACAGAGAGGGAGACACAGAATCTGAAGCAGGCTCCAGGCTCCAAGCTGTCAGCACGGAGACTGATGCAGGTCTCAAACTCACAGACCGCAAGATCATGACCTGAGCTGAAGTCAGCTGCTTAACTGACTAAGCCACCCAGTCACCCTCCAGCATTCCTAAAATTCTAAGTTTTTTCTCTCCAGAACAGTTATCTGGGTACAGGACTAGCACTGAAGTGAGAACTGTAGAGTAGGAAGAGAAGAGAGGGGAGCCTGGCAGAGGAGTGCACTCAGCTTCCTTCAAAGGGGAAGAGAGCCAAAACTTTGCTTCCAGTCTGGAGACAGAGTTTAGCCCCTCTCCCCTACCACAGACAGATAAACCATAGAGTAAAAGAGAATATTTTGGCATCTGAATTTTGAGGGGAAGAGAGACTTTGGCTTGTACATTAGGAAGATGGATGGTCATCCTTATATTCCAATTCTCAAATTAGAACCATCCCTAACTTCTGTAATATACTATAATCAAAAATTTATGTTCTCATCTTCTCTGGCAGTTTCTGGTCTCAGAAACCCCACTCTAGGTAAGTAGAGACATTCCTGGTCCCTGTTATCTTAGGAATATAATTCCCAACCCTTGTTCTCTTTCTGCTCCACCCCTGGTCATAGCTCAGGATATCATTAGAAAACGCTTCCCCGAGGGGCACCTGGGTGCCTTAATCAGTTGAGCGTCTGACTCTTGATTTCAGCTCAGGTCGCTATTTCATAGTTCGTGGGATCAAGCCCTGCGTCAGACTCTGTGCTGAACATGGAGCCTGCTTGGGATTCTCTCTTTCCCTCTCTCTCTGCCCCTTTGTCCCTCCCTCCCTCTCTTTTTCTCTCTTTCTGTCTTTCTCTCAAAATACATAAATAAACATAAAAAAACAAAAAGAAAGAAAATTCTTCCCTGAAAGTAGTGAGCAAATGGGAGTTCAACATGTGCATATGTGCAAACGGCTGCAATCAGTCGACAATGCTTGGCTGTTGAACTGAGGAGGTAAGTCTGGCTAAACCAGCTGGTCACAGTCTAGGCTCCCACTCTCCAGTACCGGTGTGCACATTGCCACTGCCTTGATTTCTTTTTAAGACCATGATCTCAGAGTTAGAGTCCAAGAACATCTTCCCTAATAAACAATACTACCACAGCCTGAAGTTTCATCTTAGAAGGCAATTAATTACTTGATGCACTGAATCTAAAGTTGCTACTATAGAGAGGCTTCTATTGTCCCTAAAGAAGGTCACGTCCATGGATCTGAATTAAAAAGGAGTTAGTTATGCACAGCATTGTTCCTGGTATTCGCTGTGTCATTGCTTTATTCCAATATGCACACACATGTGGAACCAAGGTAGTTTCAGAGGGAGAATAGAGACATAAAAAAGCAGTAAGTCACTGAGAGTTATGAGAAAGAGGGAAAAAATTAGAAAAGGTGCTGTTGCCAAGCCTACAATTCCATGTCTGCAGTGACCTCTTTTATTCAGAAGTGCCGACTCCACTCCTCCTTCTCTGCTGCCTCCTGCACTCACCACTCAATCCCGTGGTCTCTATACCAAGTGTGAAGTCTTTGGAAATTGTCCTGATTTAGGAAACTGGGGTCAGTTTTAGTCATGATATATGAAATTTTATTTTCAAAGAATTGAGACAGCAGTTCATTGGTGACCACCTGAAATCTATTCTATGGAACCAACCAGGAGGCCATTAATGTTCCTTTCAGTTTGTCTGAACTTCAGAAAGGTTTCTTCCTGACTAGAGGTCCCTGACTTCCTTTTTCTTAGAGCAGTGCCTTTAGCAAATTTGCAATTGTAAATTATTTCTCTGCTTCTTTGAGATGTAAATTTTCTCCCAGCCTCTTGCTGGCTTCACAATCCAGGAACAACTTTCTCAGGAGCTGGGAGTCATCCCTTTGAAATGTAATCATCAAGGTTATTCGTGGCCCTTGTCTTCCAGTCTCTGAGGGAGGGTAGGAACCTAATTTAGGTAATTTACAGTTAGCAAACACAGATGGTTTAATCACATTAAGGAACTCCCTTAATTAAAATTTAATTCCCTTTATAAAAACTCCCCCTCCACGTCCTCCAGTACTTTTCTACCATCTCACTCCAGCACTTAGAAACTCTCTTATCTTTTATTTCAGCGGAGCAGAGTTTAATCTCTCTCCTCTACTATAATTGTCTTGACCCCTATTGCAGTAGTCTTGAATAAAGTCTTCCTGCCTGTCTCACTTACCTGGTACAATTTTTCTTTCACTAGAATTTCAAATTTGTGAATCTGTTTCAAATTAATTTCCTGCATTATCAAACCTAAAAAAATACTATCGGATGCATGTCGTCATACATTTGTCAAAACCCATAGAATGCACAATACCAAGAGGGAACCCTAATATAAGTTAGGGACTTTTGGAGATAATGATGTGCCAAAGTAGATTCACAGATGGTAGCAAATGAACTTCTCTGGTAGGGGGATGATGATAAAGAAGGAAGCATCACAAGGCGGGGAAAAGGAATATAGGAGAACTTGGTATTTTCTTCTCACTCTTGCTGTGAACCTAAAATTGCTCAAACAAGTTCTGTTATTAAAAAAACAACGACTGTGTGTTGAATTCTTATATTACCTTCAATGGATTCTTCCTGGTCCTGTGAAGAGACTGGGGCAGAATCCATCAAACATTTCACTGAAAATCCAGAGCCTGAACCAAGTAGCTCAATCTCCTGAATCTTGTGTGACTATAAATAATGTCATTTAGAGCCAGAAGTTGCTCAGAGGTTAAACATTAATTCTCTTTCCTAAATGTATTTTACAAGCCTTGAAAGTGGACTGAGATCTGGGTATCTTATGAGAACTTTCTATAGACTGAGTTCCTGACCCTTTCAGTGCTAAGCAGGCAGGATCAACTTTCATTTCATTTCATTTCATTTCATTTCATTTCATTTCATTTCATTTCATTTCATTTCAGTATTTTAAATGTGAAAATACGTTAGACCCGAGACTAAACATAGGCAGGTTTGCTTTACGTAAATGTGACCACACATTCTTGCAAAATGACTGTAACTTTGACGGTTTTAAAATTTATACCATGCAATTTTTAATTTTTTTATCATAGAACCTGATTTTTCTCACTTCCCCATTTGATTTTTTAACCAAATCTTTGATTGAAATTTATTTTTCTACTGAAGCTTCCAGTTTATTATGGTTTAGTTTTCCTAATAGAAGTACTGTGAAATTGAAGGCTCTCTTGTTCTGATCTAAGTCTACATAGAATGGGTCATTCTTTAATGAGCCCCTCTGCTATACTGCAGACCCCTATTACCCTAGGAAGACAGAGAATCTCATATGCAGTTTCCTTTTCTTAGGCCCTCCTATTTAATTTACCACTGTAAAGGGCATATAACTAAACGTTTTCTAAGGAAAAGGAGATTATGTAACAGAAAACTAGACCGCTTGAATTATTAAATCCTTAGGGGTCACTTTGCGTTTATCATTTCACCTTTAAAGAAAGGTTGTAACATTTAGACTACTGTGTGACTTACATGAGTCAGAACACTGCCTTGCTATTTACGTACCAAATTGCCTTGAGAGAGGAGAGTGAAGTCCCCTCTCACATTTAAATGCTGAAAAGCAATTAGCTGTGCTGGATATGGTATGATCTAAGGAAGGTTATAAAGGAAAATAGAATTTTGTTCAAACCGAATCAAATTGTGTCCTAAGTTGAAGTGGGTTTATATTCACATAGACAAAAATATTTTGGTAGATGAATTACTTGATTTCTGCTTTAAAAAAATTCATAGACTGCATTTGCTTAAAACTTTATGGAGAGTGTTGAAAATCCCTTTCTCTCAAATTCATAATGGCTCACTGAAGAGAAGTCATGATTCAGGTTAGTTTTAAGTTCCTTTTAGGCTAATCACAAAACAAAAATTCAGTTAATTGGCATAAAATAACCTCTTTTGACTCCCATTTTAAGTGTCTTAAAATTTTAACTTGTGTGCAGTTTTTATGCAGCATATAGTTTCATTTCGAATGCCAACATCCATGAGGAGACCACCCTAATTAACTAATTGTGACTGTAGAGTTTGATCTATTGTACAGTATTGCTCTCATTATTGGAAAGCAGGGAAGACCAAATACTGCTTCTCAAACTCCTGCCTTTGCTTTGATGCTAAGCTGCCATCTGTGTCCTGAGGTCTTACCTGATTCCCTCCCTGTCCTAAGCTTTGTGGGAATACACTACATGTAAAACAATTATGCTTTGTATTATATATAGCTTTCTCCACACCTGCCATTGCATGTTTAAGTGCAGATTCTCAGAGATTGGACTATAGATCTAAATATTCTATAGCATCTAGTTCATAGCCTCATGCATAGTAGGCTCTCAGGGAATGAATAAGTTGCCCCACATTTCAAGAAACTGTAAATACATGGAATTAATTTTATTACCATGTAAGCACCCTATCTTCTAATTTCCCCCTTTTCCTCTCCCACAAAACTCCACCAACACATACATAACAAATATGGACATTTAAAAACCATTTTCCGTTGTTCTTGTTCATTTTCTAAATTCCATCTGTTGCAAGAGATGAAATGTTGACGTTAAAGGTACAGAAAACACCCACATGCCCATGCCATAGCTGATTCAGCCAAATCTCCAGAGAAATGCTCTCCTAGCAGGCAATTCAGTCCATGCATCTTCACTATATCGCTACGATATTCCAGGCACCATCAGGTAGGGACATAGTGGTGAGCAAAACAGACATGGCACCTGTCCTGTGGCATTTGCAACCTACCTGGAGAAATAGACACAAAGTAAACAAAAAAATGCCAACATAATTACAACTGTGATAAATGATACAGAGGAAAAGAAAGTGACACTAGAGGTGCCTGGGTGGCTCAGTTGGTTAAGCATCTGACTCCTGTTTTTGGCTCAGGTCATGATCTCTTTGTCATGAGATAGAGCTCCGCTGAGCCCATGCTGAGCATGGGCCTGCTCGAGATGCTCTCTCTCCCTCTCTCTCTCTCTCTGTCTCTTCCCCGCTCTTGCTCTTGCTCTCTCAAAAATAAATAACATTTTAAAAAGTGACACTAGGGGAAAGGATGCTGGGGAGGAATCACTTCAGAGTGAATGATCAGTAGGAACTTCTCCAAAGAGGTATTATTCAAGTTGACATTTGAAAATGGGCAATGACTAGTGGGGAAACAACATCTCTTTCTTTCTTTCTTTCTTTCTTTCTTTCTTTCTTTCTCTCTCTCTCTCTCGCTCTCTCTCTCTCTCTCTCACACACACACACACACACACACACACACACACACACACTAGCATGTGCCTACTGAGAATGGGGTGTGTTTTGTGAACAGAAATTTAGTGAGAGGTAGACAGAGAATACCATTTCTTTAGATTGGAGAGAAAGGCAAGAACATGATCATGCTGAGCCATGTTGAGCTTGGCTGAGGTATTTGAAAAGGTGAGACTGGCTGCTTTGTAGAGAATGGATTAGAATGGAAATTCTGAAGGGGGAATGACATCAACTGTCTGACAGAATAGGAAGCCCTGGACCACCAACAATTTCATGAACAAATTCTCTGGGGAGAAACCCGGAACTAATTGACAGAATACTGCACTCTGAGGGAATGCAAAACCAATGAGGAAGAGAACCCCTAGCTCACAGCTTCTCCTATCAACAAATTTTTCAATGTAAATATATTAAACCACCTCAATCAAAACATATGAGGTGGCTGAATGCATTTAAAAACAAAAACACCAAGATCCAATTGTCTGTAAGAGGCTCATCTTAGTGTTAAGGACACAAACAGGCTGAAAGTAAGGGGATGGAGAGAAGATACTCCAGGTAAATGGTAACTAAAAGAGAGGAAAGTTTGAGTTTCTTCTTGGAAGAAAATGAGGTTCAAGGGACATGGGGTTAGAGAGGGAGAGAGCCAAAGCATAAGAGACCCTTAAAAACTGAGAACAAACTGAGGGTTGGTGGGGGGTGGGAGGGAGGGGAGGGTGGGTGATGGGTATTGAGGAGGGCACCTGTTGGGATGAGCACTGGGTGTTGTATGGAAACCAATTGGACAATAAATGTCATATTAAAAAAAATAAAGACTTCTTACAACTCAGCAAAAAAAAAAATGAATAAAAAGGGACATGGGGCAGGGGACTTTTTAATGTATTGTCTTAGAATATATTCTGATACTTTAGCTATATTTGTAAACTTGAATAACAAAAATTGTAGTCATAGATTATAGCCACTCCCCTGATAGATCTGTAGCCAAAATAGAAACTGATAGATCAAGTAGCCAAAAAATAAGTAATTGAAAATCTCAATAACATGAAAAAATCAGTTTATCTTGATAAATGTGCATGTATTTTGGGGGTGTGTGTATATATATGTATATATATATGCACATTCATATTCACATTTTTTCATGCTCACATTAGAACAGTCAAAAAATTATACTAATGACAAAGCATCAATACTGCCAAAGAAATGCTATTGTACAGAGTATATTATGCAACAAAATTGGAACTCAATGATAAAGATATAACTAAAAGGACATTTAACTGGAAACTATAAAGTATGCCACTAAATGGAATTTTTGTATGATAAACAGCAATATGAGAGAATATTGGGATTAAATAAAGGATTATGTGTCAAATTCTGGAGAACACAGCTAAAGAAATACTTAGAAATTTATAATTTTTAATACATTTATTAAAAAACACAAGAAAGGTAGGAAACAAATATGTTAAGCTTTCAATTGAAAAAGCTAGAAAAAAAAGGAATAGAATAACTCTTCACTCACGGCCATACACATAAAAATTCTAAATAAAATTTTAACTAACCAATTTCAATATTATATTAAAAATGCATCATGATCAAGTTGGTTTTGCCTCAGGAATGAGAAGAAAAATTAACATCAAAAAATTGTTTAATATACTTCACATTAATGAAATAAAGAGGGAAAAATCATACTATCATAATAAATGAAGAAAAGGCATTTGATGGTATGTCAACATTTCTTTACGATGCAAATTAGCTGAAAGATAAATGTAAGGGGCATTCTTTACCAAAATTAACCGACAAATTACAGATAGAGGACATTTGTACCGTCTAAAACTGACAAGAGATTACTTTCTAAAATATGCAAGAAACTCCTATAAAATGGTGAGAAAAGTACAGAAACTGAAGTAGAAAAATGGGCAAAGAGTGTGGAGAAAATTTAAATGGCTAAAATATATATATAAAGAAACGCATAACTCTATCAGAGAAGTAAAAAACTCAAACATCGATGAAATATTTTCCTACTGACAAACTGGCAAGTCAGAAGCCAGATCATAACATGTATTGATGAGAATGAAAGGGACGATCCCAAGCATTATTGATAAGGGCCATGTAGAGAACACAATGGCAAAATAAATATTCATACACCTAGTGGCCCAGTAATCTCTCTGCTGGATACATAACCCAGAGAAATTTTCTCACAATCCTTCAAGGAGCATAAGGATATTCATTATAGCCTTGTCTGCATTATAGGAGGACAGAAGCAATCTGAGAGTATGAGTATAGGTGAAATATACAGGACACGTGCTGTGGAATATTATACAACAGTCTGAAGAAATACCCATAAAGAAAATGAATAGATCATGCAAATATATTGCAAACTTTTATGAAAAAAAAAATGAACTGTTTCTCAATACCATTTGTGAAATTAATTATACCTAATAGCTAATATCTATGTTGTGTTTACTGTGTGCCAGGCACTGTTCTAAGCACTTTATATGCATTTTAATCCAAACAACTGCCTTTTGAGATGGACACTATTATTCTGACTGTCCAGATGAAGATTCTGAGGTACACATGTTAAATAACAAATCCCAAGGACGCATGCCTCATATGTAGTGAAATTAGAGTATCAACTTAGGCAGGTGGATCCAGGGTCCATACTCTCAATCACTATACTTATTACATCACACACACACACACACACACACACACACACACACAAAACCTCTATATGTTATTCAAGAATATAATTTTATCCAGAAATGTTTATGAAATGCATGGAAAAGGACATATTAAAAACATGAGAGTAACTGCTAATATAAGGGGGTGGGCCGTGGGACAAGGTAGGAGGGTAATTAAGTGGAGACCAGAGGCTAGACACAGCTATTAACAAAAAATTCTAGAAGAACGATAATGATAGTATGTTAAACTCTCATTAACTCAACTCTTCACCTCTATATTGAAAACAAATAAGCAAAACAAATGTAAAGATACTTAAAAAAAAGAAAAAGAATGCTAATTAAGAACATGAACCATTGGAGACTGACATACAGCTCCCCAACATGTTCAAAATGGCTAGTTTTTCTTCCAGCATTGGTACAAATTATTTCTTTGCTTGTTCCCAGAGAAAATAATTGCCTGCTTTGATAAAAGAAGACAGATGTGTACAAACTAATGGCTCACCCAGACCATCAAAAGATGGAATGTATGCATCTGGGAACCCTCCTTTCTCCTGTTAGACACGAGGGCTTTTAAGGAGTGAACATTCAGAGGTATATATTGGGCTACATCATTTCAAAGGCCCTCAGCTTAAATTGAATCATTCCAATACCTAAGTGGCATATTTATGAAAGGCAATGTAGCATTTAATCTTTTCCTGTGTTGCCTACACTATTTCACATAGAGAACATACGTTATGTTCCATCACTTGGGAATAGTCAACAAATAGGCTACTATTAACTACTTGATAATTAAAGAGAAAAATTTAATATTTAGGCAAAGCCTAAAATACACATTTCAGAATACCACTATCACTGTCACCAAACCCTAGTAAAATTGTTACAGAAAATCCTAAGAGGCATCAGAGTAAGGATTGCAGGCACCTACCCTAGAAAATTAGAGAAAAGACATGGAAAGACATGCTGGACCCATATCCTCCAACTACTGTGTTCCAGGCGGGGAGTGGGGAGGTGCAGAGAGAAAGATACAGGCCAGAAAAGTGAGAGGTCATTGTTAGCTAAACCTACTACACTTAAAACAACAAAAACTATAGCTTAGATACATTTAATGTGTGTATATACATACATATTAACATATGTATGCGTGTGTGTGTGTGTGTGTGTGTGTGTGTGTGTGTGTATTCATATGATGTCCATCTGTTAAACAATACTTAAGATGTATCTTTTAGGAAGACAGAGATTGCCTCATAGGTCAACTTGAACAGCAAACTCCAGGTTTCTTTACAATACATAATCTTATTTGTCTCTCTGTTGGATCATAAAGTATCACATTGAAGAATCTCACTGAAGTTCTGAATTTTTACTTTTGAGTCACTGGGTTAAAAATAACATTGTTGTTTATTGTCTGACCTCTCTACTACCCAGAATTCCTGGCACAACGTCTTGAAAGCTCAGGGCCAAAGGACTTCAGGGCATTTGGAGACAGGAGTGAAATATTGGGCTTGATTTCACCGTTCTTCCCCTTACCTTACAGTGGCAACTGCAAAATTCCTATTGAATGGATTGAGAAGCTGTCTGGTTTGATTGTAGCTTCAGTGATTTTGTGCTTCTGACCTCCACTGAATTGCTATTTTATTGCTATTTACAGCAATGTTCCCCAGCAAATCACAACTTCTGTCTCTATGGCAACCATATATACCTGAGATGTTACTGCCTCTTTTTCTGCCAGTAGAAAAACATAGTTAAAAGAGAAAATAATAAATTTGGCTAGTGGCCCTTTCTACATATTCATGCTTGTGTATTACTCTGAGGTGTGCATTTTCAATTAGGAATCCCCTGAACTGAACTCAGTAGCTGCGTGCACAAGCATGCCATTCCTTCAGCAGATCCAAATGAAAGACAAATGCATAAATTGTATATGTGATTAATCATTTCTGAGTATGAGCTGATGACCAAATGTCACATATGCACAGGGCAGATAAAGAACACTTTCTGGCCAGGTGTAATTGCTGACAATTCTGTGAAAAAAATATTTCCTTTTGCCCTGTTCTTCACATCTCTCTCTCTCTCTCTCTCTCTCTCTCTCTCTCTCTCTCTCTCTCTCTCATTCTCTCATTCTCTCATTCTTTCTCTCTCTCTTTTTAGCATTCTTCCCATTAGCTCACTACATCACAGAGTATGGTTCTTGAATGGAATCACCGAGGAATATTTATTAAAAATGTGGAATTCTAAATTCCACCACGACCTGGCATGGAGGGCAATAACCCACATTTTAAACAACTTTGCCTTTGATTTTAATGAATGCTAAAGTTTGAGAACCATTGTAGTAGGCAGTCTTTGAGAGAAGGGGCCCCCTATTATGCATCTTTGTATTTCCAGCACCTTCACAATGCCTGCTTTAGTAGCATTACTGTATATCCAAAACACATCAGGGTCCCATCTACTCAATCCTATGGTCAGGACAATGCCTGTCAGGTTTAGGATGGGGTATGGCCTGCTCTCGTGATCTTGGTCAGTGTCATGTTATCCCTAAAACCTCTTGAGAGTCAGCTGATCTCTGTGCTCTCCAAGAGCCTACAGACCATATTCGAGGGGGTTTCAAGTGTTGGTGAACTAGAATGGGATGGGATGGAGTGTAGCTTCTCATATTGGCTCTAGATATAGCTGTAAATTTAGAAGTAATGGCTGTTGGAGAAGGTCATCAAGAGGACACAACCACAGATTGACCCACGAGCTGGACTCAGGCAGTCAGAAGCTCCTGACCCCCTCCTCTGTCCTTGGAATGTATGCTCCACTTACCTTTCCTGCAGTAGGGTGTGGCTATGAGATAACAATATGTTGTTGAGCCCATCTGAACAGTATATTACTGGAGCCAGCCACCAAAGACAAGTCCCTTAAGTTCCCTTGCTTATTAAAACTGCCACCTACCAACCTGGAGAGGCTTGTCTCTTTCTTCAGCCTCTCCCTCCTTTCTCTGTACAGGGGCCAGGTTGCAAAGCAACAATGGCCTTTCATCCAAAAGCATGTGTTTGAGAGTTTGTAGTGCATATCTTAAAACCACAATGTTGGGCCTCAAGAGGAAGAGAGCTCTCCTTTTCTTCTTTTCCTTTGATGACTTCAGATGGAAACTGTAAAAGTCATTGAAGGTGCTAGTAAGGGACTCCACAAGGCTCTGCAAACAGAGATAAACCTATTTTCAAAGTGTCCAGGCTCTCTGATCCATTCCAGCATCTACCTAAATGGGACCACCCTTCCTTCACAGATGCTGTCCCAGAACTTTGCACAGAGATCTGGAGCACACATTCAGTGGAACAAATTTATCCTCTCAAAAAGAGGAATTAATACATGTCATGTATTGGGTCTGAACACTTAAAAATGTGTCCATGTATTCCCTATCAAGGGTGATCCTTGCTTTTTAGGTGATCTTACAAAGAATACGAGATGATTCTACTTGTCCTTTATAACTTTAATATGTTTTCTTGTACGGGAACATACAGTTTTCAGAGAATAAGAAAAAACTAAAGAGATTCTCATTGGTATATTATTTTTACAATGTCCACTGATTAATATATGGAGATACGAGGAGGAGAGAGAGGAGGAAGGAGAGAGAGAGAGAGAGAGAGAATAGAAGAGGGAGTAAAGTGGTGTTTTCCATATTCATAGCCATTACAGGAATTCTAGGATGTCAGGCCAGAAGGCATACAACCAGGAATCCTTTCTTGTATGATGGATTTCTATGGGAAAAAAAAATAGTGAAAGATTTGAGGCTTGAATGTAGATAGTTGGAAGCCAGGATTAAGATCTTATCTATTATTTTTTATTCCAGTGTAACTATGTACAGTGTTATATTAGTTTCAGGTATACAGTGTAGTGATTCAACAATTCTACACATTACTCAGTGTTCATCATAATGAGTGTGCTCTTCACTCATTTCACCCATCCCCCCACCCACCTCCCCTCTGCTAACTACCAGTTTGTTCTCTATATTTAAGAGTCTGGTTTTTGGTTTGTCTCTTTTTTTTCTTTGTTAATTTGTTTTGTTTCCTAAATTCCACATGATTGAAATAATATCATATTTGTCTCTTCTGACTTCTTTCACGTAGCATTATATTCCCTAGCTCCATCTATGTTATTGCAAATGGCAAGCTTTTATTATTTTTTATGGCTGAATAATGTTCCGTTATATATATATATATATATATATATATATATATATATGTGTGTGTGTGTGTATATATATATATACATATGTGTATGCATATATACAATATATATACTATATATGTGTATACATATATACAATATATGTAGTATATATATCGCCTCTTTATCCATTCATCTATCAATGGACACTCAAGCTGCTTCCATATTTTTGCTACTGTAAATAATGCTGCAGTAAACATAAGCATAAATACATCTTTTCAAATTAGTGTTTCTGTATTTTTTGGGTAATTACCCAGTAGTTAAACTACTGGGTGATTTGGCAATCCTATTTTTAACATTTGAGGAACATCCATACTGTTTCCTACAGTGACTGCAACAGTTAGCATTCCCATCAACAGTGCATGAGGGTTCCTTTTCCTTTACATCCTCACCAACACTTGTTTTTTTTTCCTTGTTATTTTAGACATTCTGACAGGTGTGAAGTGATATCTTATTATGGTTTTACTTTGTATTTCCCTGATAATGAGTGATGTTGAGCATCTTTTCATGTGTCTTTTGGCTTTCTGTATGTCGTCTTTCGAGAAATATCCGTGTCTTGTGCCCATTTTTAATTGTGTTACTTGTTTTTCTGGTGTTAAGTTGTAAATTGTAAATTGTCTGGTGTTAAGTTGTAATATGTAAATTCTTTACATATTTTGGATAGTAAACCTTTATTGGATATATTATTTGCAAATATCTTCTCTCATTCGGTAGGTTGTCTTAGTTTTGTTGTTTCCTTGCTCTGCAGAAGATTTTTATTTTGATGTAGTCCCAATAGTTTATTTTTGTTTTTGTTTCTTTTCCCTGAGGAGAAATATCTAGAAAAATGGTGCCATGGCTAAAGTCATAGAAACAACTGTATGTGCTCTTTTCAAGGATTTTTATGATTCCAGGTCTCATATTTACATCCTTAAGCCATTTGGGTTTACTTTTGCATATGGTGTTACAAAGTGGCCCACATTTATCCTTTTGCATGTAGCTGTCCAGTTTTCCCAACACCATTTATTGAAAATACTTCTTTCTCATTGTATATTCTTGAATTCTTTGCCATAGATTAGTTGACCACATAAGTGTGGGTTTATTTCTGGGTTCTCCATTCTGTTCGACCCATTAATCTATGTGTCTGCTTTTGTGCTAGCACCATACAGTCTGATTACTGCAGCTTGTAGTATATCTTGAAATCTGGGATTGTGATACCTCCAGTTTTGTTCTTTTTCAAGATTACTTTGGCTATTCAGGGTCTTTTGTGGTTCCATACAAATGTAATATTATTTGTTCTAGTTCTGTGAAAAATACTGTTGGTATTTTGTTAGTAATTGCATTAAATGTAAGGACTGCTTTGGGTAGTATATATATTTTACTAATATTTGTTCTTGCAATCCATGAGCATGCAATATCTTTCCATTTGTGTCATCTTCAATTTGTTTCATCAGTGTTTTATAATTTTCAAAGTACAGGTCTTTTACCTCATCGGTCAAGTTTCTTCCTAGATATTTTATTATTTTTGATGCAATTGCAAATAGGATTGCTTTCTTCCTTTCTCTTTTTGATAATTCATTATTAGCATATAGAAATGCAACAGATTTGTGTATTGATTTTATAGCCTGCAATTTTACTGAATTCATTTATCATTTCTAGCAGTTTTTGGTGGAGTCTTTGTGTTTTCTATATATAGAATCTGCAAATAGTATAAGTTTTACTTATTCCTTACCAATTTGGATGCCTTTTATTTTTTTTCTTGTATGATTGCTCTGGCTAGGACTTCCAGTACTTTGTAAAATAAAAGTGGTGAGAGTGGACATCCCTGTCTTGTTCTTGACATTAGGGAATATGCTCTCAGGTTTTCATGATGTAAGCTGTGGGGTTTTCATATATGACCTTTGTTATGTTTGGGTGTGTTCCCTCAAAACCCACTTTACTGACAGTTTTTATGATGAACACATGTTATACTTTGTCGAATTCTCTCTTCACCTATCGAAATGATCATATGATTTTTGTCCTATGTTTTGTTGATGTAGTGTATCATGTTGATTGATTTGTGAATACTGAACCCCTTACATCCTAGGAATAAATCCCACTTGATCCTGGTGAATGATTTTTTTTTATGTATCATTAGATTCAGTTTGATATATTTTGCTGATGAATTTTTCATTCATGTTCCTCAGAGATACTGCCTTGTACTTCTCTTTTGTTGTGTCTTTACTTGGTTTTAGTATCAGGGTAATGCTGGACTCATAGAAAAAATTGGAAGCTTTTCTTCCTCTTCTCTTTCTTGGAACAGTTTGACAACAAAGGATATTAACTCTTGTTTAAATGTTTGGTTGAAATGACCTATGAAGCTGTCTGGTCCTGGACTTTTGTTAGTTGGGAATTTTTTGACCGCTGATTTGATTTCATTGCTTATCATTAGGACCTTCAAATTTTCTCTTTCTAATTAAGTTTTGGGAGGTTATATGTTTCTAAGAATTTATCAATTTCTTCTAGGTTGCTCACTTTGTTGGTATGTAATTTTTCATAATTTTCTCTTAAAATTGTATGTCTCTGGTTTGATTGTTATTTCTCTTCATTTCTGATTTTGTTTATGTAAATCTTCTCTTTCTGTCTCTCCCTACCTCTCTCTCTCTCTCTCTCTCTCTCTCTCTCTCTCTCATGAATCTGTCTAAAAGTTTATTGATTTTTTAGTTCTTCCCAAAGAACCAGCTACTGGTTTTATTGATAAGTTACTGTTTTTTTCAGTTTCAATTTCATTCATTTCTGCTCTAATATTTATGTTTCCCTTCCTTCTGTTATGTTGGAGTTTTGTTTGTTCTTTTTCTAGCTCCTTTAGGTATAAGTTTAGGTTGTGTATTTGAGATTTTTCTTCTTAATGTGGGCCTATATTGCTATAAACTTACCTCCTAAAACAGTTTTGCCTGTGTTTCAAATATTTTGGATCATTGTATTTTTATTTTCATTTGTCTCCTTGTATTTTTTGGTTTCCTCCTTTGATTTCTTGATTGATCCATTCATTGTTTAGTCGCATGTTATTTAACTTCCGTTTGTGTTTTTTCTAGATTTTTTTCTTGAGGTTGATTTCTAGTTTCAAAATGTCGTGTTTATAAAAAAATGTATGATATGACTTCAATCTTTTTAGATTTCTTGAGATGTGTTTTGTGATCTAACATGTGGTATATCCTGAAAAACTTTCCATGTGCCCTTGAAAAGAATGTTTATTCTACTGTTTTAATGTTCTGAATATATTTTTGGGTCCATCTGATCCAACGTGTCATTCACAACCATTGCTTTCTTTTTGATAGGCTGTTTGGATAATCTATCCTTTGATGTAAGCGGGCTGTTAAAGTCTCCTACTTTTGTATTACTATTGATTACTTCCTTTATGTTTGTTATTAGCTGCTTCAAGGATTTGGGTGCCTCCATGTTGAGTGCATAAATATTTATAATTGTTATATCTTCTGTTGGATTTTTCTCTTTATGATTATGTAGTGCGCTTCTTTGTCCCTTGTTACAGTCTTTGTTTTAAAGTCTATTTTTTCTGATATAAATATTGCTACACCAGCTTTCTTTTCACTTCCTTTTGCATGATAAATGATTTTCCATCCCTTCACTTTCAATCTGCTTGTGTCTCTACATCTGAAGTGAGTCTTGTAGGCAGCATATAGATGGGTGTTGCTTTTTTACCCATTCTATCACACTATATCTTTTGATTGGAACATGTAGTCCATTTACATTTAAAGTAATTATTTATAGGAATGTATTTATTGCCACTTTATTAGTTGTTTTCTGGTTGTTTTGTGGTTTTTGTATTCCTTTGTTCTCTTGCTTCTTTCATGGTTTGCCAACTTTTCTTGAATTCATTTCTCTTTATATTTTCCAAATCTATTACCATTTTTTTTTATTTGCAGTTACCATTACGTTTATATATAACATCTTATGCATATAGCAGTCTATATTAAGTTGAGGGTCACTTACGTTTGAACCCATTCGAAAAGCATGACGTTTTTTGTCCTCTCCTTCAACCCCACATTTTAGGTATATAGTGCCATACTTTACAGCTTTTTATTTTGTGCAGGTTTTGCATTTTCTAGTTTATTTTTGACATTCTGTTTTCTTTCTCCCCTGAACAGCCCAACCACACAATATTCTACCATGAAAATTGAGTTTCTAATTTAATGATGCTTGCTTTGCCATACTTTTGTGCATTGACTTCATTTGGCTTCAAGGAAAGTGACTCCACCGTCATTACAGAGATGGCTTTACCTCTGTGGTCCTGTATGGATAATCTGGGACAAAATACAGATATAAGTGAAATTTATCTTCATTGCCACTCCCCTTATTACCATCATCCACTCCTCACAGTAAAATGGATAAAAATAATTATGTTTTTGATATCACACCTCTAAAAACAGAAATAGGCCCCTACAGAATAATAGGCACTGTCACTGTTTATTATTTCCTCTTATGTGCCAGTGTCTTTGAAATAGAATGGATGAGCTATATTTGCACATTTGTTGGATTTACTTTGTCATGTAAAATTATTCTATTTTTCTTTCATTGCCATCTCCTGTGGCCTTCAGGAACAGATGTTTCTTTTGAGCATCTGGCAGCTGTAGTCCTGAAGTGTCAACTTAGAGAAACATGGTTTTGTCTAGCAGCTTAAACTACTGCAGAGATACAGCCTTAGAGGACTGTATGTGCATGTGAGACACACACACACACACACACACACACACACACACCCCATAAGCATGGAGCTATAAATATGTATGAGTCACTTAATAGAATAAGAGAAACAATAAGGAAATTTAGAAGTTGTACTTTTTTTTTTTTTAATTTTTTTTTCAGCGTTTTTTTTTTTTTATTTTTGGGACAGAGAGAGACAGAGCATGAATGGGGGAGGGGCAGAGAGAGAGGGAGACACAGAATCGGAAACAGGCTCCAGGCTCTGAGCCATCAGCCCAGAGCCTGACGCGGGGCTCGAACTCATGGCCCGCAAGATCGTGACCTGGCTGAAGTCGGACGCTTAACCGACTGCGCCACCCAGGGGCCCCTAGAAGTTGTATTTCTACTAACATATCTGTTTTCAAAAGTATTTGTTTTTAATGCCTTCAGCTTTGGGTATTATCTTCAACAGGTGCAGCAGAACCAGATGATTCAAGGTCATTTGTGTCATGTTTGTCTAAGACTAATGTTCTATGTTTTGTGTTCAGGATTTTTTGTAATGATCTTCAGCATATCATGAGGCTTTTTGTCCTAGATACTGACTGGTCTGATGATGTTAGAAAAGTAAATAGTAACTCCCAGACCTTTCCTGAAGGGAAATTTCCTGACTTTAATGCCCATTATCCTTTTAGTGGACAATGTCAGTAGACACTGAAATTTTTTTTCAGTTAACCATCTCATACATTCCTATATTGAAACATTAGCTCCCCTGGTCTGGCTGAGTCCATGGATCATACTCTTAATTCATATACAATACAGCTTTTAATGGAGTTATTTTAAACCATAATATTACCCAAAGGTACTAGATCATTTTTCCTGTAATAGGCTTATTTAACAATATCTTCAGTGCAACTTATAAGCAAATGGGTCGTCTTGCACTTCAATTCCAGAAAATATCTTCCTGCATGTTAATTCTACAAATAAGAAAGAAAACATCAAAATGATTTTATACCACTTGCAGACTTAAATATTTTTCTGCAGATTCTTTTTCTCAGCTTATTTGTTAAAGTATGTAACAAGACTGGGGCCAATGTTCTTTACAGGTAATGCCTCCATTTATACCTAATTTAGAGACTTCATTTGGAAGCTTCTTCTCAGAAAGAGGCTACATTTCTCAACTTCCCCTGCATCTAAGTAGGGCCAAGCAACTGAGTTGTGCTTAGTGAACTGTGGACGGAAAAACTATATTCCACTTTCAAGCCTCATCCATATAAACCTCCTAATATTCTCAATTTTCACTAACTTCCAAAAAATAGAAATGAAAGAAAAGCTTCCAGACTCATTCTATGAAGCCAGCATTACCTTGATTCCAAAACTAGACAAAGACCCCACTAAAGAGGAGAATTATGGGCCAGTATACCTGATGAAACTGGATGTAAAAATTCTCAACAAGATACTAATTCAAGTCTAATTCTGCAGTACATTAAAAAAATCATTCACCATGATCAAGTGGGATTTATTTCTGGGCTGCAGGGTTGATTCAGCATTTGCAAATTAATCAGTGTAAAGCACCACATTAACAAAAGAAAGGATAAGAACCATATGATTCTTTTAATGGATGCAGAAAAAGCATTTGACAAAATACAGCATCTTTTCTTCATAAAATCCTCAAGAAAGTAGGGATAGAGGGAACATACCTCAATATCATAAAAGCCATATATGAAACGCCCAGGGCTAATATCATCCTCAGTGGGGAAAAACTGAGAGCTTTCTCCCTAAGGTCAGGAACATGACAAGGATATCCACTCTCGGCACTGCTGATCAACATAGTACTGAAAGTCCTAGCCTCAGCAATCAGACAACAAAAAGAAATAAAAGGCATATATTAGGCAAAGAAGAAGTCGAACTTTCACTCTTTCACAATACTCTATATGGAAAACCCAAAAGACTCCACTAAAAAACTGCTAGAACTGATACGTGAATTCAGCAAAGTTGCAGGATATAAAACCAAAGACAGAAATTGGTTGCATTTCTATATGCCAATAATGAAGCAGCATAAAGAGAAATCAAGGAATCAATCCTATTTGCAATAGCGCCAAAAACCATAAGATACCCAGGAATAAACCTAACCAAAGAGGTAAAAGATGTGTACGCTGAAAACTATAGAAAGCTTATGAAAGCAATGGAAGAAGACACAAAGAAATGGAAAAATATTCCATACTCATGGATTAGAAGAACAAATATTGTTAAAATGTCTATACTACCCAAAACAATCTACACATTTGATGCAATCTTTATCAAAATAACGCCAGCATTCTTCACAGAGCTAAAACAAACAATCCTGAAATAGCCAAAACACCCCAAAGAGCCAAAGTAATGTTGAAAAATAAATCCAAAGCAGGAGGCATCATAATTCTGGACTTTAAGCTATATCACAAAGCTGTAATCATCAAGACAGTATGCTACTGGCACACAAAAAAAGACACATATATCAATAGAATGGAAGAGAACACCCAGAAATGAACTCACAAATGTATGGCCAACTAATCTTTGACAAAGCAGGGAAGAATATCCAGTGGAATAAAGACAGTCTATTCGGCAAATGGTGCTGGGAAAACTGGAGAGTGACATGCAGAAGAATGAACCTGGACCACTTTTTCACACCACACACAAAAATAAATTTAAAATGGATGAAAGACTTCTATATGAGACAGGAAACCATCACAATCCTACAGGAGAAAACAAACAGCAACCTCTTTGACCTTGGCTGCAATAACTTCTCACTAGACATGTCTCCGGAGGCAAGCGAAACAAAAGCAAAAATGAATCATTAGGACCCCATCAAGATAAAAAGGTTCTGCACCGTGAAGGAAACAATCAAAAAACTAAAAGGCAACCAATGGAATAGGAGAAGATATTTGCAAATGACTTACCCAATAAAGCGTTAGTATCCAAAATCTATAGAACTTTTCAAACCCAACACCCAAAATCACATAATCCAGTGAAGAAATGGGCAAAAGACGTGAATAGACACTTTACAAAGAAGACATCCAGATGGCTAACAGACACATGGAAAGATGCTCATCATCACTCATCATCAGGGAAATACAAATCACAGATACCACTTTATACCTGTAAGAATGGGTACAATGAATACCTCAGGAAACAACAGATATTGGTGATGATGCAGAGAAAAGGGAACTCTTTTGTGCTGTTGGTGGGAATGCAAACTAGTGCAGCTTTTCTGGAAAACAGTATGGAATTGCCTCAAAAAATTAATAATAGAACAACTCTATGCCCCAGCAGTTACAATAGTCCATATTTATCCAAAGGATACAGAAATGCTGATTTGAAGGGGCACATGCACCGCAATGTTTATAGCAGCACTATCAACAATAGCCAAACTATGGAGAGAGCCCAAATGTCCATTGACCGATCAAGGGAGAAAGAGGATGTGGAATGGAATACTACTCAGAGATCAAAAAGAATGAAATCTTGCCCTTTGCAACAATGTGGATGGAACTAGAGTGCATTATGCTAAGCAAAATAAGTCAGGCAGAGAAAGACAAATATTGCATTATCCCACTCATATGTGTAATTTAAGAAACAAAACAGATTAACATAGGAGAAGGGAAGGAAAAATAGAGAGAGGGAGGCAAATCAGACTCTTACATACAGAGAATAAACTGAGGATTGTTGGAGAGGGAATGGGGGATGAGGTAAATGGGTGATGGGCATTGAGGATGGCACTTGCTGGAATGAGCACTAGATGTTATTTGTAAGTGATGAATTGCTGGGGTCTACCCCTGAGCCCAATATTACATTGTATGTTAACTAACTTGAATTTAAATAAATAAATTAAAAACGAAGAAAGATTTCTGGACTGTTGGAGGAAAACCAATAGCCTGGGCTATTCTTACTCTAGGTAACAGAATATGTGCTAAATATGTTGTAATTCTCTTAAAAACTGGTGTAAGTGTAAGCAAACACACACACATCTACCTCTCTGTATTCATGCATTTTTATCTGCAGTTACCACAAAAAGATGCACAATACCTCATATTTTTATAGTTATTATGAAACATTTGTTAAAATGTTAACCATTGGGGGTAAACAATGTACTATCTTTAGGTAACAACATGCATTTTAAAATAACCCCACCAGCATTCTTCACAGAGCTAAAACAAACAACCCTAAAATTTGTTTGGAACCAGAAAAGACCCCAGATAGCCAAAGCGATCTTGAAAAATAAAACCAAACCTGGAGGGATCACAATCCTGGATTTCAAGATGTATTACAAAGCTGTAATCATCAAGACGGTATGGTACTGGCACAAAAACAGACACTCAGATCAATGGAACAGAATATAAAACCCAGAAATGGACCCACAAACGTATGACCAACTAATCTTTGACAAGGCAAGAAAGAATACCCAATGGAATAAAGACACTCTCTTCAAATGGTGTTGGGAAAACTGGACAGCAACATGCAGAAAAATGAAACTTGGGCCTCTTTCTTACACCATACACAACAATAAACTCAAAATGGATGAAAGACCTAAACATAAGACAGGAAGCCATCAAAATCCTAGTGGAGAAAGCAGGCAAAAACCTCTTTGACTTCGGCCACAGCAATTTAAAAAAATTTTTTTAATAATGTTTGTTTATTTTTGAGAGACAGAGATTGCGGGATGCAAGTGAGCAAGGGAGGGGAAGAGAGAGAGGGACACACAGAATCTGAAGCAGGCTCCAGGCTCTGAGCTGTCAGCACAGAGCCTGACATGAGACTCAAACTCACAAACTGTGAGATCATGACCTGAGCCGAGGTTGGACACTTAACTGACTGAGCCACCCAGGCACCCAATTGGCCACAGCAGCTTCTTACTCAACATATCACCGGAGGCAAGGGAAACAAAAGCAAAAATGAACTATTGGGACCTCATCAAAATAAAAAGCTTCTGCACAGCGAAGGAAACAATCAGTAACACTAAAAGGCAAATGACGGAATGAGAGAAGATATTTGCAAACCACATATCAGATAAAGGGTTAGTATACAAAATCTATAAAGAAGTTATCAAACTCAACACCCAAAAAACAAATAATCCAGTGAAGAAATGGTCAAAAGACATGAATAGACACTTCTCCAAGGAAGACATCCAGATTGCAAACCAACACATGAAAAAAAAAACGCTCAACATCACTCATCATCAGGGAAATACAAATCAAAGCCACAATGAGATATGACCTCATACTTGTCAGAATGGCTAACAACTCAAGTAACAACAGATGTTGATGAAGATGCAGAGAAAGAGGAACTCTTTTGCACTTTTAGTGGGAATGCATACTGGTGCCACTCTGGAAAACCATATGGAGTTTCCTCAAAAAATTAAAAATAAAACTACCCTATGACCCAGCAATTGCACTCTAGGTATTTACCAAAGGGATACAGGTGTACTGTTTTGAAGGGGCACATGCACCCCAGTGTTTATAACAACACTATTGACAATAGCCAAAGTACAGAAAGAGTCCAAATGTCCATCGACAGATGAATGGTTAAAGAAGATGTGGATGTATATATATACATATATATATATATGTATATATATATATATATGTATATATATATATATGGGGGTATTCCTTGGCAATCAAAAAGAATGAAATTTTGCCATTTGCAACTATGTGGATGGAACTAGAGGGCATTATGCTAAGCGAAATTAGTCAGACAAAGACAAATATTATATGACTTGACTCATATGAGAACTTTAAGATACAAAACAGATGAACATAAGGGAAGGGAAGCAAAAATAATATAAAAACAGGGGGACAAACCATAAGAGATTCTTAAATATAGAGAACAAACAAAGGCTTGCTGGAGGGGTTGGGGGGTGGGGAGTGGGCTAAATGGGTAAGGGACATTAAGGAATCTACCCCTGAGATTATTGTTGCACTATATGCTAACTAACTTGGATATAAATTTTAAAAAATTAAAAATAAAATAAAACAACCCCATTAAGATAGTGTAGTGAATTGATTGAGAGCATGAGCCTTGGAGTTGCAGACCAGGATTTAAATAATGTTGCTGTCACTGTGTGACCTTGGCCAAATTATTTAATCTCTTGGAGTCTCACATTTATTTCCTGCAAACTAAAATATCTTAATCATTGGATCACTGCGAGGCTTAAATCAAAAAGACACACAATACCGGTAAAGTCCCCGATAAAATCCCTAGTATCATTGCAAGCACTTAATAGAGTATCCAAACTGTTTGAATTGGTATTCAAATTATTTGAATTTTATAACTACAGATACAATATCATACACATTACAAGAAAAGCATCCCAGTATTTGTTCTTCATGGGCAAAACCAAAAAGCCTATCAAGGAAAGAAAACTACCTTTCCAAAAATCGAAGCAGAATCCAAGAAAGAACAAATGGGCTCCAAAGAATGTCCAAACTAGAAATATGCAGTTCTGTTACAAAGTCTGTGATTTACTTTGAAGTATTTTAGCATAATCTGTGTAACACTATGTTCACACCAGTTAAAGTTTAATTTTAGAGGCAGTCGGCTGGCATTATACTCCAGAGGCAGCTCCTAAAAGTCATTCAGCTTTTGGTATCTCAATCAACAATTGACAGTTTGCTAATTAGCATAGTAGAAGACAAAATGGATTTTCATTCCTAGAACAAGTGACTTATTATTAAGTATGATGAATATTAGAAATGGGTTCTTAGAAGAAAATAACGGCATTCTACTTGTGTGGATGTAGTGCTCATGTGTGTTGGCTAAAATTGCTTAAATTGCTCTCCATCCTAGTAAGAAAAATCCACCCTGGATAAAAATCCACCCTGGCATGTATTCCTCACCTTTGTGGATGGAGTCTATGGCTTAGGCCCTAATCAGTTCTGTGTGCAGCCATCAGTTAAGGAGAATTGTAATGTAGTTACACTGTGACTTAGTGATACAGAATCCTCCCTCCGAAATTTTGTTGGTCTGCCTGCTAAAATTCTCACACAAGGGCAGAAAGCTGAAATTTCACTGAAGTTAGAGAAGATGATGTAGGAAATTTTTGTGCATTTGTTGATAATGAATAGCTGGCAAATGTATCCATGTGTGGAAGAACTTGATTAGACATTTTCGTTATCAGTAGGTAGCAAGATTGTGGGCAGTACCTAGTTACCAAAAAGAACCTCAGCTATGTGACAAATTGGCTAATGTCACTTCATAACAAATAGTTCACAAGCACCTCCCTTCTTCTTTTAAGGCCCCTCTTCAATAGCCGAGGACTCTCATAATGATAATCCAATCCTCTATATAGATTGCCCATTTACTAGATGGAAATATATCAAGGAACACAGCATAGTGCTTCAGAATTCAAGCACTGTCACTTGTTAGCTACACAATAATTAGCAAGTTATTTATCTTCCTGTGCCTGCATTCTTGCCTTGGACATAGATCACAGATCATGAGGATGATTAAGTAATATACATATAAAGCACTTATAATAGTTTCTGCCACATCTTAAAAAGTGCTAGCTATTATTATTTCCCAAATTCTCCTCCAGAGATTTAGTGTAGTGTGGTAGCCATGTTGGCTAACACTCTGTTACTCAATTAAGGCCACTCGATTGCATCATGTCACAATTCTACTTGTGTCTTGAAAATCCTCCAAGGGATCCTACTTGAACTTAGCCATGTGCCTTCATTGAGTTCATCATTTAGGTGCATCTGTAGCTCTATCTAAAGTATGTGATCTTCAACTTGGAGGCTGGAGAAGTTGGAACTGCCTAGTTTCCTCCCTAGTACAGACACCGCGTATTCGCTCACTTTTTATAAAATTGTCTTTTCATTTGGAAGTACCCCCTGCACTATAATCATGGAATGGCCCCTCTTCTGTGGTCTAGCAGACTTCTTGTTCTTGATGAAAGCAAAACAGAATCTCTGTAGAGGACCTTATTCATCTCTCTACCCACACCTTGGACTCAAGGAGTGGTAAGTTTCAGGGAAAGAGTCCGGAGAGGAGGGGAGAGAATGTGTAGTGAGAAGGCACATTGAAAGAGGCGTCCTTCTCCTCTCTCAGAGTATAGTTCCTGGGTCATTGTCTTTCCTTTTCAGCAGCCTCTATAATGTTGTTGTTTTAACTTCAAAGTTTTGGATTGCTGGTTTTTGACATATGTATGGCTTTAATAGGTGATCTTTTTGAGACTGATAGTTACTCCAGATTCCAATACAGTGTTCCTTGTTTTGTTGAAACTTAAAAGATTTATAAAAGTAATTCATGCTCATGGCAAAAAAAAATCTAAAAATACAGGAAATCAATACAGTGAATTTAAGCAATCACCAAGTCATGTGTTTATGAAGGCTTTTTTTCTTCATTTACTTGACTGGTAAAGGGAAACTAACATTTATTGTACTCTGTGAATATGCTAGATATGGATGAGCCTGACGACATCCTTTTGAAATAAGTATTAATATTTTCTCCCTTTTTAGATGTGAGTATTGAATTCTGAGAGCTTAATCTGGACAAAGACAGAAGCCATCAGTGGCAGAGGCTTAGTGTGAACTCTGATTCCCATACCCCTACTGTGAGGTCAGTGTGCTTACAGGCTAGCATTCACTCACACCTGCATTTCGCAACACTTCTTTCCCTAATGTTAACTAACGTGGAGATAGGTTTTCAAATTTTTTCCTTTCCCACCAGAGTTGATGAAGAGTCTGACAAAATGAATCACTCATCATGGCTTCTAGCTCAGCTTCCACCTCTGAACAGCCCAGGACAGTTTCTAAAACTGACTTCTCACAGTAGCAGCAATGTGTCCTAACCATAGGCCTTTCAGCCAGGTTACATTTCAGGAGGCACACAAGCAAAGCCATGTAACCAACCCATGGGAAGAGACAGGTATTCTAAAAATATGTCATCAACTGAAAGAGTGTCAGCCGGTTTTCAGGTAATGCTGAAAGGGGCTGTTGCAAGTATTTGTTAGGAACGTCAGACTTCTGAAAACGATAAAAATGCAGATTTGAATTTTGCCAGAGAGAACTGGGTTTAGAGGATTGTAGGAATTACTAAGAAAAGATATGCTTTAAGTGACCAGCTTTTCACACATCCTCTGTGACAGTGATTGGTACTTCAGCTTCTGAAGTAGTTAACCAAAGTCCTAAGTTATTTTTAATACAATGAACCCTCCAAGCTCTGATTTGGCAGAACTGAGGGAAATAGCATGGTGTGTTGATTTCAGGCAGCTCCAGAATAATACAAAACTGTCTGAGCTTGCAGTGAATAGAGGCAGAGTTGCTTTAAGTCTTTGAAAACCTTTGATTATTTTATTCTTCTATATATAAATATGTGCATCATGGAAACATCAAACAGTACAGAATATAAAGAACAAAGTAAAGCTTATCTGAAAACTCACTACAAAGAGATAGCTAAACCACTGTTTATATTTTGACATATCTTGGTGAGAGTTTCATCTTTTGGAACTTTCTAATTCCTCTTTTGTCTGCTATAGTACTCATTAATTTGTTCAAGGAACATTTATTTGGTACTTATTATGTGCAAGTACTACCAGGTCCTAGAAAGGTAACAACCTCATAGTAGACTAAGAAGACAGACTATTAAATACAAATCAGAATACACAGATGGGATAAAGGTTGTCTTATGCATCTTCATATCTTCATTTCCTCAGGATGGAGGAGGCAAGGAGGCAGGGGGAAGATGCTAAACAGATATCTGCTGAATGAATAAATGATCTTTTGAATCAGTGGATTAATAAAATGTGTTAAGTACAAATAGAAGTAGCTCATGGAAGCACTAAAAAGGAGCACATAGGGGAACCTGAGTGGCTCAGTCGGTTAAGCGGCTGACTTCGGCTCAGGTCATGATCTCACATTTCTTAAGTTAGAGCCCCACATCGGGCTCTGTGTTGACAGCTCGGAGCCTGGAGCGTGCTTCGGATTCTGTGTCTCCCTCTCTCTCTGCCCCTTCCCTGCTCCTGCTCTGTCTCTCTCTGTCTCTCAAAAATAAAGATTAAAAAAAATAATAATAATAAAATAAATAAAAAGCACATAAATATGGCCAGAAGAAGTTTTCGGATGTCATGTCCAAACTACAGATTGAGGTGTAAGAATTAATTCTAGCATAATTAATACCTTGCATATGGAGCAGCATATGCAAAAGCCATGGTGCGTCAAGGAAAATGCAGGGAACTCAGAGTGACTGGAGCTTAGAGTTAGTGTAGAAACGTCGCAAGAGATGAGTCTTGAATGATAATTGCAAAAAAGCCATGATGGCCCATCTATGCCAACCAGCTAACAAACCTTGAGTTTATTTTGAGACAAATGGAAAGCCAAAAAGGCTTTAGTTATTTAAAAGAAAAGCCTTTAGTTATTAGAAGAATGGCATGATTTCCATCTCAGGAGTCTAAACTATGTCCTGTGCCTTTGTCTCTTAAAGTTCAGTCGATTGGCTTTTTGAAAAAAAAAAAAATTATGTCTCGAGTCTCTTGTACACATAGGTTTAGTTATTTGGATCAGCACCTCTGCTGAAAATAAATTAGATTGGATATAATCACATAGTCTTAGACACATCCAAGATTAGGTAAGACAGCTGCCTGAGGAGTTCCGAGGGAAGCCATCCACAGAAAAGTGCCCATGTATTCATTGGAAAACTACTCTCAGGGGTGCCTGAGGAAGCTAGATGCCCATGAGCTGGTGCCACTAAACTAACCAAGCTAACCAAAGAGATAACCATCCATGCCTGGGGTTCTGAAAAGATACCTGGGGGGATGCCAGAGAAAGCTTCCATGGGACACTTCCAATTTGTATTGGCTCCTGGTTGCTGCTGAAAGTAGGTGCCACTGACAATGCCAAATGTACTTCAGAAACACAGAAGAAGCCTTCTTAGACAAACACACCAGAAAAAAAAAAAAAAAAAAAAGAAACCCTGTCTTCCTCCCATGTCTCTCCAGTATTCTATACTGACAAAGCTTAACATCATCATGCTTTTGGCAAAGAAGTGTTTACAACTCTACTGTAATAGAGGTTCCAATTCTATTATTGCAGAGCTGGAAATAAAGTGTATTTGGAAATTTAGAGTCCACATCAATAACTGCCATAGGCAGGAAGAAAACCCAGAGAGATAAAAGCAATTTGAAAAATTTAAAGGGGATGTTGCAACAAGGATTTGTCCTAAAAATTTTTTTATCTTGTTGACATTATAGAGTAAAAAGAAGAGAAATCAATGTCTAGGTCAATCATAAAATATAGAATCTACAGGAAACCTTCCCTGAAATAAACTGGGCCTAAAAGTTACAAAGATCATTGTAAAAGTGAATCAAAAGTAAGTGAACCCTTGTATAAAATTAAAGTCTAGGTTTGATTTGCCTGGATCATTCAAGAGATACTTGTACCCTTGACCTTGGCTTAAGGTGATCCCAGAATGACTGTCCCAAAGAAACTGGTCATATATATAAAATCCTTTAATTCTTCAATGTTTTCACCCTATCCTCACAAGACGGTTATAGGCTCTCTTGGATTTTTGATCTCCCAGCAATGAACTTCATTATGAACCTAGGCAAGATCAGCAAATGGCCCCAGGAACAACTACATGCATGCATCTGACCTTAGAAAAAAATCTTTCCATATGGAATTTTAGTCCATCAAATTCATGAACATAGAAAAAAATATAAGTATGATGAGAGAAATTCAAGGAGGAGGAAAGAAATGTGTCTTTTTTTATAAAAGAATAAAAGAAACATCTAGAAATTTAAAAAAAATATACAGTATCAGAATGAAAAATAGAAGGAGGCTAACCACAAACTATACACTGGTGAAAGACAAGATCAGAGAAACTAAACACATAGCAGTAGAAACTATTCAAAATTAAGCTAACAAAGAAAAATAAAATGTGAACATAAGGCCACCGACCTATGGATAACAATCTATCTACTTGAAATTGAAGTCCCAGAAGAAGACAAAGTGGGGCAGAGGGGATACTTGAAAAAAATAATAGTTTAAAGTTTTCCAAATTTGATGCAAACTATAAACAGAGATTCAATAAGCTGAAAAAACTTCAAGCAAAATCAACAGTGCCAGAGAACATTATAATCCAGAAACAGTTACTGAGAGAACTTAAAGACCTAAATATGTGGAAGAGAGAAAACATTCATGGATTGGAAGTCTTGTTGTTTAAGATTCAATTCTTTCTAAATTGATCTAGAGATTCAATGTAATCCCAATCACAATCTCGAAGTAGTTTTGCTCATAAATTGACAAACTAATTTTAAAATCTGTGCAGAGATGCAAGTCAGCTAGAATAACCAGAAGGATTTTGAAAAAGAAGTTCAAAGTTGGAGGATTCAAATTTCCTGATTTTAAGACTTGGTATCAAGTTAGTAATACATGGTGATATTGCCATAAAATACATTTAAATGGAACAGAATAAAAAATGTTGAAATAGATACATATTTGACAAATTAACTATGACAAAGGTGCCGAGGCAGTCCAGTAGAAGAAAAATCTTCTCAACAAATGGTTCTCTAACAATTGTTAGCTGTAGACAAAAAATATGAACCTTAGCCCTTGCTCACATACACAAAACATACAGAAAACTCAAAATGGAGTATAAATCTAAATGTAAAAGATAAAACTAGAAAACTCCTAGAAGAAAACATAGAAGTAATTTTAGTAATGTTGGTCTTGGGAAAGATTTCTTAAATATAATATACCAAGAAACATGAACTGTCAGGAGAATTCAAGAAATTGGGCTTCATCAAAATGTAAAATGTTTGGTCTTCAAAGGATACTTACAAAAATGAGAAGGCAAGCCACAGTCTTAGGGAAAATGTTTGCAAAATATATATCTGACTAAGGCTTGTACCTAGAACATATATAGAATACCTATGAGTCAGTAAGAAGTAGTTAAACAATTCCATAAAAATATACGAAAGATTATGACACTACACTAAAGCAGATGTGCAAAAGACAAACACATGAGAAGATGCTCAACAATATTAATCATCAAGGAAATACAAATTAAAATCATAATAAGATATCACTACATATCTACTAGAATAAATGAAGCCAGACCAAAAAAGAATACATGTGTATTGATTCTACATATGTAAAATTCTAGAAAATTCTAGTGAATTGATAACAACAGGAAACATAACATTGGTCCTCTAGAGAAGAAGTGGGAGGAGGATGGATAGCTGGGCAAAGAGGGACTTGAAAGAGGAAATACAAAAGGCACAAGACCAATTCTGGGATGATGGATAGGTGATGGATATGTGATATTTTTATTATGTTGATTGTGATGGTTTCAAAGGTATGTACATATGTCAACATTTATCTGATTATACACTTGGGGTGCAATTTATTTTATGTCAGTTATACCTCAATACACCTGTAAAAAATAGGCAAAACTAAATTATACTGAATACATAGAAGTACTCATAGATGGTAAAACTATGAATACATTACATACATAGACAGTGAAACTAAAAGAAGAGTGAGTTATGGGACTCAGTTGGTTGAGTGGCTGACTCTTGACTCTGGCTCAGGTTATGATCCCAGGGTTGTGGGTGAAAACCCCAAAGCAGGCTCTGTACTGAGCGTGGAGCCTGCTTGGGATTCTCTCTCTTCCTCTGCCCCCCTCCCCAGCTTGTCCTTTCTATCTCTCTAAAAAAAATAATGGTAATAAATAAAAATATAAAAATAAAAAAGAAGAGTAGGCTAATGATGATCCTGACAAGTCAGGAAAGTGGTCACCTTGAGTAGAGGCAGAGTGGGGTTGTAGTGAAGGAGGGAAGGGTTTATGATCGAGAATACACGGTGGCTTAAGAGGGGCTAGGTATATTTTTCTATCTCTTGACCTGGGTAGTGATTCATGGGAATTTTCTTTAGAAGATGTGTGTGTTGGTGTGTGTATTAAACACATTTCTTTACCTTAGTTACTTATATTTCATACACATAAGAGGTGAAGAATGAAAAGAAAAAGAGGTGGAGGAGGAGGGAAGGGAAACTGAGGAAGGAGAATTAGAAACACAAGAAGCAGATGGTGAAGTGGAAAGAACACCCAGTAAGTACATAGGGACCTGTGTTGCAGTTATTTTTCTGCCTGTGAATGAACAGGGTGCAGGAAAAGTCACTCAAACTCTTGGGCCTCATTAGTTTCCCCATTTGAGGTTTATTAGACACCGAATGAAAAAGTCTCAAACAGGTGATTTCTAATAGCTCTTCCATAGTTTGAATCTTTAAGTTCAATCCTTCAGCAAATAATGAAAAATGGGTTAATACTGCTATTCAGATCAGAGGCAAAAAGCCTTATAAATACAAAGAAATTAGTTATTGATTATAAAAGCTTGTCACCAAGGAAGGGCAGCTCCTCCCTCAGCCATGTGGTATAAGAGAAGAGCAACTTCATGAGGCTCTGCCTCTGTTCTGTCTTCAGTGTTGCAATTGAATGAGAATCACAAGGACACCTGAGTGGTTCAGTCGGTTAGGTGTCCGACTTCAGCACAGGTCATGATCTCATGGTTTGTGAGCTTGAGCCCCATGTAGGGCTCTGGGCTGACAGCTCCGAGCCTAGAGCCCGCTTTAGATTCTGTGTCTCCCTCTGTCTGCCCCTCCACTGCTTGCACTCTGTCTCTTGCATTGTCTCAAAAATAAATAAACATTAAAAAAAAAAGAATTGGATTGGAACCGGAGCCTTTGGGATCAAGCCATGGCTTCCCTTCCCACCGGTTGTGTGATCTCTCTGAGTCACATCTTCATTTGCAAAGCAAGTGTAATAACAGCTAACACTTTCAGATTGCTTCCTATTGTATCAGGCATTGTTCTAAACTCTATAGATATATATTTACTCATTAATTCTCACAATTTGGGACTAAATACTATTATTATCCCCACTTCAAAGGAAAGGAAACTGAGGCTGAACTGATGGTCTGAGATTATTGTGAGCACACTTAAAAATAATGTACATAAAATTCTCTTTTCTACTTAAAACTGTATATTTAAAGAGTACTTTAAAATTATTCTAATTACAAGAGAATTAGAAAACAAGTCACAGACTCAGAGAAAATATTTACAAAATACATAGTTCATAAAGGACTATTAACCAAAATATATAAAGAATTCTCAAATAGTGATGAGCACTGGGTGTTGTATGTAAGTGATGAATCGCTAAATTCTACACCCAACCCTACTATTACCCTGTATATTATCTAACTGTGATTTAAATGAAAACTTGAAAAAAAGAAAAGGATTTCTTAAAACTCAATAATAAGAAAACAAAGAATCCAATTTAAAAATAGATAAAAGTTCTAAATGAACAGATACCTCACCAAAGAAGACACACAAATGAGAAATAAGCATATGAAAAGATGCTCAACACCATATGTCATTAGGAAAAAGCAAATTAAAACAGCAATAAGATAACAAACACACACCCATTTAGATGACAAAAATCCAAAACACTGGTAACAGCAAATGCTGGAAAGGATGTGAACCTACAGGATCTCTCACTCGCTGCTGTGGGAATGCAAAATGGTACAGGCCACTCTGGAAGATAGTTTGGTGGCTTCTTACAAAGCTAAATATATTCTTACTATATGATCCAGTAATCAAGCTCCTCGATATTTACCCAAACGAGTTGAAAACTTATATCTACACAAAAACAAGCACATTATGTTTATAGCAGCTTTATTCATAATTGCAAAAACTTGGAAGCATCCAAGATGTCCTTCAGTAAGTGAATGGATAGACTGTGGTACATCCATACTGTGGAATACTACTCAGCAACAAAAAGAAAAGAGCTATCAAGCCATGAAAAGACATGGAGGAAACTTAAATGCATATAATTAAGGGAGAAAGCCAATCTGAAAAAGCTTCATACTATATGATTCTGACTATAATGATATTCTTAAAAAGACAAATTATGAAGACAGGAAAAAGATCAGTGGTTACCAAGGATTGTGGGGAAGGAAAAGATGAATAGGTGGAGCACAGAGGGTTTGCAGGGCAGTAAATATATTCTTTATGAAATTACGATAGATATATGTCATTATACGATTGTACAAGCCCATAGAATGCACAGCACCCAGAGTGAATTCTAACATACACTGTCGATTTTGTGTGATTATGATATGCCAAATGTAGGCTAATCACTTGTGACAAATGTACCACTTGGGAAGGGGATGTTGGTAATGAAGAAGCTGTGCATGTGTGGAGGCAGGGACTTTTGGGAAGTCCCCATATCTTCCTCCCAATTTTGCTGTGAATACAAAACTACTCTAAAAAATAAAGATTTAAAAAATGAATATGATGCTGTCCCTAAGGAGATTGCATTTTGGCCCATAAAAGAATAGATCCCTTGGTCTATATTACATTTTAATCTTGTAAATTTATATAATACTCAAAACACAAGTTTGCAAATAATCACATTTGGATTTAAAACTACCTGCTCCAAATGGAGGCATTCACCTGACTACTAAGAGGAAATATATATATATATATATATATATATATATATATATATATATATATATATATATATTTGAACTGTATTTTTACCTTACAAGGGACAGGAGTGTATCTGAAAACCAAAACCAAAACCAAAAAAACTTGTTGGCAGATAACATCCCAGGAAAAGACTGTGCTAATACAGAATTACAGCACTTGCAAATGCATTTCCCATTAGAGATAAATCCAGAGCATGTCAGCCTATATTTTCCTATTAATTATTGACAGTGCAGAGGTAGTTAAAATGACTATATATCTTTATTTTATGTGTAAATGTAATTTAAATATTCTGGGTGCAATATTTAAGTGAGAAGAAAATGAGGTCTGTAGACTCATCTGAAAAAAATCTGTAATACATGGGATTATGAGCCACATAAACTCAACATGAATATTTATTTCGTGAACATCTGCTTGAATACAGAATATGTAGCTTAAGCAAATTCAACATGAAAAATATTGCAATTAAAAGTAAAAGCATTTAAGAAGTGCACTGTCTTGAAAGAAATAGATTTTATTTGCAGACAGTTGATAAGGTTGTAAACAGTGTATGATAAGTGGCAAAGAACAACAAAAGAAATCATTTGCTGAAATTAGAAAATACTAATGAGAACTGCATAAAGAATTGTACATCTTGCCTTCATATTGCTTCAGCCAACACTTAGAGCGAAAAGATACTTGAGTAAAAAAGTTAATGCAACAAACTGTTGAAAATTATTTCAAAGAGCAAATTATCAGACCACTTTTGACTTTTGCCTCAATTCTAAAATTATGTTTTTTAATTTATAAAACCTAAAACTTTCCATTCAGGAATTTATATCGCTCTAGATCTTTACAAATCTAAAATTTTCAAATCTTCTTTTTTCAAACTAAACATGGGTTTTTTTTTCTTTTTTTAGGGAAATTGAAAAATAAAAGTGTAAAAAGAAAACATCTATAACACTCATGTCATGGTATTATATATATTGGATCATGGCAGTTTTCTTATATAACCATGGAAAATATGATTTTAATGAGTGGCCTTATAATTATTTTTTTTATTTTGTTATTCACCAGAAGATACCCATTGAATGAAAATGAGCCTAGTTTAATTGGCTTATCTGCAAGAACATTCTGGGTTAGTGAGACTCCAGAGTTCAATCTTCTTTTTCTCAGAATCCACAGAATGTAAGAGTTTGCTAGAGCAAGAAGCTGTTTTGTATTCCAATTTATTGTCTAAACTTTCCACTAGGAAGTAAGATTGGAATATCATGGCCAGAAATGCTTAAAAGCCTACAAATGCACCACTAAATTTTAGAGTAAGTATGCATTGAAAATGCCAGTGGAAAAAGAGATCTCAATCAAAACTGACTAATTAACACAGAAAAGCAATTATAGATGTCTTGCTGTGACTTAAAAGGGTAACTGAAGTGAACCCAATAATATCAACCATATGGGACATCCAGTGGAAGGCAGGAAATTGTTATTGGTTAGTCTTGTCTCCTTGGAACAATAGCAGCTCATTGGCCAATCAAGTTCTTATTCAAAGTTGAATCCTCCCAAAGGGCGCCTGGGAGGCTCAGTCGGTTAAGGTTAAGCATCTGCTCTTGATTTCTGCTCAGGTCATGATCTTATGGTTCTTTGATTCCAGCCCCACATGGGTCTCTGCACTGACAGCACAGAGACTGCTTGGGATTCTCTCTCCCCCTCTCTGTCTCTCTGCTTGCTTCCCCGCTCATTTTCTCCCTCAGTCCCTCCCTCCCTCTCTCTCCCAAAATAAATAAACTTAAAAAAAAAATACTTAAAAAAAAAAAGGTTGAATCCTCCCATTTCATTCTTCCCTTCACTGCACCCCACAGCTCACACTTTATATAGTATTCAAACCTCACATTCTGCCTGTACTGCAAAATAGCCTTCAGGTTGTGTTCTGTCACATGGGCACCAAACAGTATTTCTCTACTTTAATTTCACATGTGAATCAGGCTTTAAGAAAAATGGGTTTCATGTCTACTATAGTGATATAAAGTGCCTTTGTTGTGTGAATCCAGAACTCATTGACAAATTCAGCAAGCACTTACCTGCTCTGTTCTAATCATTGTTCTGGGAATTGAAGATCAAGTGGTGAAGAGACATGCTGGCCCTGCTCCCTGGAGCTTGCATTCTATGAGTGGGGGACAGAAACACACACATCCATGCACACACACGTAAGTATTTCCATTAGCAGTAGGTACAAAAACACAGAGCCTAGTGATAGGGTGCAACTGGTGGGGCTTCTTTTCTTGGCCTGGTTCTCTTCTGCAGTGGAGTGAATTTTATTCTCCTTGCTCAGGTGATTTGTGCTCAATTCCATGGGCCTCAGAGCAGATGTCCAACCTGCCTGAGCCTAGAGATAGGGCTGCTTACTCTTGAGGTCCAGGCCAGCTCATTCAAGCCTGTACTTGTTTTGCTTCTAATTCTTTTTCAGTAGGAGATGTTCCCAAACTCTGTGTTCATGCTTATTTACACACAAATGTATCTACACTTGGTATATTTTACATTTACAATATTTAACATTGGCACTAAACGTGTTTAAACATTTTTGCTATCATCTATTTAGGTTGTGAATTCATCCTATTTTGGGCTGTGGGATTAATGTGATTAAAGGTGGATACACAGATGAAACACCCCTGGGAACAGAGCAGAGGTTGTGATTTCTATTTCTGTTTTTGTTGCTTCTTTCTTTCCTCTTGGAGTAAGCTCCAAAACGTGAGAAATTCAAATGATCTTCCATGTTGGCACGATCAGAGCACATACTGGCTACACAAAAATAAAGAGAAATCCTGACATTTCTGCCAGGGAACAGCAGGAGAATGTGAGGGACTATCAACTAGATTCCCTTATGTTAGAATCTATTTTTGTATTAACCCATTCATGAAGCGATTGATCTTTTTTTTTTTTTAAGTTGTCAGGTTTTTATTTTTTTATTTTTATTTTTTTAATATATGAAATTTATTGACAAATTGGTTTCCATACAACACCCAGTGCTCATCCCAAAAGGTGCCCTCCTCAATACCCATCACCCACCCTCTCCTCCCTCCCACCCCCCATCAACCCTCAGTTTGTTCTCAGTTTTTAAGAGTCTCTTATGCTTTGGCTCTCTCCCACTCTAACCTCTTTTTTTTTTTTCCTTCCCCTCCCCCATGGGTTCCTGTTAAGTTTCTCAGAATCCACATAAGAGTGAAACCCTATGACCCAGCGATTGATCTTTTTGATGTTGATTTTATTCCAGAAAGATTCAGGGTTGATATTTTACCTCCTTTGTTTTTTTTTTTTTGAAAAAATTTTTTTTTCAACGTTTATTTATTTTTGGGACAGAGAGAGACAGAGGATGAACGGGGGAGGGGCAGAGAGAGAGGGAGACACAGAATCGGAAACAGGCTCCAGGCTCTGAGTCATCAGCCCAGAGCCCGACGCGGGGCTCGAACTCACGGACCGTGAGATCGTGACCTGGCTGAAGTCGGACGCTTAACCGACTGCGCCACCCAGGCGCCCCACCTCCTTTGTTTTTAAAATATTACAGTATTTAAAAAACCCATCCCTTTTCTTTTCTCCATCCTTGTATAAACCTTTCAGGTAAGAGTAGTCTTCTTGCCCATTTGCCTTGAGTGAACAGGAGTTAGCCAGTCTGCTGTGGGGGTGCAGAATCATAAAATGAGGACTGTTTCTTCAGAAAGTCCAGGTGCTGAAGTAAGGGGTAAAAATGAGACTTGAGCAAAGCAGATCTAATTCAAACCATGCTTTTTTTGGATATTTAAAAAGCTTCCATTAAATTAGTGGAAAAGGTTTCTGGGATATAAAGAGTTTTCAGGTCACATTTAATCTGTCAATATTTATAGCCTCTTAGAAAGTACAAATGAATACATAAGTAAAAAAAGTATAAAAAATGTATACACAATTATAATGTAAAGACTCTCACCAGAAAGTTTAAATCTGACAATTTCTTCCTGAGCTTCTACAGTGTGGTCTAGGTTCACAAAATCAAACTATAAAAGAAAAGTATAAACAGCACATTTCAGTTATACTTCCATGTTCACTTTATATTTGTATATATTAAAATATTCATGGAATTTTTAGACAGTTTGAGGTCGGGCCCCAACCGTTTGCACAGAGAAATGTAAAAACAGGAAATTCCATTTGCTGGAATTCAAGTAGCCATAGTTTGGGGTATCAGTTGTAATATGCCCTGCCCATACCCACAATTTTACATTCTAAGGTAGTATCTCTACCAAGAATGAGATAAAACGCGTCTTCACCTCAAAAGATGAAAGGCCAGATTTACTGACAAATTCCTCCCCGATTCAATTGCAAACATCATGTTAGACTCCCCAGATATTATACCATATGTTTCATCACCTTTTACTTTTTATTTAAAAATAAAATGTGTAATAATCCTTTCAAAATTACTTCATACTGTGCTTTCACTAAAAAATGGTTGTGGAGTTATTACCTCCACCTGTTCTGCCAAGCTAGGAGGTAGTGGCTTTTGGCCAAAATTATTAAAAAGCTTAAAAAGTTTCAAACAACTCCTAACTTCTGGCATGTTGCCATTACATTTTTTTCCCTTTTTATCAGTGTCTAATCTCCAACCAACCCGTCGAGACACTAAAGACTGCTTTTGACACAAAAAGAGTTCTTTTCTTAAAAAGTGGGGGGAAATTTTGCTTGATATCCAAGGAATCTAACAAGCAATCTTTCCTCAAATCAAGGGAATCACAATTAAAATGTAAAATGTATTTTTTAAAAAACCACATTCCCACCTTTTTTCAAATTCAGCAGATACGGAGTCTAAAATACAGAAGAGTTTAGTGATTAAAGTATGTGTGTTAATTTACACTAACAGTTTTAAGTTTCCAAACTCCACTTATTGCTTTGGCAAATCCCCAAACCAAGGGATATAGTCATTATATTGACTATGCCGGTGTTGTAAATTTCCATAGATGGATTTTTATCTCCAGCAAAAGGGGTCATGTCCGTGCAGAGAATGGAATTTTTCGACATTTAGACATACAGAGAATGTGCATATCCTTACTGAGAGTATTGCAAAAAACCCAGCCAAACTGCAAACACCCAACCCATGTGCACACACATGAACCAGGAAATTTTATTCCCATTCTCACAATTTTAATTATTCACTTTCTGACACAAGGCATCTGATTTCATAAAATTAATCCCACCCTCCTGTATTAACCAAGGAGTTAGTTTTATTATGAGGAAAAGTAGGGTTTTTTCCCCTTTAAGGAAAGAAAAATGCACATAGTTTTACATGGAATTATTCAGAATTAGAACTTGAACTTGTAAAGAGCATAGATGTTGAGTTGCAGAGAACCCAAGATGCTTCACTCATGTGGTTTTAGTTACCCCTTAGGGACGTTCATGACATTGGGCTCTGTAACTCTTCTCTCCCTATCCCTATCCCTTCATTCTAAACACCAGAAACTTTGAGTGAGGCCAACATTATGGACCCTCGGAGAGGCCAGGTTCACAGATTCCATGTTTTAATCAATTACAGTCACCCTCTTTGACATGTCCAGCTTCTCACACCACAGCCTGTACCCACCTACACATGGACTCAGCATGTCATATCAACAGAAGGACTCGTCACCCAATTGTCCTTCCCTTAAGAGAATCACAGTCATTATCTATTGATGGTGACAGATACCCTGGCAGCCTCTCTCCTGTCTGTTCTACTGTGCCTTGTGGGAAGGTCTTCAAAATTTACCCTCTAAGCTCCATTACCTGTGGTAAACCTAGTCTAGTTGATTTAAGCAGCTCCTTCTTTGCCTCTAGCATAGTACTTGGCTGGTAAATAAATTCCCCAGTCTAATTTAATGTGACAGCCTTTTGCTCAGTAGCTGGTCCCATTTGGAGAAATCCTCTCTGAGTTTTCTTCTTTGCTTTCCAGGTGCTAGCGCTTCACTTCAGGAGGTCAAGTTGTCATTAATTTACCTTTAGCTCCAAGAGGGATTGAAAAGAAAGTTTACACTAATTATCCACTATTTTTTAAGGGCTTCTCATCTTCAACACCCTGAATTTCTCCTTCTCCTTTTTTGGTACATTTTGTTTCCTCTAGTCACCAGGCCCTAAACATGGCCAGACCTTTCATGATCTCTTTATCCCGGGCCTCTGTATTTTCATCTTTTATATTTATTCCAGCCTTGTGCAGGACTTTTTCACAATACAAATCATTGAATCTGGCCTCCTAGTAACATGAGTATGCACTTACCTGGGTCTCGGTTTTTTTTCCAGAAATTATAGTTATAGAGATTGTGGCACTTCTGAAACACTTTCTGAAGACCTCCTAAGAGAAGGAATTTCCTCTGAGCTCTAGTCATATGTGTGACAAACCCTCTGGGTTTTTCAGAGGCTCCCGAGGCCCTGCCCCCAGGACCAAGCTGTTAAGAAACTTCTCTAGGCCCAATGATTGTATTTATGGGATCTCTTTAGCTTTATTAAAACCTTAAAAAGTTTTAAAACTTTAAAACTTTAGAGGTTTTGTTAGGGAAGTCCTCTCTGAAGAGGTGACCTTTAGGCTAGGCACACATGCAAACAAGATGGGCATGCAAAGATCTGAGGGGAAGAGATGTTCTAGGAAAAAAGAACTTCAAGGGCAGAGGTCCTAGGATGAGTATGAACTTGGAGTTTTTGAGGAAAAATAAGGGACCATGGGACTGACGTGCTGTAATACCAAAGGAGGAAGAAATGTGAGGGGAGGCTGGAAGGGACAGATATCACAGAGTTTGGCAAACACTCCAAGGATCATTAATTCTAATCTCCATTAGGGTAAGATGTCACTGGAGAGCTTAAAGCATGAGTGATGCCATTTTAAATAATCATGTAAGCAGAGCTGTGTAGAGATTAGGCTGTAGATTTCATGAGTGGGAGTAGAGAGATCCTTTTAAGATCATGGCCATAATCCAGGGAAGAGGTGTTACTGGTATCAGAGGGAGAGCAGTGCAGATGGGGAGAAATGGTGGATTGGAGATCTGTATTGTATCTGTATCAATCCAGACTCACTGCTAGATTGATGAGGGCGTGAGTGACAGATGACTTCTAGGTTTTTACCTCAAGCAGTAGTAGGATTGGTTACTGAGACTGGGAAGACTCCCTAGAAACAGATTAGGAAGGGAGTGGAAGCAATAAGGAATTCTGTTGTAGACATATTGGACATACCTGTTAGCTGTTCAAGTGGATGTGTTGAATAGGTGTTGAGGACACACACAGGATACCAGGAGGGAGATCAGGCAAACTGGGAATTGTTGGCCTCTGGGACTTATTTAAAGCCTGCACTGTTAAGATCACCTGCACTGTGGTAGAAGGACAGGATGAGAAAGGGGCCCACCATGGAACTTTAGAGTAGCCCATCTTTAATCTCCAGAGGAGGAAGAGGATTGCAGCACCCTGGGAAGAAGCAGCAGTATAGGAAGGAAATTGTTAATGTCACAAAATCCAAGAGAAGAATGTTTTCCTGGAATCCCTAGGGAGTTGCTAAGTTGAACCAAAGGCCCTAATGCTCTTTTAGGCCTCAGTGCTCAGAGAGTAAAAATGAAACACCTTCTAGCCATCAGTTACCTCTCCAGTTCCTGAAGGAATTTTCTCCCACCCAGAGGCTCGTGTGTATCTCTTGTGGGACCAGCCGGTGAGCATTCCTTCTCATAAAGGTCTTCCTGGTGAAACACTTTAAGTAGAAGTGACAACCAGAAGCTGTGGTCTCATTGGAAGCCTCATTGGATTAGGGTGGTTGATGACAGAAGCATAAGCAACTGAAAGCATTGCCTCTCTGGGCCTCCTTGCCCTTCCAGTTCCCCCAAGATGTGACCCTCCAGGTTTTGTGAAGGAGGCAAACACCTGTGCACATCCACTTTATGGTCCTGGTTTGTTCCGCAGACACTCTAGGTCCTGGAAGGGCTGAAGCATCCCTCCACGGACCCCTATTTGGTGAAGATGCCTGGAAGAGTCACTTTGATTTGGGTATTGAGAGCTCAGTGATTTAAAGGCATTTTTCTTTTCTGGTTTCCTACATTCTTTCCAGAAACTACCAGCTGTGCTGAAATGTGGCTGCTGTTTTTGTTACTAAAAGGTAACCAGCCTTCTAGTGTGATGCTACCCTCTTAATCAGCTATGTCTCTGGGTTGATAATCCCAAATCAGGAAATCTTGGCATCTCCTTTAGGGAGTGGTGGCTTGAAGAGACCCACCATTGACCTTTTATCCTACCCATCTTTAGAATGAGGAGGAAGGTCATAATACCGCTTTGCAGAGACACCTGCAATGGTTTGTTGTTAGAGGTCAGTTGGCCACACAAGGTCCATTAGTTTTGCATGAACAGATACTCTCAAGGGTTACAGAGTTGCCAGCTCCTCTTTTCATCCTCTCCTTGCCAAATTTCCTTTTAAATTACTGTTTGAGTCACTATCCCAGTTGCTGCTATGATTCATTCTACTCTGACGTGAATGGATGAGGCAGGCTCTGACTTCCACTTTATCTCTTTTCCTCTAACATTTATAAACAGCTCACTCCGTGTGCATCTGATTGTTATGCTGTTATGTCTTCATTTTTATATTTTCTGACAATATTCATATTTTATCGGTCTCTTCTTTTTACAGAAGACCGTTTTACCATGTGCATGTGGGTGTAGGTGTATGCATGTTTGTTGGTGGGGGGGGATGGGATAGATATTGATTGGACAGAAATCTCACTTTTTTTTCTGACAGCCTGACAATTAAACATAGCTGTAAAAGTCCAATCTCAGTGGGGTGTAGAATTCATTCACTTCTCTTTCACTGCAGCTCAGGAGGAGAGCTAGGGTTAAAGCAGTAATGGGCATATGACTGGGAGGAAAACACAGCAATGATGGTGTTTGAATACGTGATTCATTTTCTGGTACAAATATGAGGAACTCCAGGTCGTAGGGGACAGGACACATTGTTCCAGTGTGTGCTCCTGCCTAGACATGTTGAGTCTAGCGTTCTGTGTTTAGGAAAACCAAAGCAAAACTTCTTCTCATAATGTCTTCCAAGTGGTCTTCCTGATAAAACCGGAAGAATAAAATCATGGAGACAGAAGAATAGATGCTGTCACCTAAGAACGGCAGCAGACCCTGAAACAGTAATTTCAGCACGTTAACAGTGGCTTTGTATTAATAGGAGACAGAGCCAAAGCTGTCTTTTTAAAATTTTTTGGCTTAAGGTGCAGATACCTTTGAAAGAAGGAACAGAGAAATGAGCTCACTTATTTGCTACAGTTATCCCCCCTTTTCACGGTACTAAGAGGTTTCACAGAGGAATCTTACAAGGAGCCTTTTGATAATGTTTGCGTGGAGACGGAACACTCGGATTTGTCTATTTTCCATCATGAACCACCCTAATCCAGTTTTACATTTCGACTTCGCTTCTGTCTTGCTGTCTTGTACCCAGGCAGCCTCTTTTCGCAGAGTTATTTGAATGTATGCCCCCGCCATACAGCCTCACCAACTTATACTTTGGCTGTTATGCCGGTTATTGGACTACTGGCTCTCACTCTAAACCCACCTCCTTACATGACGCTGAGACCCCTAAGTCACACTTTGTTTTTACTCCCTGTGTGGTTCTTCACTAGAAACTAAAAGGAAGAAGGGAGAAGGAAGTTATTCCTTCCCACTCAGCTTCCTGTTGCTGTCAACATCGCTCCAGAATTGGCTCTTCACACAGCAGCTGGTTTCACACCAGCAGTTTCTTTCATACCCTCAGAAGCAGCCTGGTTACACCGCTGGGAGAAGCCAGCTCCAGACAGCAGCCTCCCTCCTCCAAGGTATGGCTCCCAGTTCCATAGGATTCTTCCTCTTTACCTCCTGGTCAACCCATCCACTTCCCTCATCCCAGGGGTGGTAGCTGCTGCTGCCTTTACTTCCTCGGTGAGACCTTAGTTTCTCCCTTCTTTGAAGTTCTCTGAGACTTAGTTAACAAATGTCTATACTAAATTATCTGTTAAGGTCCCTAAGTGGTTTCAATATCCTGACCGCATCCTGCCTGCGCTCAAACTTCTCCCTTAGTGTCCCACTTCAAAACTTTCCTGTAAGTTTGATCCCCTTATAACCCAGGCCAGTGGATGGTGCAATCCCACATGAAGGCAGGAGAAGGGGCTTAATGGCCTCCCCATGCCCCTTCCTGCCTGGATGTCATTTCTACTTACGGTCATTCATATCTGCAGGACATTTTGTGAAAATTGTATGATCCTAAATACAATTTATCCACAATCTACCATCACTGTCCAGATTTTCCTCTCAAACCTGAAGGCTTCTGGGGAGTTAAACATGGTGCTAAGAAGCTGTACATAGCCCCAGAAGTAAGTTGTATTTAAATAGCCAAGCAATCCCTTGGGAATGAAGTGGTTCAAGGCTGAATGAAGACAAATGCATTGCTTACGCTTGTGAGATTTATGTAGTGTACACGTGGAAAATTTAGAACCTTTCCAAGGAGCTGGTGGATTTTAGAAAGTGTGTATAAATTTTCAACTTGGCCCTTCATCTGTTTTATATATGACTGAGAGATTTTTGTAAGTAGCTGTACTTGGGCCACAATTTTTAGCTTAATTTACTACAATTTTTGTTCACTACAAGAAGCACAGTTTGTTCAGTGCCTTTCTCTGTTTGCACTAGTTACCAGAGACACATAAATGTATTCAGGAATTCTCATCATTCATCAAATGACCACTGGATTCCTGAAAAATCTTTGCATACCGTGTCTTCCTGATGAGGACAGGGAGAGGGGCTGTGTGAGAATATCTGTGTGTTCAGGGCCTATAGCAGGGCCAGGACTGAGGGACATGCCACATCTCTACAGCTCAGCTGGGTGCTGAGGATGAGCATTTCTGTAGTTTATTTTTTTTTAATTTTTTTAATGTTTATTAATTTTTGACAGAGAAACAGAGCATGAGCGGGGGAGGGGCAGGGAGAGAGGGAGACACAGAATCTGAAGCAGGCTCCAGGCTCCGAGCTGTCAGCACAGAGCCTTACTCGGGGCTCAAACTCACAGACTGCAAGATCATGACCTGAGCCGAAGTCGGACGCTCAACCGGCTGAGCCACCCAGGCGCCCCATCTGTAGTTTATTTTGTAACTTCTGGAAGAGTCCAGATGACTGACTCTTTCAGAGTGGCAAGTGAGCTGGAAATCTTTGGAAAATCTCTTATTTGTCAGACTAACATCAGAAATTCTCAAGTTGGGGTGTGTGTATATATACTGCTTTTTTAGAGTAGTTTTAGGTTCATAGCAAAATGGAGTGGAAAGTAGATTTCTCATATACCCTCTTTTACCCATGGCTTTTTTAAATAATGTAGGAGAACTAAGCCAAATAGATTTTATTCACTTTATTAGAATGTGGAAGACAAATAATATAGATCAAGTCATAAGAAATGCTGTCATGTACTCCTATTTCAAGCCATTTTCAATGTTTTACAAAATACACGGCAAATATGAAAAGCTTCAAAACACTGTTTTTTTAAACTTCTTCAATAAAATATTAACAAATATGATTACTGAATTACCAGTTTTTACAATGTTCATATATTTTTTTATTTAAATACATTTAATGAGGTCGGTACCAATACAACATCCCCCACCAGAGTGGTACATTTGTTAGGCTTACTGAATCTACATGGGCACATCATTATCACCCAAGGTCCACAAGTGTACGTTAGGGTTCACTCCTTGTGTTGTGCATTCTGTAGTTTTGGCCAAATGCATAATGACATGAGCCCACCATTCTAGAATCATACAGAGTATTTTCACTGCCCTAAAAATCTTCCATTCTCTTCCTGTTCACCCCACCCTCCCCCATAGTCTTAACCAGATCTTTTTACTCTCTCTGTAGTTTTGCCTTTTCTGGAATGTCATGTAGTTGAAATCATACAGTATGAAGCCTTTTCAGATTGTCCTCTTTCACTAAGTAATATGCATTTAGATTCCTCTGTGTCTTTTCATGGCTTCATAACTCATTCCTTTTTATCACAGTTTATTCATCCATTCACCTACTGAAGGACATATTGGATACTTCCAAGGTTTGGCAGTTATGAACACAGTGCCATAAATATCCACGTGCAAGTTTTTGTGTGGATCTAAGTTTTCAACTTCCTTTGGGTAAATACCAAGCAGTATGATTGCTGGATTGTGTAACAAGAATGTGCTTAGTTTTTTTGTTTGTTTGCTTTTTGTTTTGTTTTGTTTTGTTTTTAACATTTATTTATTTTTGGAAGACAGAGACAGAGAGTGAGTGGGGAGGGGCAGAGACAGAGGGAGACACAGAATCCAAAGCAGACTCCAGGCTCTGAGTTGTCAGCACAGAGCCCGACACAGGGCTCAAACCCACGAATCATGAGATCATGACCTGAGCCAAAGTTGGATGCTTAACTGACTGAGCCACCCAGGCACCCCGAGAATGTGCTTAGTTTTTTAAGAGACCTCCAAACTATCTTCCAAAGTGTCTCTACCATTATCTTCTTTTGTACTGTCTGAGGCAAACCTGGCTCACACTCAAAGGCAGCACTCACTGCCCAAAGAAACACAATGCAAGCCACAGTGCTATTTTAAATTTCCTAGTGGCCCCATTAAAAAGCTTAAAAAGAAATAGATGGAATTAACTTTAATATATTTTTAAAAAAGAAATCTATAATATCATTAGAACAATAATCAGTATTAAGACACTAATGAATTGTTTTACTTTTTTTTTTTCAGACTGTCTTTAAATTCTAGTGTGTATTTTAGACTCAGAGAACATCTCAATTCGGATGAGTCACATTCCAAGTGTTCAATAGCTATGACTAGTGTCTACTGGATTAGACAACATTTTTCTAAAGGAATCTTGTCATTTTAATTCATTTTGTACAAGAACAGACAGGCATTGACAAACTAACATCATTGGTAGATTCAAGGGTCATCTAGTATTTGTGCAATTGGATTTTACTCAAACGATGCTGCATCTTTGAAAATCCGCTATCGCAAATATGTTTGTTTTGCTTACTGTGGTAAGAACACTTAATGTAAGATCTACCCTCACGGTATTCTCCAAACTGGCTTCTTACATCTACCCTTGCCTCTCTGCAATCCACTCTCCACACTGCACCAAAATATCTTTCAGTTCTTTTAATGTCCCATGTTCCTTCTCAACAACAGTCTTGGCACATTCTATTCCCTCTACCTAGGATTCCCCTTCACCCCCCCCCCACCACCCTTGCTGCTTTGCCTGGTCAAGTCCTACTAATGCTCTCAATTCAATCGTCACTTCCTCAGAGAAATCTTCCCTGACTGTCTCCTCAACTCTAAGTCTTCTGTAATATTCTGAATGACAACAAAGTCCTCTCATTTATATCGCTCACCATCATGGATATTTGGTTACCCTGTTTCCCCCAGTAGAGTATAAGCTCCATAAAGACAGACATTGGGTCTGCTCTGGCACAGCACAGGGTCTGTCAGCAGGAGTTTGGTAAATATGTGATGAATGAATGCCAATAAAGGGATCTCAGATTAGATCTGTGTGCATGCACCATGATGTAAGTAAACAAACACAGGAATGCCTGTGAATAACTGTTGGAGAGTTCTTTTCTAAAATGACCATCATTTTTTTTAATTTTTAATTTTATTTTAGACAGCATGAGCAGAGAGGCGCAGAGGGAGAGAGAGAATATTAAGCAGGCTCCACTCCCAGCACAGAGCCCAAGCTGGGGGGCTCCATCCCACAACCTGGGATCATGACCTGAGCCAAAATCAAGAGTCAGATGTTCAACTGACTGAACCACCCAGGTGCCTCTAAAATGAGCATCTTTAAGACTAGAATGTCTAATGTTGTAACTCCTGACTCCTTGATGTGTTGGTGATGGAAATCCTTGGAACAAATTTTACTTTCAAGTTTCATCGTTACTCTTTTTTAAATTTTTTAATGTTTATTTATTTGTAAGGGAGAGAGAGACAGAGCATGAGCAGGGGAGGGGAAGAGAGAGAGGGAGACCCAGAATCTGATGCAAGCTCCAGGCTCTGAGCTGTCAGCACAGAGCCCAACATGGGGCTTGAACTCACGAACTATGAGATCATGACCTTAGCTGAAGTTGGACGCTCAACCGACTGAGCCACCCATGCGCCTCTAGTCTCATGTCTCATCATTACTCTTAAGTAAAGGTGTAAGTATGTCCTACCTACTTGGTTGCATGACATTTCTCCTATCGCAAACTATAAACTCTAAAAAAAAATGTTTTATTCAGAGCCTAGAACACAGAAACCTATAAGCCAGGGGAAAAAGTAGGACTTAACTCTGAATCCCCTCCAGGAAGAATCATCATTATATTAAAGCTAAAACTGTGGGAAAAATCTATTTTCTCTGCTAAAGTGAGATACTGTTGTTTTCTGTATTTTATTCTTTCTCCAGTTGGGGTCCTTAGCAAAAATACTATGTTTTTACAAGATGCATCCATTAAAAATGACTGTAATCAGCAGAGGCTAAGCACTTGATACCAGTTGTATAGACCTATTATTTCACTGCTCTGAAGCAGTTCTAATTAATAGTTTGTTGTTTTCTCTGGAAAGCAAATACTCAGAAGAGAGTAAAAATCCCTGAGTCAAATAGTATAACAATCAAGAGCCGGAATATATTTTTCTCTGGGAATTGAAAGCATCTCCTGAGAAATCCAGTAGGCCTGTTTCACCAGGAGAAAATTTATTGCCAGCACTTTATTTACAGATCCTCTTATGCTCGTGTGACCTCTTGTTCCAAAAATGTGGGCAGTTTCAAATTTTGACATACTTCAGCCTGTTAACAGCAGGAAAACAACCTACCCATTTCAACTTAAAGAACATGTGGCCAAAAGTAGTCCTGAGCCCAGTAAAGGCTGGGGACTCACCTCTTATTTTCCTCTGTTCTCCTCTTTAACTATGATCATGTGAAATCTGCTAGAAAACAAAGCAAAAATGAAATCCTGCTGTCAGCCCCAAGGACATGTCACCTACTTGACATGGAGCTTAACTAGGATCTAAGTGGCTTAGTTCTATAGTAGATTTCACGCAATAATTGTCTGTTCCCAGGAAAGCTAACTAGGTAGGTCAGGCAACTAGGTAGTAGAGGAAGCTACCAATCTGGTTAAAAGCCATTTTGAAAATCTTGTATCCCTTGAATTTTTCAGGGTCTTGTCCCAAGAGCCCATGTTCTTTGCCATTATTTCCAATATAGTGTTTGTCTAGGTGGAAATACTTTAGTCAAACACAGAACTTTCATTATGGACTCCTTTTTATTCCAGTTTTTCCCTTGTGCATTTAAAGTGTTTTTTATTACTGAAGTATAGTTGACATACAATGTTATATTAGTTTCGGGTGTACAAAAATCTCAAGAAAACAAAAAACAGACTCAAATATAGAGAACATGCATTTTAAGTCTTACTGTTGGATCTTAAAAGCTTTAATTATATTCATATGCACATTATTCTCTTGTCCAAAATTTTGCCCTTGAAACTCTGTTTCCAATTACATCCATAGCACTCCAGGTAACAATACCAATCCTCACACTTGTGCCTTGAGAGCATGAGTGTGACGTGCCTTGTTCATTATACCTGCATGTGTGTTCTATTGGTGCAATAATAAATAACCTCAAACTTGGTCACTTAAAATAAAACACATTCATTCCCTCACAGTTCTGGAGATATAAGTCTGGGCATAAGTCAAGGAGTCAGGAGGGCTGGTTTCTTCTGCAGGTTCTAAAGAAGAATCTGTCTCCTTGCCTTTTCAACTCCTAGTGGCTACCTCTCATTCCTGGCCTGTAGTCCCTTCCCTCTATCATCAAATAGCATCACTCTGTTCATAGGATCACATCGCCTTCCCCTGTGCTAGTCACAGCTCCCTCTGTGAATGATACTTGTAGTTATATTTAGCGTCCACTGCTTTAGCCAGAATACTCCCTCTATCTCAAGAACTTTAATCTCATATCTGCAAAGTCTCTTCTGCCTTAGGAGTTAGCATGTTCACAGTTTCCAGGGGGTAGGGCATGAACATCTTGAGAGGTAACTATTTAGCATACCATGAGACTCATACTCTTGATATATTTAACGCCAGCCTTTGGTCCATTTATTTAAAACCAGCAATATAGCCAGGGTACAAACCCCCAGCCACCACAAATCAGACTCACCTAATATTCTGTCAGTTCTACGGTGGCAAGTGTTGCCATCCTAGGCTCAAAGTCAGGTTCTTCTAATGATGATAAGCCAATAGATGCCTCCTCCACAGCATATCATCCCACCACCCACAGATGAAGCCCTCACCTGTGCCCCAGAGCCCAGCATAATGCTGAATGAGAGCTCCTGGATTCAAAAATCAAACATTTGAAATGTAGGAAGAAAAACATCTTAGAATATAGATAGCTATGCAAAAATAAATAAACAAACAAACAAACTGAGTAGATCCAAGTAGGGCAACCGCTAGTTAAGAGTACTTTATTATTTGGGATCTGTTTTAACCGCATGGAAAAGAGGACAAAACTGAGCTCTTGAGCTTCTATTTTCCAGTAAATAAATTTTTTAAAACGTTTATTTATTTTTGAGAGAGAGAGTGCAAGGGACAGAGAGGGAGGGAGACAGGGGATCCGAAGTGGGCTCTGCATTGACAGCAGAGAGCCCGATGCAGGGCTTGAATTCACAAACCATGAGATTATAACCTGAGCCGAAGTCAGAGACTTAACCAACTGGGCCACCCAGGCACCCCCCCCTCCCACACTCCACAGTGAATAATTTTTTAAGGCCCAAAGGACCTATGAAAAAGGAAGATGAATTCAGTACATTCTCTGGGTTATTTCACGAACATGGAGCGACTTCCCTGTCTATTTATAATCCTTCCATGCCCTCTAGTTCCCCTCCATTCCTAGGATCCTCCATACCAACACTAACACAACTGTTTAGAAACAAACAAACACCTTTCCAAATATTCAGAGTAGTTCAATGTAGTCCTTAACAATCTTCTCAAAAAGGAGCTCCTGAACACGAATTCGGGTGCTTTGCCAATGCTTCAAAATGCAGTGCAGCAACTCCCTCTCACATCTTGGAAGAGCTATTTTCATCCTGCTATGCAATGTAACACATGGTGGTACAAAATAGTTAACAGAAGCCGGTTTCCATGTTCTAGAGGAAGCAAACCTCGAAAGTGAATGCAACTTATTTTTAACCTCTATGTGAAATTACTTCCTTAAGAAGGACCTAAGGGTATCTAAAATGACCAAGACTTTTCTGGACCACTTCTGATTATGCCTTATTTCAAGATGTCAGACTATGGCTAAAATAAAACTGAAAAAGAGTTCACTTACGAGGAGTTGTATTTCATCAAACTCCTTGAGATACTGTCTCCCTACCACTCTTCTACTCTAACTTTTGTACCATTAATGGACACATTATCTTAAACTAGTCTCATGCCAATTTCCTGAGGCACTGCTCTGGGCATCTTCCTGCAATTTTAATGCATTGATGACCATCATTATTCTTTCTTTATGGGATTTCAGCCAAAATTGAGCCCTTGTGACAATATTCACATCTGAGCTAATGTTACTTAATTTTCCAAGTTGGCTTCATGAGGCAAAGTAGCAAGTGCTTTATTAAAATCTAGATAATAAAATTAGCCCATTTATCTACTAATTGTGTGCTTCCATCACATGATTAAATACATTCGTTATGCTAAAGTCCTATAAATTTCACCAAGGTAAAGTCAAATAACTGTAAAAATTTGAGGCTCCTTCTTTTTTCAATATGCTAGACAGAATTTTAAGGTTAGTTCTTGGCATGTAGCCAAACATATAAACTGCTATTTAACCTCTAAGAGGTGACATTTATATTTTCTAGGCTCAGAGTAGAAAGCTGGAAGATTAGAAACATTATTTTTAAAGGTATCCTTGGGCTTTTAAAGAAAAAGGTCTTTCAACTCGATTGAGCCAAATTCAGATGCTTCCAAAGTTATAATTTTAAATACATACATACATACATACATACATACATTTATTTATTTATTATTTACGATGTGTGTGTGGGGGGGTGGGCAATGGAAAGTGGAAAGATTATATCCAATTCAAGTTGCTTTTACTTCTAGAACTTTAAACTCACACAAGTTGAGCAGCCTGGTCTGCAAGCCTAAGAAATAGTAACAGGGTCAAATGAACCATAAGAAGCCAGTTTTAGAAATGGAACCACCCTACAGAAACAGGTCCTAACAGGATGAGTTCTAAGTATCCAAGTTTACTGCATCACTAATCTGGAAATCCTCACATGAGCTCAGTCCCAGAGCCAAACAAAAAGCATTTATGTCTGTTTCTTTAGGGGAATATCCGAATGAATATTTGACTCCAAAATTTACTTCTTGCCACCCCATTCTGGAATCCTTCTGTTCTTTCTAACCATCCAGAATCTCTGGAGACTGGCTCACCCCCAAACAGTTTCACTAAAAAGGGGAGAAGTTACCTTAGGTCACAGCTAGATTTATCAGTCAAGGGATAAGTAGTGAATTTCTGAAGAATTTTCAAGTCTAAATTCGCAGAGAACACAAACCAGGCAAAGAGGATGTTTTTATCCATTCTTTAGTGGAAACATTAAGTTCACTTCAGTGGTATAGGACTGCCATTCTAGAAAAAATCAAAACTTAGGTGGCCCAGTCCCCCTCCCACTTTTCTCTAGAAACCAGGGTATTGTGAAAAGACCTTTCTGATTCCCAGAGAAAGCACTTTCTGCCTCTTACAGAAAAGACTGTGTGTTTAGGAAACAGTGACAAATTGTTGCAAGGTTGCTACATGTCTTTAAAATAAGGGGATGATTTATTTTTTCTCTCTTAATTAGAACAATTAATTGGTAATATAACAGAAACTCAGCAGTAGATGAAAAATGGCATAATCCCTGAATAGAGTATGATGGCAAGAAAGAAAAAACGTTAGTTTTGTTTATTTTTTCTAGCTTAATTGCAGGAGTTACTGTTCAAGAAATTCCTATGCTTCTCAGTCCTGTATGTTGCTGATTATAGGACTCAGAACTCTCAACTTTTTAGGATATAGAAAAATTGAAAATAAAAGGCTTAATTCTCCCTGTTAAAAATAAGGGAAGAGACACCCCCCTTACCTTTTGTCAGAGTATTTTTTTTAATAAACATGTAATCGTAAATTCTCTCTGCCCTTTTGAGACTTTTTTTTTTAATTTTTTTTTTCAACGTTTATTTATTTTTGGGACAGAGAGAGACAGAGCATGAACGGGGGAGGGGCAGAGAGAGAGGGAGACACAGAGTTGGAAACAGGCTCCAGGCTCTGAGCCATCAGCCCAGAGCCCGACGCGGGGCTCGAACTCACAGACCGCGAGGTCGTGACCTGGCTGAAGTCGGACGCTTAACCGACTGCGCCACCCAGGCGCCCCGAGACTTTTTTTTTTTACTACCTTGCCCAGTTTGTGACCCAGGAATGTCTTTCTCAAGGACCCGGGAGTCATTCTTTTGAATCTCCCAGTCTCTATTGTGGGAGGGGAGGGGGAGGTAGGAGCCTAACTAGTGGTGCCTCGCTCAAAGTTGGAAAACTACCTCCCATCATAAGGCTATGAGAAGTTTGTTTTGCTTTTATATGAAGCCAATTAGCTAACACAGATGGTCAACCCAATTATCAGGTAAATTTAGGATGAACTATGTGTGACAAATGTGCTCTCAAGTCCTCTAACTTGAGGACTATGTTACTGTTTATCTTGAGAACATGTAGGGAACATTCTTGGCTTTAAAATCTGATTGACCATTTAAGGGGGCGAAATTCCTCTCTTTGCAATTTCTTAGCAATTGATATGATGAGCGTCCCGTTCTGGTTAAATACTTATTCAATAGCAAAACTGTTTGTCTGTTTCTCCTGACTGTGTGGGGAGAGCTTTTCTGAGTTGGGAGAAAATTTGAGGGGTTTTCAATTATTTTTCCTCTACATTAAGACTTCTATCCCAAAATCCTAATCCAAACTCCCTAGGCTTGGACACTTGGAATATAAACTAAAAATCTCCAAAAAAAGAAAACATTTCTTTTTACATTTTCCTTTAATTCTTGCTTCCTTTTAATGAAGAGACCTTCTTTCCTATTAGTCATACAAAAGTGATAAGTACTGAAAAATAAAGCCTGTGTGACCATGCTTTCTTTAGTTGGGGTACGAGGGGGCAGCAACAAGGGAGTTTCATCTTTTTGAGAGGTAGGCAGGATATAGGTTATTTTTTTAATTATTCCTATGGCTATTTCATACAATTCAAAGGTACTTCACACATGATTTGTTAATGTGCCCTAACAAAAACCCTTAGAGTTTCATGTAATTCAAACATTCCAGCATTATTTCTAACCATAAATCAAATTTCCCCAAGACTCACCAATCCATGAAACAAATTATGCTGTATTTTTTTAATTACACAACTTCATTTAAAATTTTTCAGAAACGATTGATAATAATTCCTTTTTTTTTTTAAGTAATTCAACTTTCTATGGCTTATAACTCTCGCTTCCCAATATGGTACATTAAGCCCCTGAAAGATTCACCTAACATTTGATAAAGGCCCAGGAAAGAAAATGACCAGTTACCTGAATAGCAGAACAAATGAAACAAGTTCTAAAATATAAGACAAAGGTATTGTCAGAACTGGGGCTGGTGGTACATTGGGTGAATCCTAATGGCTACTAATTCCTCCTGCCCCATATCAGAGTAGGTTCTAGAGACTAAGGCAGGGCTGCATCTGCAGAAGGAGGTAGAGAAGCCCCAGCCATAGGACAGGGATAGATCCAGAACCTGAAAACTCTTTATCCACTTATTTTTTATTATTATCTGCTATGGATCATTCACTATTCGAGCTGCAGACAATTTAGAGAAGCAAATAATCAAGGAAAAGTCTCTGCTCTCATGTCTAGTGGAGAAGACAGGTAACAAACAAGAAAACAGATTTTAAAAACTTCAGATCATGGCAACTGCTTTGAAGAAAGTATGTAGGATTGTGATCTAGAGAATGGCAGGGAAGGAGAAGGGATCAGAATGGGTGATCAGAAGGGCTCTCTAAGAGGTAACCTCTAACTGGAGTCCTGAATAACAAAAGGTAACCCAACAACCAGAGAAGGCTATAGGATGAGGCTTCCAGATACAGAGAAGAGCAGATTAAACAGCTTAATTAAGTCAAGGAGGAATTTGGCCTGTTTGAAATATGGAAGGAAAAATCAGCCTGCCTGACTAGGAGGCAGAGCTGGAAAATGGAGCATGTAGGGTCCCATCGGCTAAATACATTTTTTGTATTATATCTAAATAGGACAAGAAGGTGTGGAGGACTTTAAGTAGGGGAGTGATGGAATCTCATTTACACTTATAAAAGATCTCCATGTGGAGAATGGAGTGGAGGTGGGTATATTAGTTGACTCAGGCTACCATAACAAAATACAACAGACTGGGCGGATTAAAAAAACAGAAATTTATTTTCTTGCAATTCTGGAAGCTGGAAGTTCAAGATCAATTTACCATCAAGGTTGGTTTCTAGTGAGGCTTCTCTTCCTAGCTTGCAGATGGCCACCTTCTCACTCAATCTTCACATGGCCTTTCTTCTGTCTTTTCTGCTTCTTGTAGGGTCATCAGTCCTACTGGATTAGGGCCCCATATTTATGATGTCATTTAACCTTACTTATCTCCCTAAAGACCCTATCTTCAAATACAATCATGTTTGCGGTTAGGTCTTCATCGCAAAAATTTTAGAAGGGTACACTTCAGGCCATAACAGTAGCGAGACTGGAAGGTCTTCTGTAGATCCAAATGAGAGTTGAAGGTGTTTTGGATTTAAGCAAAAACAGTGAAAATAGGTAGAAATTGACATTCTGGATATTTTTTGGCAGAGTAGCTGATAGGCACTTTCAGTAATGTATATATGCAATGAATGAGGAAAAGAAGAATCAAAAGTAACACATAGTTTTGCTGACTGAGAAAATGGGTGGATCTTTACATACTTTTTATCTGAGGATCCCCCCCACACACACACATAATTATTCTTCTTCCCATGACACATTTGTTACATTCCATTATATTCTTTTTTACCAGAGTGTTTATCTTCCTCAAATTTTATTTTATATAGCATTCTTGATCAGACAGACTCTGACCAAACCTGTTATTTATTCTCAGTCTTGTTAGAAGCTTCCTTTCCTTGAGTCTTGGGTTCACATCTTCTGGGTTCTGATGGGGATGAACTCAAATCATTCTTCACAAATCCCAGAGTGACCTTTCTTTTTTTTAGAAAAAAAAAAGTTTATTTATTTTGAGAGAGAGCACAAGTGACCAGGGGATGGACAGAGAGAGGAAGAGAGAGAATCCAAAGCAGTCTCTGAACTGTCAGCTCTAAGCCCGATCTAGGGCCCCAAACTTACAAAACCGTGAGATCATGACCTAAGCCGAAATCAAGAGTTGGACGCTTAACCGACTGAGCCACCCAGGTACCCCCCAGAGTGGCCTTTCTAAGAAGCAAATATGATTATATGATTCCCCTGCTTAAAATTATTTAATGCCTCTTTATAGATTTCAGGTTAAAGTGCAAGTTCGTAGCTTAGCCACCAACACCCTCTGAGATTCGCCCCCTCCCATTTTCCATCTCCTTTCCTTCCGATCCCCAAACCCTCTAATGACTCCAGCTATGGTAAAATACTTGAGGTTCCAGGGACACAGGACTTCTGTACTATAAACATGTTATGTCCTCACCCTGGAATGTCCTTTCCTACATGGTATCTAGCTAAGACACATCTCTGGAAAATTTCTATGAGCCCCCAGTCAGAATTAATGACTCTCCATGTCCTCAAAGCACCCTGGGAATAGCACTATTGTATCCTTTATTACTGTGTGTATTAGTAGATTTATTTCTGTGCTATGCTTTAGGCTAAAATCCATTTCTTAAAAGAAATATGTCTTATTTATTTTTGTATTTTTTTGCAACTAGCATAAGGTAGATATATACTCCATAAACGTTGATGAGCGGACAATCAGTAAATACATGAGTCTGTATAAAAGCAGGTCACAGTCCATGCCATATATAAATCCACCCATTAATTTCCTAAGCTCGCTTTCACTTTCCAAAGATACACCTTTTAACTAAAAGATATGAAAATACTATGTCCTCAAATCCACCACTTATCACATATAGAACACAAAGCTTTTTTCCAGATTCTTTTCTTGGCATCATTCATTCACTCTGGAGTTATTAGGGGGCAGCAGTTCTACCAGCTTGAGGAGTCCAAAGATACTGATCAATCACATCTCAGGCACTCGGCCCAGAAAAACAACCAATCCTGTGCATCAACATGTCAGAACCATACAGAGCGGCCAGGACTGGGGCCAGGACCAAGAGTTTCAAAACAGGAGAAGCTGTGTCTTCCTGTTATTGTTTAAATTGGTATAATATCCTATTTTCTTGTTCTGTCACCATTTCTTCTTTATTTTCTGGACAATATTCTTGCCTTTGTAATATTCTCTGTCTGCATAACTGTACTAGTCATCCTTTTCTATCACAGTCCTGATTCTGTCTTTGTCTCTTTCAGGTCCTCTTCTTAGATAATGTCTTACATCCCATATAAGAATTTTTTTTTATTATCGGAACATTTTTGGAGATTATATATATATATCTTTCCATCATGATGATTGTGATCTGTTTTTTAATGTTTATTTTTGAAGAAGAGGTAGGGGCAGAGAGAAAGGGAGACAGAGGATCTGATGCAGGCTCTGCACTGAGAACACAAGCTGTCAGAGGTGAAGTCAGATGCCTAACCCCCTGAGCCACCCAGGCACTCTGATGAGTATACTCTTTAACCTCCATCCCCTATTTCCCCCACCCCCCTACTCATTTCTCCTCTGGTAACCATCAGTTTGTTCTCTATAGTTGAGTCTGTTTCTTGGTTTGCTGCTCTCTCTTCTTTTTCCCCTTTGCTCATTTGTTTTGTTTCTTAAATTCCACATATGAGCTAGATCATATGGTATTTTTCTTTCTCTGACTGATTTCACTTAGTCTTACACCCTCTAGCTCTATCCATGTTGTTGAAAATGGCAAGATTTTATTCTTTTTTATGGCTGAATAATATTCCACTGTGTGTGTGTATGTGGTGTGTATATATATGTATGTATGTATATATGTGTGTGTATTGTGTGTCTGTGTATCTCACATAACCTCTACCCATTTATCAATTGTTGGACACTTAGGCTGCTTCCATAGTTTGGCTATTGTAAATACTGCAAAAAACATAGGGTGCATGTATCCCTTTGAATTAGTGTTTTTGCATTTAGGGGCTAAATATCTACTAGTATAATTGTGGGGACATAAAATAGTTCTATCTTTAATTTTTGAGGAAACTCCCTATTGTTTTCCACATTGGCTGCACCAGTTGACAACAGTGCCTCACTAACACTTGTTTCTTGTGTTTTTTATTTTTGCCTTTCTGACAGGTGTGGAGTGATATCTCATTGTGGTTTTTATTGACATTTCCTTGATGATGAGCAATATTGAGTGTCTTTTCATGTATCTGTTGGTCATCTAGATGTCTTCTTTGGAGAAATGTCTGTTCATGTCTTCTGCCCGTTTTTTAATTGGATTATTTATTTTAGGGGTATTCAGTTGTATCAGTTCTTTATATATATTGAATACTAACCCTTTATTAGATAAGTCATTTGCAAATATTTTATCCCATTCAGTAGGTTGCCTTTCTTTCAGTGTTGTACAGAAACTTTTTATTTTGATGTAGTCCCAATAGTTTATTTTTGCTTTTATTTCCCCTTCCTCAAGAGACATAGCTAGAACAATGACACTATGGCCAATATCATAGAGATTGCTGCCTGTGCTCTCCTCAAGGAGTTTTATAGTTTCAGGACTTTAATCCATTTTTGAGTTTACTTTTGTGTAGAGTCTAAGAAAGTGGTCCAGTTTTACTCTTTTGCATGTGGCTGTCCAGTTTTTCCAACACCATTTGTTGAAGAGACTCTCTTTTTCCCCTTGTTAATCATTTTGCCTTTGTCAAAGATGTATTGCCCACATAATCATGAGTTTATTTCTAGGTTTTCTGTTCTATTCCATTGATCTGTGTGTCTATTTTCATGCCAGTACCATATTGTTTTAATTACTACTGCTTTGTGGTATAACTTGAAATCTGGAATTGTGATACTTCCAGTTTTGATTGTATATTACATGATTGCTTTGGCTATTTGAGGTCTTTTGTGGTTCCATACAAATTTTAGGATTGTTTGTTCTAGCTCTGTGAAAAATGCTGTTGGTATTTTGATAGGGATTGCATTAAATGTGTAGCCTGCTTTGGACAGTATAAACATTTTAACAATATTTATTCTTCTAACCCATGAGTATGGAATCTCTTTCCTTTTATTTGTGTCATCTTGAATTTCTTTCAACAATGTTTTATAGTTTTTAGAGTACAGATCTTTCACCTCTTTGGTTAAGTTTATTCCTAAATATTTTATTGTTTTTGGTAAAATCATAAATAGAACTGTTTTCTTAATTTCACTTTATGCTGGTTCATTATTAGTATGTAGGAATGCAACAGATTTCTGGACATTGATTTTGTATCCTGTGACTTTACTGTATTCATTTATCAGTATGAGTAGTATTTTGATGTAGTCTTTAGGGTTTTTAACATAGAGTATCATATTATCTGCAAATAGAGTTTTACTTCTTCCTTACCAATTTGGATGCTTTTTATTTCTTTATGTTGTCTAATTGCTGTGGCTAGGATTTCCAGTACTATGTTGAATAAAAGTGGTGAGAGTGGATATCCCTATCTTGTTCCTGATCTTAGGGGGAAAGTTCTCAGTTTTTACCACTGAATATGATGTTGGCTCTGGGTTTTCACTTACGGCCTATATTATGTTGAGATATGTTCCCTCTATACCTACTTGGCAGAGGGTTTGTATCATGAATGGATGTTGTACTTTGTCAAATGCTTTTTCTGCATCTGTTGAAATACCATGTTTTCTTTCCTTTCTCTTGTTGATGTAATGCATCACGTTGATTGTTTTGCAAATATTGAACCTCCCTTGCATCCTGGGAATAAATCCCACTTGATTTATTTTAATGTATCGTTGGATTCTGTTTGCTAATATTTTGTGGGGGATTTTTGCATATATATTCATGAGAGATATTGGCCCATAGTTCTCTTTTTTGTGATGTCGTTTTGGTATCAGTGTGATATTGGCCTCATAGAATTAATTTGGAAATTTACCCATTCCTCTTCAATTTTTTGCAATAATTGAAGAAGAATAGATATTAACTCTTCTTTAAATGTTTGGTACGATTGGGCTGTGGAGCCATTTGGTCCTGAACTTTTGTGTTTTGGGAGTTTTTTGATTACTGATTCAATTTCATTGCTGGTAATTGATCTGTTCAAATTTTCTATTTCTTCCTGCTTTACTTTTGGTAGTTTATATGTTTCTAGGAATTGATCTATTTCTTCTAAGTTTTCCAACTTGTTGATATATAGGTTTTTATAAAATGCTGTTAAAATTGTATTTTTGTGGTGTTGGTTGTCATTTCTCCCCTTTAAGTAGTGATTTTTGTTTTTTTATGTCGTTTTTTTTTCCTGATGAGACTTGCTAGAGGTTTATCTATTTTGTTCATCTTTTCAAAAAATAAGCTCCTAGTTTCATTGAGCTGTTCTATTGTTTTTGTTTGTTTGCTCTGTGTGTGTGTGTGTGTGTGTGTGTGTGTGTACTTTTTAGATCTTTTATTTCTGTTCTAATCTTTATTATTTCCTTCCTTTTGTGGGTTTGGGCTATATTTGTTCATTAACTAGCCCCTGTAGGTACACAGGTTGTTTATTTGAGATTTTTCTTGCTTCTTGAAATAGGCCTGTATGGCCATAAATTCTCCTCTTAGAACACCTTTTGCTTCATCTTAAAGATTTTGGACCACTGTGTTTTTGGTTTCATTTCTCCCCATGTAACATTTTTATTTATTCTGTGATTTCTTACTTGACCTATTCATTGTTTAGTAGCATGTTATTTAACTTCCATGTATTTTTGCTCTTTCCAATTTTTTTCCTGGGGTCGATTTCTAGTTTCACAGCATTGTAGTCAGATAAGGTACATGTACAACTTCATTTTTTTAAATTTACTGAGACTTATTTTGTGGTCCAATATGTGATCTCTTCTGAAGAATGTTTAATGTGCTCTTGAAAGAATGTGTATTCTGCTGTTTTAGGAAGGAATGTTTTAAATATATCTGTTACGTCTATCTGGTCCACTGTGTCATTCAGAGCCACTGTTTCCTTGTTGATTTTCTGTTTGGGATGATCTGTCCATCAATGTGAGTGGGAAGGAGTTGAAGTCCCCACTATTACTGTATTACTCTTGATTAGTTTCTTCATTTTTAACTGTTTTATGTATTTGGGTTCTCCTGTGTAGGATGCATAAATATCTACAATTGCTATATCTTCTCCTTGGATTGTCCCCTTTATTATTATATACTGTTCTTCTTTGTTTCCTGTGATAGTCTTTGTTTTAAAGACTATTTTGTCTGATATAAATATTGCTACTCTAGCTTTCTTTTGACATCCATTTGCATGATAAATGTTTCTTTGTCCTCTCACTTTCAATCTACCGGTATCTTTAGGTCTAAAATGAGTCTCTTGTAAGTCATATAGATGGGTCTTGCTTTTTTTATCCACTCTGTCACCCTGTGTCTTTTGATTGAAATGTTTAATCCATTTATATTCAAAGTAATTATTGATAGATATGTTTATTGCCATTGTGTTGTTTTTTGGTTGTTTCTATAGATTTTCTCTGATTCTTTCTCCTTGTGCTCTATTTTATGGTTTGTCGGCTTTCTTTAGTTATATTATTGGATCCCTTTCTCCTTATTCTTTGCATATCTATTATTGGTTACTGGTTTGTGGTTACCATTAGGTTTGGATATTATAAAGCAAACTACACTTGACCTTCTAGAACCCGTTGTCATTATATACTGTGCCAGATGGTATGTATCTTTATTATTTGATCATTATTTGTATATAACATCTTCTGCATATAGCAGTCTACATTGTTTATAGTTAAGTCTAAACCTATTCTTTATTCCTCCCCCAACCCACGTTTTCAGTTTATGGTGTCATATTTTACATCCTTTTATTTTATGAATCCCTTGACTGATTTTTATAGAAATGCTACTTTTACTGCTTTTGTGATTTTTACTTTAAATACTCCTACTTATGATCTTTCCTTTATATTCAAATAGTCCCCTTTAATGTATCTTATAGTGCAGGTTTAGTTTGTGAAACTCTCTCACTCCTTTCAGGGTGAATGGTAGCTTTGCTGGATAGAATACTCTTGGCTGCAGATTTTTCCCTTTCAGTACCTTGAATATATCATACCCCTCCCTTATGGCCTGCATAGTTTCTGCTGAAATATCTACTCATAACCTTAAGGGGTCTCCCTCACACATTACTGCCTACTTTTCTCTTGCTGCTTTTAATTTTTTTTCTTTATTGCTGCTTTTTGCCATTTTAATTGCTGTATATGTCTTGGTGTATACCTCCTTGGGTTGAATTTTTGGGGTGATCTCTGTCCCTCCTGGATCTGGATATCTGTTTCTTCCTCCAGATTAGGGAGCTTTTCAGCTATTATTTCTGCAAATAAGTTTTCTGCTCATTTTTCTCTCTCTTCTTCTGATATCCTTATAATGTGAATGTTACTACAGTCACTGAGTTCTCTAAGACTATTCTCAATTTACATAATTTTCTTTCCTCTCCTTTGCTCAGCTTGGTTACTTTCCATTACTTTGTCTTTCAGGTTGTTAATTCATTCCTCTGCTTCATCTATCCTGGTATTTATTCCATCAAGTATATCTTTAATTTCATTTATTGTGTTCTTCATGTCTCATTCATTCTTTTTTTTTATCTCTGTGTTAAGGATCTGATGTCCTAAACTCTTATCCTCAAGTGCAATGAATATCTTTATGATTATTACTTTAAATTATCTATTAGGCATATTACTTATACCCATTTCATTTCTGTGGTTTGTTTCTACTCTTTCATTTGGGAGATATTTCTCTGTCTCCTCATTTTGTCTAACTTTCTGTATATGTTTCTCTGTGTTAGGAATCAGCTACTTCTCTTGTTCTTAACAATAATGGCCTTTTGAAGAAGAGATCCTGCAAGTGTAGTGTCCCCTGTTTCCCAGGGCCTAGCACTTCAGGGAGTATCTCGTATGTGTGTTGCGTGTGCTCTGCTGTTGAGCCTTGGCCTCTTTTTCTTCAGTCCCTTTGTCTACAGAGGGTCTCTTTGTCTATTGTGGTCAGTGTTTAGTCCCCAGCAGGGGTGAGGCACATTTTAACAAAGTGTTTGATGGTCTGTTTGTGAAAGCAGACCTGCCACTGCCATCACCAGAAGTGAAGTCCCACAAAAAAGGCACAAGTCAGGAGATGTGGTATGGGCAGGGTTTTCACCAGTCTCCTAAAGGAGGGGCCCACAGTACAAGGACTAAGGGAAAGGTAACTGGGAAGGGTGGATCTGCTGAAGTGCAAGGGGAGGCAGTTTGGTGTAAGCAAGTTAGGTAAAGACTGTCAGTGCTATACTTACTCTGTCTGGAGGTCATTGTTTATGCTGGGAAGCAGGGTATGGAAATGGCACCTTGCCAGCTCCTTTTTTCCTGAAGTGGTCTCCCCATGAACCCTGTCTCTTAGGGGCATGCTCTGAGATGAGAAAATCACCCTCCCTCCTGTCTATTCCTGGTATTTTTCAAACTGCTAGTTCTGTGCTGTATCTGCACAGGCTGAATATCATACTGTCTCTTTAAGGGCAGGAACTCTACTTCCTAATGTCCTTGGGGCTCTCCCAGAGCTAAGCACACTGATTTTTAAAATATCAGACTTTAAGTCCCACTTGTTGAAAGAACTCACAATATTTGGCTCTTCTCACTTTCAAAAGCAAATATTATAGGGATTCCTCCTCTCTGTACATGGGCTCCCTGGTATGAAAGCCTGTTTTCAACCCTTATCCATGCCCCTGGATCCCTCCCCACCACGGATGGCTATGGTCAGTCCCATGTCTTTACCTTTCCTGTCCTCTTCAGTGTGGCTTCGTCTCCACTATTTAGTTGTGGAGTTTGTTCTGCCAGTCTTTGGATTGTTGTCTGGGTTATTTACACTGATGTGGCTGTTACCTAGTTGTATCCATAGGACGAGACAAGCTTAGGTTCCTCCTACTCTGCCATATTCCCAGCCAACACCATCTAGGAATGTTTCATCCTCTCTGAGAAGCCAAGTTGCTTAAGTTCTTATGCCCTCTTAAGCAGAAAATAAATGGGGTACATTTATAGCACATGTAACTGGTGAATATTTCAGGTAATAAGACAATGCTGTTCACTAGAATAATTACCTAAGTGGCCAAATTTTCTGGAAAGCAAAATGAAGTCGCTTGGGAAATACTCCCTAAAACTTGGCATGGAACACTACTTGCCCTTTTGTTTCTGGGCTCCTATGGAATTGATTTCCCTTATCTCTTCTGAAGTGAGTATAGTCCCTGGATATTATAGAGCAAACTACACTTGACCTTCTAGAACCCGTTGTCATTATATACTGTGCCAGGTGGTATGTATCTTTATTATTTGATCATCAAGGATTTTTGACTTCAGCTTTAAATAGATTGAATTAAAGGAAAATGTATTTTATGATTGCCAAGTTTTCAGGGACTATTATATTTTCATAACCATGCATTAAAGTCATATTTTCACTGTCCTTCCCCAGTTTGTCCAGCAAACAGAGCACAAAATTTGCCCTTAATCCTGACAAGAACAGATATCAATTCAGATATTATTTATGTCACCCTTCCTTTTGGAAGAAAAATACACTTGTATTTTGAAAATGGTATCAAATATCAACTCTAATGGAACCAGATGTCAAGTTTAGTTAATATTTGACATCAAGAAGCATTTTTACCTGAATTTTATGAGAGCTAATTTTAATGTTGGTATTTTTAATATCCTAGCAAATATTTGTGCTTGAAGATTTGTCAGAGCTTTACATCTAGATACCTCTTCTGTCTTTAGTTTTGGAATTGGAACATTTCCTGAATAAGTGATATTTCTCTCATCTGTAATTCATAATTACCATCCCAGGAGAGGTGTTCTAAATTTATGACCAGCATCCCAAGTGCACATGCATACTTGGTGAGAAACAGAGAAACCTCGAAGAGGAATGGCAGACCCTGCAGATTAGCACTATGCAGGCTATGGCTGAACCACGTCCACCAACTGTTCACCACGCCCCAGGGCTGCATCTCCCAGAAACAGGGCACACTACCACTTCCACTATATTCTGCCCCAGAATTACAAAATAACCTACCCATTAGATCTGGCCTAGGAAGAATGCCTATAAACTGTACATATAATTCAGCACATTAGTCCTAAATATTATAGGACCAATTTTCATTCATTTAATCCAACAAAGAGCCACAATGTAAATGATTCTGTTTGAGAGTCTCTTCTCTAGATAATAAATTCTTGAGGCCAAAGACATGGTATCTTTCACATTGTCTCTCTACAGCCTGGCACAGAGAGTAGGAGTTCAGGAAGTATTTGTTCTCTCAATTATGCCTGGCCACCTCATGTAGGAACTGAGAGACTCACTACCTACCTAATGTACTCTACTGCCTTCTCAGAAACCACACTTGCTCTTCCAGGCAAGCCAGAGACTCTTTTTTCTGTACCTGCTTAGGTATCCAAACAGATTTCCTTTTACAGTAGATTATCCCCTTGCTTTCTTATCCAACCTGTTCAATTGATTTGGGCCTTTCAATGTTCTGGTAAAAGATGAAGATAGAGGACTTAATCTGTCTTCTGACCTCTGGACTTGTTCCCTGAAAGTCAAGCCAAACAAGGGATTTAGCAATCGCCGAGCACACTCCCATCTCTGCAGAAACGTTCTGTGCTCTTCTGCTTACAGCTTCCAGAATCTTTGTGTTGCTCTGGCCATTGGCCAAACTTCAGCAAAGTGTAAAGGAAAAATAATTGCATAATCTACAAATTCTTCAGGATATGTGTAGGAAGCCTCTGCATAGTAAGCAGATGCCTAGTATCTATTAGCCAGTTACAATTTCTTGTCCTCGGTAGAATTTTTTTTTAATACATGAATTCTTTAAAGTTCTTCGCTGTCAAGCATTTAATGGAAGAGGATATATAAGTTAAAATTGAACAGGCACCATTGACAAGTTACCCTAAAGTGAGGCTTGCTTTCCAGAGTGGTTTCATTCAGATAGAGGGTTTGGCAATAGAGGGGGCACTGCTCAGCTCTACCCCAACTCAGGCACACTGTGCTAATGCTGTTGCAGTGTCTCCAGGCTACAGGACCCCTGGAGCTATATACTTGCTGCAAGTACCAGAAGTTTCTCAGAACACAGAAATCTGGACGTTGGTAGCCGAGAGTTGCTCAGGGCTCCACTGCAGGACTTGGAGAACATTTACCTTCTTCTTTCCTTGTTCTCATTTTAGCATCCAAACCCTTCTCCTCCACCCCAAAGTACAAACTCTACACCCCAAAGGGCATTGATGAACAGCCATGCAGAAGAACCCCACACAAACTTATAAACTAATGAGTGCAAGGGCAGGGAAAGATATTTCTTCTTCAAACATACCCTTATATAAGAACATATGGTAGCCCCTTCCCAATCCATCTTCCCTCATGGTCAGAAAAATCATCTACAGTCATCTCTCATAGGAAGACTAGCTGTAGGCAGATTCATTATGAGGAATGATGTAAGGGGGATTGTTTTGTTCAGTTCTTAGTTGAAAAATGGGCCTTTTCTGATGTTAATCTGCTCAGTAGGGACTTCTGAAAATACAGCAAAACCTTCAAGTGACAGTTAAACTAATGTATCTTTGCTTGACTTAAGTCAAAGCACATACATTGCTGAGAGCTATAGCTCCAGTGCCGAATCTGTTTCTGGAAGCCCCTCATCAAGCAACTACAGAAAGTACCAGGCATGCTTCCTTCGATGACCTCACTGGTACCCGTAGGAGAAAAAGTCTCCTGGAATAAAGCCAGACACAATTTTTATATCTATACCATTGTGGAATGTTCCCAGTGGACGAGACAACTGAGTACTCTAGGCCCCTACAACTTGAGTGCTGTTGGCACAGAATGTGGACTTAAGCTCCTGACGATGTTTAAAAAGAAAAGAATAACAAAGCAGAAAAAAAAAGCATTTAAAGGCTACAAGAACTCAGAAGACTCAAAATTTAGTAAGCTCAGGATAGGGAAGTGTGACATGAGATCATGCTGCAGGATAAACAGCTAAGCCAAACAATCCATTAGACAGAAATTAAAAAGTAAGAAAAATCCCAGAAGTCCAAAAGAAAGATAGAATTAAATATATGTCACCAAATATTTAGGAGAAAAAGTTTATTTTTTTCATGAAAAAATTTTGTATGTTACCCTCAAATAAACTTTATTTTATTTACAACTTATTTTCTAAATATACCAAACTTGTTATTTTTATGACCAAATGAATTGTTAACCACAATTCAGTTAGTTAGACTAGGGGTTGGCAAACTACTCCTGAAAAGAGCTACCTAAACCTAAAAGAGTAAATATTTTAGGTTTTACGGACACACTGTCTCTATTTCAACCACACAACTCTGTTATTTTGGCACAGTAGCATCCATAGACATTTGTAAGCAAATGGCATGGCTGTGTTCCGGTAAAACTTTATTTACAAAAACAGATAACAGACTCTTTGGGCCTGTGGGCTACTGTTTATGGACCCTTGAGTTAGAACAATAATTCAGACCTGTACAAATAACACCAGAAAGTATATATTTAAATTGTTTTCAGTATTCACATATCTCTAAATATCCTTACTTCCTCTTTTTTTTTCCTTTGAGTATAGGTGACACATTGTTATGTTAGTTTCAGGTGTGCAACATACTGATTCTATGAGTTCATACATTATGTTTTGCTCACCACAAGTATAGCTACTCTCTATCACCATGCAATGCTGTTACAGGATCAGTGACTAAATTCATAATATCCTGCCTTTTATTCCCATGAATTATTCACTTCATAACTGGAAGCCTGTGTCTCCCACTCCCCTTCACCCATTTTGCCCATCCTCTCACTCACTTCCCTATAGAAACCATCAGTATGTTCTCTGTATTGTAGGTCTGATTCTGCTTTTTTTTTAATTTTTTTTAACGTTTATTTATTTTTGAGACAGAGAGAGACAGAGCATAAATGGGGGAGGGGCAGAGAGAGAGGGAGACACAGAATCTGAAACAGGCTCCAGGCTCTGAGCTGTCAGCACAGAGCCCAACTCAGGGCTTGAACTCACGGACTGTGAGATCATGACCTGAGCCGAAGTCGGACGCTTAACCGACTGAGCCACCCAGGCGCCCCGATTCTGCTTTTTTTAGATCCAAATATGACTGGAGTCATAGAGTATTTGTCTTTCTCAGTCTGACTTATCTCAATTAGAATACCCTCTACGTCCATACAGTTGTTCCTAATGGCACGATCTCATCTTTTTCCATGGCTGTGTAATATTCCATTGTATATGTATACCACATTTTCCTTATCTAGTCTATCAGTGGACACTGAGATTGCTTCCATATCTTGGCTATTGTAAATAATACTGCAGTAAGCATAGGGGTGCAGTGTCTTTGGTATCAGAGTAATGATGGTCTTGTAAAATGTATTTTGGGGATTTCCTTACTCTTACTTTTTTGGAATACTTTGAGAAGAATAAATATTAACTCTTCTTTAAAAGTTTGCTACAATTAACTTGTGAATCCATCTGATCCTGAACTTTTTGGGGGGTATTTTTTGGATAACTGATTCAATACCATTACTAGTAATCAATCTATTCAAGTTTCTATTTCTTCCTCATTCATTTTAGAAGATGGTATGGTTCTAGGAATGTGTCCATTTCTTCTAGGCTAGCTAATTTGTTGCGTGTCATTTTTCCTAGTATTCTCCTATGATCTTTTGTATTTTTGTGGTGTCAGTTGTTACTTCTCTCTCATTACTGATTTTATTTATTTGGGTCCTTTCTCTTTTTTTCTTGGTGAGTCTTGCTAAGGGTTTATCTATTTATCTTTTCAAAGAACCAGCTCTTGGTTTCATTGATCTATTGCTTTTTTAGTCTCCAATTCATTCATTTCTTCTCTGATTTTTATTATTTTCTTCCTTCTACTTGCCTTGGGTTTTCATCTTTTTTTAGTTCCTTTAGGTATAAACCTAGATGGTTTAGGCTTTTCCTTGTTTCTTAAGGTAGGCCTGTATAACCGTATGTTTCTCTCTTAGAATTGTTTTTACTGAGTCCCAAAGATTTTGGACCACTGTGTTTTCATTTCCATTTGTTTCCATTTGGTTTTTTTGGTTTTGGGGTTTTGTTTGTTTTTATTTCTTCTTGATTGCTTCATTGCTCCATTTGTTGTTTTTTTACAATTTATTTTTTTTAAGGTTTACTCATTTCTCAGAGACAGAGAGACAGAGCATGAGCGGGGGAGGGGCAGAGAGAGAGAGGGAGACACAGAATCTGAAATAGGTTCCAGGCTCTGAGCTGGCAGCACAGAGCCCAATGCGGGGCTTGAACTCATGGACCTGATCATGACCTGAGCTGAAGTTGGATGCTTAACTAACTGAGCCACCTAGGTGCCCCTGCATTGGTCCACTTGTAGTTTAATATCATGTTTACCCTTCATGTGTTTGCATTTTTTCCTTTTTTTTTTTTCCTTTTACCAGCTAAATAATTTAATTCAAGTTAACATATAGTATTCAAGCTAGTTAAATTAATTGACATATTTAACTTAAGGTTAAATTCAAGTTAGTTAACATATAGTGTAGTATTGGTTTAATGAGTAGAATTTAGTGATGAGTCACTATCACTTACATATAACACCCAGTGATCAACAAGTGCCCTCTTTAATGCCCATCACCCATTTAGCCCATCCCCCCCACTAGTACCCCTCCAGCAACCTTGTTTGTTCTCTATATTCAAGAGTCTCTTCTTATTTGCTTCCCTCTGTTTTTATCTTATTTTTCCTTTTCTTCCCCTATGTTAGTGAAATCATATGATATTTGTCTTTTTTTCTGACTTATTTCACTTAGCATAATGCACTCTAGTGCCATCTAGTTTTTCTTGTGATTGATTTCTAATTTCGTATCATTATGGTCAGAAAAGATGTATTATTTCAATCTTAAATTTCTAGAGGCTTGTTTTGTGGCTTAACATGTGATCTGCTCTGGAGAATGTCCCATATGCACTTGAAAAGAACGGGGTTCTGTTGTGTTTGGATGGAATGTTCTGAATATATATGGTATATCCAATTAGTTTTATGTGTCATTCAAAGACACTGTTTCCTTGTTGACTTTCTACCTGAATGATAGAAATTATCTATCCATTGATGTCAGCAGGGTGTTATAGTCCCCCGCTCTTACTGTACTGTCAACAGTTTCTCTCTTCATCTCCATTAATATTTGCTTTATGTATTTAAAAGGTGCCAGTGCTGGGTGCGTAGACATTTAAAATTGTTATATTCTCCTGTTGAATTGATTTCCTTTATCATTATGAAATACCCTTTTTTGTCCCTTGTTACAATCTTTGTTTTAAAGTGTATTTTTTTATCTGATATAAGTATTGCTACCCCAAATTTATTTTTGCTTCCATTTTCATGGTAAATATTTTCCATACTTTCATTTTTAGTGTGTATGTGTCTTTAGGTCTGAAGTGAGTCTCCTGTAGGCAGGATATAAATGGGCCTTATATTTTTATTCATTCCACCAACCCATGTTTGTTGATTGGAGCATTTAGACCACTTACATTTAAAGTAATCATTGATAGATATGTACTTATTTGCATTTTTTTTCTGGTGGTTTTTGTAGTTCCTCTCTGTTCCTTTACTCTTCTTTGAGTTGGATGAATTTCTGTAGTGTTATGTTTGGCTTTTGTTCTCTTTATTTTTTTGTATCAATTATACATTTTGCATTTTTGGATACCATGAGATTTATAGATAACATCCTAAGTAAACAGCAGTCTTTATTAAGTTGATGGTCACTGATCATTTAAGTTAAAATACATTAAAAAAAACTTCCTTTTTTTTTGACTATCTCCTCCACATTTTATGTATATGCTGTCATACTTTATATTTTTATTCATCATTTTCTTACATTTATTTATGGTCATTTCTTTTCCACTTATAGAAGTGAATTTAACATTTCTTTTAAGACTGGTTTAGTGGTGATTGTCTCCTTTAACTTTTGTTTATCTGAGCAACTCTCTCTCCTTCAAATCTGAATGATAACCTTGCTTGGTATTCTTGATTGTGGGTTTTTTCTTTCAGCACTTTGAGTATATCATGCCACTGCATTCCAGCTTTCAAAGCTTCTGCTAAAAATTCAGCTAATTACCTTCTAGGTTTTGTCTAGTAGGTAACTTTTTGCTTCTCTATTGCTGCTTGTAATATTCTCTCTTTAACCTTTGACAGGATGTGTCATGGTGTGGACCTCCTCAGGTTCATATTGTTTGGAACTCTTTGTGCTTTTTGGAACTGGACATCTATTTCCTTCTCTAGGGAAGTTTTCAGCTATCATTTCTTCAAATAATTTTATTACCCCTTTCACTCTTCCTCTGAGACCCATACAATGTCAATGTTTGATGTTGTTCAAGAGATCTATCTTCATTTTTTTATGTTTATTTTGAGTGAGAGAGAGGGTGTGTGTGTGTGAGCAGGGGAGGGACACAGAGAGAGAGAGAGAGAGGGAGACACAGAATCTGAAGCATCTCCAGGCTCTGAGCTGTCAGCACAGAGCCTGACTTGGGGCTTGAACTCACAAACCATGAGATCATGACCTGAGCCGGAGTCAGATGCTCACCTGACTGAGCCACCCAGGTGCCCCTATCTTCATTTTTAAAAATTCTTTTCTTTTTGCTCCTCAGCTTGTGTGCTTTCCTTTACGTTGTCTTCCAGATTGCTGATACATTCTGCATCCTCTAATCTACTGTTGGTTTCCTCTAGTAGGTTTTTCATTTCAGTATTGTATTCTTCAACTCTGATTTGATCTTTTTAGTATTTCATCCTCTTTATTGAAGGTCTCACTGAGTTCTTCTACTCTTCTTTTCATCCCATTAAGTGTCTTTATGATCATTACTTTAAATTTTTATAAAGCATATTGCTTATCACCATTTCATTTAGTCATTTTTTAGAAGTTTTTTTCTTATTCCTGGTTTTGGAATATGTATCTCTGTTGCATTTTGTCTCTTTGTGTTTTTTTCTATGGATTAGGCAACAAAATAATTCTCCTAAATTTATTTTTTTAATATGAAATTTATTGTCAAATTGGCTTCCATACAACACCCAGTCCTCATCCCAAAAGATGCCCTCTTCAATGCCCATCACCTACCTCCCCTCCCTCCCACCCCCCATCAACCCTCAGTTTGTTCTCAGTTTTTAAGAGTCTCTTATGCTTTGGCTCTCTCCCACTCTAACCTCTTTTTTTTTTCCTTCCCCTCCCCCTAATTCTCCTAAGTTTAAAGGAATGGTCTTGTGTTTGGCCATTCCCCATGTAGACTGTGTATGTTTAGTGACTTTTCCTTGCTAGCTGGAGTTGTGGCTGGTGTGGGCTGCAGGTCTTGGGGACTTACAGGTAATGGGCACCATGTCAGGACAGCTAAAGCTGAATTCAATGCAGGCTATGGTGTCCCAGGGTTCTATGTATTGAGGGCATCTTAGCAGGACAGATGAAGCTGAAATAAGTGCAAACTGGGGTGTCCTAGGGTGCTCTGTGGAGGAGGTGCCTTGACAGGGTAGCTGATGCTGAGGCAGTGTGTGGGCTGGGAGGTTCCTGAACATTCTGTGTTGAGGGTTCCCTGGCAGTATAGTTGAACCTAAAGTGGGTGCTACCTGGGGGGACCCAGTGGTCTGCAGAGGGTGGGTATAGCTGAAGTGGGTATAAACTAGGGGTATAGATGGCTCTCCACACAGAGGGTGCCCTTAAAGGGTGACTGGAGCCAACATGGGCACAAGTCAGAAGGTCCTAGGGCACTCTGCACTCTGTGCAACTAAAACTAACATGGGTACGGTCTGGTATGAATTGTGGGCTCTCAACACAAAATGTGCCTGGCAAGAGAGCTCAAATAGTTGCTAGCCAGGTTGCTCTTGGTATCTTTCCTCTGAGGGTGACATGGAGGGACAGGTCAAGCTGTACTGGGCACAAGCCATGGCATCCTAAGGTGCTCAGTACAGGGAGTGCCTGCTGTGGTGGCCACACAGGGCATGTCAAAGCAGGAATACTGGACCCAAAACATGTCAGGTGGGAGGTTCCAGAGTGCTGTGCATAATGGGTGCCTTAGCAAGCCATTGGAAGTCAAAGTGATGTGGGCCTGGAGCGTTCCACTATGCTTTGCACCTGTGTCACCTTGGCACAAAGGCTGGGGCTGTAGTGAACACTAATTAAGGGTGTCCTGGTGTGTACCACCCTGTGGACACCTGGATAAGATGACTGAGACTGTTATGGGTCTAGGGCTCACTGAGGCAGCTGTCCAGTTCAGATACCCAGCCTGTACAGTAGTCTCTACTTCCAATGTGAGGGAAGGTGGGGAGCACAGACCATGTCGGTCAGCCCCTTCTACCCAGAAAGCTTTCCAGGAGCTCCTCCGCCTCTTTGGCAGTTGGGTTCTTTTATATGTTAGTTGTTCTTGTAAACCAAGACCTTTTAAAGAAAAAAAAAAAAGCAAAAAAAAAAAGTGGTTTTTTTCTGTGCCACAGAGTAACCAGGGCTGGTGTGGGTTTATAGACCCAGACAGAGCTCACTTAGGCAGCAAGCTCTTTATGGCATCTGGATCCCCCCATGTGCTTTTAAGGTGGAGGGGGAATGTAAACCCTGTTTTTCTCCAGTCCTTCTGACCCAGAGAGTGTTCCTACAGTTCCTCCAACATTTGGCAGAGTTATGGTGCTGGCTCTTTTATAAGTTAATTGCTCTTTTAAACCATGGCTGTTTTTCTGTGCCCAAGGACAGAGGAATCTATTCCCTATCCCTCAGTACTACACCCCCCACCCACCCCCGCATCCCATTGTGATTCACAGAGATATATGCCATCCACTTTGTGGTCCTCGAGTCAAGAGACCAGCAAGCAAGGAAAGAGTGAGTGATAGATAGATAGGGATGATAGACTGTGATTGTCATTAGGAGATAGAACTGCTGCCACACAGTAGGGACAGATATCTGACACCCAGGTAATCCACCGATGTATGTCCAAATCCTCCTTGCCCAGCATTAACAGTAAATAGACTGTTACAGCAACCATGTCATGAGACAGGTATGGTCAGAGGCTCATACCTCTCAGGGATAAAGGTCTGTGTCACCCTACTGGGTATGTCACCTAGGAGAGGTGAGGTCGTAGCCAAACAAAGGAAAGGGGAATAAGTGAGAGAGGTGGAGGTGGAGAGTATCAGTACAGCCTGAATCTAGCTGTAGCAGCAGGAGATTAAGTTTTTCTGAGTACCCACTCCTTCTAAGTTTTCTCAGAGAAACTGATGTACCAGAATCATAGAGGAGCAGTTCTCAGATGGGGTGACCTTATATACAAAACAAGTGGATATGAGAAACGTAAGAAGGAGGCTTTAGCGGATGCTGTAGTATGCCACCCAGACTCTATCTTCAGAACCAGTGTTCATGTTGCCAGCTATTAAAAGTATTGACAGCTGATGGCTCACAGCTGAGTTCAGTAATTGTTATCAATTCAAGGCAGCAAGTGGCCTTACCCAAGATTACATCCCCTCTTTCAGAGCAGTCCACATCCAATGGCTAGTTGATGTAGGGGACATAGGCCTTGTCCCCTTGCCTTATGTGAAGTCTCAATGGCCATCCCGATTCCAAAGCTCTCCATGGGGTCACCTAAGGTCTCTATTGCAGCTCAGCTGCCACTGTGCCCAATTCTGTTCCCACCCATCCCTAGTGGACCTTCCTGGGAGCACTCTTCAACAAACTTCTTACAGAAACATTTCCACTCAGAGTTCTTTCCCAGGGAATCCACCATAAGTCAGCAAATGTATGTGGTGATAATTCATGTGACACTCTGTTTTTACAGGAAATGAGGGGATAACAATTTCTACCTCATCACATTGTTTTAAGAAGTCAAGAAGCAAAATTAGTGAAAGAGCTGTGCAAACTTTAAGGTGCAGTATAAGTTTAACATGGCATTATAATAATTAGTATCTGTGCCTGGGTGGCTCATTTGGTTAAGCATCTGATTCCTGATTTCGACACAGGTCATGATCTCACGGTTCATGGGATGGAGCCCTATGTTGGGCTCCACACTGGGCATGGAGCCTGCTTAAGATTCTCTCTCACCCTGTCTTAGAAAATAACATAATAGTAATAAGTATAATTAGTACTTCTTGGTCTCAGGATGTCTTCACCAAAAAGAGATTAGTGGTCTTGCCATGCTTGTCCTCAAGAAAGAAATTTTTAACATAACATTAGTGAATACCTTGTAGCCTGACATTCTGACCTTGGCCTCTAAATCCAGACAAACCTTTATCTCTATTTTATTGAATAAAGATACTAGTGATTGGAGACTATCACATGATGCTTTTTATCTCTGAAACATTTTATGTTAGAATTAATGAAAGAGCTACTTTAAATTTTATTAGCCATGGATTTTTGTCATGGATCACTTCTATGTCTATGTTGTATAAAGAAATTGGTTAAGGTATTTCTAAAACTTGTTGACATGTAGAATCTGACTCTTCTGAAACATGTTAGAGTCATGAATGTCCGTGGTTTTCTGCATCATATCATACAGTGATCCTCAGTCTACTGACAGCATGAACAGTGCTGCATTTTGTAAGAAAATTCACAGAGAACAAAAGACACACGGTTTCTAGTTCTGCAGACCTAGCTTACTTTTAATTTAAAAGTTAACTTAAAAGTGTTGGGAATGATGCTAAATCTGTCTGATATGCCTCCTTTCTCACCACCTCCACAACTATTTGCTTCATGGGAGTTAAAAATCCCACTATCCCGTCTGGGATTTTCTTCCCTAAACTTGGCACCCATTCTGCAAGTTTTCAACCTGGCACTGTTGATGTTTATGACCAGACAATGAAAACTGTCATAAGATTCCATCAATTTGAAGATGCAGCATGATGTCTAAGAAAATAAAATGTAAAATAACGTTTGCCTCAGAATCAATGAAATAGAATAATCTCCCTAAAGCTGTTTCCTTTCATCTTATGTAAAAAGATAATGGTACCTGCCTCATATGTATGTTGTAAGGGCTAAATAAGATAGAGAGGGTGGTTAGCATGTCTGGAATATAGGGAGCATTTAATAAGTGATATTTGCTATTACTGTTGTTAAAAAGTATTAGTTAACTTCAGCTGAAAGATGCTTGTCCATCAGTACCATGTATTGGTAAACTGATGATGAATAGCTGAAAATTGTTACCTAATGACTGATTTTTATCTCTCTTATGAGTTCTTGGGATCTGCTTTCTCTAATTTGGTTTCATCCCTAATATAACACTCTTCCCCTACCAGTCCTGAAATTCTTACCATTCTAAGGAAAACAATGAAAATAAGGGACTGAGTCTAGAAGACCAACACACAGGTGCCCACCAGAGCTCTCTCATTAGCTAATAAGATCAATATTCTCCTAGAGGATTAAGGGAAATTCAAAATAAGAACATGTGTTTTTTCTGAGAGCTGAATTTAAATTTCTGTACCATTACACATAAAATTTTCATATCAAAGATAGAGCCTTGAAGAATGTTCAAATCATATTACATGACCCCATTATTGATTTAAAAAATATAGTTGTGGGGGTACCCCACAACTGACAGTGTGGGTCAGTCAATTGAGCATCTGACTCTTGATTTTGGCTCAGGTCATGAGCTGATGGTTTGTGGAATCAGGTACTGCGTTGGGCTCCACACTGACAGCAGGGAGCCTGCTTGGGATTCTCTCCCTACCTCTCTTCCCTCTCTCTCTCAAAATGAATAAAAAATATAGTTACCAAATATGTATGTATTCCAAATAAGAGGAGAAAAAGCTCTTGCCATCACTGTTTCAACTCTATACCTACCTCCATGACCAGTGATATTCCTATTATTTACAGAAGCCAGAAAATTGTGGGTTTTATTCTGTCTGATTATAACTCCAAAGCCTCTTTCTTCCTTATACATTTCCTATCCTTCCTGTCAAAGATTGTAAAGCTTCCAGCAATCATTTTTAAATACCTCAATTTTACAAATAATCAGGGCTACATATCAGGAAATACAAACACTAAGAAATACCATCTCTTTCCAGATTCAGAACAAAGCACATACAAAATCCAAATTTTATATTTCACAAATAGGATTTTGTAGGTGACCATACATACCAAACACTACATGGAATATCAGATTCATTTGCCATATACAGGATGACACCTGTTGTCAATTAGATGCACAAGATTTCATGTCCTAGTCATGTATATGAGCTGTGATCACAAAATTCTGAGACAGATTCCATAAAACATACATGAAAATAGGAACATACGTGCACAAATATGAATATATTTACAGTAGCTTGGATCCAAATTCCACGTTTGCTTATTACCAAAATGGCATAAGACATATTGTGAGAGTTGCTTCCTCTCCCTTATCCTGTCACCTATCATAGAACCATGTAACATCTTCCTATTGTCATATTCTGTTCTATTTCTGCACACAATTAAAAAGGAAGGAAGTCATGAGTTGGAATATGTCAGAAGTAGTTTGGTTAATACTTGATATTTACCAAATCTGTAATATTAGAGACCATGTAAAAGGCCCAATCAGTGCCTAAATGGTACTGGAAATAGCCTACAAAGTCAGTGATACTGACTCCATGACATTCATTTTATGCTCAAAAAATGACTTTGTCTGAATAAATTCCACATGCAATGTAAGGGCCTGGCTGGTGAAGCAGGCTCAAGCTTACAGAACCAGCTCTGCAAATAGGCCTCTCAAGAAATTGGCTCACCAGTAATAGATGGCTAAAATTGGTCTGAAGGGCTGGCCTTTAAATACCCAGAGAGAGAAAATGAAACTTGAATTACCCAGTTAGTCTCAAAGAAAAAGGGGAAAAAACTGTGAATTATGATATTACTCATAGAAAAGCACATTAGTCAGGAGGGTGACCCAGAAGAGGTGCAGTCCTGAAACATGGAGAGCACAATTCGCTCTCCTTCCTGAGAAGGAAAAGGGTCATTTTAAAGGCAGATGCTGCTACTGCAGCCAGATGGAGATTAGCATGCTAGATGGAAAAGGGGGAAATCAAGCAGAGCTTTACTGGCATTTGAAATTACTTCTATTACAAAGTGCCCATTTCTCTCACTGGCCCTGACTTATACAGGTCTGATCCATTCATTTACATTCAGATTTAGAAACTTAAATTTGGATGAGGTCACCAAAAGAGAGCTATAAGGAAATGGGACCATCTTATTGCAATTCTCTAAAAATTAAACAAAAATGATAATATTTGAAGAATGTAAACCATTTTTTCAGAGTGCTTTGGCCATAAAGGATATCATTTTGCCCTGAGTTGTTGCTTAAAAGCATGTTACTCATATACTACTACCTTTAATCCTTGAAAGTGATTCTCTTTAAGACAAGCTTTATTTTAAAGAAACACTCTTCATCTCCCTGGATATCCATAAAGAAGAGTTTTATCCAAGTTTGCACTTTCCCAGCCTTATCTGTCTGTGTGAAGAGTTAATGATAGGTATTCTTTCTCTCAGTGTCTCCACAGGGCTTCATTATGTTGTTCTCAGCATCAGGGAAGTGGGGCATAGTCTGCAGTAATTAATAGTTCCACACCCAGGGCTAGATAAAGGGTCACAATTCTTGGTGGCTCCATTGTCTTGATGCTTGTTGTCTTACATGTCCAATATCTGAACAAAGGTTTCAAATCTATTGGAAAGAAATGCAGGAGGAATGCAACAGATCCATTTTGGTTATTTTGGATAGTTGATAAAGCCCTCCCACCACCTAAGTGGAAAGTCAGGGGAGAAGCTTGACAGCTTTCAGATTCCACATGATGTGCTGATTCTGCATCCGTTAGTACTGCAGATGCACAGAAGGAGGAAAACCCCATCTTGCCCTGTACAACTTGGAAGGGCATTTGAAATGTCATTGGGAGAAAATGCTTAGAGAAACAAACTAACCAAAGAACACCTCTCAGAAAGCCCAGCACTCTTTACAAAGAAAGGGGCTAACAACAAGTCCTAAGGGCTCCAGAGACCTGGCAGACAACATACCCAGGGGAATGTGGACTGGCCATGATACAGTTAAGAGGGTTGGGGATAGTGGCAAATGGAGATCCCATGCTCTATCGACAGGGACCTCTATTTGGCCAAGCCAATAGTTGCCATCAACAGCGTTATGGATATTCTGCCTTTTTCAGAGATGCCAGACATGAAAAGGTGTGTGTGTGTTGACAATGAATCCAGACAATATTGCACAGGCCAAATAAAAATATCTGTGCCCCAACCTAGCCTATCAGCCTCTAGTTTGTAACCACAGGAGTTTCTAAAAAGATATGTATACAAAAGATGGATTATAGTAGGAAAGAAAAATACAGACAGTTGCTATCATAGATATGTCATCTATTTCTCCAGGCTCACAAAGATGGGCATATTTATTGAGATATTTGCTAGCTGCCATATCAGGTGAGGCTTGAAATCTTTGTGACTTAACACAATGAAATGACATAAAATAAAAACAACACAATTATTTCTTGCTCACCTTACAGTTCAATTTGGTGTTCTGTGTGTGGGAGGGAGGGTGCTCTCTAGTAGGCATCTTTTGGAAGGCCTGCTGTCTTCACCACATGATTGTCTAGGTTGCCCTGAGGAGAGGGGCTGAGAGCTTGTCTCCATTCAACCAGTCAGAAAGGGAAGAGGGATTGATCTTGAAAGGAAGTTTCTATAGGCCACTCATAGAAGTGATATACATTACTTCCATCTATTTTCCATTGGCCAGAATTAAGTCCCACGACTCCACCTAAATGCAAGTATAATGGATATATCTCAAAAAATAAAGAGGAAACTGGTTTGAAGAATATATATCTGCCACTACTAGTAGCAAACTGGGTTTTCTCTCTCTCTCATCCCTATTTGTTGCTGTGAACCTTCGCTCAGAATATTACCCACTTCTGGGAGTTTTATCTTTCCATAATTACAAATAATTATCTAAATTATCGAAGTCTATTGTGCTCTGACATCCCTTCCTTCACATTCATGATTATGATTTAAAACTTCCTAAGAATATTCAGGCTTCCTTTGCTCCAAAGCATGGCATTCTGACTCCATCAACTTTTCCAGTCCTGGGCCATGTGTAACAAGCAGATGGTACCTCATGGTCACCCTAGCACAATGTCAATTCAGGTGTTCTGGACTTACTAATGAATACCTCATTAACCTGAGGCTGATTTTTCACTACAGCTGGAAGCCTTAGAGGTAGAAGCTTTAGGCAATTCATCCCATGGCATTGTCTTCTGCTCTGTGGTCCTCCACTTTATCCACACAGAGTGACAGCAATTACCTTCCAGAGTTGATACTATAGGAATCTGCCTAGAACCATGGCTTCTTAAGACTGGGGCACCCTGAACGCCCCATTGCTAGGACTGTTGGGCTCATAGCTGCTCCTTTCTCCAGCAATCACCCTCAATAAAGGAAGGTGCCTCACCCCAAATTAAACCCCCTCTCTGTAGTATGCATAAATGACTGATTACGCAATATGCAGAGTGCAAGGGCCCAGCCCCTTTGCCTCAATCTGGGAGGCTCTAGCAGGAAAACTATCCCAGCTCTAGAGCCTCCCCAAAGGCTCAGACAAGGACTTCAAGGCAACTTCATTACAGCCCAATTTCCCCTGCTGCCCAATCCTACCTCCATTACCCCCTCACAGGAGTGTTTCTGAAAGCACTTTTCAGCAAACCTCCTGCAATCCAATCTCAAGAGTTCTTTACCAGGGAACCTGACCTAAGACAAAAGATGATACGAAATGAGGATTCAGCATGAATGTGATAATACCTTACCTTGACAATATTTGATTCCTCTTGTCATTCGGTTCAATTCATATAAATATGAATCAATGGGTAAATGTGTGTGTGTACAGTGTACTGATTATTTCGTATAGCAAGGCACCTTTCTAAATGCTTTTCTTATACTAACTCCTTTAATATTCAAAACAACACTATGAATGTGGTGCTATTATTATCCCTATTTCTGAATAAGGAAACTGAGTTAATTACCCATATCATGAAGCAATAATTGAAAGAGCCAGGATTTAAACCTGACCCAAAAGACTCACACAAGCATGTAAAAACACTGAGGGGCTAGAATAAGGGCCAAGTGAGTGTGCTGCTTTGTGGGGCAGCATCACAGCTTCTGGGTGATTAAAAGTTCTGTACATCTCTTTATTTCTGCTTTGTCCTCTAGATTCCCAAAGGAGTCCTGATGTGGACAGGCAAAGCTTTCCATTAATGTAAAATTATGCATTTCACTTCTGAAGCCAGTACCACTAATCCTATCTCCCTTGCTGACATTTGGTTTATGAATTGTTATGCTGGGTGATGCTTGATCCTGGGACATAAGAAAAGGTCTCTGGGGGCTTCTAGAAAGCATTTGTTGATAATAAAAAGACAAATGAAGAAAAGGAGTCTTTTCATCTGGATGTTGTTTTGTGATATGATCTGGCAACCAGAACAACAAGGAGCCACCTGTGATCATAAGGAATGACAGCTTCAGGATAAAACCCAACAGGCTAAAGGGAGCAGAGAGTCAAGGTAGAAAGAATGTCGGCCTCTGGCATCTTGTTTAGATGGTAACTTAACTGATTACAGATTCATCATTACCTGAAGACTTAATCTTATGTGAAATAATAAAGTTATGTATTGTTTTAGTTGGAATCCATGTTGGAGATGGAAGGGTTGCTTGTAGCCAAAAACATTCTAACTGTAGAAACCCTGTAAGGCTTAAATAAGAATATTTGAGGATTAATAAAATGAACAAATATCAAAAATATACAGTAATAAATACATGACAATAAATGAGTTGGGAATGAAAACTAGTAGAAAAGACTAAGAAAGTAGGATAAATGATGAGACAGAAAGAAAAAGTTCAAATATCACAGTACTAAAGAATGCAATGAATTTTGCAAATCTTTATCGAATATTGAAACTGCCCCATCACAAAATTAAATAGCATAGTAGAAAGTAATTTATTTCCAAGATCCTTTTATCATTTGCATATCTTTGTAATCTTGATCCTTCAAGAAATATCCTGCTTAAATTTACAGAACATGTTTTGTGTACCAATAGTTTTATATTTATTGTCTCACTTGGCATTGTTTGCCCCACTTTTTAAAAGAGATCACTGTGGGTTAGAGAGGCCATAGTTGGGTGGATATGACTCTTCAATTTACTGGTAACAGAAACCCAACTTGAACACAAGAAGACTGACTTAAAATAGATTCCCTTATCTCAAAGAAAGAAATTGTCCTGCACAAGAGATGTGAATACAAAGTACTCATACTATCCAATGCAATTATAAATAAAGATTACCAAAGGAAACTTTAGAAGTAGTGGAGAGGGAACAATCACCCTGGATCTTAACATCTATTCATTAAGTAGGGTATAAATGATCTGCATGCACCAAGGTGAAAGTTCCAGTACTGAGGAGGCTTGCTCCCATAATGCTCTATATGGTCATAACGCCAGTGGTCAGGGAACATCTATGTGACTACGTAACATTGGGAGATTGGGGTCACAGAAATGGCCTTGTTAGAAAGCAAGAGACTCTGAGTTCAGATGGGCATGCTCTCCTGTTATGGTAACTCAACCCTTCTAAGCCAGCTTTCAGCTATGCAATTAAAATGGGGGATAAATGCATATCCAGAGCCATCGAGGTTTAATGTGTTGGCAGAAATGTGGGTGGGTATTGAGAATAAACTAAGAGCGGGTCTTTAGTCTATCCATCATCTCTTGTTACTCTCTCTGGGCCTAGTTTATAACAAATGTGTACCTTTTACATCTCCATCCACAACGGCAAAAAACATGGCTGCCTTCAGCTCCTGAGTATACATGTTATGGTCCAGCCATCTGGAGAAAGACTAAACCTACTGCAAATATCTGAAAGAAGACAAACAAATTTATGGGCCAGGATAGCATCTATTGATCCTGTGAACTATGGTAAGGAAATTGGGTCATATCAAATGTATATGGGGCATCTGTTACAATCTTGGGAATAGGTGCTAGACAAATAATCCAATATGCTTCTACTACAGACAGACTGAATAATTTGCAAGTGGTAAATGTTAGAACCCAGGTTTGAAATTCAGTCTTATAACTCAAAGCTCTGTGATATTCACTAGTGTTAAAAGATGAATGAACTGAACTTGGAAACAGCCCACCAAATTATTCATATGCCCTTTTGGGTGTTTATAAATCCTCAGAAATATTTGCCTTTTAAAGTTTTTTAGCCAAGACGTTATCTATACTTGCTGCAAAAACTATTTTGAGGTTGTCATTCATAGGAAAACTCTGAATTCGCCTCCTCCCCTGCACACACCAAATTACACCTATTAGAACTATTCCTACTGAAGAAGTGAGGGCTAAGCAGTTACTGAACAACCAAATATTGACAGCAAGAGAGATGTAGACATGGTAAGGAAGGGAACTGTATCCCCATTACTAACAGCAGTGGGGAGAGATAGTACTAAAGGACCAGAAACAAATCTTTCCATCCTTGGGCACAGAAAAACATCCACAGTTCAAAAGAACAACTAGTATATAAAAAAGACAACACTGGAACTCTACCAAGTGGCAGAAAAAAACTGTGGGAAAGCTATCCAGATGAAATTACATGGTTTACATTCCCACTCCACCTTAAAAGCCTAGACTGAAGCAGGGACACCATTACAGGTGAGTCTTGTTATCTTAGTGAGCTTGCAACTTCAGCAAGCCCAGGGTTCACAAGCTCACAACCCTAGTTGTGCTGGGGCACAGGAAAAAAAAAGGCCAGGGTTTAAAAGAAAATAAGCTCTCCCCTTCCACTTTAAAATCCCAAATGGAAGTAGGATCCAGTTTATAGTAAGCTTGCAACCTCAGTGATCCCAGGGTCTACAAGCCCAAACCAGCCACCCTGTGATGCCAGGACACAAAAAACAAGCCACAGTCTTGAGTTTTTTTCTAATTTTTTTCTTATTTTATATTTTTCACTTTGTTTTTCTATTCTTGTTCTTTTTATTTTCAAAGCCATGGTTTAAAAGAGTAACAAGCATATACAGCCACAGTTCCAGCCAGCAAAAGTCACAAAACATCCACAGTCTGCATAGGAGACACCATACACAAGACCATTTCTCCAAGTTTAAGTAGCCTTTTAGCCTGATCCATAGAAACAAAAACAGAAAGTCAAGCAAAAGGATGAGACAGAGCAATATGTTCCAAAAGAAATAACAAGAAAAAAACGCAGAAAAATAACTAAATGAAACAGAGATAAGCAATATGTGTGATAAGGAATTTAATGAACATAAAGATACTCACTGGGCTAGAGAAAAGAGTGGAAGAATTCAGGCCTTCAATAAGATATGGAAAATATTAAAAATTACCAGAGTTAAATAATACAATAACAAATTAAAAATTCACTAGAGGGAACCAACAGTAGATTAGAGGATGCAGAAGAACTTATCAGTGATCTAGAGGACAGGATAATGGAAGGCACATAAGCTGAAAAGAGAAAAGAATTTTTTAAATGAGGATAGACTAGGATATCGTTTGGACAAACATCAAGTGAACATTATTTGCATTATATGGGTCCCAGAAGAAGAGAGAAAGTTGTAGAAAAATTATTTGAAGAAATAATAACTGAAAACTTCCCTAACCTAGGGATGGAAATAGACATTCAAGTCCCAGAATCACAAAGAGTTCCAAACAAGATGAATCCAAGAGGTCCACACCATGGCACATAATAATTAACATTTCAAAGGTTAAAAATAAACAGAGACCTTAAGAAATGCAGGAGAGAAACAAAAAGTTACCTACAAAGGAAACCTTATAAGGTTAGCAGCTGGTTTTTCACCAGAAACTTGCCAGGCCAAAAAGCAGTGGCATGATATATTCAAAGTGCTGAAAGGAAAAAACATACAACAAGAATACTCCACACAGCAAGATTATCATTCAGATTTGAAAGAGATAAAAAATGTTTCCAAAAAATAAAGAAGTTATCATCACTAAAAGAAATTCCTTTAACATTTCTTATAAGTCAATTTAAGTGGAAAATAGACATAATTAGACATAAGAAATCTATGAATAAAAATATGTAAAATGACAACGTATACATAAAATGTGAAGAAGGGAGTAAAAAGGGAAGAAAAAGGGAAAAAGAAGATTATTTTCCCTTTTCCAGTTTTCTTTTTATAAGAATGTATTTGAACTTAAAATACCATAAATTAATAGGGAAATTTATTTACTTAAGATGTTATTTATGAATGTCTTGGTAACCACAAATCAAAAACCTGAGATAACCACACACAAAAACTAAAAAACCCAAACAAAACACAATAGATACTCATCAATCACAAAGAAAGAGAACAAGAGAAGTAACAAAGAAGAACTACAAAAGCAACCAGAAAACAAATTTTAAAAACGGCAATAAGTGTGTACCTATAAATAATTACTTTAAATGGCCTGAATGCTCCAATCAAAAGACAGAATGGCAGAATAGATAACATCCATATATATGGTGCCTACAGGATATTCACCACAGATCTAAAGACTTAAGCGCTAAAGACACATACACACACATTTACATGCACGCACACACGCACACACAAAGGATGTGTTTCCTGAAATCCATTGAATTCTGCTTAATACATCAACTAAAACTTGAATGCACAATAGTTGTCCAGCTAATGAGTTTTCTGGTGAATCACAAAGAGTTTCAAGCAGGCTCATGTTCCTTTCTAACTACCAGTCTTGGATTCGTAAAATGAAGGAATTACTCTTTCTTATTCCTTAGTTCCTTGCCATTCAGAGTTGTGTACATTGTTATAGATTAGAGCTTCGTACCTTAGATTTGAAAAGTATTTTTATACACTACCTCTTTCATATAGAAGGCAGAGATTATCATCCTAAGAAATGAGTTACTGGTATTTTTCTGCAAAACTGTTACATGTTGGAACAATCTGTTACACCTCTATTTATAGAAATAAACTTTGCAGATAAAGCAAAAAAGGAAAAATTAAAAAAAGTGAACAGATGAAGAAACAATGACCATGCAAATGAAAGCAAAAAATAAACTGGTATAGCAATACTTAGACAAAAGAGACTTTAAAACAAAGACTGTATATAATAAGAGACAAGGAAGAGCATTACATAATAATACAGGGACCAATCCAACAAAAAGATATAACAATCATAAATGTCTATGCACCCAACATTAGAGCAACTAAATATATAAAGCAAATACTAATTGACATAAAGAGAGAAATTGATGGAAATACAATAGAAGGAGACTTTAACAATCAACTTATATCAATGGAGAGATCATCCAGACAGAAAACCAATAAGAAAACAATGTCTTTGGCACATTGGAGCAGATGGACATAACCAATATACATAGAGCATTGTACTTCAAAAACAATAAAATACACACTTTTTTCCAGTGTACATTGAACATTCTCCAGGATAGATCACATATCAGGCCATAAAACAAGCCTCATAAATTTAAGAGTATTGAAATCAGACCATGCATTTTTTGGACCACAAAAATGGAAAAAGGAAAACGACAAATACATGAGACATAAATAACATAATCCTAAACAACCAATGGAGTCAATGAAGCAATCAAAGAATAAATTTTAAAAAAATGGAGGCAAATGAAAACTAAAGGGCAACAGCCCCAAATCTCTAGAACATGGCAAAAGCATTTCTAAGAAAGAATATAGCAACACAAGCCAAACTCAAGAAATGAAACTTGAACAAAGCCCAAGAAGAGTAGAAGGAAGGAAATGATAAATTATGTAGAAATTTTAAAAACAAATATAAAAAAATCAATGAAACCAAGAGCTGGTTCTTTAAAAACATTTTTAAAAATTCTTATCCAGACTCATTGAGAAAAAAAGGACCCAAATAAATAAAATCAGAAATGAGTGAGAAATAACAACTGATACCATAAAAATACAAAGGACTATAAAATAACATTATGAAAAATTATATGCTCACAAACTGAACAAAATAGAAGAAATGGATAAATTCCTAGAAACCTACAGTCTTACAAAACTGAACCAGGAAGAAATAGAAAACCCTAACAGACTGATTACAAGTAAGAAAATTTAATTGGCAATCAAAAACTAACAAAAAAATAAAAATCCAGGACCAGATGGAGTCACAGGTGAATTCTACCAGACATTTAAAGAACAGTTAATACCTATTCTCCTCAAACTATGACAAATAAGAAAACTTCCAAATACATTATATGAGGCAAGCTTACCCTGATACCAAAATCAAAGACACCACACATACATACACACACACAAACTACAGACCAATATTCCAGATAAACATAGTGCAAAAAACCTCAAGAAAATATTATCAAACCACATAAAACAGTACATTAAAAAGATCATTCATCACAATCAAGTGGCATTTATTCCTGGGGTGCAAGGATGGTTCAATATGCCCATATCAAACAACATCATACACCACATCAACAAAATGAAAGATAAAAATCATATGTATCTTAACACTTGCAAAAAAGCATTTGACAAGATTCAACATCCATTCATAATAAAAACTCTCAACAAAATGGGGTTAAAGGGAACATATCTTCATAATAAAGGCTATATATGAAAAAAAGAAAACAGCAAATATCATACTTAATGGTAAAAAACCAAGAACTTTCCCTCTAAGGTCCAGAATGTGACAAATATGTCCACTCTCACCACTTTTATTCAACGTAGTATTGGAAGTCCTAGACACAGAAGACCAGAAAAAGCAACACAAGACATCCACGTCAGTAAAAAAGAAGATACACTGTCACTATTTGCAGCGGACGTGGTATTATACATAGAAAATCCTGAAGACTTTGCCAAAAAAATACTAAAAGAATTCAGAGGATGCATAATTCATACACAGAAATTGGTAGCATTTCTATACACTAATAATGAAGTTGAGAAAGAGAAAGACAATACCATTTACAATTGCACCAAAAACAATAAAATACCTAGGAATAAAAATGAGAGGGATAAGATCTGTACTTTAAAAACCATAAAACACTGATGAAAGAAATTGAAGATGACACGAACAAACGGAAAGATAATCCATGTTCATGGATTAGAAGAATAGTGTGAAAATGTCCATATTATCCAAAGCAATCTACAGATTCAACGCAATCACTATCAAAATACCAACAGCATGTTTTATAACACTAAAACAAATCACACTAAAATTTGTATGGAACAGAAGCCACAAAATAGCCAAAGCAGTCCTGAGAAAGGAGACTAAATCTGGATCTATCACAATTCCAGATTTCAAAATACACTACAAAGCTACTGTAATCAAAAAATATGATACTGGCACAAAAACAGACACATCAATGGAATAGAATGGAAACCCTAGAAATGAACCCACATTTATATGGTCAATATATGACAAAGGAAGCAAGAATATATAATGGCTGAGTAATATTCCATTAGGGATAAACACCTCTTTTTTTTAACCAATTAATCCACCAAAGGACACATAGGTTGCTTCCTTAATTTGGCTATTATAAATAAGGCTGTAATAAACAGAAGTCTGCATATATATTTTCCAATTTATTTGCTGTTGGTAAATTCCCAATAGTGAAATTACTGGATCATATGTTAATTCTAGTTTTAATTTTTTGAGGACATCCATTATGTATTCCACAGTGGCTGTATCAATTTGCATCCCCATCAGCAATTCACGAAAGCTCCCTTTTCTCTACCACCCCCGGCCCCGTGAATGTTTGTTTCTTTTTTTTTTTTTTGATGATAGTTATTTTGACAGATGTGAGATGATATCTCCTTGTGGTTTTTAAGTGCATTCTCTTGATGATTAATGATGAGCATCTTTTCAAGTGTTTGTTGGTCATCGGTATGTTTTTGGAAAAATGGCTATTCAGGTCCTCTGCCCAATTTGTCAGATTATTTCCTTTGTTGGTGTTGAGTCCTGTAAGTTCTTCATGTATTTTGGGTATTAACCCCTTATTGTATATATCATTTGTAAATATCTTCTCCCATCCAATAGTTGGCCTTTTCATTTGTTGATGGTTTCGTTTGATGTGTAAAACCTTTTTATTTTGGTACAGTCCCACTACATTATTTTTCCTTTTGTTTCTCTCGTCTGAGACATATCTAGAAAAATGTAGATCCAAAATCAACACCCAAAAAACAAGTAATCCAGTGAAGAAATGGGCAAAAGGCATGAATAGACACTTCTCCAAAGTAGACATCCAGATGGCCAACTGACACATGAAAAAATGCTCAACATCATTCATCATCAGGGAAATACAAATCAAAACCACAGTGAGATCCCACCTCACACCTGTCAGAATGGCTAACATTAACAACTCAGTAACAAGAGATGTTGGCAAGGATGTGGAGAAAAAGGAATCCTCTTTCACTGCTGGTGGGAATGCAAACTGGCACAGCCATTCTGGAAAACAGTATGGAGATTCCTCAAAAAATTAAAAATACAGTTACCCTATGACACAGCAATTGCACTGCTAGGTGTTTTTCCAACAGATACCAAAATGCTGATTTGAAGGGGCACATGCACCCCCATGTTTTTAGCAGTAATATCAACAATAGACAAATTATGGAAAGAGCCCAAGTGTCCATCGACTGACAAATGGATAAAGAAGATGTGGTATATATGTACAATGGAATACTTGGTAGTGAAAAAGAATGAAGTCTTGCCATTTGCAACAACGTGGATAAAATTAGAGTGTATTATGCTAAGCAAAATAAGTAAGAGAAAGATAAATATCATGATTTCACTCGTATGTGGAATTTGAGAAACGCAACAGATGTACATAGGAGAAGGAAAGCAAAAATAAGATAACAACAGAGAGGGAGGAAAACCAGAAGACACTCTGAGGGTTGTTGGAGGGGAGGTGCGTGGGGGAATGGAACAAATGGGTGATGGGCATTAAGGAGGGCACTTGTTGGGATGAGCACTGGATTGTATATGTAAGTGATGAATCACTAATTTCTACTCCTGAAACCATTATTACACTATATTTTAACTAACTTGGATTTAAATAAAATTTTTAAAAAAGCAGAAAGAAAATTGTGGGTAGGCCAATGTAAAAAAAAAATACGGCCTAGGCTTTATTCTAGGAGTTTTATGGTTTCAGGTATCCCATTTAGGTCTTTAATCCATTCTGTTTATTTTTGTATATGGTGTTAGAAAGTAGTCCAGTGTTCCCAGAACTGATTTATTGAAGAGACTGTCTTTTCCCCATTGTATATTCTTGGCACTTTTTTTGATGAATTAATTGACTGCATAACCATAGCTTTACTTATGAGCTCTATTCCATTCAATTGACCTATGTGTCTGTTTTTTTCCTAGGACCATACTATCTTAATTATTACAGCTTTGTATTGTATCTTGACATCTAGGATTGATTCCTCAAACCGTGATTGCTTTGGCTACTGGGGATGTTTTTTTTTCCAAAAAATTTTTAGATTATTTGTTCCAGTCTTGTGAAAAATGTTGTGGGTAATTTGATAATGATCTCACTGAATCTGTAGAAGGCTTTGGGTGGTAGGGACATTTTAACAATATTAACCCTTTTGGCCTTTTGGCCATTGGCTCATGGCCAATCCATGAACATGTATTTCCTTTCCAGTTGTTTTGTCATCTCCAATGAGTTTCATTGATGTTTTATACTTTTCAGAGTACAGGTTTCACGTCCTTGGTCTTATTTATTCTTGGTATTTTATTCTTCTTGGTACAATTTAAAATGGAATTATTTTTTAATTTCTCTATTATTTCATTATTAGTATGTCAAAATACAACAGTTTTCTGTATATTAATTTTGTATACTGCAACGTTACTAAATTCATTTATCACTTCTATTAGTTTTTTGGTGGTCTTAAAGGTTTTCTATATATAATAGCATGTCATCTGATAATAGTGACAGTTTTAATTCTTTCATAGCATTTTGGATACCTTTTGTTTTTCTTGTCTAATTGTTGCGGCCAAGACTTCCAGTAGTATGTTGAATAAAAGTGGTGAGAGTGGACATCCTTATCTTATTCTTATTTTAATATTTATTTTGAGAGAGAGAGAGAAAGCATGAGCAGGGGAGACAGAGAAGCCCCAGCAGGTTCCACACACTGTCAGTGCAGAGCCCGACTTGGGGCTCCGTCCCACAAACCATGAAACCAAGAGTCAGACACTTACCCAACTGAGCCACCCAGGCACCTCATTTTATTCTTGACCTGAGAAGAAAAGCTGTCAGTTTTTCACCATTGACTATAATTTTAGCTATGGGTTTTTCATATACTGCCTTTATTATGTTGAGGTATGTTCCATGTACAACTAGTTGTTGAGAACTTCTATCATAAATGAATGTTATCATAAATGATTTTCCTGCATCTATTGAAAGAATTATATGATTTTTATCCTTAAGTTTATTAATGTGATATATTAATTGATTTGACAATATTCAACCAGTATTTCATCTCTGGAATTAATCTCACTTGATTGTATGAATGATTTCTTTAAAATATTATATGAGGTTTATTAATATTTTGTTGAAAATTTTTGCATCTATGTTCATCACAAATATTGTTTTATAATTTTCTTTTTTGTACTGTCTTTGGTTTGGTATCGGGTTAATGCTGCCCTCATAGAATGAATTTAGAAGCTTTACTTCCTCTTCTATTTTTTGTAATAGTTTTAGGAGAATAATTATTAACTCTACTTTAAATGTTTGCGGGTATTCATCTCTGAAGCAACCTAGCCCTGGACTTTTGTTTGTTGGGACAAATTAAATGAATTGAATTGAATTAGTATTTATTAGCCTGTTCAAATTTTCTGTTTCTTCACGATTCAGTTTTAAAAGGTTATAGTTCTAGGAATTTGTCCATTTCTTCTTGAATGTCCAATTTGTTGGCATATAACTTTTTAATAATATTCCTATAATCCTTTGTATTTTTATGGTACTATCTGTTGTTTCTCCTACTTCATTATGATTTTGAGTACTCTTTTTTTTCTTAATGAGTGTGGATAAAGATTTATCAATTTTATCTTTTCAAAGAACTACCTCCTGGTTTCATTGATCTATTGGGATTTTTTTGGTTTGTTTTTTTGTTTAGTCTCTGTTTTGTTTCTGCCCTTATCTTTATTATTTTCTTTTATCTATTAGCTCTGGGCTTTGTTCTTTTTCTAACTCCTTCAGTTGTAAGGCTTTGTTGTTTGAGATTTTTCTTATTTCTTGAAGTAGGTCTGGACTATTATAAACTTTCCTTTTAGACCTATTTTTCTGAATTCCAAAGAGTTTGGACCATTCCGTTTACATTTTCATTTATCTCCAAGTATTTTTTGATTTCTTCAATTTCTTGGTTTATCCATTCATTATTTAGTAACATATTATTTAGCCTCCATGTATTTGTGTTCTTCCCCAGATTGTTTTTCTTGTAATTAAAGATTAGTTTCATGTGCCTACTGGCAATCTGGATGTCTTCTTTAGAGAAGTGTCTATTCATGTTTTCTGACCATTTCTTCAACTGATGAGTGGATAAAGAAATTGTGGTTTATATACACAATGGAATACTACGTGGCAATGAGAAAGAATGAAAAATGGCCTTTTGTAGCATGTGGATGGAACTGGAGAGTGTGATGCTAAGTGAAATAAGTCATACAGAGAAAGACAGATACCATATGTTTTCACTCTTATGTGGATCCTGAGAAGCTTAACAGAAGACCATGGGGGAGGGGGAGGAAAGAAAAAAAAATTAGAGAGGGAGCCAAACCATAAGAAACTCTTAAAACCTGAGAACAAACTGAGGGTTGATGGGGGGTGGGAGGGAGGAGAGGGTTGGTGATGGGTATTGAGGAGGGCACCTGTTGGGATAAGTACTGGGTGTTTAATGGAAACCAATTTGACAATAAATTTCATATTAAGAAAGAAAGAAAGAAAGAAAGAAAGAAAGAAAGAAAGAAAGAAAGAGAAAGAAAAATTAAAAAAAATATTTTAAATTAGTTTCATACTTTTGTAGTCACAGAAAATGCTTGATAAGAAATTTAAGACTGAAATCATAAGGCTTCTGTTGTGGCCTAAAATGCAATCTATCTTAGAGAATGTTCCATATGCACTTGAAAAGAATGTGTATTCTGTTTTGGCTGGAATGTTCTGCATATATCTGTTGGGTCCATCTGGTCCAATGTGTCATTCAAAGCCACTGTTTCCTTATTGATTTTCTGCCTGGATAATCAACCCATTGATGTAAGTTGGGTCTTTCAGTTTCCTGCTATTATTGTATTACTGTCTATTTCTCCCTTTCTGTCCATTAATAATCACTTTATACATTTAGGTGGTTCCATGTTGGGTGCATAGGTATTTATAGTTGTTATATGCTCTTGTTCAATTGTTCCCTTTATCATTATGTAGTGCCCTTATTTTTTATCTCTTTCTACAGTCTTTGTTTTAAGGTCTATTTTGTCTGGTATAAGTTTTGTCATCACAGCTTTTTGTTCTTTTTGGTCTCCATTTGCATGGTATATGTATTTTCCTCTCTTCACTTCCAGTAAACATGTGTTTTAGGACTACAGTGAGTCTCCTGTAGGTAGCTTATAGATGGGTCTTATTTTTTATCCATTCATTAACCTTACATATTTTGATTGGAACATTTAGTTCATTTACATTTAAATGGTGATTAATAGGTATGTATTTATTGCCATTTTGTTACTTGTTTTCTGGTGGTTGTAGTTCTTCTCTTTCTTGTTCTCTTGCTCTCTTCCTTTGTGGTTTGATGACTTTCTTTAGTGTTGTGCTTGGATCCCTTTCTCTTTATTTTTTTGTATCTGTTATAGGTTTTTGATGTGTGGTTACAATTAAGTTGATATATAACAGTTTATGTGTAGCAGTCTATATTAAGTTGATGGTCAATTAACTTTAAACACATTCTAAAAGCATGAAATTTTTTATCCCCCCCAAGTTCCATTTTAGGTATATGAAGTCATACTTTATACCTTTTGTGTATCCCTTGACTATTTTTTGTAGATATAATTTATTTAACTGCTTTTGTGCTTTCACTGCTTTTTGTGTTTTATAAGTGATTAATTTACCATTTTTATTATATATTTACCTGTGAAATTTTTCCTTTTAATAATTTTCTTACCTTTAGTTTTAGACTTTTTTTTACACTCAAAGAATTCCCTTTAATACTCTAACAAGGCTGTCTTAGAATGGTGATGCACTCCCTTAGCTTTTTTTTTTGTCTGGGAAACTCTCCTTCTATTGTGAATGATAACCTTGCTGAGAAGAGCATTCTTAGTTGCAGGGTTTTTCCTTTCAGCACTTTGAATACATCACACCACTTCCTTCAGGCCTCCAAAGTCGCTGCTAAAAAAAAATCAGGTGATAGCCATCTAGAGTTTCTCTTGTATGTAACTCTTTTCCTTTTTCTTACTGTCTTAAAATTCCTCTCTGTATCATTACTGTTTGTCATTTCAATTGTGTCTTAGTGTGGACATCCTTGGATTAATTTTCTTAGGGACTCTCTATGCTTCCTGGATCAGGATGTCTTTTTCTTTCCCGAGACTAGAGACAGTTTTTGCCCCTTCTCTCCCTCTCTTCTTCTGGGATTCCTATAATGTGAACATTATTATTTGATGATGTTGCTGGGTTCCCTTATTGTTTATAATTCTTTGGTCTTTTGCTGTTTAGCTTGGTTACTTTCCATTATTCTGTCTTCCTGATCATGGCCCTGTTCTGCCTCCTCTAATCTATTATTGATTCCGTCCAGTGTATTTTTTAAGTTTATTTATTTTGAGATATAGAGAGTGCAAGCAAGAGAGGGGCAGAGAGAGAGAAGCCCATGTAGGCTCTGTGCTGTCAGTGGGGAGTGGATTATTGAAAATAAATTCAAAGCATACAGAGACAATATAATCACCAAGATTTAACCAATGAATACAGGGATCACAGGAGATCATACAACTTGCACAATTATCAAATTCTCCTATTTTTCAAGTAATGATTAAATGCTAATAAAAATGGTAGGAACGGCATTTCCGCAAACCATTTGTTAAACAATTTCAATGTGCATTGCTAGCTAGTATCCCACATAAACACAAAAAAGTTAAGGTACTTATTTCAACAAATCTTCACAGAGACTGATTTTCAGTGTTTTAAAAATATTTGCAGGACTTTTGGGAAGATGCAGAGTAGGGGGACCCTAAGCTCACCTTGACCCATGGACACACCAAGATAACAGCTATATCAGTACAATTTACCCAGAAAACAACCTGAAGACTGGCCAGACTTACACAGTAAATCATAGAGAGGAGGCCACACTGGAAAGGGTAGGAGGGACAGAAACATGATACAGAACCCAACATCAACACTAAACACAAACAGAAGGGATACCACAACTACAGAGAAGCAAGAGGAACAGACCCCACACCAGGGACATGAGTTCCAAACTTTGGTTTTGAAAACTGGTAAGACTTACCTTTGTGAGTTTTTTACAATCAGTGGGGCTTCATTTCTGGTATTTTAAAAATCAGTGGGCTTAGTTCTGGGAGAGCTGGGGTATAAGTAGGAAATGGAGTCTCCACCCGTAAAGAGCCAGCATAACAAATAACCCAGCCAAGACACAGCATAAAAGTGGCAGTTTAAAAAGCACCTGGGTATAAACAAAGGAGATTTATTTACTAATCTTAGAATATGCATTGGAGGTGTTGGATCTTTAGGAGACTTCTCCAAGACCAAAAGAGCTGGAATTACCCATTCCCACCCCACCCTCCAAACAGTCTAGATAGCTGAACACTTGTGGGAATCAGCGTAACACTCCCCACCTATCTTGCTAGCACAATATGCCCTACCGCATCCAACCCCCATCAGGCCAAGGTGGCTCCTGATCTGACATCCCATGCAAACAACTCTGGCAGGGAACAGCACCACTCCAAAGTGACTTCTGGCCTTGGGAAAGGGGAAAATAACCACACACACAATAGTGTACCCCCAGTCTCAGTAGTCAAACCTTATAGCTGGCAACATAGAGAGAGCACCCTGCCTATCAGTGTGCCCAGCAAGGACAGCTTCTCAGGGAACAAGTTAGGGAGAGCACCCTGCAGTTTGGTGTGACTGAAGCCCCAGCAGAGAGATTCAGGGCAGGCATTTGGTCTGACTGCTGACAAGGCCCATCTATAAGCACCTCAAACATGCCCCAAGTAGCACAGGGACCAAACCCTGCCCAGCATGCCCACAACAGGTAAAGTGGGCTATTTCAGCTGACTATATTGAAAGCAATCAAGGCTTAGCCATACAAGTAAGGTACATGCAGCCCACTTAGGAGATACCCCTGAAGCATCTGGTTCTGGTGAACAGGAAACTTTGTGCTATAGGACACCACAGGACCTCTTCTTCATAAGACCACTACTTTCAAGATCAGATGTAGCCGACTTTCTTAATAGAAACAGTTAGACAAAGAGGAGACAAGAATATGTTCCAAATGAAAGAACAGAACAAGGGTACAGAAAAAGAGCTAAGATAAGCAATAAGCCTGATAGAGAATTCAAAGTAATAGTCATAAAGATGTTTATTGGACTTGAGAGTGGAGAATCTCAGTGACACCTTCATCAAAGACATAGGAAATATTAAAAAGAGCCAATCAGAGATGAAGAACTCAATAACTGAAATAAAAATACGATAGAATCCATAGCAGAACATATCAGTGACCTAGAAGACAGGGTAATGGAAAGTAACCAAGCTAAGCAACAAAAAGTCCAAAGAATAATTAAAAACAAGAATTTCTTGATGAATGAAATTGAATATGACAAAAACAAATGTAAAGATACCCCATGATCATGAATTGGAAGAACAAATGTTGTTAAAATGTCTATAATACCCAAAGAAATCTACAGGTTTAATGCAATCCCTATCAAAATACCATCAGCATTTTTCACAGAGCTAGAACAAATAATCCTAAAATTTGTATGAAACCAAAAAAAGACCCTGAGTAGCCAAAGCAATCTTGAAAAAGGAGAACAAAACTGGAGGCATCATCAAAACAATATGGTACTGGCACAAAAATAGACACATAGATCAATGGAACACAATAGAAAGCCCAGAAATAAAGCCATGCTTATATGGTCAATTAATCTATGATAAAGGAGGCAAGATTACACAATGGGAGAGTCTTTTCAACAAATGGTGCTGGGAAAACTGGACCGCTTTCTTACCCTATACACAAAAATAAACTCAAAGACTTAAATGTGAGACTTGAAACCATAAAAATCCTGGAGGAAAACATATGCAATAAGTATTTTGACGTGGCCTTAACAACATTTTTTTTAACGTTTATTTATTTTTGAGACAGAGAGAGACAGAGCATGAACAGGAGAGGGGCAGTGAGACAGGGAGACACACCTCGAGATCGTGACCTGAGTTGAAGTCGGAGGCTTAACCGACTGAGCCACCCAGGTGCCCCATCATTTTTTAGATATGTCTACTCAGGCAAGGGAAACCAAAGAAAAATTAAACAACTAAGACTACAAAATAAGAAGATTTTTGCAAAGGAAACGAATAAAATATCAAGGAAACCTGAATGGGCAAAGATATTGCAGGTGATAAATTCGATAAAGGGTTAATATTCAAAATATGTAAAGAACTTATATAATTCAACACCAAAAAAATAATAATCTGATTAAAATGGACAGAGGAACTGAGTAGACATTTTTTTTAAAAAAAGACATACACATGGCCAACAGACATATGAAAAGTATTCAACATCACTCATCACCAGAGAAATGCAAATCAAAACCACAATGAGGTATCACCTGACACCTGTCAGAATTGCTAAAATCAAAAAGGCAAGAAATAACAGATGATGGGATGGAGAAAAAGGAACGTTCATGCAGTTTCAGCAGGAATGTAAATGGGTGCAACCACTGTGGAAAAAAGTATGGAAGTTCCTCAACAAATTAAAAATACAATTACCATAAGATCCACTAATTCCACTACTGGGTATTTACACACAAAAAAATAAAAACACTAATTGGAAGGGATATATGCACCATTGTGTTTATTGCAGCATCACCTATAATAGTCAAGATATGGCAGCAACCCAACTGTCCATTCAGAGATGAACAGATAAAGAAGAGGTCCTATATTTTTACAATGATATATTACTCAGCTATAAAAAGGAATGAGATCTTGCCATTTGCAACAATGTGGATGGACCTAGAGCGCATAATGCTAAGTGAAATAAGTCATCCTGAGAAAGACAAATAACATTTGGTTTCATTCATATGTGGAATTTAAAAAAACATAGCAGATGAAGAAACCAAAAAAGAGAAATTACAGACTCTTAAATACGGAGAACAAATTGGTGGTTGCCAGAGGAGAGGTGGGTGGGGAATGGTGAAAACAGATAAAGGGTATGAAGAATACACTCTTATTGATAAGCAGTGAGTAAGGTAAAGAACTTTTGACTCATTATATTTTATACCTAAAATATAAAAAATAAAACTGTTCTAAAAAATTAAAATGAGCAAAATACACTAGCTTAAACATGTATTCCACCTACACTCCCTTCCCAGCGTCCATTAAAACACCTCTCCTATCGTAAGAGCAGCAGGTTCAACTAAGCCAAAACAACAGAACCCAGACAGGTTAGGAGCCACAGTCGGAAAAGCCCTCTGGAGGAGGAAGATGTCATATGGGTCGGAAGGGAGACTGAAGCAGTGAGGTTGGGTGCTAGGTACTGAGGTTTCAGGGTTATGCATCACACCTGGATACTAATTTTTCTAAACTTTGAGCTTGATGACCACATCAAACTTACTGGTTGTCTCACATGGAGTAGGAGTGATGCTATTGCATGTGTGTGATGAAAGATGAAGGGAATAGTGTTGAACAAAAGAGCAAATGGTAGTAGTACCATTCACGAAATTGTTCTGTTTATTCCCCACCAAGGGATGAGATAGAGTTGCACCCTCCTTCCCCCCTTGTGGTTGGAAAGGGCCATGTGATTTATTGTGACAGATAAATGGTAAGAGGAAATGCTGTGTGTTTTTTTTAGGCCAAAGTTCTTAACTAGATGATGCACAAACCTCCAGAGCTTTCTTTCTCCACCTTGGTTTGGCAGTGATCAATTTCCAAACAAATGGCTGACTAACAAATAAGAATAAAATTCTCTGTACACCCACAGAAGACATGGAACATAAGCAAGAAATAATTCTGTATTTGTTTTTATCCATTAATCTTTGGACATTATTACCACAGTATCATCGAAGCTATCATGTTTGATAACACCTCCTTCTGGTAATTTAAGCACTTCCCTGGACTTTGCCAAAATGAAGCTAGCAAGATTTTATATGTCTGCCTTGAACTACTGTTTACTTCATTTGCCTGTGGTTTTTCTCATTATAATGTCATTACCCCATGATGTGGGCCCGTGAAGGGGTGCCTGTGCAATTACAACCTTTACTGATAACTTACTGCTACTCACTTTATCACTCACTGGATCTTGGCTCACCTTACTCTTTGTGGCAAGAAGGCAATCACTCAGTAGTTTTCCTTTCATAATATTCTCCATACCTATGTATTTATCAACTGTATGTCTATCAGGTTACATATATTTCTGTGTATTTTTATCTATCATCCATCCATCCATCATCTATCGTAGCCACTTGTACAGCTCTTCCAGGGAGACTGTAGGATCCAAGATGGAGGCATCTCTCAGTGAGGGTCTATGCTGACAGTAAGCTGAGCCTGAGTCTTCCACCAGCACTGGGGAGCAAGTCACACCCTTACTTAGGTTAGGACTGAGTACAGCAGAAGACACTGGGAAAGCTTTGAGCAAGCATGGCAGCCGGTGGCCAGCGGTAGAGTTGGAAATCAGGGTGACCCTGCAGCAGCTTTGGGCATCCAAAGAACGAAAATGGTTTTCCCAGAATCAGGAGGAGGAATTATGTGGGTAGAAAAATAAGGTACTCTCATAAGTGGCTGTTGCCCAGTGAGAAAGCTGGTAACATGTTGGCTATTAATTCATTATATTAACTCTACTCTTAGACTAGGACCTAGGAGTCAGCTAGATGGGTTGAGGCTGGCTCCTTTTAAGGACCCATCCCTTTTAAGCTATCTTCAATGTCCATTTACAGCTAAGTCTTCACTTGAAGGGTAAAAAGAGATCAGATTTTATAAAGCAAAAAATTCTGCCTACCACAAAGCACTCATTGGAATTTCGACATTTAAGAAAATAACTCATGTGAAGCTAAACAGAATGTTAGTAATATACATTCTTCTGTTTTGAAGAAATGTATCCACCCAAGGAGATAAATAGGCCAGTGTACTTATACACTGACCCTGAATTTTATGAATATCCAGGAATGACTAATGTCTGTGTGACTCTTCTTCAACTTAACTCTTCTTTGAAGAAAGAACCAATGTCACCAGTTCTATAACTATGATTGAAGTCAGAGAAAGATCTAACTCAATGCTCACATTTTACAAAGAAATTTTGACTCACAAAGCTACTAGAATCTGAATCAATAGTTCCCCCTCCAAACTGTTGAGCTTTCTTATTTATTCAGAGTAGTGCTAAATCTGAGAATTTTTTTTTTAATATCCTTATGCTCAAGGGCATTTATTTCAAATTTCAGAACAGAATTAAGCTATAACATTGGTATTATTTTTCTGACCATATTATTATCTTTAAATGGTTGGTTCTTATTTTCCTTCAGGCAGGAAGCTTCACTATTTAAAAACTCAAAGCAAGTTCCATTCCAAGAAGGAAGACCCTGAACTCACCTTCTTCATGAAATACACCATATTACACCTATTTACAGAACAATTCCTGTGGAAGAGTAATTGAGGGCCAACTGAACAGCTTCTGCACAACAAAAGAGAGAAAAGCAAAGATACAAAGACAAAATAACAAAGAAAACTCCTACTCCTGCTGCTGTGAACTTACAGTTGGGAGAGATAGCACTGAGGCATCAGAAACAAATTCCTCTGCCCTTGCAACCAGCATATAAAAGATACAGCACTAGATTCCATCAAGCAGTTGGGGGGAGAGCTGCATGAACACTCTTTGGGAGGGAAGGGCTAATATATACAATCTGTGCTTCCCCTCGCTGCCACTAGAAAGTTCAGTGCACAGTCCAGTCACCCTAACCAGTCTACCACCTCGGTGAACCCAGAACCCATGCCAATACCAGCCCCAGCCATCCCACCAATATGGCCACAGGGTGGTACACACTGGGACACCCCTGGTCAGCAGTCAGTACAGCTACAGCCTTCATATCAACATGATACAGGCACAAAGCACCCTGGGACACTCTAGGCCCATGCAACTTTGGCCTCAGATGTCTTGCCAGGGAACTCCTAGTGCAGAACAGTCCAGAACCTCACAGCCTTGCACACACTTTAGCTTTAGCTGTCTTGCCAGCCACTCCCGATCTATATGTTGCCTACATGAGACTCACTTCAGACCTAAAGACACAGACTGAAATGAAGGGATTTAAAACATTTGCCATGCAAATGGAGGTGGGAAAAAAAACTGGCAAGAACTACTTACATCAGACAAAATAAACTTTAAAATAGACTGTAAGAGAGACAAAGAAGGGCATTACCTAATGATAAGTCAACCCAAAAGAAAATAAAACAATTATAAATATGTACCCATTCAACAATGAGCACCTAAATACACAAAGAAAATATTAACAGACATAAAGAGAGAAGGTGATGGTAATATAATAATAATAGAGGACGTTAACACTCTACTTACATCAGTGGATAGATCATACAGATAGAAATCAACAAAGAAACAGTGACAGAGTGGACCAGAGAGACATAACAGATATATAGAGAATATGCCATCTGAAAACAGAATACACATTCTTTCAAACACACATGGAACATCCTTCAGAATAGATCACATTTAGGCCACGAAACAAGGCTAAATACATTTTTGAGGATTTAAATCATACCATACATTTATTCTGATCATAATGGTATGAAACTAGAAACCAAGCACAAGAAAAAAAACAGAAAAACACAAACACTTGGAAACTAAACAACACAATACTGAACAACCAATGGGTCTATGGAGAAATTAAAGAAGAAATTGAAAAATACATTGATATGGATAAAAATGAAAACACAATGGTCCAAAATATTCGGGATACAGCAAAAACAGTTCTTGGAAAGATACAGAAATACAGGCCTACCTAAAGACACCAGAAAAAGCTCAGATAAACAATCTAATCTTATACCTAAAGTAACTAGAAAAAGAAGAGCACACAAATCCCAAAATGAGTAGAAAGAGGAAATAATAAAGATTATTGCAGAAATAAATGACACAGAGATTAAAAAAATAGAAAAAAAATCAAGAGTTGTTTCTTTGAAAAGATAAACGAAATTGATAAACCCTTAGCCAAACTCATCAAGAAAAAAAAGAGAAAGGACCTAAATAAAAACACAAATGAGAGAGAGGTAAAAACTTACACCACAGAAATACAAAGAATTATAAGAGAGTACTATGAAAAAATTATATGCCAACAAATTGGACAATCTAGAAGAAATGGATAAATTCCTAGAAACATAGAATCTTCCAAAACTGAACCATGAAAATACAGAAAATCTGAACAGACTGATTACTATGTAATTGACTCTGTAACTTAAAAAGTTTTAAAAACTTCCAACAAAGTCCAGAACAAGATGGTGAATTCTGTCGAATATTTAAAGAAGAATTAATACCTATTCTCTGCAAACTATTTGAAAAAAATAGAAGAGGAAGGAAAGCTTCCAAATACATTCTACAATGCCAGCATTACCCTGATGCCAAAAACAGACAGAGACACCACAAAAAAAGAAAACTACAGGCCAGTAACCCTAATGAGACACCTAAAAATGTCCTCAACAACACATTACAAAACTGCATTCAACAATGCATTAAAAAAATATTCACCACAATCAAGTTGGATTTATTCCAGGGATACAAGGATGGTTCACTATTTGCAAATTGACAGGATACAACACATCTACAAAATGAAGGATGAAAATCATATATATGATCATCTCAATATATGCTGAAAAAGCAGTTAATAAAATTCATGATCCATTCATGATAAAAACTCTCAATAAAGTAGATGTAAAGGAAACTTACCTCAACATAATAAAGACCATGCGTGAAAAAAACTCATGGCTGACATCTTAATGGTAAAAAACTGAGGGCCTTCCCTCTCATATCATAAATTAGATAAAGATGTCCACTCTTACCCCCCTTACTCAAGATAGTACTAGAAGTCCTAGCCACAACATCAGACAAGAAAAAGAAATAAAAGCAATCTGTATCAGTAAAGAAGACGTTAACTTGCCACTAACTGCACATGACATGACACTAAACATAGAAAATACTGAAGACTCTACTTCAATGTTTTTTTATTATTTATTTTTGAAGGAGAGAGAGACAGAGCATGAGTGGGGTAGGAGCAGAGAGAGAGGGAGACACAGAATTCAAAGCTGTCTCCAGGCTCTAAGCTGTCAGCACAGAGCCTAATGCAGGGCTCGAACTCACGAACCATGAGATCATGACCTGAGCTGAAGTTGGACGCTCAACTGACTGAGCCACCTAGGCACTCCTGAAGACTCTACTTCAGAATTTAGAAAATCCTAAAGCTACCAGAAGTAATGAATGAATTCAGTAAAGTTGCAGTATACAAAATTAATATATGAAAATCAATGATATTTCTATATACTATTAATGAAGATAAATTAAGCAGAAAGATAAATTAGCAGAAAGATAAATTAAGAAAACAATTATATTTACAATTACACTAAAAAGAGTAAAATACCTAGTAATAACCAAGGAGGTGAAAGATATATGATCCAAAAACTGTAAAATACACACATTATTTTTCACAGAATTAGAAAAAATAATCCTAAAACTTGTATGGAACCACAAAAGCCAAATAACCAAAGCAATTCTGAGAAAGGACAGAGCTGGAGGCATCACAAATTCAGATTTCAAGATATACTACAAGGCTGTAGTAACCAAAACAGTATGGTACTGGCACCAAAAAAGACAGACGCACCAACAGAACAGAACAGAAACCCAGAAGTAAACCCATGTTTCTACGGTACATCTATGACAAACAAGGCAAGAAGATACAAAGGGAAAAGACAGTCTCTTCAGCAAATGGTGCTGGGAAAACAGTGACATTGTAAAAGAATGAAACTAGACCACTTTCTCACACTATACATAAAATAATGTCAAAACAGATTAAACACCTCAATGTGAGACTGGAAAACATAAAAATCTTAGAAGAGAATGCAGGCATTAATTTTTCTGACATTGGCTAGAGCAACATTTTTCTAGGTATGTCTCCTAAGATCAGGGAAACAAAAGCAAAAACAAACTATTGGGATTATATCCAAATAAAACGCTTTTGCACAGGAAAGAAAACCATCAACAAAATAAAAAGGCAGTTTTTATCAATGAGAATATTTGCAAATATTAATACCCAAAGCATATACTCACACAATTCAATGCCCAAAAAAATCCAATTTAAAAAATGGCAGAGGACCATTTTTCAAAAGACTCACACTTTTCCAAAGAAGACATACAGATGGCAAACAGACACAAGAAAAGATGCTTAAAATCACTAATAATCAGAAAGCTCAAAAGCCACAATATCACCTTACACCTGTTAGAATGGCTAAAATAAAATAATAATAAAAACAAGAAATTAGAAGTGTTGAAAAGGATGTGGAGAACAGGGAACCCCCATTCATTGTTGGTGGAAATATAAAGTGGTATAGCCCCCTGTGAAAAACAGTATGGATATTTCCCAGTAAGATAAAAATTGAAATACCGTATGATCCAAGAGTTCCACTACTGAGTATTTACCTGAAAACAAAAACACTAATTTGAAAAGATACATGCACCCCTATTTTTATGGAAGCATTATTTACAATAGCTAAGATATGGCAGTAACCTGGCTGTCCACTGATAGACAGTTGGATAAGAAAGATGTGATACACACATACACACACAAAATGGAATATTACACAGCCATAAAAAGGATAGGATCTCGCCATTTGCAACAACATGGATGAACCTAGAGAGTATAATGCAAAGTGAAATAAATCAGCCTGAGAAAAACAAATACCATAAATATGTGGAATCTTAAAAAAAAAAAAAAAAGGAACAAAAGCAGAATCAGATCTAAGAGCAAACTCATGGTTGCCAGAGAGGAGAGAGAGGAGGCGGATGTGGAGGTGGACAAAATGGGTTAAGAGGGAGATACAGGCTTCCAGTTATGGAATCAATAAGTCACAGGAATAAAAGGCATAGCATAAGGAATATAGTCAATGATACTGTAATAGTGTTGTAGGTGAAAGACAGTTACACCTATGGTGAGCATAGCATAAAGTATACACTTGTCGAATCACTATGTTGTACATCTGAAACTAATGTAACATTGTATATCAACCGTATTCAAAAAATTATTTAAAAACAACAGAAACTCAAAGCAAAGAAACACCTAAGTAACTCATACCCTAATTTCTTGCTCAAAAATTACATTCCCAGTTCACATTGTAATTGATTTTTCTGAGTCAGTGATTTTTTGTTTGTATTCATAGTACTGAATGAATTTTATTCTGAAAAAAATAATTACTTTGAAATTGTGTTATCATGAAATAGAAATTAAATTCATAGGCATATCTGCTGGGCTTCTTTCTTCCTCTAAATGATAATTTCTTTGTGTCCCCAGTTTCTAGCAAAATGTGTAGAACTTGGGAGTTCAATACAGATAAAGAACTACTTACAATGATGGCTCCAAGGCCACAAATACTAACATTTAAGTGCAGTGTACGTCCATTTTCTGATATCAGTGAGTTTTCTCACCACCTTGGTCTGGTCCACCATCATCTTTTACTTGAATTAAGACAGTAGCCTCCCGACTAATCTCCCTACTTCTTTTCTTGCTCCCTATAATCTCTTCTCAACACAGTAGACAGAATAATGCTGTTAAACATGTTTTAGGTCAAGTTACTCCTAAACAAAACCTTCCAATGGCTTCCCATTTCCTTCATAGGAGATAAAAACAAAGTCATTACAATGGCCCATAGCCCTCCCACTACCTCTTTGCTTCATATCCTACTATTGCACTTCCTGCTGCAAGCGATGAACATTGTTTCATTCACGTTTCATTGCTTAAAGCAAGTTATATTCCCATGCCCAAAATATAATTATACCTTGTGCCTTAAAGCAGAAATAAAAATTTTAATGAAAAGCATTAATGGCTACTACAGAGTTTGACATTTCTTTATATGTTGTCCATTGTCCATGATTTGTATTTCTCCTCAAGTGGATGGTCTATTTAGTTTCTTCATCTCTCAGGATCTTTAGAATTTTAGCAATACTTAGTTCATTCTTAATTGTAAACAGATCCCTAGTGAAGAATACTTCTAACCACAGTCCCCAATCAATTTATATTTATTTATTTTGAGAAAGATATCACAAGTGCACAAGCCAGGGTGGGGGGCAAAGAGAGGGAGACAGAGATCCCAAGCAGGTTCCACACTGTCAGCACAGAGTCAGACAACGGGCTTGAACCCACAAATAGTGAGATCATGACCTCAGCCAAAATCAAAGTAGTCTGAAAATTACAAACTGAGCCACCCAGGCACCCCCCCCCCAACGCCCACCCCGACTCACTTTCAAACAGCTCTCTTATACCCTAAATTGGGGGCTCCTTTTCCTGATTTCTCTTTCCATTTTTATAGCCCAGTACAGAGATCCAATAGTCGTGGGTTTTTTTGTTGTTGTTGTTCTCTTGATTCTATATAGACAATTAATATAGCCGTCCCTCATAATTTCTGGACCTCCACTAAAATCCCCCAAGTTTCCACATTAATTTCATCCTTCCCCATCTGCGACACTTCTCTCCATCTCTAAACCAGCAGCTCATCTTTGTGACCAGAGTGTTGCCCTTTGCAGGTCTACAAATCCACATACTTTGTAAAGAAAGTTTCTTGACAGATATCTAAGAGTGTTTTGGTACAGCAATGACAGAGATGATGATAGGATGCCCACTGCCTTCTCACTCACTGGTCTTCAGTCTCTGCATCACTTGTAAACCTAATTTGCTAAAGCAACAGTAAAAGAAAATACACCGACAAATTCCCAATACAACATTTCATTTATTTTCTGAGTATTTTCCAAATGTTGTAAAAGTGCTAGCCCTATGCTGCCACATAGTAGGTAGTCAATAAATTAAACCTGAATCAAATAAGAAGTGGAACCACACATACAGCGTTCATGAGAGGAGATATTTTAAATGAATCTTTGATTATCCCTAACACTTTTGGATATTCAGAACAATAAAAAATTAAAAACAGGAACTTTAATACTTTAAGCAGTCTTGAAACATTCTTCATTTTTCCTATCTTGTGACTAACACTATTTTGGTGAACATTAAAACTGTGATACAGTTTACGTAATTAAAGCAAAAACTATCACCTGCTTAAAAGTAGCCGCAGGTGGGAGGAATTAATCTGCTAAGCAAAATGTTTGCTTAGTTGCAGAGTATAAACCTTTCATTACAGTTTGCTCAGATGTCTGTTATTCAGAGACTTGGTTATTTTCTAAGGGAACGGTAAAGGAATATAGATCATCTCAAACTTCACATGATTTCTTTTTATTCCTATGGTACCACATACAGTGGATGTACATATTATCCAGGTATTAGCCATTAGAACAAACAGAAGATTGCATATGCCCAAAATTATCCCTTGAAAATCCTTTAGCTCCCTAGTGAAGAGGTTAAAATACACCTGCTATTTTAAAAAGAGTTTTAAAAAGAATTTCAACAATGTTTTTCACAGCCTAGGGATCCTTGCAGTCTAAAGCAGAAGAAACATTTTTAAATCAATGTCACTTTAAATAATTTAAATCAACCAAGGTAATACACCTTTTGGCTTCATAAATTGTTATTTCTATTTCTTGAATCTTTTATCCCCTTGGCTGAGCAGGTATTATTAAATTCACATAAATTAAAGGTACATATGATGTAGTTCTGTAGATTCTTTAAAAGACTTATGAGTGTAACTATATGCAATACTAATAATTTTATTATTTATTTAAACTTCTATAAATTGCATAATGAAAAATCATAGAAAAGTTTATAAACTGTAAATGAATTCTAAGTCTGGGATCTGTAGAATCATGGCATTTTATTTCATACTTGATTGATTTATTAAAGGTCCAACTTTCAAAAAGAATATAGCATTCCTTTTCAAAAGCAGTCAGTGGGAGCATTAATTGGAGCACATGAAAGGCATTTAAATAAATATTAGTCAGCAATTGACTGATTTATACAAACTGAATATTTAAACGCATCAAGAGTCATACTTCAGCCAAAATGTTCCATATTCTGCATTTTTAAGGTGTAGCGTTACCAAGAGTAGTGAAGCTATGAATGTTCTCAAAATTTTTCTAACTTGTCTTTACAACAAAGATCCTGAGCTATATAATTCCTTCTGTGATATAGCTATTTACAAGTGTTCTATGTGTACAAAGGGCAACCCTACTGAAATCTGCCTAGGGTTCTGAAGAAAAGCTCCCAAAATAATATACTTTTAACATTATAATTGTCTGGTTTGAGGAAACAAAAACCTTGACTACTGTATTTTTAATGCTACCATTACTATATTTTCTGGTTGAGAGTTCTCTACACTTTATTCACCAGGATTAGCAATATTAATACCAAAGTAGAGAAAATCATTAAATGGAATATTTTTTTTCTATCAGTTATTCTTCTAGAAATACATATACAAATCTAAAAGGGAAACACTCATCCTAAATGTATTACTCTGCTTTTTGATTTGGTGAGAAAATATTACAGTGCAACCGTATTAAAAGCATTTTGTCTTTGAAGATGCAATATACTGTAGAAGGTTGAGGTCATTCTGAAATGATGTTAAAAACCAACTCTCATTACACCAATACGGGTATGTAGATTCTTGGGTTAACTGTGTACTGACCCCAAGACAAACACTGAAATATATTTTTTTAAATAGATAGTTGATAACTTCTTGTTTTCTTGGAGTTTGACTCTTATCAAATTTCTAAAATACCTCTTCCTAGAAATCAAAAGTTTTGATTAATAGTGATCTGGTATTAGAAAAAAGCTATTGTTTCCTTTACAATAAAACAGACCCAAAAGGGAATTCACATTCAGTCAATGAGAGTAATTGATACCACTGGATTACTTAAGAGTTTCTCATAGTGGGATCAGCCCTACTATGAAGACCTTTGTTCTTTTTTTTTTTTTTCGAATCACTGAATTCTTAAAATGATTTATTTATTGAGGGCATACTATACAACAAGTATTTTGCTAGATACTATATTTACACTTACTATTTTATTTTTTAACTACAAATTCATAATCTCTATTTTATTGATGTGAAGTCTTTTTTTAATTCCAGTATAGTTAATATACAGGGTTACATTAGTTTCAGGTACAATACCGTGATTCAACAATTTCATATGTTACTTAGTGCTCATGAAGATAAGCACTTTTAATCCCCATCACCTATTTCACCCATACCCCAACCCACGTCCTCTCAGGTAACCATCTGTTTATGCTCAACAGTTAAGAGTCTCTTTTTTTGGTTTGACTATCTTTTCTCCTTTGTTCATTTGTTTTGTCTCTTGAATTCCACATATGAATGAAATCATATGGTATTTGTCTTTCTCAAACTTATTTCACTTGGCATTATACTCTGTAGATCCATCCACATTGTTGCAAATGGCAAGATCTCATTCTTTTTTATAGCTGAATAAAATTCCATTGTATACATATACCAAATCTTCTTTAACCATTCATTTTTATATGGATGCTGGGGTTGCTTTCATAATTTTGTTATTGTAAATAATGTTTCAATAAACATAGGGGTGAATATATCCTTTAAAATTAGTGTTTGCACATTCATTGGATAAATAGCAGTAATGAATTTCTGGATTATATGGTAATTCTATTTTGGAAGAATCTCCGTACTGTTTTCCACAATGACTGCACCAGTTTGCATTTCCACTAACAGTGTACAAGGATTTCTTTTTCTTCACATTCTCACCAACACTTGTTTCTTGTGTTTTTTATTTTAGCCATTCTGACAGGTGTGAGGTGATATCTCATCGTGGTTTTGATTTTCATTTTCCTGATGATGAGTGATGTTGAGCATATTTTCATGTGTCTGTTGAGCATCCAGATGCGTTCTTTAGAAATGCTCATATCTCCTGTCCGTTTTTATTTGGATTATTTGGCAGGTTTTGGTTAGTTTGTACAAGGTCTTTATGTAGTTTGGATACTAACCATTTATTGGATATGTCATTTGTAAATATCTTCTCCCATTCTATAGGTTGTCATTTAGTTTTGTTGATTTTACCTTTGGTGTGCAAAAGCTTTTTACTTTGATGTACTCCCAATAGTTTATTTTTGCTTTTGTTTCCCTTGCCTCAGAAGACATATCTAGAAAAATGTTGCTATGACCAATGTCAGAGAAATTACTGCCTGTGCTCTCTTCTAGCCTTTTTATGGGTTCAGGTATCCACTAAGATTATTAATCCATTTTGAGTTTATTTTTGTGTATGGTATAAGAAAGTGGTCCAGTTTCACTCTTTTGCATATAGCTGTCCAGTTTTTCCAACACCATTTGCTGAAAAGACTTTTTCCCATTGCATATCCTTGTCTACTTTGTCAAAGACTAGTTGATCATATAATTGTGAGTTTATTTCTGGCCTCTGTATTCTATTGATCTATGTGTCTATTTGTGTGCCAGTACCATACAGTTTTGATTACTACAGCCCCTGTAATATATCTTGAAATCTGGGATTGTGATACCTCCAGTTTTATTCTTCTTTTTTTCAAGATTGCTTTGCCTAGTCAGGGGGGTCTTCTGTGGTTCCATACAAATTTTAGGACTATTTGTTCTACTTCTGTGAAAAATGCTTTTGGTATTTTAAAAGGTATTGCATTAAAACTGTAGAGTGCTTTGAGTAGTCTGGACATTTTAACGATATTAATTCTTTCAGTCCATGAGCATGGAATAGACTTCTACTTGTCTGTGTCATCTTCAATTTCTTTCATCAGTGTTTTATAGTTTTCAGAGTACAAGTCTTTTGCTTCCTTGGTTAAGTTTATTCTTAGGTACTTTATTCTTTTTGAAGTAATTCCAAATAAGGATGTTTTCTTAATTTGTCTTTCTGCTACTTCATTATAAATTTATAGAAATGCAACAGATTTCTGTATCCTGATTTTGTACCCTGGGATCTTACTAAATTCATTTGTCAGTTATAGCAGGTCAGGGTGGAATCTTTAGGGTATTCTATACAGTTTCATGTCATCTGCAAATAATGAAAGTTTTACGTCTTTACCAATTTGGATGCCTTTTATTTATTTTTCTTCTCTGATTGCTATGGCTATAAGTTCCAGTACCATGTTGAATAAAAGTAATGAGAGTAGACATCCTTCCTTGTTCCTGATATTAGGGAGAAAGCTCTCAGTTTTTCACCATTGAGTATGATGTTTGCTCTGAGGTATATACGGCCTATAATATGTTGAAGTATATTCCCTCTAAACCTACTTTGTTGAGAGTTTTTATCATGAATGAATGTGTACTTTAAGTGCTTTCTCTGCATCTGTTGAAATCTTCATATAGTTTTTATCCTTTATCTTGTTGATGTGATGTGTCATATTGACAGATTTGTGAATATTGAACCACCCTTGCATCCCAGGAATAAATCCCACTTGATCATGGTGAATCATTTTTTTAATATATTGTTGGATCTAGTTTGCTAATATGTTATTGAGGATTTTTGTATCTATCTCTCTCAAATATATTGGCCTTCACTTTTTTGTAGTGTCTTTATGTGGTTTTATTAACAGGGTAATCTTAGCCTTATGGAATGAATTTGGAAGATTTCCTCTATCTTCTATTTTTGGAATAGTTTGAGGAGAATAGGTATTAAATCGTTAAATGTTTGGTAGAAGTCACCTGTTAAGTCTGGTCCTGAACTTTTGTTTCTTGGGCATTTTTGCTTTCCTAATTCAATTTAATACTGGTCATTGGTCTATGCAAATGATCTATTTCTTCTGATTCAGTTTTTGGAAGTTAAAGGTTTCTAGGAATTTATCCATTTCGTCCTGGTTGTCCAATTTGTTTGCATATAACTTTTATAACATTCTCTTATAATCCTTTGGATTTCTGTGGTTTCAATTGTTTTTTATCCTCTTTCATTCTGATTTTGTTTGAATCCTCTTGTTTTTATGAATGTGGCTAGCTTATCAATTTTGTTGATCTTTTCAAAGAATCAACTCCTGGTTTCATTGATCTGTTCTATTGTTTTTTAGTCTCTGTTTCACTTATGTCTGCTCTAATCTTTATTATTGCCTTCCTTCTTCTGGTTTTACATTTTATTTGTTCTTCTTTCTCTAGCTCCTTTAGGTGTAAGGTCAGGTTGCTTGAGATTTTTTTTTTCTTGCTTCCTGAGGTAGGCCAGTATTGCTATAAACTTCCCTCTTAGAATAGATTTTGCTGCATCCCAAAGATTCAGGACAATTGTGTTTTCATTTTCATTTGTCTCCATGTATTTTTTGATTTGCTCTTTCGTTTCTTGGCTGACCCATTCATTTTTTAGTAGCATGTTATTTAACCTCCAGGTATTTGTGTTCTATCCAGATTTTTTTCATGTGGTTGATTTCAGGTTTCATAGCATTGTGGTCAGAAATGATGCATGGTATGACTTTAATCTTTTTTAGATTGTTGACACTGGTTTTGTAGCCTACTATGTGATCTAATCTGGAGAATGTTCCATGTGCACTTAAAAGGAATGTATATTGTGTTGTTTTAGGATTGAATGTTCTAAATATACCTGGAAATCCATCTGGTACACTGTGCCATTCAAAGCCACTGTTTCCTTGATTTTCTGTTTGGATGATCTGTCCATTGATGTAAGTGGCATGTTAATGTCCCCTACTATCATTTTATTACCATCAATTACTTCCTTTATGTTTGTTATTTGATACTTTATGTATTTGGATGCTTCTATATTGGGTGCATAAATATTTACAATTGTTGTATCTTCTTGTTGGATTGTTCTCTTTTTGATTATATAGTGTCCTTCCCTTCTTTGTCTCTTGTTACAGTCTGTTTTAAAACCTGTTTTGTCTGATAGAAGTATTCTTACCATGACTTCCTTTTCACCCCCATTTGCATTATAAATGCTTTTAGATCCTTTCACTTTCAATCTGCATGTGTCTAAATCTGAAATGAGTCTCCTGTAGGCAGCATATAGATGGGTCTTGGTTTTTTTGTCCATCTGTCACCCTATTTTTTTTATTGGAGCATTTAGTCCACTTGTAATCAAAGTAATTATTGATGGAAGATATGTACTTATTGCCAGTTTGTTACTTGTTTTTGTTATGGTTGTTTTTGTAGCCATCTATTGCTTTTTTCTCTTGCTTTCATCTCTCATGGTTTGCTGGATTTCTTTGGTGATAGCTTTGGATTCTTTTCTCTCTTTTTTTTCCCATATCTAGTACTGGCTCTTGATTTGTGACTATTTTAGGTTCATATGTAACATCTTATACATCTGGCAGTCTCTTACTTGAGCTTGAACCTGATTTTTACTGTTCTACCCCCGCCCCATGTTTAGGTATATTACATCATACTTTATATACTTTCATTTTGTGAATGGCTTGACTGATTTTTATAGATATACTTAATTTTACTACTTTCTGCTTCATATTTTTCCTTACTCATACTTATGATATTTCCTTTGTACTCAAAAAGCCCCCTTGAACATTTTTGGTAGGGCATGTTTAGTGGTCATAAATTCCTTTAACTTTTGTCTTGTAAACCCTTTCTCTTTCCTTCCAGTGTGAATGATAGCCTTGCTTGATAAAATTTTCCTGGCTGCAGATTTTTCCCTTTCAGTATTTTGAATGTATCCTCCCTTCTGGCTTATTTTCTGAAAAATCAGTTGATAGCCTCTGGGTTTCCCTTGTATGCAACTGTTTTCTTTTTTTCTTGCTGCTTTTAAAATTCTCTTTATCATTACTTTTTCCATTTTAATTACTGTGTATCTTGCTATGGATCTCCTTGGCTTGATTTTGTTGGGGGAATCTCAGTGCCTCTTGGATGTGTATTTCTATTTCATTTCCTAGAGTCAAGAAATTTTAACCTTTTATTTCTTCAAAAAAATTATCTGGTCCCTGTTTTCTTTCTTCTGGAATCTCTTTAATATGAAAGTGATTACACTTGATGTTACTACATTTCCTAAGTCTAGTTTCATTTATTTTTTTCCTCTTGCCTTTTTTTTAGGGAAAGAGACAGAGACAGAGACAGAGAGAGAGAGAGAGAGCGCACATGGGTACATATGGGGGAGAGAGGCAAAGATAGAGAATCTCAAGCAGGCTCCACACTCAGTACAGAGCCTGATGCAGGGCTCAATCCCACACCCAGGGATCATGACCTGAGCCAAAATCAAGAGTCAGACACTCAAGTGACTGAGCCAACCAGGAGCCCCCAATTTTTCCATCTTGTTCAGCTTTAGTGTTTTCTATTACTCTGTCCTCCATGTGACTGACCCATTCTTCTGCTTCCTCTAGTCTACTATTTATTCCATCTAGTGTATTTTTAATTTCAGATATTGAATTTTTGATCTATGCTTGGTTCTCATTTATGTTTACTAACTCTTCATTTAAGGTCTCTTGAGGTCCTCCACTCTTTTCTGAAACCCAGGGATTATCTTTATGACCATTACTTTAAATTCTCGATCAGGCATACTACTTAGATCTGTTTCATTTAGCTCACTTGCTGTTCTTTTGTCCTGTTCTTTTATTTGGGACATATCTTCTGTCTCATTTTGTCTAACTCTCTGTGTCTGTTTTTATGTATTAGGAAAGTCAGCTATAGCTCCTGCTCTTGAAAGCAGTGGCCTTATGAAGAAGAGGTCCTGTAGTGTTCTGTACTGCAATATCTGATGTTCACCAGAATCTTCTGCTTCAGGGGTATCTCCTATTTGTGTTTTATGTGCCCTACTATTATGACTGAGCCACTTTTGCCTTCAGTCAAGTCATCTGCAATGGTTCCTTTGCCTGTTGTGGGCAGTGTTTGGTCCCTGTGATGTTAGAGGGCTAGTGTGGGGCCACCTTGGGCTTGAGTTGAGCCAGACCAGGCATTTGCCAGACATGCAGTAGCACTGACCTACAGAATGCTTCCTCTGTGTTGTTTCCTGAGAAGCTTCATGGTGGGTAGGGTCTGCAGTCAGACTAGATACCTACCCCACCCCAGTGTTGGGGCTGCAGTTGGATTGGTGTGTGTGGTTATCTTCCCCTTTCCCTATAGCAGGAGTCATTTGGAGTGGTGGTATCCCTTCAGAGTTGTTTGCATACTGCCGTTTGTGGCTCTGCTTTGGATAGGCTCTGGCAAGGGTGTATTGGAAGTGACAGATAGGAGAACACAGGGCTGATGCACATAATGTTAGCAAGGTTTATGCAGGTCTCTTTTGGGAGAGGAACCAGATCTTCTTTAGAAAACTGCTGCCACGGGGGCTGGAGGATCTGCAGAAGAGTGCAGGGGTAGGTCTGCTGTGGGAGGAGACCCCAAGCTGAGGCCTGGATGGATGGAACAACTTCACAGGAGAATATAGGAGGTGGGACACAGTGTTAGCAGTCTAGGTGGAGAACGCCGACACTGTGTCATTCCTGTAGGTATCTGTGTGTCTAGGCTGGGGTAGGATAAGGAATGTCACTCTCCAGCTCGTTTGTCCCTCGAGAAGTCTCGTAAAGATCCCTGCTTTTCCAGTACTCTCTGAGATTAGTAAATAATCCTCCTTCTTGTATACCCCTGGCATTTTCCAAACTGCTGCTTCTATGATCTCAAAGGGGCTGTCTGTTGTGCTGTCTCTTTAAGGGATTGAACTCAGTTTCCCAATATTTTCCAGCTCTCCCAGAGCCAAGCACTGATTTCTAAAATTCCAGATGTTATGCCTGGAAGTACTCATTGTAAGTACTTACTGAATTGTAAGTTCTCATGAAATTAGGGCCCTCTGGTCCTCAAAGCCAAATGTTATAGGATTCATCTTCCCATGTGGGTTCCCCATGCCTGGAGTGCTTGGTGTGAGGGTCTGTTTCTCTCCCCCTCTCTGTGCCTGTGGCACCTCTCCCTCCCACAGTCTTGAAGGTCTGGTTAGCTCCCAACTGTGTCTCTGCCCTTACTAAATTCCTCAATGTGGCTTCTTCTCTACATTTAGCTGTGGCGAGTCTGCTCAGCCAGTCTCTGGGTCATTTTCTGGGTTATTTACACTGATATGGTGACATCCAGTTGTATCTATAGTACGGATCTTCCTACTCTGCCATCCTCCCCAGAAGTCCATCCACGACCTTATATATATTAATGTAACTCTCTCAAACCACTCCATGAGGCTGATCTATTATTAAAACCATCTCATAGGTAAGACAACTGAGGCACATCGAGTTTAAGAATTGGTTAATAAATATTGAAGTTTCTACTAGGCGACAAGCCCAGTGCCAGACTTTGTGACTATCACGATGGCACATTACCTAATGTTGATACGTTCTAGCCTGGCAGTCTTTGCTCTGGTAGGTTTGAAACCCAACTGCTCTGGGAACTTCCTCGGAGAATAGGCCATCACTTAGTCAGTCACATTTCCCAGCAGAGGAGAAATGGAGTATGTGTTCAAAACATATCTGCTGAAATAGCAAGGCCTATTTCAAAAAGGGAGATATCAAATCTGATGGCAAGCCTGAGGAAAATATGGAGAGATAAGAGTAAAATATAGAAGTTGTAAAAGGAAAATACTGAGGAGTGAAAAAGGATGTCCCAGAGATATTTTTCCTTTTTTGGCTGGGAAGATATACAGGAGACTGAAATCCTTCTATGGAATAAGGTATGCCACCCCGGGAGCCAATGAGCAAGTAGGACTGAAGAGCCGAGTTTAGTGGGCAGGAGCTATACTGAGATAAGGTTTGGGAAGGGGTTCACATTTTCTCAATACTGTGCCCAAGGAGGTAGGGTAGAGGAAAGTTCAGAAAAGCTTAACTTCATTTAGTAGCTTTAAGGAGTCAGTGGTCAGGGAAACAACAGGATCAATGTTTTGTTTTGATTTTTAGAAAGAACACAGCGTAGGGGGCACCTGGATGGCTCAGCAGGTTGAGCATCTACCTCTTGATTTCACCTCAGGTAATGATGCCAGGTTCATGGGATTGAGCCCTGCAGCATCAGGCTCCACACTGAGCATGGAGCCTGCTTAAGATTCTCTCTGTCCCTCTCCCCTGCTTGTGCTCTCTCTCTCTAAAATATTTTTTTAAAAAAAGAGCACAGTATAGAAGACAGATTTCCTTGTCTATATTTTCCTGCTTGCAAAGATTTTTTCCAGCTTCAATATTTTTGCTATTATCCTAATTCAGCAGAAAATTGGTCCTTATTCCAATTCCACATAATCAAAGCTATTCCCATAGATGTGTTCCATAAGCTCTAATGACAAAGCCCAGAAACTGTAATGATCTCAGGCATTTGAAGTTGTTGAGAGATACTTAACAAGAATATCAAGAAATAAATTCCACCTTTGAAAGTTCACAGTCAATACATTTTCATTATGAAGAAGAAGAAATGTGCACCTGCATGATCAGCAGGAAAGAAGAAATCACAAGCTGCGCTTAGTTGGGGTAGAGTGTGAGATTACCCTGCATGTAAACCCAAGGATTCACACACACTGGAAATGCTCATCTGAGCTTGCTGATGTGATAATAAGCTAGAGGTGTTTTAACTATTTTTTTTTTTGTTTTTTTTCTGTCAGACAATTTTCCTACTGACAGGAGAGGGCTTGGCAGTCCCACAAAAACACACTCCTGATTTTGAAGTCACCAATGTGTTTCTCACCACTGCCAAATCCAATAAATGTTTTCCTATCCTCACCCTCCTGACCTCATTGAACACTGTTGACCATACCCCTGCAAAGTTATCCTTTCATAGGCCTCTATTTCCTACTTCTCTGACATTTTTGACAATGTTTTATTATTACTACCTCTTACAAATGCATCTCTTCCCATACCTTCACCATCTTGTTCTTAGCCCTCTGTTTCTTGCTTTAAACCCTAGTTTAGTGCTCAATGCAAACTTACTAAGGCTGACCAAGAATAAATAGATGCCCGTCTCCATCTAAAGATTGCTTCTATAATTAACTCAAATGGTTTTGCAGAGTTAATAGTGGTCAGTTTCTGGTCAACACTGGAAAAACAATGTCAAAATCTTCTTAATTTCATGTTCTCAGATTCCTTGAAGTTTACCATCTCTGTCTTTATGACACTGTTTCTCAGATTTAAAAATTATGGACTCCTTTCAAATAAAAAATATTCCAGTAGATTAAATGTTGATGTGAATTAGTGGTATTTTATACTCAACATATAAAAACATAAAATTGGGTATAATTCTTAAATCTCTTAAAAAACTATAAAACCAAAATGAATTAAATATAACAAAATTACAAAACTGATAAAATTCCGCTTAACACTATTTAATGTAACAGATAATCTTGTTTTGCTGAAAATAAATCACTGTTTATAGCAGGAAGAGGGAATGATCTGTTACTGTCCACGTTCATTGGAGTTGGTATGCCTATAATTAATGCTACAGAGAAATATACCTTTGTCTATAAATTCAGGTGTAAAAATCATTTTATTCATCATTTCCACGACTCAATTTAATTTCTCTCTTTAGCTGTCATCTGCCAGGACAGTAGAAACTTAATCTCAGAGTTAATTCAGGATTTGCCTTGCTTCTCCCCCTGATTGCACCTAAGTTCTGTGGTTCTTAGATGGTACCAAAGCGCATGACAGAGATGAAAAGAGACAGGGGGTTGGTGGGACAGGGAATGTAACTATCTGATATTCAAATCCTCTGTCCACACTAGTGTTTGTGGACTAGTTAATTGGTAGCACACGTGGGTCCCCAGGAAGAATGCCCTTGTTTCTATCCTTTTGCTCCTTCAGTCTTCCAGCACTTTCCTCCATATCTATGCCTGGCTGACGCTCAGGAGACCCCACTGTACTGTCAATGACCCCATTTCCCAGCTATACTCAACAGTCAAAATGAGTATGGATCTTGCCACCTTCATTAGGCTCTAACCCTGGGAGCAAAGTAGAGATGCCTTCTACTTCTGGATGCCCCAAATATATGTAAAAGTTTTCCACCTCCTACATGTTCTATTTATGTATCAGGATGCAAAATAAAGTCCATGTAGGAAAGGACTCCTCTAACATCTCTGTTGTGAACAGTATGGACACAAAGAATTTGTTAGGAGACTTGTAGTCCAAGATGGTGATGAAGGAAGACTCTGAACTCACCTCCTTCATGAAACACACCAAATTACACCTATGTATAGAACAATTCCTCCTGAAGACCTGAGGGCTGACCAAACAGCTTCTATACGACAAAAGACGTAACAGTAAAAGAGAAAAGGGACTGAGACAAAGTAACTAAGGGAACCTCTAGCCCTGATGTTGCAAACTGCATTGGGAAGGGGTAATACTGAGGGACCTGAAACAATTTCCGCTTTCCTTGGGCACAGAAAAAAAGCCACAGTTTAAAAAAGCAACTAGCATATAAAAGAGCCAGCCTTAGAACTCTGCCAAGTGGTGAATGAGCTGAGTGAATTCTCTCTGGATCAGAGAGACTGGAGCCCAACGTGATTTATGCTCCTCCTTCACCTTGAAAGCACAGATCAGAGCAGGGTCAGGATGCCAAAGCCAGCTCACCACCTCAGTGAGCTCCAGATTCACTGGCCCACACCAGCCCTGGTCATGCTGGGGCACAGAAAAAAAAGCTGTGATTTAAAAGAGCAACTAGTATATAAAAGAGACAGCCCTAGAACTGTGCCAAACAGGGGGGAGCTGCCAGAATGCCCTCCAGGTGGGAGAGGCTGGCAGACACAATTTACATACTCCCCCACCCCCACCTTAATAACATGAAGAGGAGCAGAAACCATGCATACTAGCCAACCTGCCACATCAGTGAGCCCCAGATCCGATGGCCCACACCAGCCCTGGTCACCCTGGGGCACATAAGAAATACTGTGGTTTTCCCAACTAACATTGGGGTGCCTGGCTAGCTCAGTCGGCTAAGCATCCAACTTTGGTTCAGGTCATGATGTCACAGTCTGTGAGTTCCAGCCCAGCGTCAGGCTCTATGCTGACAGCTCAGAGCCTGGAGCTTGCTTCGGATTCTGTGTCTCCCTCTCCCTCTGCCCCTCCCCCATTCGTTCATTCTCTCTCTCTCTCTCTCTCTCTCTCTCTCTCTCTCTCTCTCTCTCAAAAATAAGCATTGAATAGAATAGAATAGAAAAATTAGCATATAACAGGGCCAGTCCTCCAACCTGTGCCAAACAGCGGATGGAGCTTCTGGAACACTCTCAGGTGGGAGAGGCTGATGGATACAATCTATACTCCATCCCCAACTTGAAAGCACAAACCAGTGCACAGTCTGAACATCCTAACCAGCCTGATTCCTCAGTGAGCTCCAGACCCCCAGCCTACCCCAGCCACCAATCCCATGAGAACACCCATGATCAGTGTTTACCACAGTTTCAGCCTTCATGCCAATGTGACATAGGTGCAAAACACATGGGAACACTCCAGGCCCATGCCACTTCAGCTCCAGATGGTTTATTAAAGCACCTCCAGTGCAGAACATTCTAGAAACTCCTGAACAATGTCTCCTTCAAATCCAGCTGCCCTAAGTACTCACTACATGAAGCACCCCAGGAACCCCAAGTCTGTGCTTGCTTCAGTTCCAGCCACGCTTACAGGGCACCTCCTGCACAGAGTGCCCCAGAATACTCCTGCCCACACCAGCCTCATCTCCAATTATCTAGCCAAGACAATCCCTGCACTAAGTACCCTGGAACACCTGGCTTGCACCAAATTCAGCTTCATCTGTCCCACCACATTGCCCTCAGCGTGGAGAGTCCTACACATTACCTCAGTTCTAGCCATTCTGCCAGGATTCCCTCTGCACAAAGAGCCCCAGGACACCCCAGAAACTGCTTCAGCTTCAACTATCCTTTCTAGGTGCTTTCTACATGCAGACCCTCAGGACATCCCACCGTGCACCTACTTTAACTTTAGCTATCTGCCAAGGCACTCACTGTGTGGAGAATCCAGGGACCCCCGTACACACCAACCACAGCTCTAGCAGACAGCAAAAGTCATCAACACAAATAGTCTACATAGGGGACAACCATACATGAGACCATTCCTTCAAGTTTAAGAGAAGTAGCTGTTCCACTTAATCCACAGAAACACACAGTCAAGCAAACTGGGGAGACAGAGGAATATGCTCCAAAGAAAGAATAAGAAAACACACACACACACACATACACACGCACGCACACACACAGAAAAAGAACAGAAATACAGATAAGCAATATGCCTGATAAAGAATGTAAGTAATGATTGAAATGATGCTCACCAGGCTGTCCACACTAGCGTTTGTGGACTAGTTAATTGGTAGCATATGTGGGTCCCCAAGAAGAGTGCCCTTGTTTCTATCATTTTGCTCCTTCAGAATGAATCAACACAGTGAGACCTTCAATAAAATGATAAAAAATAATAGGAAGAACCAGAGTTGAAGAATACAATAACTCAAATAAAAAATACAGTAAAGGGACTGGACCAGAAGAATATAACATATACACAACATTCCATCCAAAATCAACAAAATATGCTTTTCAAGTGCACATGGAACATTCTCCAGAATAGATCACATTAGCCTACAAAATAAGCTTCAATAAATTTTTGAAGATTTATATCATCCTATACTTCTATTCTGACCACAACAGTAGAAATCAAACTAGAAATCAATCACAAGGAAATAACTAGAAAAAAAACACAAATACATGGAGACTAAACAACACAAGACCAAGCAACCAATTGGTCAATGAATCAATCAAAGAATAATTTTAAATAAATACAAAGAGATGAATTAAAATGAAAACTCAATGGTCCAAAATCTTTGGGGTACATCAAAAACAGTTCTAAGAGAAAAATATATAGCAATAGAGGCCTACCACAAGAAACAAGCTCAAACAATTGCCCTTACACCTCAAGGAGCTAGAAAAATAACAAAGTCCCAGGTGGGTAGAAAGAAGGAAATAATAAAGATCAGAGTAGATATAAATGACACACAGACTAAAAACAAACAAAAACAAAAACAAGTAAAAAACAAAAACAAAAAACAAACAAAAACAGAAAAAAAAATCAAGTGAACCAAGGACTGTTTCTTTGAAAAGATAAAATTGACAACCCTTAGGCAGATTCATCAAGAAAAAAAGCAAAATGACCCAAATAATTAAATCAGAAATGAAAGTGAATAAATGACACCACAGAAATACAAAGAATTATGACAATACTATGAAAAATTATTACATGCCAACAAACTGCACAACCTAGAAAATAAATTCCTAGAAACATACAATCTTTCAAAACTGAATCTGGAAAAAATAGGAAATCGGATCAGACCGATTATTAATAACAAAATTGAATTGATAATCAATAAAACATCAAAAAATAAAAGTTCTGGGACCAGGTTGTTTCACAGATAAATTCTATCCAACTTTTAGAAAAGAGTTAATACCTATTCTTCTCAAACTACTCCAAACAGAAAAGAAAGGAAACCTTCCAAATTCATTCTATGAAGCCAGCATTACCCTGATACCAAAACCAGATACAACACCACAAAAAAGGAAGCTATACATGATACAATGTTCACAAATCAGTTGATACTACAACACAACAAGAAAACAAAGGATAAAAATCAGGTTATCATCTTAATAGATACAGAAAAAGCATTTGAAGAAATTCAACATCTATTCATGATAAACTCTCAACAATGTGGGATTAGAGGGAATGTATCTCAACATAACAAAGGCCCTATATGAAAAAACCACAGCCAAGATCACACTCCAAGGTGGAAAACACAGCATTTTCTCTAAGAAACAATGCAAAGATGTCAAGTCTCACCACTCCTATTCAACAGAGTACTAGAAGTCATAGGCACAGCAATCAGATAATAAAAAGAAATACAAGACATCCAAATTGGTAAGGAAAAAAATAAAGCTTACACTATTTGCAGAAAACATGATACTATATGTAGAAAATCCTAAAAAAAAAAAACTACTAAAAGTAATAAATGAATTCAGTAAAGTTGCAGAATAAAAAATTAATATTCAGAAATTGGTAGCATTTCTATACATTAATAATGAAGTAACAGAGAAATTAAGAAAACAATACCATTTACAACTACACTAAAAAGAATAGTTAGAAATAAATTTGACCAAGAGGTAAGATACATTTACTCTATAAGAAATTGATGAAGAAACTGAAGATGACACAAATGGAAAGATATTCCATATTCTTGGATTGAAAGAATTAATATTGTTCAAATGTCCATACTACCCAGAGCCATCTACAGATTCAGTGCAATCCCTATCAAAATAACAAAAGCATTCATCACAACACTATAACAAATAACCTTAAAATTTGTTTGGAACCTAAAAGACCCTGAATAGCCACAGCTACCTTGAGAAAGAACAATCTTGGAGTTACTACAATCCCAGATTTCAATATATACTACAAAGTTGTAGTATTCAAAGCAGTATGGTACTGGTACAAAAATAGACATATAGGTTAATAGAACAGAGACCCCAGAAATTAAGCCATATTTATATAGTCAGTTAATCCATGACAACAGAGGTAAGAATATACAATGGGGAAAAGACAGTATCTTCCATAAGTTGTGCTGGGAAAATTGAACAGCTGCATACAAGGAATGAAACTGAACCACTTTCTTCTACCATATACAAAAACTCAAAGTAGATTAAAGACCTAAATGAGAGACCTAAACCCACAAAATTCCTAGAAGAAAACATAGGCAGTAATCTCTTTGACAGTAGCCACAGAGACATTTTTCTAGGTGTGTAACCTTTAGCAATGGAAATAAAAGCAAAAATAAACTATTGTAACTACACCAAAATCAAAAGCTTTTTAATAGCAAAAGAAACCATCAACAAAATGAAAAGACAACCTACTGAATGGTAGAAGATATTTGCAAATTATATAACTAAGGAGTAATATCCAAAATATATAAAGAACTTATCCAACTCAACCCCCCCCCCAAAATAATAATATCCAAAAATAGGGAGATGACCAAAATAGACATTTTTCCAAAGAAGACATATAGATGGCCAGCAGACACCTGAAAAGATGCTCAATATCACTCATGAGGGAAATGCAAATCAAAATCACAATAAGATATCAACTGGGGCGCCTGGGTGACTCAGTCGGTTAAGTGTCCGACTTCAGCTCAGGTCACAATCTCACGGTCCATGAGTTCGAGCCCAGCGTCGCGCTCTGGGCTGATGGCTCAGAGTCCGGAGCCTGCTTCGGATTCTGTGTCTCCCTCTCTCTCTGACCCTCCCCCGATCATGCTCTGTCTCTGTCTCAAAAATAAATAAACGTTAAAAAAAAAAATTAAAGTTTAAGATATCAACTTATATCTGTCAGAATAGCTAAAATAAAAAAGTAAAAAAATACAAGTGTTGGTGAAAATATAGAAGCAAAGTAACCCTCATGCACTGTTGGTTAGGAATGTACATGGGTACAAGCCACCATGAAAATCAGTATGGACATTCCTCCAAAAATTGAATATAGAAATACCACACGATCCAATAATTCCACTAATGGGTATCTACCTAAGAAAATGAAAACACTAATTTGAAAAGATATATGTACCCCTATGTTTATTGCAGCATAGTTTGCAGTAGCATGGAAGCCACCTAAGTGTCCATCCATATAAGAACAGATAAAGAACATGTGGCATGTGTGTGTGTACACACACACACACACACACACACACACACTGAAATATTATACAGCCACAAAAGAGGTGAAATAATGCCCTTTGCAACAACATGGATAGACCTAGAGGGTATTATGCTAAATGAAATAAGTCAGAGAAAGGCAAATACCTTATGATTTCATTCATATGTGGAATCTAAAAAAAATTTTAAAAGAAGAATCGAACTTAGAAACATGGAAAACAAACTGATGGTTGCCAGAGGGGAGGATCTGGAGGTATGGGAGAAATGGGTGAAGGGGAGTGGGAGATAAAAACTTCCAGGTATGTAATAAATAAGTCACAGGAATAAAAGGCACATAAGCATAAGGAATATAATCAATAATATTGTAATATGTCATATGGTGACAAGGGGTAGCTACACTTGTAATGAACATAGTATAATATATAAACTTATCAAATCACTATGTTGTACACCTGAATCTAAAGTGATATATTTTAACTATACTCAAATGAATTTTTTTAATAATCAGTTAATATTTTTTTAAATGTTATTGAGTTACATTGTCATGTGCTGTGTGTAACTCAATTCTTCCACCACATTTATCTACTCAAATTCTTACTTCAGCACACCATGGCACCATTTGGTTCTCAATTGACATGAACATTTCATTTTCATATTTAATCTACCCATTTTTCTAACTGATAGCAAACCCAGGTACTGAAATGAAGGAAATATCCTGTCATCTTTCCATATAATATTGTGGTCATACAAATAATCCAAAATATCCATTAGTTGAGTTGAAAGGGTGGTCACTTTGTCATCATAGTGAAAATATAATATCTGAAAATTCTTTCATAGAACTCTCAGACACCCCAGAATACATCCTAAGATCTCTGGGGTCTGAGAACCCCAGTTTGTAAACACTGTGTTACAACAAACCTCTCTTCTTTTCAACTCACCTTCCTGACAAGAGAGAAGTTCAGCAAATGGTTATGAATTGATTATCTTTTAGTTTTACTATCACATGTCATTATGTGGATATATCTTATCACCAGTGAGAAACCCCTCCAAATCTCACTTCCACATACCTTACTTGTGGGAAAGACCACTCTTGGGTCCTCCAAACCCACCTGGTGCTACTGTCTTCTCTTTTTGCCTCTGCCCACAAAGGAGAGTATTTGGCTCCTCTCTCCATGGAGTATAAATTTTATTAATTCAGCCTTCTAATTTTTGGCTGTTGTTCCTTAGTCTTCTTTATTCCATTTGTTACCTTCTGTCTATCAACTGCATTTTGCTAGCTCAAGTCTCTATTCCCAACAATTAGAAATTTTGGTTGAAGATTCTGGAAACATAGGCCAATATCACCAAGGTGAACCTGTGATTAGCACTTGCTGGCGCATACAAGGGAAAATATTGTTTTGGGGTAAATAACTAACATTAATTACAGCCTTAAGAAAATGATTGAAGAAAATTAGCTAATGATCCTTAACCTAATTCTGCTGTTTAACTAATTAAAATCTATTTTCTCAAGTTCTGACATGGTATGTAACACCCTGAAGAAGAAAAACAGATTGTTGTTTATCTTACCTGTGCACCCCAAGCACCAGAATCTTGGCTAAAGTTGTTTGTTGAATTCTTCTCATCCAGGTATCAATTGATAACAATGTCAAAAGGTGGGTATTCTTTAACTTGGATCTGCATAAAGATAACAAAAACTTAGTTACAGATTACTGATCTCTTTTCATGGGATGAGATCCATTTTTCCATTCATTTCTTCAGTATTTATTAGGCACAAGGTATATGCTTAATACTTATTCCTAGTTATTAACATAGTACATCTCTAAATATTGTAAAAAGCATTCCTAAATTTCAGGGGGTTTATAATATAGGAAACTAGTAAACAAGGCTAGAAAAGGATGTATTCATTAATTTACTAAACACACACATACATGTACACACAGAGAGAGAAAGAGAATTCACTATAGGCCAGTCAGTATTCTAAACCTTTTAAAAACATCAGACCAAGAAAATTTCATAATAACCCTGTTAGGTATTTAGTATCATCTCCATTTTTCCTAGGAAGAAACTGAAGTTCATAAAGGTGAAGTGGTCCAAGACCATAGCACTATTAGTGAAGGAATTGGGATCTGAACCCAGAAAGTATAGCTCCAAAGTGCTTACTACACATGCTGTTACCAAAATACATTTCCTAAATGTTGTTCACAGAAAGAGTTCTATGGGACAAGTCATTTTAGGAATACTTCATACTCTCTCCTATCTCTACAAAATTCATAATGCACATTAGCATATTAAATCCAACTATAACAAAACCCATTTAGCTTTAATTAAAACAAAGATGCTCAACATCACTATCAGAGAAATTCAAATCAAAACCAAAATGAGATATCACCTTATACCTGTCAGAAGGATTAGTATCAAAAAGACAGGACAAAAGACAAAGACTTTTGTCAAAAAGACAAGTGTTGGTGAGGATGTAGGGAAAAAAGGGAACCCTTGTACACTATTAGTGGGAATAATTGGTGCAGTCACTATGGAAAACAGTATGGGGGTTCCTCAAAAATTAAAAATAGAATTACTAGATAATCCAGTAATTCCACTATTGGGTATTTACCCAAAGAGAATGAAAACACTAATTTGAAAAGATTTATGTACCCCTATGTTTATTGCAGCATTATTTATAATAGCCAAGATATGGAAGCAACCCAAGTGTGCAGCCATACATGAATAAAGTTGGTGTGATACACACACACTATATATATATATAGATAGATATATATACACACACTATATGATATATATATACATATCATATATATGTATATGATATATATGATATATATGATATATATATCATATATATGATATATACACTATATATAGTGTACAATATATACATATGATATATGTATATGATATATACATATGATATATGATATAGTATCATATATGATACTATATGATATATGTATATACACTATATATATTCTGGAAACATAGGCCAATATGCACCAAGGTGAACCTGTGATTAGCACTTGCTGGTGTATACAAGGGAAAATATTGTTTTGGGGTAAGTAACTAACATTAATTACAGCCTTAAGAAAATGATTGGAGAAAATTAGCTAATGATCCTTAACCTAATTCTGCTATATATATAGTGATCCTTACTATATATATATAGTAAGCTAATGATCCTTAATCTAATTCTGCTACACTATATGTATATTCTTTTCTGTGGCTGAGTAATACTCCATTGTATATATGATATATATACATGTATATATATCATATATACAATGGAGTATATATATATATATGTATACATATATATACATGTACATATATATATGTATACATATACATACATGTATACATATATATACATGTATATATATCATATATACAATGGAGTATTACTCAGCCACAGAAAAGAATGAAATCTTGCCATTCACAACAACAGGGATGAACCTTGTGGGTATAATGCTAAGTGAAATAAGTCAGAAAGATAAATACCATATGATTTTACTCATATATGGGATTTAAGAAACAAATGAACAAAGAAAAAAATGTAAAACAAAAACTTAGAGAACTAGTGGATACTAGAGGGGAGGTAGGTGGGAGGATGGGTGAAATAGGTGAAGGGAATTCAAGACAACACTTATCCTGGGTCACCCTGGGGGGCTCAGTGGATTAAGTGACTGGATTCAGCTCAAGTCATGATCTCATGGTTCATGGGTTTGAGCCCACATTGGACTCTATCCTGACAGCTCAGAGCCTGGGACCTGCTTTGGATTCTGTCACCCTCTCTCTCTGCCCCCTCATAGTCCCACTTGGACTATGTCTCTCTCTCTCTCTCCCCCCCCAAAATAAATAAAACATTAAAAAAAATTAATAAAGAGTACACTTATCTTGATGAGCACTGAGTAATGTATAGATTTGCTGAATCGTATTGTATACCTGAAACTAATACAACACTATATGTTAATTATATTTTAATAAAAAAAATACCCAAGTGTTTTCACTTTATTTACATTATGAAGACTTCTCAAAAGGCAAGATAATAATCAGAATGAGTATTTTTAAGTGTCTTCCATGTGCCTGGAGCTGAAAAGCACAGCACCACACCAATTTAGGGAATAATCTCTACATCCAGAATGCCTTAGTTTAAACCCCAACTCTAACACACTGTTAGACAGTCTAGGTTAGGCTATGATGGGCTAATAAATAAACTCTAAAATCTCAGAGGCTTGATTCAGTGAGGAATTATTGCTCATCATGCAAAGCACAATGTAGATTTTTCTCATGGGGCAGCTCTGCTGGAGTTCTTCCCAAAGGGATGACTCAGAGACTCATGTTTCTTTAATCTCACAGCTCTGCTACCTTCAACAAATGACCTCAGTGTGATCAAGGGAAGAGAAAAAGGGAAGGTGATGGTTTGTGGCTGTATTTTATAGGCAGGCCAAGAAATAATATCCATCATCTCTTCCACACTTCATCAACTAGAAATCAATCAGACTACCCTCTACCTAACCACAGGGTAGACCAGGAAATGGAGCTTTTTGGTGTGGTTGAGAAAGAGTTCATGACTGTCAGTGAACGTGTAATATTGCTAACCATGTAAACTTGGGCAAGTTACTGAACTCCTTTGTGCCTCAGTTTCCTTATATATAAAATGGGTATAAGTTATCTCATTGGATTGTTATGAAGGTTACATGAGTTACTATTTTTAACCACTTAGAATCACATTTTAACCACAGGTATCTGATTCAAATGTGCAATCATATATAATCCTAATTCTGAAGGGCAAATATCACCATATTTAAAGAAGAGGAAAGAGAGCCTCAGAGAGACTAGGTGACTTGCCTAAAATCACCCAGGTGCTGTATTAGCCAGCTGTTTTGTTTCTTTAGAGAAATAAAAACAATAGGATGTATATATACATTTATAGAAACAAATCCATTGTAAAATATTGGCTCATGTTATTATGCAGACTGGTAATTACAAATCTGCAGTATGTGCCAGTAGGCTTGAGACCCAGGAGAATTAATGGTACAAATGAAGTTCAGAGTCTGGCAAGCAGAGGAAGATCAGTTTTTGTTCAAATCAGGCCTTCAACTAGTTAGATGAGGTCTACACACATCATAGAGGACAATCTACTGTATCAATTAAAATGTTAATGTCACCTAAAAACAGCCTTGCAGAAACACCAGAATAATGTTTAACCAAGTAGCTGGGTACCCTGTGGCCCAGTCAAGTTAACACATAAAATTAACTATCACAGCAATCCCTATCAAAATAACACCAGCATTCTTCACAGAACTAGAACAAACAATCCTAAAATTTGTATGGAACCAGAAAAGACCCCAAATAGCCAAAGCAATTTTGAAAAAGAAAACCAAAGCTGGAAGCATCACAATCCTGGACTTCAAGATGTATTACAAAGCTGTAATCATCAAGACAGTATGGTACTGGCACAAGAACAGACACTCAGGTCAATGGAACAGAATAGACAACCCAGAAATGGACCCACAAACATATGGCCAACTAATCTTTGACAAAGCAGGAAAGAATATCCAATGAAATAAAGACAATCTCTTCAGCAAATGGTGCTGGGAAAACTGGACAGTGACATGGGGTAAAATGAACCTGGACCACTTTCTTGCACCATACACACAAAAAAATGGATGAAAGACCTAAACATAAGACAGGAAGCCATCAAAATCCTAGAGGAAAAAGCAGGCAAAAACCTCTTTGACCTCTGCTGCAGCAACTTCTTACTCAACATGTCTCTGGAGGGAAGGTAAACAAAAGCAAAAATGAACTACTGGGACCTCATCAAAATAAAAACCTTCTTCACAGTGAAGGAAACAAATTAGCAAAACTAAAAGGCAACTGACAGAATGGGAGAAGATATTTGCAAATGGCATATCACATAAACGGTTAGATCCAAAATCTATAAAGAACTTACCAGACTCAACACCAAAAAACAAATAATCCAGTGAAGAAATGAGCAAAAGACATGAATAGACACTTCTCCAAATAAGACATCCACATGGCCAACCAACACATGAAAAAAATGCTCAACATCACTCATCATCAGGGAAATACAAATAACAACCACAATGAGATACCACCTCACACCTGTCAGGATGGGTAACATTAACAACTCAGGCAACAACAGATGTTGGCGAGGATGTGGAGAAAGAGGATCTCTTTTGCACTGCTGGTGGGAATGCAAACTGGTGCAGCCACTCTGGAAAACAGTATGGAAGTTCATCAAAAAATTAAAAATAGAACTACCCTACAACCCAGCAATTGCACTAGTAGGTATTTATCCAAGGGATACAAGTGTGCTATTTCGAAGGGACACATGCACCCCAATGTTTATAGCAGCACTATCAACAATAGTACTTTCCAAAGTATGGAAAGAGCCCAAGTGTCCATCGATGGATGAATTGATAAAGAAGATATGGTTATGTATATATAATGGAGTATTGCTCAGCAATCAAAAAGAATGAAATCTTGCCATTTGCAACAATGTGGATGGAACTAGAGGGTATTATGCTAAGTGAAATTAGTCAGAGAAAGACAAATACCATATGACTTCACTCATGAGGAATTTAAGGTACAAAACAGATGAAAATAAGGGAAGGGGAACAAAAATAATATAAAAACAGGGAGGGGGCCAAAACATAAGAGACTCTTAAATATGGAGAACAAACAGAGGGTTCCTGAAGGGGTTGTGGGAGGGGGGATAGGCTAAACAGGTAAGGGGCATTAAGGAATCTACTCCTGAAATCACTTTTGCACTATATGCCAAGTAACTTGGATGCAAATCAAAAAATAAATAGATTTTAAAAATGTTTTGAATTAGTAAAAATTTTATAGAGTGAAAAAATAAATTAACCATCATAGTTGCCAAATATCAAAACATTCAGAACCTTTCTTGAGTCTTCTGATCCATCCATAGTTTTAGGGACTTGTTGGCTTACATAGAATCTAATCTATAGAAGATTCTTTCATCCATTCAACAGTTTTTTCTCAATCACTTAAACTTTTCAGGATGTGGGAAAAAGAAGGGCAAACAAAATGACCCAGACTCTGATCTCAAAAAATTTATAGGTAATGAGAAAGTCATTTATTTGTACAACAATTGTGTCATCACCCTATCCATCCGTGTTGTCACATATACTTACAAACATGCACAACCATATTCTAGTAGGAATCTGACTGCAACTTCCTACTGAATGTCTCAGATATTACCCAACATCCCCAAAGGCTCAAACACCACACGAAACACAATGATGAAGAAGGCATTTGCTTCATTCTTACAGGAAACAAGGTTGGTTTCTATGTACCTATTCAAGCCTGAAAGGTCATATTTTGGTCTTTATCACTGCTTGGTACAACCAAAAATTTCCTAAACTAAGCACACTTAGAAAATGAGAACTTAAAAGGTCTATAGGTTATTTGGTACCAGGCTGGTTCAGCTAGATCACAAATACCTGTAATTGGCATTTACTCTCTTATGTTGATTTTTTCTCTTAGAGCCACATGGTACCCCCAAAGTGTACAAAATGAATTCTATCATTGCCCTGGTAAGCAATGCAAAGGCAGAAGTTATTTTCAGTCTAAACCTTGCAATTGAATAAGCAATGATCAGAACTGATTTTAATCTAACAAAAAATTATGCCTAATATATGTGTTTGTGTCATTTCTGATGTAAACTCAAATCTCCTGGAGAAGGATAACCTTGTCCAATTTGCTTTTATAGGCAAAGCGCAACTCTAAGAAGAAAGAAACATTTGATAAATACAGGTTGATTCAGAATCAACAAACAGTACTAGACATCTATAATGTGAACAGACACCATATTTTCCATTATAAAGATTAGGATACATCATCTAGTACATAAACAGTTTGAATTAAAAGTTTATGTGAAAATCTTACAAACGAAGAAAATGATTTTGCATATAGTTTCATATTTAATGAAGTATTATTACTGAAAAGGGAAGAAAAGAACACATGAAATGAGATTGTCTCAGAAAATCCTAGACAGTCTCTATTACTATGGTCTGTCCTAGACATTTAATGTACAGTGTCTCATTTTGAGATTAGTTAAAAAATTAATGATTCCTGAAAAGATTAAATAGGGTCAATAAATGATAGGAAAGAAAGAATCCAATTCAACATTTAGTGACCATTTAGTGACCAGTTAATAAGAAGTATATAAAAATAGGCAAATAGACTTTAACGTCAAGGAGTGTAAAACTGAATGATAGGAGACATACTCAAGTAATAGTGACATGAGGCAGATTACGGTGAGTGCCCTTGGAAGTCTCCCCAGTTTGAGTAATAATCATTCCTGGTAGATTTGGGGAGCCAGGCTTGTTGCCACTTTAACAATTCCCCAACGTTCAGACAACAGATCAGGAAAGTTCTAAGTGAAACAGATTTATTAAGGATTTTTACCAACCAACCAACCAACCAACCAACCTTTTTACAGAGACTGTTTTGATGTTAGATGCAGAGTGTGACACTTAGGTTCCATTGCTCTTGTGCCCAAGTTCACAGAACTGGGCTGCATATCACTGTTTAAGCTCATTTGATGAACTCCTCTCTCCTCCATCCTCTAAGCTGATCAAGGTTTTCCTGCACTAAGTGACCGTCTAGAATGGTCACTAAAACTCATCCCCTTTCTTACCCTCTGCCTGTTAATTATCAATGGGGAACAGATCATGAGAACAAATAATGCTAAAGTCCATGGGCTTAGCTGCATCCACCCTAGAGGTGAGTGTAAATGCAGAGTCTGGCGTTCCCGTTCTGGTCTAGCAAAGGCCAGAGGAGAGGATGTGTAAAATGCCTGTGAGTTCAGCAAAGGGAAACAACAGAGAGTTTTTGTGAGACAGATGGAATTTGAGAAGGTGTTGAAAAGCTGGTAAGAATGGGGTGAGGGGTGTTAGAGGAGTGCTTTCTAGGCAGAGAGAAGGGCCAACAAGCATCAGGAGCAGGAAAACATGACCAGGGAATTGTGAACAGACTCGTCAAAATAAAATGTAAGTTTGTAAGTTCCCCCCTCGCACCCCCCCCCCAAAAAAAGAAGAAAAAACTAGAAACATTGACTCAAGCACCATTCTACAGGGCTTCATACTCAGTTTGAAGGCTTTAACCTAATTTTGTGTGAAACTTCATCTCAGTCCACAAACTTCCATGTGTAAACAATATAACTTGGTTTCAATCATTCAACTTCATTTCTAGTTTAAGCCCCACTCTGCTGAACTGGGCAGAAATTTGAATCTCTTTTTTTCAGTATTCTTCCCTTTTTCTCCCCCTGAATGAGTAAGTTCAGGGTTTGCATCATGCCCAGGCATTGGGAAGGCATTGGCCTACTGGATCTTTGAGTCTCCCATCCAGTTTACTGCACAGATGTTTCCTTCCTAGCTTGCCAGCCCCTGAGGTTCCTTCCAAAGGCCAATTATTGCCCTATCTGTCTAATATAACATATGGTCACCCCCACAACCCCAAATCCCCAGCAGTGATACTGAGAAGCCCAAATTCCCTCTCTAGAATTCCACAAACTTCTCTAAGTCTTTGCAATTACTGGTTGCACTGGTTAGAAAGTGGACCATATCCTTACTATTACCACCATCACCACATCACCACACATCTTTTCCCTCCAGCACAGACTGCAACTGCTCTTTAGTCTGGGACAATCTTGACTCCTGCAGGTTTTTTGATCAAGAAACTGTTAACAACCCAAGCTCTCATTCTGTGTTCAAGGGCTCTGTCTTTTGGGAAAAAAGTGTATGAACTCCCTGATTATTTCCATTTTTAATTCTACTTCATCTCTGCCCTGAGACAATGAACAGGAAGACTGGCTAACTGATGGAATGAAGAGGATGTAATAATCAAGGGAAAGGAAAAAATATTTAATGTATAAAAATATTATTCCATTAAATATATATGCAATGGAGGGTGTGGGAGACATTGTAGGTTTGAAGAGCATTATAATAATTATTCTGGAAGCAGAGTGCAAGATGGCTTGGAGGAGGTCTAATATAAAATGAAGAAACAAAAATATTATAACTGGTCACATTGAGGCAGGCCAGTGGCAGTGAGGATGGAAAAGGGAAGACGAATATGAGAGATTCCAAAAAGCTGAGACCACTGGGACTTAGCTTATAACCTAATAAATGTGACAAGCAAAGAAAATGAAGCAGCTATTAAGAGGATGCTAGAGGGAATAACGATGGCATTCTGAAGAAGAAAAATCAAAAAGTGAAAGAGCTTATTTACAGGAGAAAAATAAATTCCATTTTGACAATACCCAGTTTCAGATGTCAATATCATCCCTAGATGAGGATTCCCTGGAAGTGTTTGGAAATCAGAATCATGGCTCAGGAGAGACATCATCCAAAGTGCCTCAACTCTTTTATGGAACCAAGTCATGTGAATCAACTAATTAATTTCATTCAAACAAATTATGATAGTCTCGAAGGGCAGAAGGGCATCTATGGTTGTAGGGAATGATTCTTTGCACATGGTAATGGGAAGAACATGTAAATTTGGAAGCTGAAGGAAAACAGGAGAAACAAAGAGCAGACATGAGAGAGAAGAAAGACCTAAGAAAGAGGGGTGGCCATTTGTGTCGAGAGCTTTAGAATCTTCTAAACCAGGAACCAAAGGAGAGTCAAAAAAAACGTGGAAATGTGAAGGTCACTGGAGGTTTTCCCAAGGCTGATGTCTGCTAGAGAGTGCAGCTTGGAGATATATTGCAGATTTGAACTTGCCTATATGGTGTGGGAACCTTCTTTCATAAAATCTAGTATCAAAGGGATGGAAGAAATGAGACTGTGAAGCTAATTCAGAAGGAGTGACACAATGAGAGAGACAAAAGAACAACTCCCAACTCTTCTACAAAGTCTTTGGACCTTGGTTAAACTAGTCCCTACTTTATAGCTTTGGGATCTTTGTAGACTCTGCCAGCTACCTGGAGTGCTCTTTCTTCTGTCCTTCCCTCCTTCATCTCTCTAAGTATCAGTTTTCCATTTGTAAATGGGGACTAATAATACCTACCTTTATCGTTATGAGGAAAATAAATCAAGCTGCAAATGAGCCTATATCAGTGCCTGACACATAGTAGATAGATATGTAGCAGTAGTATTTTACTAAGAGTTGTACTAAACAAAAATTATAATCCACACAAAACTACCATAGGGCAATAGAAAACTATTATTCATGACGTTAGTATTGGAGAGGCTATAACTGATACAGTGTCAGATTGCTTATATCTGGGAAGAAAAGAATTGCCTAAAAGCAGAGCCTTGCCCAAGGCAGACACAGTGAGAAATGGACCCAAGGAACTGACAACTCCAAGAGGTACTTAGGAGAAAGCAATGCTGGGGTACCTCCTCTATAATCTCCATTAGCTTCATCAAGCCACCTCCAGTAATCCTAAATTGCATGAAAACTTAGCTTCAAAATGCATGCCCTGGTCCCCTTTTCCAAAAATTGGAAGGTGTTTAATTTGACTTTCCATTTCCCAAAAAGTTTTGGGAACACCAGAAAGGAATGTAGTCCAGGGTTGGTAAGGCTCTAGGCAAGAATCAGAGGAACCATTCCTTGTTCTGCCTCTACTCAGCCAAGAGACCTTGAACCAGTCATTGAATCCCTTTGGTCCTCAATTTACTTGTCTATAAAACAAGAGAATTAGACTAGATCAGTGGTTCTCCACAGAAGCAGCACTACCCACAGGGGGACATTTGAGTCATGGGTGGGAAATGGCCATGTGTGGGAGAAGTTCTGGTTGTCACAGGAATGGATAGTGCTATTGGCATTCAGCAAGTGTGGATAGGGATGCTGGATGTCCTTCAACAGCACAGTCTGGGACAATCAGTAATTGTTCTGCATCCTGCATGACTTTCTAATGTCCCTCTGTCATTGAGGTAAGTGAAGGACTTTATTATAGTTAATTAACCTAAAACCTGTTTCACACAGAGAAGCAGAATATTTTTGCACAGTTTTAAAATATACTGGTCCTACTAGTTTTTATTCCAATATCTACCTGTACTTCTGCACTTGCATTGTACAGAATGGCTCCTGATCTTTTAAATCTAACTCACTCACCATAAGTACAAGTCCCATCTACTCCAGTACGTCTTCTTTCATCAGACCTGTAAATCTAGTATTGAAATATGTATCATCATCACTTTCATTTTATTTCTCTTCTAGTTGGGGTATTTTTAGATGTATACATACTCAAATTACTTGTCTATGAATCTTACTTTAGGGTAGGACAAGGGTGTCACCAAGGATTCGTTATAAAAGTGTTCTTGGGTCTGAAAGGTTGAGAGTCACTAGACTAGACGCTCTGATGTTCCCCCTTCCTCTAAAATTCCATGACACACCATTTGTCCACATTATCTTCCTCTGCGGGCAAACTACAGGGGGAAAGTTGAATATTTTACTTGTTGCAACATTCTATGCTGCACTTAAGTGTATACTCAATTGTGGTGCCATAACTATTGACCTTTCTGCCCACAAATAGCCATTCCAGACTTAAATAACCTAAGTAAATCATCAACAAATAATGGAACTGAGTTGAGCCACATTCATATTTACTACCAATTTCTTGTCACCTACACAAGACACATTCAGGGCATTGCAATTATGCTAATTTTTAATGAAGATGACTCTCCTTTTAATAGTTCTCTGAACCTCATGCCCAGCTTACTTTGCCTCAGTGAGCTCCCACATCTTGTTCCTCTTGAAAGACTTCTTAATTTGTTCTGCTACCAAAAGAGATAAATGAAACTATTTTTCAAGAAAAACAGAAACTTTTGATAGAGTTGAAATGACATGTCAAATACAGACAGCCGAAATAAGTTGTGTTTGGTTACTGTCTATGTTTCTTGAAGAAAATAATCACCATTGGGACTCATATGCAATTCTGAAGCACTGGAACAGTCGAAGTCATTTATTTTTGTTTCACCTCTGAAAAACACAGCCATGACAAAAAGTACAGAAGTGATGCATATTTTAAAGCTTAGCTATTTCACTCCCTCGCCTTTTATTTTGAAAAAAATAATAAATGTCTTTATTTTTCTATAACCAGATTAAATTTTCATCTCTACCCATCATCACTTCCACCTGATGGCATGATAATTAACTCAATTCCAAGTGAAGTCTGTCAAATCCAGTGATCTCAGTCACTTTGGGTTTAAAACTTAATTTATTTTAGAATTTTCTCCACACCTTATCCTTCAGGGTATAACATTGGTAAGGAGGAAGCTATTCACTCCTCTATCTTCATCTCTGGTAGCCTGTATGAAAGCCACAGGCACCTCCAAATATTGGTGTCTACTGGAAAGCCACTTCTTAAAATTGTACTGTCCACACTGCTGTTTTCAGGTGCATTGCCCAGGCCTGACCCTATGGCCACTCTGCGTCCTTCCTGCTCTTGGCATCTCATTCAAAACACCATTAACCACCAAGGAAATAGCTGACTGTTTCCCACATTCCACTGGCATCAGAGAGAACTCAGACCCAAGATGCTGCATGCAGCCATCTTTTTTTCTGATGTGTTGTCATGGTTCAAGGATGCTTCTGTGGGAACAAACATTTCCAGAGCAGAGAGATCCCCAAGGGTGCCATTTATCTCATTTACTCTTAGATCTCCAAATTTAACGTGGAATAGGGTTCCTTCATCCCCTGCCCCTGCACAGGACTTGGCACATAGGAATGCCAGATGAGAAAGATGCACACAGCTTCTCACAACAGGATCTAACTCTCTTGCTTTATCTCCAAGTCAATCTGTCTGTCTCTTTCTCTCAACATTTATCTCCCCCCACCCACCTCCAAACTCCAAACTCTAGGGGCACTTATGTAATTTTGGATTGGCAAATGAGGAAAAGAGTTCTCTCATTCACTATCTTTTTCAAATTCTTTTTTGTCTTATAAATGATCTAAGGCTTTAAGAAGTTTAACATCTTCCTTCCATTTACAGGCAGTGAAGTAAAACGATCTCTCATAGATTGGTAATGGAAGTTTAGATGATACAAACTTTCGACATTAGCTTTTGTGAGATCTAAATAGTTCTATTCCTGTGAATCTGGCTTAATAGTCATAACACTGAAATTAACTTTACATAAAAATGCTAAATAACCGTGTCATTTATAACAGCCCAAAATGAAAACTACCCATGTCCAAATATATAGAAGCAGAAAATTACAGCACTTTTCCGTGATTCAGTAACATTCAACAATTAGAAATTGTGTTCAGTAAAGGGATTAGCAATACAGAGTGATACTTACAATAGAAAGTTAAATTAAAAAGTAAGTGTAAAATATACACCAGATTTCAAAGACTTCGTATAAAGAAAAAGAACGTAAAATATCTCACTGATAATTTTAATACTATTTACATGTTGAACTGATGATGTTTTATGTGTGTTGGATTCAATAAATTTTTACAGTAATTTCACCCATTTCTCTTAACCTTTTTAATGTGACTACTAGACAATTTTAAATCACCTACGGGGGTCAAATTATATTTCTTTTAGGACAGTGCTACTCTAGAGAGTGACCCCAAAAGAAAGACCAGTGAATGCTGTGGTGCTCCACAGGTGCACATGAAGTGAACCACCCCCAAAACAGAGATGCTTTCAACAGATACTTCTATCTCTCTTAGAGGTGCTTCCTTTTCTAATATTTTTTTTCTACTTTTCTGAGCACACAGAGTAAGGGCTTCTGATAGATGTGAACCTCTTCTGACCTCATTACTCGAGCATTTGATGACACACACACACCCCCGTCTCCCTACTAGGGAGAAAGCCTGGACCCTATTGCTAGGATGGCAGCAGCAGCTAGCCAGAGGCGAGCTGCCCTTGAAGAGCAGCAGGTATCTGAATCCAAGTGAGTGGGCAGAGCAATTGGAAATCCTTCAAATGCTAATATTAAATACAGATGGTCTCTGAATAAAACCCAATACATAATTATAAAGCCTCTTTATCTGATTCTTTGTCTATTAGTCCCCTGTGACATTTTGTTCAGAGGCTACTCAAAGCGAATGCTGCAAATCCTAAAAATCTCTTTAGAAGGCATCCCTGTACCCTTACCTGAGGTGAGGTCATTGACAGGAGACTCAGCCTGTAACTTTAAAGGTCTCCTGCTGGGAGAGAAAGGCTCAGAGGAAGGAGGTGGGAGGGGAGGCACCACCTCACCCAGGGACCCAGATGCTGCCCAGTCATAGGCACTCAGCCCCAGGCTCAGGCCATTTGGACACACAAGTGACAGGAAGAGTGAATTAATTAGCCAAGGCTCTTAGCTGGGGCTTTCAGTAACTGATTTGTTGTTGCTGTTGTTTTTCTTAAGGGGAACTGTGCAAGTCAGCAAAACACAGAAAATAAACCTTCCTCTCTGAGCCTGGCACACCCAATATACCCTGATTAAGAGCACATCAATCCTACAGGCTGTCATCCAACAACCAGCAAGCAATTTCACTGTGCTCCTTTATTAAGAAGTGCACATTTTTATATTTCATCTCTTCTAAGGATTGCTATTATTCATCAAAAGCTGATCTACAAATTATTTATGGTTTATTTTCAGAGGCCGTGAGCTCATTTAATTTACAACGAAGGAAGAGCTATAACTGTGTGATGGCAATGACATTACACTTCTCAAAACTCTGCCTTTGCTAAATGACAACCTTGCCATCTGCATTTGCCCTCCAGGTTTCTCTAGAGCTGTGTCTGTCACCAAATGAGCAAAGCATTTCCCTGTTCTCCAACTGCCTGCAGGTAGAAAGACCTCAGTTTCTCAGGAGCTTTGCTGAACTTGTCCCACACTGCAACTGACTTGGTTTAGCCACCTGTTATTTTTTATTGCATCTTCCTCTCTTCTGACCAGCTTTGTAGTTTTGCCACAGATCAGAGCAACAGAGGTGCTCCGGAGCAGGCCTCCGTTTCCCTGTCCTAATGCCCCTTTTGCCTTGCACACACACACACTTCCTGGCATCACGTGCATCTTGGTCAATTGTTTTCTTGCTCTTGCCTTGTCTGAGCCAGAGCTGTGCAGTGAGGATCGTGGGGGGACTGCAGGCATCAGGACTGAGAGAAAAAGCGCCATGTGTTTCCATGACAGGGAAATGATTGACCGTGAAAGATCTACAAGGAGTTCGAGGGCCTACCTTTCCATGCCTTCAATGCTGTTGTGAATGGAACTTTCATTACCTTGTACCAGCAGCAGCTCAGGAAGCTCAACTGCTGTTTCCTGAAAAGAGGCTTAAAGAAGAAACAAGATCAAATAGATCTTCATACTCCCTGGCCAACAAGCAATTTCCCTCATGTGGCCTTTTGTCAACTGTGGCTGTGCAGGCTTCAGCATTAACAATGCTTTTTTTCTCCAGTTATGAGGACTGCTCAGGCTATAAACAGGCAAGTCGTTACAGAAACCCATTGTTCTCAGAGAGGCCAGAGCAAAGAACACATCTTACTGGGGGGTCTTCTCCCTTTGAGTCTCTCAGTGTGAAATCAGAGTGACTCTCTGAGAAGTCTATTTCATGCTTTAAGCTTACAGAAAACATCTTTCAGATACTTTGGATATATAAAGCAATAGGTTTCCCTATTTGATCCCTCTAGCTTTATATCTGGGCAGCAACCCACTCTTAGCTTCCCATCAGGCATCTATGATGTCTACGAAGCTTCTGAGGAAGGCTGTCTCTGCCTTCTAATTTCTCATATCAAAAATTACTTTCAATGGTGACTCCCATGAGGATTCATTTTCACCTGTTACTATTCTTCTTCCATCTACTCCCTGGACACGAGGATTTAGCTTGATATTTGTATGTCTTAAGCATTTAATGCCTGCCTCGCCTGTATCACCTTCCACATTCACATCTTGTCGTCCTTCTTTCTTACACCTGCTCCTTATCTCTAGTCAGTAAGGACATAGAAAACTTTACTCATGAAGTATTTGCAGAGGAAGCAAATAGAAAAGCATGTAAGTGAATGCCAGGAGACAGGGGCTCTTCAGTTCATACTCAAATTTTACAAACGGTTAACATTTTAGCTAAGACATTATAATTAACTGCCAGTTGTTTTAGAGGATTTCATCACTAATGAATACCTAAGCATTCAAACCAAAAGCAAAGGAGAGAGAAATCATTGTGAGTTTTGAATTCTGTTGCTCTTGGCTTCCCAGGCCATTTAAAATAAAGAGGAAGCTTGATTTCATGCTTATTTTAAAAATTACCCCAGCAAGCTCAAGTTTCAGACTAGCCAATAAATATTTGTTGATTATTCAATGAATAAAACTTGATATCCAACAACTTGCTCAGTTCCTGAAATATGTTAAGCCTGATTTATGTTGGCAAATAATGGTTTGAAAGAAGGAACTGGGAAAGAAAGCACTAAGCACCTGAAGGTGAGAATAAAAGATGTTGAGGTAAAGAAGGCTAGAACCAGACAAGAAGGGGAGCATGAAAGAGAGAACCACTTTGTCACCAGTTTGACCACAGGGTGACATTTCCTGAAAGCGACTGGATATCATTGTAATGGTCTGAAAGTGTAAAAAATAGTCCTTAAGGAATCAAGAACCCATCCTAGTGCCAGGAGATCTGATCATTAACACAATTATGAGGTATTTTATAACCCCCTTTCTAGAATAATACACTATTCATGTATCTACCTGAACATTAGAACTATTTAGGAGCTTTTCTTTAAAAATACTGTCTGGAAACTTAACAGAAACCCATGGAGGAGGGGAAGTAAAAAAAAAAAAAAGAGGTTAGAGTGGGAGAGAGCCAAAGCATAAGAGACTCTTAAAAACTGAGAACAAACTGAGGGTTGATGGGGGGTGGGAGGGAGGGGAGGGTGGGTGATGGGTATTGAGGAGGGCACCTTTTGGGATGAGCACTGGGTGTTGTATGGAAACCAATTTGACAATAAATTTCATATATTAAAAAAATAAATAAATAAAATAAATAAAAATACTGTCTGGAATCTATAAATCCAGGGCCGGGGAAGAGGAGGTACAACATGAGCCTGGAACACCTTGCCTTGCTAGAAAGTAAGGAGGTGTTGCCAGTACACACACACACACACACACACACTGGAAACATGTCAAAAAGACATAGAAGGCAGCTAGGTCAGCTTGAAGGGGCTCCTACTGGCCACACCTAGGACAATCTGAGCATCTAAACAGGTAAGAATAGTTTTAGATTATAATCCACTGCATAAAATAGGAATCCATGAGTCCATACTGATAATGTAAATAGATAAAGACAGAGCATAAACACACAGAAACATAATGTAATGTTATGGTAAATGTAGAGATTGTTTTTCTGGGGCCAGAATCAACAATGATTGTTAAACCTACAAGTGTAATACTTGATGAAAGGTGCAATATATGCATTATCTTAAAGTACTTAACCATAAATTGCTTGTTGTTTGCAAGAGGAAAAATGGTAACTGTCAGGTGGAGAAATTGTACAAAACCTTTAATGAGTGATCGAATCTAATATCATTAAGGAGAGGTAGATGGGTTTTAAGCACCTCTGGACAGGATGCCCCGAGAAAGGCACACATCACTTTTATAGCATTCTGGCAAGGGATACATAACCTGAATCGAATTATGAGGAAACATGAAGTACAAACAATGTAAGGATCATTCTATGAAATAAATTACTTGTATTTGTCAAAAGTGTCAATGCAACAAAAGACAAAAAAAGAGAAACATCGCAGATGGAAGGAGATTAGCAAGACATGGAATATGACTGCATTCCATAACCCTGGACTGGATCCTTTCTTGAAAGAATAACTATCTATAAAGAGCCGTGTTAAAACAATTGACAAAATTGGACCATAAACAAAGTCACATTATAAACTACTACATAAAAATAGCACATCACTGTTAAATCCTTACAGCTGGATAACTCTACAGTGGTAATTTAAAAGAATATCCTTGACTCAGGAGAAAGGAAACAAATGTGGAAGATGTTAAAAAATTGGTAAATCCTGATAAAATGAATTCAAGAGCTCTGTGTTAATCTTGCAACTTTTGTGTGGATTTAAAACTATTTAGTTTTAAATTAGAATTCTTCCATTTAATTCCCCAGTGATTCTTTTTAAAAAAATTTTTTTTACATTTATACATTTTTGAAAGAGCACAAGCAGGTGAAGGGCAGAGAGAGAGGGAGACACAGAATCTGAAGCAGACTCCAGGCTCCCAGCTATCAGCACAGAGCTAGACGCGGGGCTCAAACTCACAAACCACACAGGGTTTGAACTCACAAACCGCGAGATCATGACCTGAGCCGAAGTCGGATGCACAACCGACTGAGCCCCAGGCGCCCCAATTCCCCAGTGATTCTGATACAGCACATCATGACTGGAATTTGGAGACCACTGAAGTAACAGTGTGAATGTCACCTAAAGAAAACTAATGAGATGCTTTCTCATCTTCTGTCCAGTTATGTTTATAATAGCCCTTGAATGAATAACCAATGTATTATCTGGAGTTCTTGTCCAAGTAAATAAGAAGGTAGAAATTATCACAGGTATTAAATTAGAAGAGGAAATTCACATGCATTTATACTTAAGCTTCTACATAAACTTTTCATGAAATCAATTACTTGTCTCAACACTTTCAGACTTTTCTAATTACATGTGCAATAATGATCTGCCTGTATGCTTATTCATTATGATCATGACATTAATGACTACAAGAAAGAAACTTCAAAATTTCACAGATACTCAGGTCCGTTTTGCTCTTTTCCTTCCTATTTCCTTTTCACTAATGATAAGACATTAAAACATCTTTGGAGGATACTTCTAATTGAACTATAAGATTCCATTTTAATAACTATATTTTTGAGTACTTTCTAGCTTTCTGCTATATCAGGTGCTTTCATGCTATATCAGGAAAGGACAGGTCATGCTGCTGTAGTCAACACCATCAAAGATCTCAGTGGCTTATAAAAATGCAGGTTTATGACCTGCTCACACGACAGGTATTCTGCACATCAGCAGTGGGATTCTGCTCCCAGTACTTATTCAGGAAGCAAATTGACAGAGCAGCCACCATCTTGAACATTTGATCACCATATGCTAGAGGGAAAGAGGTCTTTAGAGGATTATGTACCAGGCCCAAAATGACACCATAGCTTCCATCCACAATTCACTGGCCAGAATGTCATAGGGCCCCAGCCAACCAACAAGAAGTTAGGACTTAACAATGCTACCGTGGACCTAGGAGGTAGAGATCTCCCATCCAACAGTGCTAATTCCTACAAGCCATGTTTCAAATTGTTTCTCCTTATCTCTGAGAAAGGCTTATAGAAATTTAGAAAATGCCCATAGTTACACAGTAAAGGAGTCAGAATTTGAACCCAGATCTGCGTGATTCCCAAGCCTGTGCTCATAGCCACTAAGATATGCTACATAGCTGCTCAATCCTGGCTCAGGATTTTACATACAGCTATGAAGAGGCTTTACTCAGTACTATGCAGACTAACATGACAATGGAGGGACAGCCTTACCTGTGAGGGAAAATATTCTTTTAAACCAGCTACCTGGGCTGTCTAGCTCATTTCTACTGGTCCACCTTGGCCGTGTTACCCTTCAGCTTGCCAGCTAGCTACTCTCTTCCCCAGCTCACTTTCCACTGTCAGCATTTTCCCCTCCATCTCTGAGGTTTATTTGCCTCAGCTACTCTCTCAGACAAGCACATCAGAGACATGGCTGGTAGACTTCTTCCACAAATCCTGACCACAATGATCTTCAGATGTGTTAGTACAACTTAACTGGGTAGTATTCCTATGTTCTCAGAATCTATTTATAGCTCAGAATTCTGTAATCCAGCTTTATCATCTGGATAATCTTGCCAGGACATTCCACTGTCATGTTTCTCATCAGTCAGCTGGTAATACTCAGTGAGCCCCTCCACATAAGAGTGGCCAGGCACAACATCATTGGGGTGGTTGGAGGACTGCAAAATCTCGTGCACAGAGTGTGCAATGATATATATGTCTATTTCTATAAAAGAAAATGAGTCACGAATCAGAAACACTAATCCAGACTTTGGCCCCTAAGAAACAGATGAAGGAGCTAATGGATGAATTCCTTACTTTTTCTCAATCCCACACTTCTACCCCAAGAATTGTTCCCAGACAAGGTGCTTCTCTGTGGATTCTCCAGAGACACTACACATGGTAAAGCAATCAGTTTGATTTCTTGCAGGACAGTAACACATCACCTTGTAATTGCATTTGCTCCTTCCCCACTTTCCTTCCACTCTGTTGCAATCCTAGAATTGTACTCTTTAATAAAACATTATCTTGTATTATTTGCCTCAGTCTCTCTTTTCTAGGAAACTATACTTAAGATAGTAGGATTATGAGATACACATCCGCAAACTCTTCTATAATGGTATATTCTGGTATATTCGTGGATCCAAAGATGCAGACCTATGACTTGGCATCACCATCATGCATTGTCTTGCCCCCACCTTGACCCAGGTGAATGTCAATATTTTAAACTGTGACCACAGCAGAAAGTCTTGCAGGTCTCCCTTCTGCCTCTGAACATTCTTTTCTCTCTGCTTATAATGCCCTTGTTTCATCTGCAGAAACATATTCACCCTTTTAGTCTCTGATGCCACTAGCTACCTCCCTATGAAACCGTACTTGACAGATTCTTTATTACCCAGGGCCAGATGCTCACTCTTCCCTACTGATCATACAATTTGTTCTTGTATAGGCTTTATTAGCAATGGAGGTAGAGTTGGGTTTTTTTAATTAGCATATGCTTTTTATGATATTAAAATCAAGAAATGATCTGACAATGAAAAGGCTACTTGTGAAGTAATGTTATGCTTAACTTCTACTCTGAAAAGATGCTATAACCTTGCAACTAAGATTTTCCCAAGAAAAAGATTAATCAGACTATCTATTGCTTTTCAGAATTGATAGTTGCTGCTTCAAAAGTGAATTTACTCAAGTACTGGATCAAAACAAAACACAACAACAACAACAAAAAACCCATAGGACAAAATGAATTGATTTACTTTGGTTTGCATCCACATTTCGGCCCTGAGCAGCTCCAAAAAGAAAATCAGAAAAGGTGGTGATTTGCTAAGAAGTGAAATAGCCAATTTGAGGGATCTACTGGGTATGCTGAGTTCTTTCTTAGTTCCTAGGGAGGAATGTAAGAGGCAGAAGCCAGGAAATCAAAGCAGGCACTGAATTCAAGGTTAGTTTTGTTCTATATTTGTCACATTCTAAATGAGTACTCAATGGAGAACAAGAGCCCTGTTTGTTTAAAGCACATCTTTTCAATTTTCAAAAGCAAAAGTAATTATGGGGAAAAATTTCATTCAGGACACATATGTGCTTACAAGAGCCTCTGTGTCCTTTCTCCAAATGTAACTACCAAGGCTTTTCAGAGCTGTCAGGACTGAGTGATCCTGGTGAACTACTGCTTTTTTCCCCTAAATAAAATGTGAGCTAAAAACCCTTCAGTTGGTGATAGCATCCGGGTCCACCTCTGCATTAAAACCATCTACTTCATTTATAAAAATCTGCTTACATATCTTAAAACAGGAAGTTCTTTTGATTTTCATGGTTCCCATTCTATTTGAAGACTTTCATACATTTCATGGTTTTCATAATGTTCTTGGAAGCCCAACTGTTGACCCTGTTCATTTTGTATATATTGTATCTTTTTCATTTTCTAGATACCAGCCAACTGTGCCATCTCCCACTCCTTTTTAAGTTCTTCCAATGTCAGAAATTTCTAGGGATTTTTACTCCCAGGTCCAATATGGCTGCTGTCTTGCATCACTGTCATTGAGAAAGCTACCCTTTCTTTACGGGGATTGCAGGGTGCTCTCAGTGTTTATTCAGGTGACCCCCTGAATATAAAGGCATGGTTAATATTTATCTCTATGATGTAAATTATCAAAAAAAAAAAAACAAAGCGGGAATTTTAATATCTGAAAAAACTATAATGGAAGGCAAAAATGGCATGGGGAACAAAGAGGTATGGTAATACCAATTAAAAATAATAGGTAAGTTATAATAACCTTAAACACATATTCATCTAACAATATAGCTTTGAATACCTAAAGCATCAAATTATATAGTTAGGTAGAGTCTGTTGTCTTCTGTCCATTCTCTTATTTGTTTTCTGACTGAGTTTTGAGAGGTATTTATATAGTCTAGATTCCAATCCTTTACTTAATGTGATTTTCACGTTTTTCTCTGACTCTTATTTTTATTCTTTTAACAATATCTTTGGAGAGAAGTTTTCTATTTTGATGAAGTTCAATTTATCATTGTTTTGATTTATTGGTTTTACTTTTAGTGTCATAGCAAAGAAATCTTTATTCTAATATCACAAAATTTTCTCCTGTGTCTTCTTTTAGGAGTTTGTGTAGTTTTGGGGGCAGTCAGTTGGTAGAGTATGTGACTCTCAATCTCAGGGTCAGCGTTCAAGCCCCACATTGGGCATGGAGACTTCTTTTTTTTTTTAAATTTTTATTTATTTGTGACAGAGACACAGAAACAGAGCAAGCAGGGGAAGGGCAGAGAAAGAGAGAGACACAGAATCTGAAGCAGGCTTCAGGCTCTGAGATCTTAGCACAGAACCCAGTGCAGGGCTCAAACTCATGAATGGCAAGATCATGACCTATGCTGAAGTCAGACACTTAACTGACTGAGGCACCCAGGCACCCAGGCATGGAGCCTTCTTAAAAAAAAAAAAAAAAAAAAAAAAAAAAAAAAAGGAAGGAGTTTTTTTGTTTTTGTTTTTGTTTTTTTAATTTTAGGACTTACATTTAGGTCTACAATCCATTGAATTAAATTTTATAAATGACAGAAGGCATGAACACAAGTTTTTTTTCTTGGCACATGAATACCACTTGTTTCAGCTAATTTGTTAATACTTTCTCCACTGAATTGCCTTTGCATTTTTGTGAAAAATCACTTGCTTATACATATGTGGATCTATTTCTAGACTGTGTATACAGTTCCTTTTGATCTTATTTGTCTATTTTTAGGCCAATGTCATGGCTGTACCTTTATAATTAGTATTGAAATGTGATAGCCCCTAACTTTATTCTTTTTCAAAGTTCTTTTGGTGCTTCTAGAACCTTTACATATCCATATAAATTTTATAATCAACTTGTCAATTTCTAGGGAAAAGTTTGCTTAAAGTTTGGTTTAGAATTACATCGAATCAACAAATCAATTTAAAGAAAATTGCTACCTTAACAAGACTGATATAAACAAGACTATCCCATGTAGTTATGGTATGTTCTCCTATCTTATATACTGTTGGATTTAATTCTCTAAAATTCTGTCTAGAATCTTTACTTCTGTGATCATTAGCAACATTAGTCTGTAGTTTTTTTGTTTTATGTTTACTTATTTATTTTGAGAGAAAGTGTGAGCATGAGTGGGGGAGGGGCAGAAAAGAGAGAGAGAGAGAGAGAGAGAGAGAGAGAGAGAGAGAGAGAGAGAGAGAGAATCCCAAGTAGGCTCTGCACCATCAGTGCAGAACCCTACATGGGGCTTGATCTCCATCAACTATGAGATCATGACCTGATCTGAAATCAAGAGCTGGACACTTAACTGACTGAGCTGCGAGGCCTGCTGTAGTTTTCTTTTCTTATCATCTTTCAGAATAATACTGACCTCTAGAATAGTCTAAGTAGCATTCCTCTCCCTTCAATTTTCTGAAAGAGTTTGTGTAGAATTACTATTATTTATCTCTTAAATGTTTGGTGAAATTCACTCAGGAAGCCATCTATATTGCCCGGAGTTGACACACATGTGTGCGTGCGTGTGTGTGTGTGCAGGATTCTAACCAGAAATTCAATTTCTTTGAGTGACATAGGCATTCAGATTATTTTTTGAGTTACGGCTGTTGTGTCTTTCAAGGACTTTTACCATTTGATCAAATCATCAGATTTACTGGGGTGAAGATCATCACAATAGTTCCTTATTATCCTTTTAATATGTGTAGAATTTTTCAGGATGTCACTTCTCTCATACTTTATCATTTTCTGATCAGTGTGACTAGTGACTTATAAATTGTATCAACCCTCTCATTGAATGAGCTTTGGTTTCACTAACCAAAAGTCAGGTGGCTTTTTGGTATGTGGTTCTTGTTTTGTCTTCTGTTTCCTTTCCTTTCTGCTTACGTTAGGTTTAATTTGGACTTCTTTTTCTATTCTTTTATTGTTCACTTACTTTTTGCTCTAAAACCTCTAAGATGATTAATTGATACTGACCTGAGTGTATGAGGTTAATGCCCTTTGAAATATTGGACTGCATGCTTGGAACCTGGATGTTCAGTTATTGCCTCTTTTTTGCTTCACTTGTTGCAGAGCATTTTTCTAGGTGCCTATATCATAGCTTATTATATGTTAGTCTGTGATTAGATGAGTTTTGCTTGATTTTGTTTTTATTTGACTATTTCCCAATTAGTCTAACAACTGTGACAGGAAGGACATTTTTCCAACTGTCACCCCAGAGCTCTTATTTCAGAACCTTGGTCTGAGAAATTCTTCAATAAATGTTTGTTAAATTGATTTGGTCTAAAGTGGCACAAGTCAGTTTTCTGAGGTGCCACAAGCTGATATTCTGGCATCCTAGATCTAAAGTCTTTCAATGAAGCCAGCTTAGGTTAATGGTGTCAATCCCAGCCAACTCTATAGAAATCTAAGACTGAATTTGAGATTTTCAAAGAATCAATAGTCCTAGAAACTTGAAAAACATAAAGTTAAAAACTGATGTGTTATAATTTCTTCTGCATTGTAATGGAGAGGAAATTCAGGCTGAGAAGCTGGTGGGCAACTGTTCGTTTTTTAGAAGTTCTCTGTTCTTATAGATAGTTATTTCAGCCTCAAGCAAAGATTCTAACTGTAAAAAACACATTAGACTTTAAGTACGTTCTCTTCCTAAACAGTATGAGGCTTACCTGCCTGATCTCTATCACCTTGTATGTTCCACTTGAGCTTCGTGGTCTGAGAATGCAGACTGGAGATGACTCTTAATAATTTCTTTTAAGCCACCACTGTCATTTTATACCTGAGATGACCCTACTTTCAAAGCCCTAGGAACATGTTTAGAGTACAAATTTCAGATGACCTTGAACAAGCACATTGACCATAGATAAATGACCAATAAGCAAAAACTTTTTCCTCCTCCAGTTCTGAGTAAAGTCAGGAAAGTCTCTTAGTTTTGTTATTTCACTATTTTCTCAATTATAAAATGGCACTATGTGGCAAAATATACCTCTCACTGTTTACCTGAACTACAGACACCAAATGAGGGGCGGCGGGGGGGGGGGGGGGGGGGGGATCATGTATGGAATTGTGAAAAAAATCCTGTAGAACTGGTTATCTATATTGGTTAGCATAATTGAATAGACTGAGCAGTAGATAAACCAATGTTTGATCTGGAAAGAAACAGTTGGTGGATAAGTACCTAGAAGAAAAAGCTGCCTGGAAATTATGTTTTGACCAACTGGGAGTCTGCATGACCACAATAAAGAAGTAGATTTTTAGGAGAACTACACAATCAGGAAGCAGGAGAAAACCTGTTAATTCTGTCCTGAACAAATTACCCTGCAGATAAGAAGTTTACTATAAGAAAATTATGTTAGAGAAATTTAGAGTCACATTTAAAATAGGGTTTGGTGGGGCGCCTGGGTGGCGCAGTCGGTTAAGCGTCCGACTTCAGCCAGGTCACGATCTCGCGGTCCGTGAGTTCGAGCCCCGCGTCGGGCTCTGGGCTGATGACTCAGAGCCTGGAGCCTGTTTCTGATTCTGTGTCTCCCTCTCTCTCTGCCCCTCCCCCGTTCATGCTCTGTCTCTCTCTGTCCCAAAAATAAATAAACGTTAAAATAGGGTTTGGTGGCTGAAAGACATTTTAGTCTGGCAATGAATATCCCAGAAGAATCTCTCCCCCTTTATTTTACTTAGTATCTTTGGCATATAGCTTTATTCATGCACATAATGAATGCATATCTGTGTACATATATGTGAACACATACATATGCACATGTGTGCGTGTGCGCTCACATATCTGTGCTGAGAACAGGTGCTTGGCCCTAGATACAGTGGTGAATGAAAAAGGCATGGAACCTGCCCCCCTAAGGTTAGTTTCCAATGGCAATTTTAAGCAGGAGAATGACATTAGGTTTGGAGAGTCTTTGAAGGCCAGAATTGACTATATCAAATTCATCCAGGTCTAGCACAGTGCTTTAAAAATCCTAAGTGTTCAATTAATGCCTGGTAAATTAATGTTTTAATAATGTTAAATTTTTAATAACTTTTCATGATCTTAAAATGCTTCAGGCTGGAATCACTATCAAAGCTGTGATTTGTGCCAAAAGAAATTGTTCACCATGAACGTATACATGTCTATTATAGCAGATAGATAGAAAAAAAAGATACACACACTTTGAGCATTATCATTGTTCTCAGGTGCAGTCAGCAGAATCTACTCTAGACAGTTAGATCAGAAAGGCATTTATTGGAGAATGTTAAGTGGTACACAACATCTCTAGGAGGGCCAAGAATCAAGAGTAAATGCTACACAACCAAGAACAAATGCAGACAAGAGAAACACCCTACCCACTGTGAGACCATTGCAGGGCAAACTTCAATCCTGCCACAAGCCACACTCTCCCCAGATTTTCCATCAGAGATTACTCAGAAGAACCAAATGCTTCAATCAGAGTGCCCACACACCACTCACTCACTTCTTCCAAATCTCATGTATGTATAAAACCTGAGCTACACATGGAAGCTGACTGCAAGGGAACGTGGAAATTCTAGCTAATAACTTTCTAGCCTTCCCAGTACCTAAAAGGCAAATGAAAAGGGGAACTGGAATGAGCAATATACAAACCAATGCATCATGAAATTGCCTTGGGTTACACTAAGACATTTGTTACAACCAGGTAATTAGGACTGCGTTCCTAGAAGAGAACCATAGTTAAAAGTACAGGGGGACGTTGTCATTGCTAGAATGGTGCTGGAGAGATGGATAAATCCCTTCCCTTTCTCCTAGTCCTTATCCCCTGAGTGCTAGTGGCAAGCAAGAAGTAACTCTGCAGATGTGGAGGATCTTAGGTTTTAAAAGTGGCTGAGTTGCCTTTCCTCAGAGGAGAATGATGCCTGCATGGCTCACTTCATAGAGCTGTTGAGAAAATAATGTATGGGTGTGTCTATAGTTGTCTCATTCCATATCCCTGGTCTCACATCCATGGGCCGTTCCTTCTTAGAGATTTGTGTCCACCAATGGCCATATACCAGCCTCATCACTACTTTTATCTCACCTGCCTCAACTGAATCAATCACCAAGATTAAACATAATCCACTTCAACAATTGCCCTGAAATCTAGGCTCTCCCTTCCATCTCCACTACTGAGTCAGTTCAGGTGCCCGTCCTGTCACATCTAGGTTGTTACAGGTGTTGTAATTATTCACCTTGCCTCTTGTCTCACCAACTTTCCCCCCATCCATCCTGAGAAACAAATCAGATCATGCCACACTCTCTTGCTTAAGCATCATTTTTCACTGTTATTGCATCAAAATTCATGCTGTGAAAATACCACTGTCTGAGCAAAAATCCCCTTTCTAAAGAGGGGGCAAATAATTCTAGTGGAGACCCCTACAATCACTTGTTGGATGTGATCAATGTTACAAGTTCAAAAAGGTGGCAAACTCATTAAATGATGCTCCGGTGGTCACTTATAAAGATAGATCAATATTAAAACTGGAATATTCTCTTCATCGAAGATGTTTTTCCTATCTCCTCCACATAATTCCTCTATGTGCTCTTCATCTCATTAGTAGGCAACTCATTCCCACTTTTCAGCTTCATTATTTCACCTTATCTCTGTCAACTTTGTCCTAGCCAGCCTTCACTCCTGTCATTTTGCACTGATGAAAAACTGGGACATTCTAGGTTTTACCTTTATATTGCACCAAATGATACAACCCAGCCATATTCTTGATGCCATTCAACCCACCTCATGATGTTGTTGCTTGAGAGAAGTCCTCTATATGTCTACTACCTAATTTGGAGCCTCCATTTGGTTTTTCATCACCTTTACCTCAAGACAGTTATTTCTCTGACAACTATGGAGCTGAACAAATTACCTCTAATAAGCAAACCACGTGACACTTTTTAAAGTTAATTCTAGGGGCGCCTGGGTGACTCAGTCGGTTAAGCATCCGACCTTGGCTCAGGTCATGATCTCGTGGTCCGTGAGTTCGAGCCCCGCGTCGGGCTCTGTGCTGACAGCTCAGAGCCTGGAGCCTGTTTCAGATTCTGTGTCTCCCTCTCTCTCTGGCCCTCCCCCATTCATGCTCTGTCTCTCTCTGTCTCAAAAATAAATAAAAACGTTAAAAAAGTGTTTTTAAATACAGTTAATTCTAGGTTATTACTTTATTTTTACACCCAGGTAGTTTTTATACCCAGGTAGCTTTAAACAAAAAGAACACAATATGCAAAACAAGTTATTTAAGAACAGAGATCAGCATTCACTTCTAATGCCTAATTATTTTAAATAAATACCTCACTCACAGAAATCACAGAAAATCAGAAACTGCCTGTCAGACTGTGAAGAATGAAAGACGCTTGATCAAGAGGGAAAAATTCTTTTTAAGGGATAATTGGGAGAAGCATATTTAACGTTTCTAGAGAGATTTTGTACCTCTTGATGTGGGTTTGGAAAAAATACATATCCTTCCACTGAAAATACACTCAGTATTTGGCCATTTCTGTTTTCTTTGGAAGCCCCTCATCTGCTCCCTAGCTGGATACATGTCCTCAGTACTCTCTCCTAACATTCCATCTCTCATCTCTCTGCAGGCTTTCTCTAGTTGTATCTCCTCCCTTCTCATGGCTTCATTAAATATCATCAATATGATGATAACTGCCATATTTCTATTTCCAGCCTGGAATTCTCATCTGTGCTCCAAGACATGAGCCTCTTGACTAGTCTACTTGGTTGTCCCAAATACAACTTACAATCAACCTAGAGTGAAGCCTTGATTTTCCCCTTCATAATTTCTCCTCCTCACTGCCTAACCTCTGTAAATGACACTGGCATTTACCCAGAAACTTCAAACCCAAATACCTGGGAACCACATTTAGCATCACTTCTCCATCACACCCCACACCCAGTCCTTCATCGAAGTTTGGCAATACAGACTCTACAACTTAACTCAGATTTGCTCATTTCTTACCATATCTGACAGCACTCTACACTAAGCCATTGTCATCTCTTGCCTGCACTACCTTGATAGACTATCATGTACAGCCTTGTTTACTCTCTAAACTTTAGTTTGAAAAGCAATCATAGTGATCTTTGTAGAACATATATCGGCCTGCATTACTCTTGTGTTAAAATATTTCAATAGGTTGAGAGATTATATTTTTCAAAGATGGCCATAATAACCCCCATCACACAAGCTCATATGACCACATGTGATTATGACTCTCCACATCAAGAGGCAGAGTATAACTCCCTTTCCCCCCCTTAGTCTGGAATAGCCTGATGACTCACTTACAATTAATGGAAGGCCGTGTATGTGACACTGTGTGAATTCTGAAGCTAGGTCCAAAAGAGCCATGAAGCTTCCATCTGATTTCCTTGAGACCCTTATTTTGGGGGATGCCAACTGTAAAAATTTGACTACTCTGAAACCACCATTCCATAAAAGTCATATATGGGCATTCCAGTCCAGAGCCTCAGATGAGCTCCCAGGATCAACAGCCAACTACGAGGGAAATATCTTACCCTTCCAACTCAGCTGAGACTTCAGCTGACAGTAGCCCCAGGCAACACCTGAACATAATTTTGGAATAATTTGTTATATAGCAATAGTGACTGCATTAGCTTCCCCTTGTTCTCAAAATAAAACCCAAGATTCTGCATGATCTGGGTCCTGGCTAGTCCTTCAGTCTCTTTTTGTGCCTTGCTCACCAGGCTTCAACCACACTGACCTTTGCCTAGTCACAATTAGGAACTTTGCTGAGGCTATTGTTCTCCTGCCTTAAATTCACTCTTTACCTGGCTAACATCAGCTCAAACCTCCACGTCTTAACTGTCATTTCTTCAAGAAAGCTAAAAAGACACATGGCAAGGAGGGAAGGTTTCTTTATTGTGATGTTGTTGTCAAATGGAAGAAACCTGAACAAAAGTATCCAGTGATGGGACCTAGTTGATCGAAAAGGAGCGATTGATGACAGGGCACAGAAAAGATGATTAATGGACAATGGTGCACTGTGGGCATTGCCTCCCTGTCTCAGATGTGGGAGAGAAAGAAGAAAGGGTAGATAGCATGTGGATACCACCTATATTCCCTGCAAATGTACTCCACCCAGCTAAGACTGACCTGTAGTGATTGTACCAACAGGTTCCCATGCTTTCTGATTGCCCTTGAGATCAGCCAATGAAAAGTCCCGGCAGAGGGCTGGTGGGAGGCGGGAGAGAGAAGTGGGAACATTTGGTGCCCCATCCCTCCGTATGGGGACACTTCTGGCTGGCTGTTTCCTTCACCATGCAATAGTCAGGGCTCCTCTCATCACAGCCCCACCTCCTCACACTGGCTCCATTAGGATTCAAGGAGCTACTTCCTTTCCCCACTCAAGTTCCCTCTGTTACTAGCACCAGGTGATTCACTATTCCCTGGGGTTTCCTATGCCCCACCAATGCCTTTGTAAATAGTCTGTTTATTAAACCGTCCTCAAATTATCCCAGTTTCAGTGTGACATCTGTTTCCTGCTGTGTTCCAGTCAGATATGAGGAGGAACACTGATGAGTAAGTAGGTGGAAAGGGCAAGGAAATGTGAAGCAGGCAACAAACTCAACATCTGATGCTATTCCAGTTAAAATAGAAAACTGAAAAATAAATCACTAAAACAATATTACCATTAAACCAAGGAGTAAAATGAAAGAGTTGAGGTGTTGTCATCTGTATAAACATATACATAGAGAATGCTTATAGAGGAGGGGAAAGTCTCTGCTATTAAACAATGGAATCAAGATTTTCTTTTTTTTCCACTTAAAGCTCTGAACTAGCAAAGTTCATGAGAGATTATGGAAAACAAACCAGATGAGTCATTTTATTCCTTTTCAGTTACCCACACATAGCAAACTTAGAACATCACTCTTGCCATATACATCACAGTGGCCTCCGCAAAATAGAACACCTTATGGTTTTTTTTTTAATTTTATCTAAGTTTTCCTGAATTCAAAAATAAAACTTTTGGCTGTTTAAATATATTTACAAATTTGTTTCCATACAAGACCCAGTGCTCATCCCAACAAGTGCCCTCCTCAATGCCCATCACCCACTTTCCCTTCTCCCCCACCCCCATCAACCCTCAGTTTGTTCTCCTTATCTAAGAGTCTATTATAATAAAACATTTTTTAAATAAATGCCTGAATCAGGACAGATGCACTGTGCCTGAGATCCACTGAGCCTGTGTCAACTCTTGAAATAACCCTGGCTCCTGCAGGAGGAATAGCAAAAGTGTAAATGAGAAATTCTAGTCCAAGTTGATTTGCCATCATCTTCAGCATCCCCACTAGGCTATTTTTAAGGTATTGTTATTGCTGTTGTTATGTTGATGGTGAAAATGATGATGATGATGGTAATGATGATGCTCTGACTGCTGGAGGGAAATGCTAAGAGCATTTATACCATTTATGGAGCATTTACTTTTATGTCAGACAGTGTTTTAAGAAATCGTTTAAGTCAAATGTTATCCTCAGGACAATCCTATGATGAAAGACATTTTTACTCCTATTTTCAGATAAGAAAACAAAAGCACAGAGAAGCTTGGTAAGTTGACAAAGTCACTCATTCATCAGCTGTATAACAAAGAAAACCAACAGGGCTTCAGGATCATCAGGGACAACATATAACTGAAATGCTTGAGAGAGGAGGTTTTGTTTTGGCATATTGTTTGTTTTTTCTTTTTAATAATTTATTGTGATGTTAGCTAACATACAGGGTTTACAGTGTAGTCTTGGCCTTGGGAGTAGATCCCCGTGATTCGTCACTTAAATACAATACCCAATGCTCATCCCAACAAGTGCCCTCTTCAATGCCCATCTCCCATTTCCCTCACCTCCGAACCCCCATCTTCATCCAACCCTCTGTTTTTTCTCTGTATTTAAGAGTCTCTTATGGTGTGCCTCCCTCTATGTTTGTAACTTAGTTTTCCTTCCCTTCCCCTATGGTCTTCTGTTAAGTTTCTCAAATTCCACATGTGAGAGAGGAGCTTTTGTTTTTTCTTCCTTTTTCTTCTTTTTAACTGCTATGGAATAGTCATCAACCTGGGGGAATTTGGATCTATCTGACCTCAAACTTCTCTGGGAAGTAACAAAGAAACTTATTCTCACCCCGCTGTCTCAGACAAAGATGATTCCTAAGCCGGGGGCGGGGGGGGGGGGGGGGGGCGGGGGGTGCTGGGAAAATGGTGGAGTAGAAGGACCCTAAGCATACTTCATCCCATGAATACAACTAGATAGTGTGCCTATCTAGTTTTATCCTGCAATAGGTTCCTGCCTTTAGTGAAACAGCATTACAAATAGCCTAACAGTATGCAAGTATCAGTTTGAAAAACATCTGGAGCATAGGGGAGGGAGAATTATTTATTAATCTCACAGTGTGTCCCAACGGGGCAGGGTGGCTGAGAGACTTCTCCAAAAACCAAAGAGCTGGCAGGCTCCATTTCCCTGCCCCTGAGCATAAACACACAGCCACCTGTGGCCACCTGTGGGAACCCACATGACACCCACATTCACTATAACATGCTTATACCAAGCCCCACCCCACTGGGCTTTAGTGGATCCAGTCTTTCCAGTCATGCTTGCCTCAGTTCTGGCACTGTGGGTCCCCTCTCCCAGAAGGCTGGTGCAAACCTTGCCAATACTGCACACTTTTTACAGGGCCTCAGTCCAAGCAGTGGCAGCAGTAGACCCTGCAGAAGACCTATGTACACCTTGTTAAATTACGCATCCAGCAGACCCACCCTAGCTAGCCCTGCTCAAGGTGGCAGCAGGGGCAGATCTCATTAAACTGGAGCACACCTTGTTAAACTTCACACCCCACCCTAATCAGCATGATCCCAGGAGCAACAGTGTCCTCTCCAATATGCTGTTGGTCAGAGTCCATTTAAACTGGGGCCAAAAACCTGACAGTATGCCAACAACCCCACCAGGGGGAAACACCACTCCAAAGGGACTCTACCCTAGGGTGAGGTAAGATAAACATCACACCAGTTAGACTGGGGCCCCAGAAGTGAGCTGAGGGCAGCAGTTGGTCTGATGGCAGGCCCCAGCCAACATGAAAACTTCACAGGGGACAACACAGCAAAAGTGCACTGCAGATTGGTGCTACCTCATCTCTGGCAAATGCCTTGTCTGACTCAACTTAAGCCCAAGGAAGGCCCAGGCTGGTCCACTAAAACCACAGGGAACAAACATTGACCAAAATAAGCAAAGAGAGCCACTGCAGATGACTGGGCTAAAGGACAAAGTGGCTGAGGCACAGCAGCAGGGCTCAGGCAATACACAAGGGGATACCCCTGATGCTCCAGGTTCTAGTGAACAGGGGACGTTGCACTACAGAGCACTAAAGGATCTCTACTTTATAAGGCAATTCCTTTCAAGAGCTAGAGATTTATCTGACTTTCCAAACACAAAGAAATAGAGTTAGGCAAAAAGAGAAGACTGAGGAATATGTGCAAATGAAAGAACAGGACAAAATCACAGCAAGAAACCTAAGCAAAGGAATATGAGGAATGTGCCTCACAAAGAATTTAAAATAATCATGAAGTTACTCACTGGATTTGAGAAAAAAGTGGAGGACCTCAGTGAGACCCTTAACACAGAGATAAAAAAAAGAACCAATCAAAGATGAAGAACACAGAGTCACTAAGTTCCCTAAGTCTATTTTCATTTTGCATAGTTTTTGGGGTTTTCTGTTGTTGTTGTTTGTTTGTTTGTTTTTCTTTTCTTTTTTTTTTAAGGAACTCAGTGGCTCCATCAAGCATAATACCATTCACATTATAGGAATCCCAGAAGGAGAAAAGAGAGGAAAGGGGGTAGAAAATTTATTCAAAGAAATGATAACTGAAAACTTCCCTAATCTGGGGAAGGAAACATATACAAATCCAAGAGACACAGAGACTCCCCTAATAAAATCAACCTAAGGAAGTCCACACCAAGATACATAATAATTAAAATGGCAAAAAGTAGTGATAAAGAGAAAAATTTTAAAGCAGCAAGAGAAAAGGAAACAGTTGTATATAAGAGAAACCCCATAAGGCTCTCAGTGGATTTTTCAGCAGAAACTGTGCAGGCCACAAGAGAGTGGCATGATATATTTAAAGCACCGAAAGCAAAAAATCTGCAGTCAAGCATACTCTATCTAGCAAGGCTATTGTTCAGAAGAGAAGGAAAGAGACAGTTTCCCAAACAAAAGTTAAAGGAATTCATGACAACTAAACCAGCCCTACAAAAAATACTGAAGAGGACTTTTTTTAGTAGAAAGTAAAGACCATAGGCAAGAGTAAGAAAAAGAAGCACAGAAGCAGAAAAAATAAATATATCTATAAAGATCAGTCAAGAGGTGTACAAAATAAAAGGACCCCATATATCTAAAATGTGATAGGGAGAAGAGTAAGGAATGGATTCAAACTTCAGTGACCGTCAACTTAATATAGATTGCTATATGCAGAAGATGTTCTGTACAAACCTAATGGTAACCACAAATCAAAAACCAGTAATAGATATACAAAAAATAAAGAGAAAGAAATCCATGTGTATCTCTAAAGAAAGCCATCAAATTATGAGACAAGAGAGCAAGAGAAGAAAGGATCAGAGAAGAACTACAAAAACCACAACACAAGTAACAAACTGGCAATAAATGCATACTTATCAATAATTAACTTTGAATGTTGATGGACTAAATACTATAATATGTAAGTGATTAATTACTGGGTTCTACTCCTGAAACCAATACTACACTGTATGTTAGCTAACTTGAATTTAAATAAATAACTTTAAACTTAAAAAAAGTCATAGGGCAATGGAATGAAAAACAAACCAAAACACATCTATATGCTGCCTACAAGAGACTCATTTCATATCTAAAGATGTATGCAGATTGAGAGTGAGGGGATGGAGAAATATTTATCATGCAAAAAGATATGAAAACAAAACCAGGGTAGCAATACTATATCAAACAAAATATATTTTAAAACAAAGACTGTAACAAAGAAGACACTATAGAATAATAAAAGGAACAATCCAACAAGAAGACATAACAATTGTAAATATTTATGCGCCTGATATGGGAACACCCAAAAACATAAAACAGTTAATAACAAACAAAGGAAGTAATCAATAGGAATAAAATAATAGTAGGAGACTTTAACATGCCTTTTACATCAATGGAAAGATCATCCAAGCAGAAAATCAACCATGAAATAGTGGCTTTGAATGATACTCTGAACCAGATAGACCTAAAAGATACATCAGAACATTCCATCATAAAACAGCAGAATGCACATTCTTTTCAAGTGCAGAGTGAACATTCTCCAGAAGAAGTCACATATTAGGCCACAAAACAAGTATCAACAAATACAAAAATATTGAAGTCCTACTGTGCATCTTTTCTAACCACTATGAAACTAGAAATAAACTACAAGAATATATCTGGAAGAAGCAGAAATACATGGAGGTTAAATAACATGCTAGTAAACAATGAATGGATCAAACAGAAAATAAAAGAAGAAATAAAAAGCACATGGAAACAGATGAAAAATGAAAACACAGTGGTCCAAAAATCATTGGGATGCAGCAAAAGCCATTCTAAGAGGGAAGTTCACAGCAATACGGGCCTACCTCAAGAGGCAAAAAATCTCAAATAAACAATATTTATTACACCTAAAAGAGCTAGAAAAAGAAGAACAAACCTTACACCTAAAAGAGCTAGAAAAAGAATAACAAACAAAACCCCAAATCAGCAGAAAGAAGGAAATAATTAAAATTATAGCAAAAGTAAATGATACAGAAATTTAAAAAAACAACAAATCAATGAAAACAGGGGCTGGTTCTTTGAAATATCAACAAAATTGATAAGTCTCTTACAGACTCATAAAAAGAGAAGACAGAGAACTCAAAATCACAAATGAAAGAGGAGAAATAACAACTGACACCACAGAAATACAGAGGATTATAAGAGACTATTACGGAAAATTATATGCCAAATTAAACACCTAGTAGAAATTAATAGATTCCACAAACATATAACTGACCAAAACTCAAGTGGGAAGAAATAGAAAATTTGAACAGACCAATTAACAGCAACAAAATTGAATAATAAAAACTCCCAAAAAACAAAAGTCCAGAATCAGATGGCTTCATGGGTGAGTTCTACCAAACCCTTAACAAGAGTTAATACCTATTCCTCTCAACTTTCCAAAAAATAAAAAGGTAGAAAATCTTCTAAATTTATTCTATGAGGCCAGCATCACCCTGTTTAAAAACTAGATAAAGACACAAAAAAAGAACTACAGGGCAATATCTCTGATAAACATAGATCCAAAATTTTTCAACACAATATTAGCAAACTGAGTGTAACAATACATTTTTAAAAAATCATCCACCATGATCAAGTAGGATTCATTCCTGAGAGGCAAACATGCCTCAATATTTGCAAATCAAGCAGTGTGATGCATCAATAAGAAAAAAGATAAAAACCATATGATCATTTCCACAGAAGGAGGAAAAACATTTGACAAAGTACAACATCCATTCATGATAAAAACCTTCAACAAAGTAGGTTTACAGGGAGCACACCTCATCATAATAAAAGACTTATATGAAAAACACACAGCTAACATCATTCTCAATGGGAAAAAAAACAGAGAACTTTTCCCCTAAGTTCAGGATTTCCAAGAGAAGGTTTTCCACTCTCACTGCTTTTATTCAACATTGTACTGGAAATCTTAGCCACAGCAATCAGATAACAAAGAAACAAAAGGCATCCAAATTGGTAAACAAGAAGTAAAACTTTCACTACTTGCAGATGACATGATACTATATAGAAATCCCTAAGCACTCCACCAAAAAATCTCCTAGAACTGATAAATAAATTCAGTAAAATCACAGGATACAAGTCAATGTACAGAAATTCATTGCATTTCTATACACTACCAATGAAGCAGCAGAAAGAGAAATTATAAAACAATCTCATTTACAATTGCACCAAAAATAATAAAATATCTAGGAATAAACTTAACCAAAGAGATGCAAGACTTATGTTCTGAAAACTACAAAACAAAGATGGAATAAATTGAAGATTACACAAATGGAAAGATATTTCTTGCTTATTAGATTGGAACAAATATTATTAAAATGTCTATACTACCCAAAACAATCTACACATTTAATGCAATCCTTATCAAAATACCATCCGCATTTTTCACAGAGCTGGTACAAATAATCCTAAAGTTTGTATGAAACCACACAAGACTTCAAATAGCCAAAGCAGTTTTGAAAAAGATGAGCAAAACTGGAGGTACCATAATTCCAGATTTCAAGTTACACTACAAAGCTATAGTAATTCAAACAGTATGGTACTGGCACAAAAATAAATGCATAAATCAATGGAACAGAATAGGGAGCCCAAAATAAACCCCATAATTATATGATCAGTTAATCTTCGACAAGGGAGTCAAGAATATGCAATGGGAAAAAGACAGTCTCGTCAACAAATGGTTTTGGGAAAACTGGACAGGTACACGCAAAAGAATGAAACTGGACCTCCAGCTTACACCATACACAAAAATAAACTCAAAATGGATTTAAATGTGAGACCTGAAACCATAAAAATCCTAGAAGAGAGCATAAGCAGTAATTTCTCTGTCAGCCACAGCAACATTTTTCTAGATATGTCTCCTGAGGCAAGGGAAATAAAGCAAAAATGAACTGTGATGACTACTTCAAAATTAAATGCTTTTGTACAGCCAAATAAACAATCAACAAAAATAAAGAGAATTTACTGAATAGAAGACATTTGCAAATGATATATCTGATAAGGATTTAGTGTTCAAAATATATAAAGAACATGTACAACTCAACACCAAAAAAACAAATAATCCAATTAGAAAGTGGGAATAAGATATGAATAGACAATAGATGGCCAATAGACACATGAAAAGATGCTCAACATCACTCATCATCAGGGAAAAACAAATCAAAACCACAATGAGCTATCTCCTCATACCTGTCAGATTGGTCAAATCAAAAACTCAAGAAACAACAAGTGTTGATGAGGATATGGAGAAAAAGAAATCTTCATGCACTGTTGGTGAGAATGCCAACTGGTGTAGCCATGGTAGAACACAGTATGGAGGTGCCTCAAAAATTCAACAATAAAACTACCCTATAATTCAGTAATCACACTACGGATATTTACCCAAAGAATACAAAAACACTAATTCAAAAGGATATATGCATCCCTCTGTTTATTGCAGCATTATTTACAAGAGCCAATTATGGAAATAGCCCAAGTGGTCCACTGATAAATGAATGGAAATTAAAGAAGTGGTATGTATGTATGTATACACACACACACACACTGAAATATTATTCAGCCATAAAAAGAAAGACATCTTGCCATTTGCAATGACATGGATGGAGCTAAAGAGTATAAATGCTAAGCCAAATAAGTCAGTTAGAGACAGACATATACCATAAGATTTCACTCCTATGTGGAATTTAATCAACAAATAAACAGGAAAAAAAAGAGAAAAACCAAAAAACAGACTCCTAACTATATAGAACAAACTGACGGTTGCCAGAGGGGTGGTGGGTAGGGGGATGAGTGAAACAGGTGAAGGGGATTAATAGTACACTTATCTTGATGGGCACAGAATAATACATGGAATTGTTGAATCACTATATTATGTACCTGAAACTAATATAACACCCTATGTTAACTATACTGGAATTATCATTTAAAAAAAAATAAATTTAAATTAATCACAGAAATGAAAAAATTTGAAATAAAATTGAAGCATGGTAATGGCTGCCCAACTCTGTAAATTTATTTAAAAATTTAATTCACATACTTAAAAAATGGATAAATATTATAAATTATACTTCAGTAAAGCTTTTAAATATTAAGTGTGAAATAAAATTAAAAAATAAACAAAGACATTCACGGAATAGCATGTTACTTGTGGTTAGTTTTACCAATTGAAGCATATGCTGTACATAGATGTCCACTGAAGTGCTTGGATCATCTTCATAAATAGCTTTAGGAACACCATGCTTCTGATCAAGTTTTGGGGTGATGGTGGGGTGGTCCAGAGTCAACGACCAAGAAAGAATTCCTCAAGGTGTCTTTGGTACAAAAAAGGTGATTTTATTAAAGCACAGGGGACAGGACCCGTGGGCAGGAAGAGCTGCTCTGGGGTTGTGATGGGTAACTCATTATATATCCTCAAGGTATGTACCTTCCGAGGAATTTTGGAAAGGTTTCCAGAACCTTGAGGGGCTAGCTGTTGCTAGGGAAACACCATAAATTACCACTTAATAAAACCACAGTCTTGAGACCCTTCAGATGCATATCAGGGGGCTAATAAGGTTGGAGCATGATTGCCAGCATATATCCTGGAGCAACTGAGATAAAGGAGGTAGATTTACAGGATCCTTGAGGTTGGGACAATGTTAAACCAAGGTTCTCTTTTGCCCCTAAAGAAGTGTCCTCACTGAGGCAGTTGAGCTCCTAGAGGGAGGTCACTCTGCCTGTTTCAAGGACTTGTCAATGGGCTGAAGGCAGTAAGGGAATTTAGTTTTCTTTAATTTTTTTAATGTTTACTTATTTTTGAGAAAGAGAGAGAGAGACAGAGTGCAAGCAGGGGAGGAGCAGAGAAAGAGGGAGACACAGAATCTGAAGCAGGCTCCAGGCTCTGAGCTGTCAGCATAGAACCCGATGCGGGGCTCCAACTCACTAACCATAAGATCATGACCTGAGCTGAAGTTGGACGCTTAACCAACTAAGCCACCCAGGTGCCCGGGGAATTTAATTTATTTGCCTTAGTTTCCCACATCAACATGGCAAGCACTTAAACCCCTTTCCTTTGTTCTTGGGTAGCCAGGAGTGTCAGGATCCCACCTGGGGAGCTGAGGGGCGAGGTGCTAGCTTGTGCTTTGCCCCTCAGCCTGCCTCATGCTTCCTCACAACTCGAAAGTTTGATGCTTAGGTGACCCAAATTCTTAGGAAGATTTTTTTTTCTTTCAGTCTGTAATACAAAGTGTCTGGTTTTGCTACAGGACTCTTGTCCAGAGTGCTTTTTCTATCAATGTTTGGATTGTAAGTTTTGTATACACTACCACACTGGTAGGTTCTTTCTCTAACTCCATTTTTTTGGTTTAATTTCCCATTTTGAAAGTAACATATGCTAATTCCATAATAGATGAGAGTAAAACAAACCTCCCATTGGCCCACCATCCAGTAAAAATAACTTAAAAATAATAACCAGTATTAATAACTTCCCCCATTTCTTTCTAGTCTTTTTGTTCTGCATGGTTTTCTATAGTATATAGAAGCTCATGCACGGTAATTTTTAATAATGTTTATTTTTTCAGTATATTAATGTATGCAATTATAGATCTTCAAAATATAGAAAAATATACATTAGAATTTCTCCACTCAAATTTCATTAACTGAAGGGTGATTTGCTGGATCTTCTGGGTTGTAGGTACACAAGGTTTTGTTGAGGGTGGAAATTAAAACTCTGCTTCAACATGACTTTGCAACTGCTTCAATACAATGATGTGTTTGCACAACAGTAAGCTTTAAGTTGTTCTGTGGCCTTTCTTGATACAGTGGAAAGAAATACCAAGGCGGCCTTGAAGGGATTTTCCATTTCTTTGTGTTATTCTCTTTGTTCAGAGAGCAAACTGAGATGGCAATATTAAAAGTGTTCTCCTTTATACCACCACTGTAACCAAGGAGAAATTTATCAGAATGGGGGTGGGGTAAGGGGGGTTGTGGCATGGAAACAAAATATAGAAGTCAGAAGTGGTTTATATAAAACAAATCTAAGATAGTTCAGGAGAGTGAGGAGGAGGAGGAACCTCACCCAGAGTAATTTCTATTTCATCTTATTCTAATTGGAGGGCTATCAGTACTCTCTGAAATTCTGATTCGTCAGGGTGGCCCCCTCTTGCCTGGTTTAGAAGTAAATATTGAGGGAAGAGATTATGCAAGTAAATATAGAATTGGCACTTTTACTTATGTATCTGTGTTACAGAGCTCCTTAATGACAGGAAGAGAAGTAATTTAAAGAGAGAAATTGGCAATTAGTTAGCTACTTGCAATAATTACCATGTATGGGAAAAGGACTCCAAAGTCAGTCCCCTGCCAATGACACATGGCTTATAACCTCTCACGCCCCGTTACCATTTCTAAAATGACCACCCACTTCTCTGGCATCAGCTCGTTCTTTTTCCCTTACAGAGTCATTAAAAAGTAAAGGCTGAAAGCCCTTCACCTCCTCCAGGGCAGAGTAGGAGAAAGAAACTCAGACATCATCAGAACCTACTCTCCAGGGCTGATTGTGTCCCCAGGGAAAGACATCACTTCTAATCAGTTCTGAAAGCAGTGGCTATTCCCTTTTACAGGGAAAACAAAATCATCCCTCTGTGGAGTTCTAATAGATCTACTTAAGATTTCAGGGGGGTATAAAAGAAACTGTCTCAAAAGGAAAGACAGACAAACAAGTGAAGACTTTCCAAGTAGATAGCTTATTAGAGAGGAACATTTCTCCTTTGGAAGGTGACATTGTGATGTTGCCCTCATGGCAATGAAAAGAGCAATGGCCTGTCAGTCAGAAATCAGGAGTGCAGCTCTGCACTTCCTAGCTGTGTGACCCTGGGTAACTTACTTGAGCTTTCTGGTCCTCAAATGTCTCATTTAATCAATGAGATATGTTAATAACACTCCTTGTTACAGTTAGTGATTCAAATGAAAATGCATTTGAAATGTCTTTGCATTATGATTATTATTATTTTCAAGATATGATATTGAACAACACAGAAATGGGTTACTACTTTTGAAATCTAAAATTTAGTAAGGGAAATATATCAAACAAGTAGGCAAATGGACATATTGCTGAGAAGGTGGAAAGGGAGATGAACTTGTAATTGATGATCAGGGAGAAAGACAGTAAATAATCTGAAACTTGAAAAATGAGAAAGTGCCAGTCATGAGTAAGAGTGGGGGTAGGGGGGGTGGTGAAATTCTGTGGTAGATAAAATAGATCAGTGAGTTGAAGACACTAAAGTAAGATTAGTGACTCTGTAACACACTAAATGAGCGCGAGAGTAGCATGAAATGGGAATGGAAAGAGATTCTGGAAGCTTCTTTTTTATCTTTTACATACATTCTGAGATAGAAAGATTGGGATGGGATAGTTTGCCCAGAGCTGGAGAACAACACCTGACAGCTCAGACTCAACAATAACAGACCTAAATCCCAAAGTCTGGCCTCACTACCCTCAACAAAATTGCAAGTGCTCATGTACATTAGGCCCATAACATTCCAACACTCTCCCACTGGCAAGACATAGGAAGACAAGAAATCAATAATATTTCATGATGACCACTGGAGACACTACTCAGGTCACTTCTCCAGTGTGGAAAGGTATCCACTGAGACTCCTTTGAAAGAGAGCTTAAACTCTTTAATCTCAAATCAGGAGCAACAGAGTTAGGCCCTATCCGCCACTTTTCCATCCTGGCTATTTTCTGCTACGTGTTAACCAATATGAGCATTTGATCCAACCAGTTGGAAATGTTAATTCATTACTTATAGGCACCCCTATCAGGAAACTATTTAAAAATAATAATTGCTGCCCAATTTGTATAGGAGATGCATTTGTCTGTTTAAGGTGCAGACCCATAATCTCTCTTCTTTACTCTATGGCCCCACCCTAAATAGTCAAATCCAAATCTCTGGCACAAAAATCAGGAATATTGGGATAAAGCCCAGATCTATTCTCTGGTGCTGACCTCTCTCCCACATGACGAAATGCTGCTAACCATATCCTGGGTAACTTTATTAATTTATCCCAATGGCAAATTGGTCACCTTTCTCCAAGCCAGCTCCTCCACAGTGAGGTCATTACCATCTGATACCAAACTACTCAACCAAGAAATTTGGGACTCACCTTTACTTCCACTCTTCCACATTTAGTCAATCATTGGTCTCTATAGCTTCTACGGCCTTAATACCTCTTGAGTCTTCCCTCCTTCCACCCATCCTGTTAGGTTAGGCCTTCACCATTTTTTGCTAGATCTCCCAACTTCCCTCTGATCCACCTCTATTTGCCCTCCACAGAAATATCACGATGTCTTTATCAAAGGCAAACAGTTATGTCAGATCTCTGCTTAAAATTATTCAATGTATTCCCTAACCCCCTAGCTTTCATAACAATAGTCATATGCCATTACTCAGGACCCAAGACCCCTCATGATCTCTTTCCTACCTTTCTGGCTGTGCTTTCCTCAGCCCTTACACACTTTTCACTCCAGCCCAGCTAAACCATTTGAACTTCCCTATACATGTACCTTGCAAGTTTGTTTTTCCTGCATTTATTTTTCCAGGTCTTCACTTAACTTTTTTTCTTTATCCACCTAAGTTATATTTAATATATTGCTAAAATAAGCAAACACTAAACAAAATTACTTTTAGTCTTTGGGGTATTAAAATCATGGAAGCCATCTTCCACTCCAAAAAGTTTTCTCAAAGAACAATTTCAAGTTTCTTTGGATGTTCAGAACTCAGTTCAAGCCCCCTGTTTGGTTTAGCTGTGCTCCCTCCGTGTCCCCAAAGCACCCTGTTCCTATTTGTACATAACACTTACCACACTGGGCTATGCTTACTGGTTTACTTGTTTGTCTCACTAAATGGACTGCAAGAGCATCTCTCATTTGTTTCCCCAACACCTAAAACCATGCGCAGTGTAAACACGTATGCAGAATATTTAACCAGTGGAATATTAACTACAAGCCACAATATAAGTGATCTGAAAACTATGCAATATATGGGAAAAAATGATTGTGGTTTTATCTGAGAATGTTCCATGCACAATATATTATGGAAGAGTTTTGTTCATGGTATTCCATCAAATGAAACTGTAGGTAAAGACGTATTTAAAACACGAATCTTCTTTTCTATTCTTGCAGTCATTGTTAAAAGAGTAAAATATCCTGCCACAGAGAACTATCCTCTTCTGATAGTGATAAATACAGGGAAAATCACTGCAGCGACACAACTCAAATCATTTGCAGAATGCAAGTCCACAATCTATTAACCGAAATTCTGAAGACAGAATTCAGAAAGTTCTGAAAACAAATGTTTTTTGGAAACTCATTTGGCAGCAAAACCTGGCCTGACCTAAACCAAATTGATGACAAAACTTAATGCAAGAGCTATTTTAAATTTATTTATTTTTTATAATGTTCATTTATTTTTGAGAGAGAGAAAGAGCAGGGGTGGGCAGAGAGAGAAAAAGACACAGAATCTGAAGCAGACCCCAGGCTCCAAACTGTCAGCACAGAGCCAAAAGCAGGGCTCGAACCCACAAACTGCAAGATCATGACCTGAGCTGAAGTCCAACACCTAATGAACTGAGCCACCCAGATGCCCCTGCAAGGACTATTTTAAAGTCATTATTTATCACATCCTTGGGAGTAAAATTCAATACTAATTCAGTTCAAATTTTTTCCCCAATAATCCTTCTCCAGTTTCACTCTAAAATCTGGTTAGCAAAAAAGGATAAAAGGTAAAAAATATAAAATAAAATAAAATAAAATAAAATAAAATAAAATAAAATAAAATAAAATAAAATAAAATATAAAATAAAATAAAATAAAATAAAATAAAATAAAATAAAATATAAAATAAAATAAAATAAAATAAAATAAAATAAAATAAAATAAAATAAAATAAAATAAAATAAAATATAAAATAAAATAGTCTGGTTAGTAGTGGGGCACATGGGTGGCTTAGTTGGTTAAACATCCGACTTTGGTCCAGTTCATGATCTCACAGTTTGTTGGTTCAAGCCCCAAGGCAGGCTCTGTGCCTGGAGCCTGCTTCAGATTCTGTGTGTATGTGTGTGTGTGTGTGTGTGTGTGTGTGTGTGTGTGTCTGCCCCTCCCCTGCTCACACTCTGTCTCTCAAAAATAAATAAATATTTTAAAAAATAAAATAAAATCTAGTTAGTAGTTAGATAGATAGATAGATAGATAGATAAATAAATAAATAAATAAATAAATAAATAAATAAAATGCTATTGTGTCCTTTATCCTCAAAAGTCTGGTCCACACCTCACAGTACTTTAAGGCTCTTTAACTTTCTGTTCTTCCATTCCATACCTACCACTGGTCAGAACTCTTTGTGTCTGCCTCCAAGCTAATGTAAAGAAAGAATATTTCTTTACCTATGTTCTATTTAATACATGGCTGAAATAAACAAAAAAGAATAGAAATGAAATTGCTTCTAGTATTTTGGAGTGTTGAAATCATGGCAGCCACCTTCCACTCCAAAAATTTTTATAATAATTCTAGTATTTTAGGATAAAAGAACATCTTCAAGTTTCTCATTCTCAATTACTTATTTTTCTGGTCTAAGCTAATTGTCTACCCAGGGATTCCAACTTTATATCAGCAAAATTTCCAAATACCTTTAAAAATTAAAAAACACACAAAACCATGGTATTAGAGGGAAAACAGGAGAATATTTTGTACAACTTCAGAATAACAGAGACCTTTATAACTTTTATACCTTACAAAATTTAAAAACAAATTTTTTTAAACAAAGTTTAAATAACTGATAAATTTGACTACTTTTAAGTTAAAATTTTCTGCAAAGCAAAAACACCATAAGCAAAGGCAAAAGACAAACGATAACTTTGGGAAATTTATGTATCAGTTTAATTAATACATAATGAATTCCTACCAATAAAAAATAGAAAAGGCAGGGGCGCCTGGGTGGCTCAGTCGGTTGAGCGTCCGACTTCAGCTCAGGTCACGATCTTGCGGCCCGCGAGTTCAAGCCCCACGTTGGGCTCTGGGCTGATGGCTCAGAGCCTGGAGCCTGCTTCCGATTCTGTGTCTCCCTCTCTCTCTGCCCCTCCCCCGTTCATGCTGTGTCTCTCTCTGTCTCAAAAATAAATAAACGTTAAAAAAATTTAATAAAAACAATTTAAAAAATAGAAAAGGCAAAAGAAATGAATGAATAGTCCACAGACAAGGACCTATATATACTAAATATAGGAAATGCCGTCAATCACATTCATAACAACAATGCAAATTAAAATATACTGTGTTTTTAATTTATGCAATTGGCAGCATTTTGAAAATTTGGACACAGCTTTGTTGGCAAAGCAGTGGCAAAAAGATGAACTACTCTTCCATATTGCTGGTGAAAATGCTGCTTGGAACAACTCATATAGAAGCAATTTGGTAATATCTATTAAAATTACAAATGTGCATATTTGATGTAGCAATTCCTCTTGTAGGAATTTATCATACAGATAGATCAACAGATTGTAAAAATGACACATGTATATGGTTTTCATTGCAGCATGTTTGTAGTGGAAAATATTAAAAATTACCTAAATTTCCAGCAATATGAAGTCAGCTATTATCTTACTTACATCCATTCAGTAGAATACTTCACAGCAATTTTAAAAAAAAGAATGAAGCTCTTTGTGTACTGATATGGAAAGATAGCCAAGATATTTTTTTTTAATGAAAGAAGAATAAAAGCACTGGCCACAACTGTATCTGATATATACAGATGTTCCAGCTACAATTCTCTAAAATGTCCCTTGCATAAATCTAATTTTGAATATCAATCTCTTCTTGAACTAAACTTTGAGAAAAAGAAATTTAAGGTAAAAGGACAAATGTAAGAGAAATCATGTATTTTCCAAATGAACTGCTCAAAGAAAGTCTCCTTCATACTGAAGCTTTTTGAATTCACTCCTTTACATTCTGGATTAAATTGGCTTTCTACATTATTATAAGTTTCTTTAAGTCCCCAGATCTATTGAAGAGTCTTTTCACACACTCCGTTTTAAGACAACCATTTATATAGTACCATTATTTTTGAGCACCAAAAATACTCTGAATTTGTGAATACTCCTGATTTGAATGGTGATTCATTTGCAGAGGTAATTAATTCTATCAGTTTCAACCCACAGGATTAGAGGCATTTTGCACTGGTAAGAGGTTCTCCTACCTTTCTGACAGCTCTCTCACTCTTGGCTGACTTATCTTCTTCCTTTCCCTGTTTTTCAATTACTGGTATTCTCAAGGATCTTTTCTCTCTTTATAATGTCCCAGGCAGTCTTATTTTCTTCAAGAGCTTCACCCTCTATTGTAATGAAACTGACTTCCATTAACTCCATCTAGGTGTCCTATGACCCCTCAAGCACATATCCAAAACTTAACTCTTTTTCTTCACCCAAACATCTTTTCTCCTCCTGAATCATAGTCTCCTTTCTTCTTTACCCCTAGTATCCAACCAGTTGCTGAATACTATTTTTCTGCCTCTCAAATATCTAAGCCAGTAGTCCATCCCCACCACCCCCACCTGGTTCAGAGCCACTTCATGTCTCACACCAACAGTTGCAATAGCTTACTAATGTGTCTCCTTCATCTATCTAACCTGTCTTTAAATCAGTCCTTGGCACAGCTATCATAATTTCATCTTTAAAGTAAAATCTTGATCATAATACTTCTTTCCTGGATCGTTGAATGGCTCCTTGTCAGCTATAGGATAACATCCATACTATTACCTCACCCAGCATACCAAACCTCCAGGAACTGGCTCCTCTCTACCTTTTAATTCATATCCCTCACCACTCCCCTAAACCTACTCCGCAGGTTTCAGCCTTACCCTTCCATCCAATTCTGAGACCTACCAGGCTGTTTACTTCATTCTCTTCGTCCTGAAAGCCCTCCTCTGCCCTTCCCACATCTCCTTTCACTTAGTGAGCTCCTAGCCATCTTTCAAGACCACCTCAAATGTAACCACCTGTTAAGCACTCTGGACATCCCCAGAATTGTCTGTTGTACTCCACCTCCATCAGAATGCATATGCTGTGTAGTGTCTGCTTGTTTAATGAAAATCTATCCTAACCTGCTGGTATGATGGCATCTCAAGAAGCAGGGTCAGCCTCCTTATCTCTTCATCCCCACACTTAGCACAATATCTAGTACTAGGGTGTTCGATAAATTATGGTTGAATTAAATAACAATATCTAATATATGTTTGGTTCTTAAAGCTCCCATAGCATAGTGAGTTAAAGAAGAAATGTTTGAAAGATTAGAAGTGGAGTGTCTTAAAAAGCAAGTAAAAGAAGAGAGAGTTTTAACAACTACCATGGCAAATGTTCAAGAAAGAGGGCTGAAAATGATGTATGTGACATAAGGAGTGGGGGTCAGAAAAGTAGCATAATGAATAGATGTCCCCCAAGAGATCTAGCGGTAATAAGCTTTCTTCTTTTGCCAAAACCAAGCAGAATATTAAGACTATTGCCTTGTGCTTTCACTTCTTCTGAAATCACTACAAATTTATAGACAGAGTCACTTTTTGACTGCATTAACATCCTTTAGCGTATTAATCAGGCTTCTAGTATACCCCATTTCTAATTCCATTCTTGCACCTCCTGCTGGTAGCCTCAAGTGTTCAACTTCTCTGGTACTAGGAAAATAAATGTCTGTGGGGATCATTTCCCAAGTAATTCTGCTTTCCTATGTCAAAAGAAAGTCGAGTAGCAATATTTATACTGGACAAACTAGACTTTTTTGTTCTATTTTTTTCCTGTTTTGGTACCTGGGTACTACCAGCTTCATGGAATGATTTTGAATGTGTTCCCTCTATTTCATTATTTGTAAGATTTTGATAAAGTTTGTTCTTAATTACTTTTTTAAATGTTTTGTAGTATTCACCAGTGAAACCATGTGGTCACAGGCTTCTCTGTGCTGGGAGATTTTTGATTCCTAACTCAACTTTCATCCTTGTTATTGTCTAAGAAGATTTGCTATTTCTTGGATTAAATATTCATGGCAACTTGTGCATTTTTAGGAATTGTCTGGTTTTTTTCTAAGTTATCTGATTTATTAGTATATAATTGTTTATAGTAACTTGTTATCACATTGTGTTTATCTGATGACTGTCTTCCATTTCTCATTTTGGTTTTTGAGGCTTCTCTGTTCCTTTTTTTAATGTAGTTAAAGCATTGCCAATTTTGCTTATTTTTTTTTGGAAAAACTGGTCACTATGTTCAATGTTATGTATTTGTTTATTCTGATCTCTATTTTATTTCTGAATTTTCTTCTATTTCCTTCCTCTGCTAAATTTCAGCTAAGTTTCTTCTTTTTCTAGTTCCTTGTGTTATAATGTTAAGAAAAAAAGTTCAAATAAACAACTTAATACAAGCATTTATATGATAAATTTCACTCTAACATCTGCTTTTGCTACATCCCATAGGTTTTGGAATATTGTGTTTTTCTTTTGAGACCTATTCTGAGTTTCCATTTGATTTATTTGGCCCATTGCTTATGTAGTAGTGTGATGTTTAATATTAATATGTTAAATATTTAATATTTATACTGTAAATTTTCCGGCTTTGTTTTATTGTTGATCTTTAGTTGTGTGCCATTGTGATTAGAATGATTTGATTTCAATCTTCTTAAATTTGTACTATTTGTTATGTTTCTTATTATGTGATTTAACCAGGGGATTCTTCCATGTGTTCTAGAAGAAAGTGTGTATTCCATCTTTCTTGGATGGAATATTTTAAATGTATCTTTTAGAATCATGTATTCTGAAGTATGCTTCAAGTAAAAATTGATCTTGTTGAAAAAAAAAACCTTAAGTAAGGGTACTTGTTTAAAATAAAGCATATCAGAGGTGAGGTGGGTGGGGGAATGGGTGAAATAGATGAAGGGGATTAAGAGTATCCTTATCATGAGGAGCACTGAGAAATGTATAGAATTGTTGAATGACTATATCGTACACCTGAAACTAATATAACACCATATGTTAACTATACTGGAATTAAAATTAAAAACTAAAAAGAAAAATAAAACAACACTCCAGGTATCTAGCTGCTTATCTAGATCCTAGTCCTGAAAAAGTTGGCTCCTGAATCATTAAACCCATTGTCACAAGGAGCTTGAGTTAGCCACTTTTTCTAGAACATAGCCCAGAAAAGGAGGACTATATCATTCCTAGTTTTCTTCTCTGGTACCTTCCTGTCTATCTGACAAGATTCCTCTAAGTGGTCCCCTTTTCCCATTATTTCCTGTCTCATCAGTAAATATAGTTCTATTGTGATGGTCTTTGTAACTCTGGCACCTGCTTCAGGTCAAACTGATTTCTGTTTATCAACTGTCTCAAACAATGTCCTTTTTCTCTCCTTACTTCTCTTCTGCTTCTTCCTCCTGACTCCCTTCTAACCTTCCTCCCCACTTCCCCCTCCCTCTCCCACATACAGACACAGAGAACTCATACACACAATCTCCATTATTTGTCTTTCTCAACAACTACTAATGTTCACAAAGCACACATTTACACTTAAGGTGGCGCCAGCCTTTCAAGACAAATGCACTTTCAGTTCCAAACATGCTTTTGGGAGACAGACTTTTGCCATCAAGAGTAAATGCCTGAGAAACAAACACTCTGGAAACTGACTGGAAAAAAAAGTTCAAGCCAAAGTAAGAGAAAATTTTATTTTCTTCATGGTGTTCCCAGAATGTATACTGGCCTCTGTTCTAAAATTCAGTGCAGGTGTGTAGAAGTAACCGAAGCAAAAGATTTAGATTCACAGTGGGGTGAAATATCTATGGCTTAATAAAAGCCAGCAGAACAATTGCAGAAAAAAAGGAAGAGATGCAGAGGGAGATAGTTATACAAAGCAGTTTCAGAAATGTCTTGACTCTGCTGTCATAAATAAGTATATATATGGCCAACATGTACTAGATGGGACTCAATGTCTCTATTATTTTTAAGTATCTTTTTTCTTAACCTAAGAATTGTTGACATAGTATTATACCATACAATTCCTATCCAAGTTATCACAAGATTATATACACTTTTGGTTAATTATATTTTCTTTCAGTCTCTTGAAATCCAAGATATTTTTGTTTGCATTCATTTCTGAACCCAATTCCTATCCAACCCATATTTTCTCTACACACACACACAAACACACACACAAAAGCAAACAAAATTCTGCACCAACAGAACTCATCCAGTTCTAAAGTGATGAGATTAAATTTGCACATTCTCATCTACCTATCTCTTTACATAACCTTCATGCCTAGCACAGAGCCCAACACAGGGCTTGAACTCACAACCCCAAGATCAAGACCTGAACTGGGATCAAGAGTCATAACCAAGTGAGCCACCCAGTTGCCCCTCACCTTCTCATCTTTTTTTACAATTTTTTTTTACATTTATTTATTTTTGATAGAGAAAGACAGAGCACAAGTGGGGGAGGGGCAGAGAGAGAAGGAGACACAGAATCCGAAGTAGGCTCCAGGCTCTGAGCTGTCAGCACAGAGCCCCACGTGTGCCTGGAATTCACAAACCACAAGATCATACCCTGAGCCGAAGCTGGACGCCCAACTGACTGAGCTAGCCCCGCTTCTCATCTTTTAAATCTCAGTTTAAATGCTAACTCCTCAAAAGACTTTGCTAGAAAAGATCTAGTTACTCCCAGATAGCAGCAACTTATTTATTTTCTTCATGCAGTTATTCAAGTGTGTAATTTCAAAACTGTATTTCATTGTTATTATCTGATTGTTCCAATAAAACATAAACTTTATGAAGGCAGGAACCATTTCTGTGTCTCTTGCTTTGTAGCCCCATCACACAGGATTGTGCCAAATACATTGTAGAGGTTTACTAAATATTAATTTAAAAGTATGTATTTTTAATTTTCTGTAAACATAAAAGTATGTATGAGATGAAGGGATTTAAGAAAATCTGCTTACACAGAATTTACCACCCAAAATTCTTGATGTTAATACACAAACAAAACCAATTGTAACAAAGTAGGAAACCAAAATGAAACAAATAAAATTAGCAGGTAACACAATTAACAAAGACATTTTATCCTTGATACTCCAAAATGGATAATGGATTAAAAAGTTTTCTAATAATGTTTAACAATACATGAAATATACACACTTATTATCTCAGTTTCTGTGGACCAAGAGTATGGGCCTAGTTGGGTCCTGTGACTCATGATTTCACAAGGTTCCAATCTAAATATCAGTGGGGGCTGCAGTCTAATCTGAGTCCCAACTGGAAGGATCGATTTCCAAGCCCACATAGTTGTTACCAGCATTTGGTTTTATTAAGTTGTTGGACTGAGAACCTCACTTTCTTGCTAACCATTGGCTGGAAGTCACTCTCAGATCTCTGCCTTCCCAACACAGTCCTACCTTTCCTCAAAGCCAGCAGGAGAGAATATCCTTGCAGGACAGGGTTTACAATATTATATAATCACTTACATATAATCACATATGTCTTATCACATTTGTCATATTCTATTTGTTACAGCAAGTCACAAGCTCTACTGACACTCAAGAAAAGGAGACCACAAGAATCAGAGAACCAGGAAGCAGGGATCATGGAGGCACCCTATAGTCTGCCCACCACAAACAGAACAGTAATTATGACCCCAGTTCATCTAAGAATATTAAGAAATAAAATATTTTCTGGTAGTAAAGAATTTGTCCAACCTCACAGGCTCTTCCAAAGTTTTATGAATATTAAAATAATTCACATTAAATATTTAGTAATATTTACTAACTTACATTAAAATATTCACCCAAATGATCCTCTATGGCAGGAGACTAAACAATTGTGAATGTCTTCAGAGTTTTATCAAAGACAGATAGAATAAATAAGTTAGATGATGCAAATAGCATGAAGTAGCTAAAGATTCTATATACAAGAAACTAACTGAAACCCAGAAGTACATGTGGGAAATTATATCACAACCCTTTATTCTGTCCTCATCTTTGTCATGGTTCACTGTGAATACAGTAGATGTCCTTGCCCCATTGGCTTTGGAGTTGGTCATTTGACTTGCCTTAACCAATCAAGTGTGAACAGAGATGACAATATGCCAGCTGTTAGCAGAGACTGTAAGAGGTATTACAAGCTTCAGTTTGCCCCTTTTGCATTCCTGTCCTCCACCATGAGAATAACTCACGCCAAAGAAGATCCCAGAATGAAAGACACATCAAGCTTAGCAAAGCCCAGGAGAGCCATGGCCAGCAGTGAATCAATATTTGTCACCATAAGCCACTAAATTTTGGAATTGTTCATTATACTACATTGCATCAGCAAAAAACATAGTGCAGAATTTTTCAAGTAACTGATCAATAAAATGAGAAGTAACTTAGCATATCTCTACAATTAAATTGTTTTGATAAAAGTGTTTATATGTGTTTTTATACCACACATTCTGATCTCTGGCAATATTATCATTAATTTATTACCATTGTCGAAGAGCAAGGTACAAAAGGCAAAGAGGCCTATTAAATGCCAGAATTAAGCTTCTCACTAAGGCAAACATAGACAAACACAGTCTTTGCTTACAAGGTCAGAGGCCTCTACCACTGAAACTGACAGATTGGAGAGTAGATCTGAACAACATCACTTCTCCTCACTTAGTGGGGAGAGAGGCCAGAAGCATTAGCCTAAGAAAGTTTCTAGAAGAAAATAGGAGAAGGAAGTCTTTCGTATTCTAAAACCATTAATCTCTCATACTCTGGTATTTGCACAACATCCTAATTATAGCACTGATTAGGGCTACCTTGTATTCTAGCTATTTATGCCTTACCTGTCCCTACTACTGAATTGCCATTCCTTAAAGAGCAGAGACCACAGTTTACTCATTTTAAAAATTCCCGTGACACACAGTACCCACAAAAAACAGGCATTCAAGAAATGAATTGAGGGGCACCTAGGTGGCTCAGTTGGTTAAGCTTCTGATTTTGACTCAAGTCTTGATTGTGCAGTTTATGAGATCGAGCCCCACATGGGGCTTTCTGGTGTCAGTGCAAAAAGCCCACTTCAGATCTTCTGTCTCCCTCTCTCTGCCCCTCCCCTCCTCTCTCTCTCTCTCTCTCTCTCTCTCTCTCTCTCTCTCTCTCAAAAATAAATAAACATTAAAAAATAAAGAAATGAATTGCATTTCTATGTTCTTTGATAAAAGTAGTTTCTTGCCTATCAGTGAAAAATAACTAGAGGTAAGTAACTAAAGTGCTAAATGGGAGAAAAATTGGTTGAGTTTCATTTTAGGCAAAATGTAGGAAATTCTCTTGTTGTCTTGATGATAGAAGGCCAAATTCCCCATGCCTGGAGACCTAAGACTTCATACCCAGAAGCATTGGATTCATGCCAAGATCAGCTCTGATTTTTGGCAGCACTTGTAGAGAATTATCTTTGATGAGTTAGCTCCACAATACTATAAATGTTATTGGTAAAAATCATTGTTCATATATTAAGGAATATATAAAATTTTGTGTATCTAGTTTAGTGAAACATACTGATCTTCTGGAAGATTTGAATATAACATACTCCAAAGTGCATTTCAAATTACCTCTTAGATTTTCTGACCCATAGTCGGCCATGTTTAAATAAATATTAGTATAAGACTGCTTTCCAAGAGTCAGGCTTCAAAAAAAAAAAAAAAATAACCATGTGTTCATTCAAAGATAAAAAAAAAATCATGTAGTCTGGCACAATAAAAAGTACATTTCTGTTCTAAAAGGAAACTTCAGTAATTGAAAATTCCTAAACTCAATAGAGAATATTTCTTTCTGATAATTGGTTCCAACTTCATACAAGTGAAAGATGCTGAGGTCAGACTGAACATATTCTGTGATTCAGCCATGTACTCAAGCAGGAAATGTCCTAGGTTTGGGAAATACCCAGCAAAGAGTTGTCTGCAGCCAGGTAGGGCTCTATTCTCCAATCAGGCTAAAGAGTGGCTTTCAGCAACCCACTTGAAAATTCTAATTGAGATGAGATTGCAGTCTGCAAGGGGTCAAGAAAACTTATATTCTAGCTGCCTAGATCACAGAAATGTCAAAAAGTAGGTGACAAGAACACGAAGTTTGTAGAGAATAAGAAAATTTGATAGCCCTATCTCCTCCAAGCATGGTAAAAGGTAAAATGTGGCTGAGAACAAATATTAGCTGTCAGGCCAGACCAATGGGCCAGAGAAAAAATCAAAATGGAATCCAAAAAATCTTGAGACAAATGAAAATGGAAACACAACAAACCAAAACTAATGAAATGCACTGAAAGCAGTTCTACCAGGGAAGTTTATGGCAATAAGGACCTACATTATGAAAAAAGAAAGATCTCAAATCAACAACCTGATATTATACTTCAAGAAACTAGAAAAAGTAGAAGAATGTTAATAGAAGGCAGAAAATAACAAAGCAGAGCAAATATAAATAAAATAGACTAGAAAAAAATAGAAAAGATCAATTTCTAATATTGAGTGAATATTTCTTAAGTAAGAAAAATTTTCTCTATAAAAACTAGGAAAAAAACAGAGAGAGAAGACCAAAACTAGAAATGAAAAAGGTGACATCACAATGGTTAACACAGAAATACTAAGGATCATAAGAAATTACTATATGCAATTATATGCCAACAAATTAGACAACCTAGAAGAAACCAGAAATTCCTAGAAACATACAACCGACCAAAACTGAATCATGAAGAAATAGAAAAATGGGATAGACCAATTATAATTAAGGAGATTGAACCACTAATCAAAACCTTACCAATAAACAAAAGATTTTGTATCCTCACCAGGACCAGAGGCTTCACTGATGAATTCTACCAAATATTTAAAGGAGAATACCAGTCCTTCTCTAACTCTTTAAAAAAAAAACGGAAGAGAGAAAACTTCCAAACTATTTTAAGAGACCAGCTTTACCCTGATTCCAAAATCAGACGAGGACACTAGAAGAAAGAAAAAACTACAGAGGCAAAACTCCTAAACAAAATATAAGCAAACTGGGGTTCCTGGGTGGCTCAGTCAGTTAAGCGTTCAACTCTTGGTTTCACCTTGGGTCACGATCTCATGATTCATATGTTTGGGCCTCGTATCAGCCTCTGCACTGACAGTGTGGATCCTGTTGGGATTCTCTCTGTCCCTCTTTCTCTCTGCCCATTCCATGCTCATGCTGTCTCTCTCAAAAATACATAAACATTTAAAATATATATATATAAGCAAACTGAATTCAACAATACATTAAAAAGATCATACATCATGATCAAGTGGGATTTACTCCTAAGGTACAAGGATACTTCAACATATGCAAATTAATCCATGTGAGACACCACATTAACAAAACGAAGGATAAAAATCATATGATCATCTCAATACATGAAGAAAAAGCATTTGAAAGAAATCAACATCCTTTTTATGATAAAAATTCTCAACAAATTGGGAATAGAAGGAATGTATTTCAAAATAATAAAATTCACATATGACCAGCCCACTCTTAACATCATGGTGGGCTTTTCAATGGTAAAAACCTAAAAGTTCTTCCTCTAAGAACAGGGACAAAACAAGAATGCCCACTCTCATGACTTCCACTGAACATAGCATAGCAATTAGAATTGCTAGCCATAGCAATTAGGGGGGAAAAAAAGGAAAGAAAGGGCATCCAAATCAGAAAAGAAAGAAATTACAGATGGCATCATCTAATACACAGAAAATCTAAAGATTCCACCAAAAACACTGTTAGAACAAATAAATGAATTTTATAAAGCTGCAGGAAACTAAATCAATATACAAAGTTCAGGTATATTTCTAAATACTAACAATAAGCTATCAAAAAGAAAAATTAAGAAAACAATCCCATTTATAGTAACATCAAAAAGAATAAAATACTTAACCAAGGAATGGAAAGTTCTGTACACTGAAAATTATAAAATATTGATAAAAAATTGAAGATATAAATAAATGGAAAGATGTTCTGTTTTCATGGATTAGAAGAAGTAATGTTGTAAAACTGCCCACACTACACAAGTAATCTACAGATTCAAAGCTATCCCTTATCAAAATTCCATTTATTTTTCATAGAGTAGAAAAATATCCTAAAATTTGGAATCACTAGGACCCAAAATAGCCAAAACAATCTTAAGAAAGGAAACAAAGCCTGAGACATCACACTTCCTGATTTCAAACTATATTACAAAACTATCATAATCCAAACAATATAGATGGGCATACAAACAGACACATAAATCAGTGGAAGAGAACCAAGAATCCATGACAAACTCATGCTTTATATGGTCAATTAATTTTGGACAAAGTATTCAAGAAAATACAATGGGGAAAGAGCAGCCTCTTCAATAAATGATGCTCAGAAAATTGTATATCCACATGCAAAAGAAATAAACTGCACCACTATCTTATACCATACACAAATATGAATTAAACACTTGAAAATAAGACCTGAAACTATAAAACTCCTACAAGAAAACATAGGGGATGAGCTCCTTGACATTGGTCTGAGCAATAATTTTTGGATTTAACATCAAAAACGAAACCAAAACCAAAAATAAACAAGGGGGCTACATCAAATAAAAAATCTTCTGTGTAGCAAAGGAAACCATCAGCAAAATGAAAAGCCAACCCACAGAATGAAAGAAAATATTTGCAAACTACATATCTAATATCCAAAATATACACGAAACTCCTGTAACACAATAGCAAAGAGTTTTAACATGGGCAAAAGACCCGAATAAATATTTTCCCCAAAAGAAATAAAAGTGGCCAATGGGTAAATGGAAAGATGCTCAAAATCATTAATCATCAGGAAAATGCAAACTGAAACCACAATGAGATATTATTTCATACCCACTGGAAAGGCTGTTATCAAAATGACAAGAGATAACCAGTGCTGGTAAGGATGTGAAGAAAAGGGAATTCTTCTGTACTGTTGGTGGGAATGTAATGTGTACAATCATTATGAACAACATTATGAAATTTCCTCAAGAAATTAAAAATAGTGCTACCATATGATCTAGCAATCCTACTTTTGGGATATACATAACTAAAGAAATTGAAATCAGGAGCTCAGAGAGATTCCTGCCCTCCCATGTTCATGCTCTTCGCAACATTATTCACAACAGCAAAGGTATGGAAACAACCTAAATGTCTGTCAACAGATGAATGGATAAAGAAAATGTGGCATATATACACAATAAAATATTATTTGATCTTTAAAAAGAAGGAAATCCTGCCATGCGTGACAAATGGATGAATCTAGAAGGTATTACGCAAAGTAAAATAACCCGACAGAGAAAGACAAATACTGCATGGTATCTCTTATATGTGGGAATCTTTTCAAAATACATATGTATATCAAATCATCACACTGTATACTTCAAATATATTACAATTTTATTTGTCAATTTTATTCCTTAGTAAAACTGGAAAAAGAAAGTTCTTACCACAACAAAAGAAAGTTTTAAAAAAGAACTAGAATCTATACATCGTGATTTTTTTTAAGTTACAGTACTTCAAAGAGAGGAGAAGCACAACCAATTATGGGAATTAAAAAAAATTCCATAAAGGAGGTGGCCTTTCACCGAGGTCTAAAAGATGACAAGAATTTGACAGAACCCAGGCTGTGGGGCATTCCTGGTCAGAGGAATCAGCATGAGACAAGTTCAGGAATCACAATGCCTAGAGCACAAGGGGAAGCAATGACTCTCCTGATTATGTAGGAATATGAAAATAGACAGTGAAGTAAGCCTGTGAAGGTGATTTGAGGTCATTAAAGAAAACTTTCAGTAAGATGCTAAAGAATTGGGGCTTAATTGCATAGACACAGGGGACTATTGAAAGTTTCTGAGATTAGCGTGGATGGTCACAGCTGGGCTTTACGGAAGAAAGTCTGATGCAGTTGTAGAGGATAGAGTCAAGGGGGAAAGACCTGGAGGCAGGGAGCACAGCTGGGAGGAAACATTTGCAGCAGGCCAGTGTGCAACTTACATCTCATGAGAATAAATCCCGAGGTGCTATCACCACCAATAACAAAACTATTATCCAATTACATTTTAAAATCATTACAAGCACCATAAGACTGAAATTCCTATGGCACTTTATAGTTAGTAATCAAGTACTTAGCTGATGTTAGGTAGAAACTAGATGTCAGCAGTGGAAGGAATGTGGGAGGCAGAGTCCCAAATCCTTAAAGGGGAATGATAGAGACATAAACGGGGGCAAGGATGGTAAGAAATAAGGTACATTAGAAGCCTGGGGGCACAACATCCTGACCCAGTGGCTTCCAAGACCTTGGGGCTGAAAGATCAAGAGCCCCAGGTGTGGAGCATGAGCTTTCCTCTTCCACCTCTGCCCCAGGGTAACCCCTAGACTCATTGTAATGCATTTGCACAGCGGAACAGCCCCACCTGATAAAGGTTTCCATGATGATTCTGGTACAACCTTGTAAAGGGTCAAAAACTCCCCAACCTGGTAAAGGACTTGCCCCAAATTATTAGAATCAGCCTCCAGTAGAGACCACCCCACTGTAGCCACAGCTCCTCCAAGCCCAAAGAGGTGCAAAAAATATCCAATACCAAAACAACCCTGGAGCCACTTCAAGGACCCTGCCCCTCTCCCACCTTGAGAGTGTACTTTTGCTTTAATAAACTCCTTTGTGCTTACTACTTTCCTTCTGGCTGTCTTTACTCCAGCATGGATAGTCACATAAATGTTTTCGCGGGGGAATTCAAGGGCTGAGACCTCCATTCACACAGGGCAGACTCTCCCACCAGAGACACTATAATAAGTTGAAGGAGAGGGGATGTTCACATAAAAGTAAAAGTGGTATACAATGAAAAGATCTTAAGATATTATATACTTAATTATAGGGATCACACTATATCAGATCAATTTGTCTATCAAGAAGGTAATAGCTAGTTTAATGGCTTTTGATAGTCTGAGCCTAAGACTGAAATATACATGGTAGGTAAGGAAATTATACTAAAAGTTATGATAGATGTAGACACAGTACATTACATTATGCAAGTGTTCACAAATGAAGATTGGTTAAACAGCTGAATTAATCAGATCCCCAAAATAAGAAAGAATCTTGAGCTGATATTTACTACCTATTATTATTTTGAGACATCATTCATTCACTCAAGGAATACTTATTAAGCACCTACTATGTTCCAGGCATTGTTCTAAGTAAGTGCTTGGGATATGTGAATCACTAAAACAAATATCGCTGTAGTCTTGAGGCTTATATTCTAGCAGAGGAAAAAGACTATGAACGGAATAAATAGCATAGTATATTAGAAGGTGACAGATGCAGGAAAAAGGAAATAACAACAAGGTATAAGGAGTCTCGAGAGTTGCAATTTTAAATACAGTGGTTCAGGATGGGTGTCTTTAGGAAGGTACTACTCAAACAAACTTTCCATAACAGATCATAGGTAAAAGCTGTGGCTTCAAAGACTGATAACAAAAATTCCACCCAGGATGCCAAAGAGTCTATCATCTGAGGTTCTAGAAAACATCAGATTCCAAACTTTTAGCTTCTAGAGTAAAAGCAACATGGAGGGGTAGCTGGCATCCTCTTAAAGCTGTAGGTCCACTCACTGCTGTTGTATTAGTAAGTAGTACATGAGACAGCAGACAGCACAGTTGTGTGGGCACTACCTACCACTCTTCTTTGACACCTTCCTTTCACTATCACCCCCCAATACTCCCCACCACCTACCCCGGCCAACTCCCTTTCTGTTTGCACTGTATGATTTGGCTATTGTGTGTCACAGTCCCAGATTTGAGTTTCAAATAATCAAGTCATTCAGACTTGATTTTTGCTGTTAATCAGAATTCCTAAACTACTCACGGTAGTCAGCAAGGATTTTTTTAATCCAGGGCTTACAACAAGGAGAGAGTCTTAGCTTTCTGAGAGATTAGATACTTATGCATTATGCAAGTCAGTAAAGATGTAAGTAGGAGTCCAAGTGCAGAAGGAAACAGAGTACAAGCTTCAAGAGATGGCAGAAAACACCTGGGACGCATCTATTATAGAATTAGCCAGCAATTAGCTTGATAGACATCAATCAGCCAATGTGCCGAGGCTAAATGGAGAAGTAGCCAAAAGCTGTCCTGGAGCTGAATCTACATCATCCAACAGAGAACTGGGGAAATGTTAATGGATCTGTGAAGAACCTCTTTTGGCAACCTCAGAGGCTGTATCTCTAATTGTAATTCACATTCAAGTTGACTTTTATAGGCAATGTTTTTTTTTTTTTAATTTTTTTTTTTCAACGTTTATTTATTTTTGGGACAGAGAGAGACAGAGCATGAACGGGGGAGGGGCAGAGAGAGAGGGAGACACAGAATCGGAAACAGGCTCCAGGCTCTGAGCCATCAGCCCAGAGCCCGACGCGGGGCTCGAACTCACGGACCGCGAGATCGTGACCTGGCTGAAGTCGGACGCTTAACCGACTGCGCCACCCAGGCGCCCCTAGGCAATGTTTTTACACAAAGAGAACTTTAATAAAAATTAGAGACAGAGGAAAAAGGAAAGGATTTATGTTAAATTGCTTTCCTTTTAAACTTCCATGGGAATGGAACATTTCAGGCAACTCTAACAAGTTAAATAAGTTAAAGGATGCACCTAAAGCAACCCAGATCTGTACTTGGACGTGTTATAAGACAACAATGATTGTTTTTAAATGGCATCTAATCTTTTGACAGATCTATCTCCAGATCCTGCAGCTAGCACCCAATGACTTGATATAATTGAACTATTTCTGATGAAATGAATTGAAGGACTCAGAGGAGAGATCAAGGGCCACATATAACGCCACACATAAAGCAGTTTAATCCTTGCTTTGTTCTATTTGGTAACTTCACAATGCCAAGTGGTTTAAAAAAAAAAAGAGGGCTATTTTTACAAAGGGAGAAGATCTTGAGACTATGAGGGCTGGAGACTAAGATGGTTGGAGAGTCGGGGGAAGAGGCAGTAGAGCACGTATCTCCAAAATGGCCTTTTAAAAACATAAATCAGATCATGTCATTCCCTAGTTTAACACCTTCCAACGGTCTCCCTTCCAACCAGTCAAGTCCAAACTCCTCCTAATGGCCTTCCCTTCCTTTTCCTTGTTCATCCCTCACCTGCCAAGCTGGCTTCTTGCTACTCAAATATGCTAAGCTCCTTCCCACCCCAGGGCATTTGCACATTCTTCCATCTGCCTGGTTCACCTCCTGCCTTATTCTCACTTACCATTTGGGGTCTGCCCAAAAGTCACTTTTTCTAGGAGGTCTTGCTTCACCTTCATTTGTGAACATCGGCTTCCACTCCCTTCTCTAATTCAAACACTCTGTAATCTGCCCTTGCTTCGTTTTTCCATGACTTATCTCCATCTGAAATTATATGAATTCTTTTTTGCTTATTTTCTACCTCCCTGACTACAACATAAGCAGAAATTGAGGTGCCACATTACCCTTGAAAAACTAGGAAATAATAAGGAGGGTTAAGTACCCAGAGAGAGCACCAAGGATGGGCTAAGAAAAAACTTAGTATGTACAATAATTTAAAATATTCATTACTTAAGGCAGAAAAAGAAAACACATTTCAGAAGCTGTAGAAATGTCTTGGAGGAAGTACACGTAGGAGTGAAATTAAATGGTCAAATAAGGGAAAGCTATTAATTAGTACCTATGAGATTTTCTTTCTTTTCATTCTAACTGGGATTTGCAATTTACACATAAGAAGTTACCAATACCTAAGTAAATTATATAGTCAGAGGAGAGAAGTGAAAATAGATATCAGCTATACAACAGTAAAGTCTAATTATATCCAATATGGTGAAATATTAAATATGATAATTTCCAGGCTTTTCAAGTTGAATAAAATCTCGTATCTGGCACTCTCAGACGTTGTTGCTTCACAACCTTGAGAGTTCCCCTGGTGAAAAGAGACCTGGTTCCTGGCCCAGAGAGCAAGGAGGAGAGATGGAAGAAAGGCCATTACAGACTGGAAGGTGGCCATCTCAATAAGCAAGGGAACTTACTTACCAGGCTTATCTTGGGCAGCTGGGAAATGAGTAGATGTCCACACCTGCCTTCCAGAATCTTAAAAGTTTATATAGAGACCTGCACTGAGTTCAGTCACAATTTAGCCCAGATGGTCTCAACAACATGTGGCTTTCTCAAGGAAGCATCCTTGAAAATGGCTCTGGCTGTGGGAATAACCAGGGAAGTGGAAGGTATATTCCAAGGATGGGGAACAGGTGAGCAGCCCGATAGCCCAGGTGTAGCTCATAGGTCAACAGGCGGTCACATCCTCTTGACCCCTTTCAACAAACATACATTTATTAGTGTGAATACGAAGTGTTGCAACTTTTTTTGTATTCACAAACATGAGTACGTTTATTTAAAACTGAATAGGAACCTATTCTGTCAGAAAGTTTATTCTTTTGTTGTAGCATAATGTTACATGAGTTTCAGGTATACAACCTAGCCATTGAACAACTCTGTGTACTATGCTATTCTCCCCACAAGTGTAGCTAAAAATGGTGCAATTTATGAAGAATAACATGGCAATAGACAGCTATCAATCCCACTTTTAAGAATTTATTTCACAAATACACATATTTGCACAAAGATGTAAGGAAGTTGCTTTCAGGATTAATTGTAATAGTGGGAAACAACAAAAGGTCCATCATTTAACTTGGTTGATAAGTTGTGATGATTCCTTATGTCAGATGCAATAATTAGGTCAGGTAGAAATGGAATGGAATTATATCAAAAATAAATTGTTTTTAAAAAGCAGTTTGCAGAAATAGGCACAGTGTAAATTGTAAAAATAAAGATTGAATGCACAGGGAGGTACGCACAGAGAAAAATGAAAGAAAACATGTAATATCTTAAAGGTTTTGATTCCTCTGGGCAGTGGCACTAGGAGATAAAGAACTTTTACTTTTCACCTTATATCTTTCTGCATCATTTGGATTTGCCTACTGTAAATAAGTATTGTTTCATAATGGAATACTAGCTAATAGAAAGAGAATAGCAGGCAACTGCATGTGTGATCCGACTCCTGCTTAGTTCCTATATTGCCATTTATCTACCTTCACAAACTCACCTATTCACGTACAATTCACTCTTTTCTTTCCAGCTTTATTGAGATATTGCTGGCATATAACATTGTATAAGTTTAAGGTGTACAATACTATTTAACACATATATATTGCAAAATGATTACCACAATAAGCTTAATTAATACATCCATCACCTCACATAATTACTTTCTTTTCTGCAATTCTACTTCTGGGTATATATTTGAAAAAAAAATGAAATCACTATCTTGAAGAGAAATCTGCACCCCTATGTTCATTGCAGCATTATTCACAATAGTCAATACAAGAAAACACCTAAGCATCCAGTGATTGATGAGTGGATAAAGAAGATGTGGTAAACATTTACAATAGGATATTATTTAGCCAGGAGAAAGAAGAAAATCCTGTCATTTGTAACAACATGGGTGGACCTTGAGGGCATTATGTTAAGTGAAATAAGTCAGACAGAGAAAGACAAATGCTGTATCATCTCACTTACATGTAGAATCGAAAAAAGTCAAACTCAGAGAAACAGTAGGGTGGTGGTTGTCAGGGACTTGGGGGGGTGGGAGAAATAAGGAGATGTTAGTCAAAAGGTATAAACTTCCAGGTATAAGATGAATAAGTTCTGAGGATCCAATGTATAGTGTGGTTACTATAATTGATGATACTGTATCATATACTTCAAAGTTGCTATGAGAGTAAATCCTAAATGTTCTCCCTGCATACACCACTTGCTGGGACAGAAACATCATCTCCAGAAACATCAGCTCTCCACCCAGACCTAAAATCCCTTTAAGACTATATATACAGATGCAACCTCATTTTAGCAGTTGTCCCTGACCTCAGAAAGTTGAGCTGGTGTGCCTCTTCATGTGCACCTCCCAACTACCCCTGGCTGACCCACCACACTGCCCACCCCCCTAAAAGTTGTGGCTATATCACTTTTATGCAATCATGAGAATCTCAGTATGCACGGCTCTTTCTTGAAGGAGTTAAAGTTTGGATCCCAAACTTCAGACACTTCTCCACAGAGGTTTTTAGGAACATCCTGTGTGGGAGGGAATACTGTCTTGTCTTTACAGGTGAAATGTCCTATGAGCCCTTTAAAGCAAGGATCATGTCTCTATAATCCCCAAATCTATCCCTCAGGCACACAGTAGGCTCTCAATAAATACTGGTAAAAGGAAGACTTAAAGGTCATGTTGAAAAAAAAAATCTGAAAACCTGCTTAAAGTATTTACATTTTAGGGGTGCCTGGGTGGCTCGGTCGGTTAAGCGTCCGACTTCGGCTCAGGTCATGATCTCGCGATCCATGAGTTCAAGCCCCACATCGGGCTCTGTGCTGACAGCTCAGAGCCTGGAGCCTATTTCAGATTCTGTGTCTCCCTCTCTCTCTGCCCCTCCCCTGTTCATGCTCTGTCTCTCTCTGTCTCAAAAATAAATAAACGTTAAAAAAAATTTTTTTAAGTATTTACATTTTAAAAAAGAATAGCCCATCTTTCAAAAGAAATGTTCCAACCCCTCAGAGAGTGCTGCCTGTCTGGTAGGGCAGATGTGGCCTCCTTCACATAAGCTTAGTGCTAATTCCCAGAGCCTGGGCTTAAGAGACTACAGAGCACTGTGCTCTCTTTAACTCAGGTGGCCCGAGGACATTTGATTGAATGATTATCTAGACATGTAGGGTATAATCTACCTCAGGGTTGAAGTCTCCAGTTAGCAGGAATTCCCAAGGTGTCAGTATTAATGGTCACAAAAGGACCTCAAATGAATACAGGAGAAAATGGCTTATTAAAAGGTTAGAGAGGGAGGGAGCCAAAACATAAGAAACTCTTAAAAACTGAGAACAAACTGAGGGTTGATGGGGGGGGGGGGGGGTGGGAGGGAGGGGAGGGGGGGGTGATGGGTATTGAGGAAGTCACCTGTTGGGATGAGCACTGGATGTTGTATGGAAACCAATTTTGACAATAAATTTCATATTTAAAAAAAGCAACTATTTTACCATAAAATAAATAAATAAATGTTTAAAAATTAAAAAAAAGATAATGTAGATCCATATTGGTTGTCATCTTTGAATCTTCTTTTATTCTACTCATCAATGTATTCATCAAGTTCTTTTGATTTTGTTCCTCCTACATATATTTTTTAAATGTTTATTTTTGAGAAAGAGAGCACAAGCAGGGGAGAACCACAGAGAGAAGGGGACAGAGGATCCAAAGTGGGTTCTGCTCTGACAGCAACAAGCCCAATGCACGGCTTGAACTCATGAACCGTGAGACCATGACCTGAGCCAAAGTTGGATGCTCAACCAACTAAGCCACCCAGGTGCCTACCCCCTACACATTTTTAAATATGGCCCTCCCCCTTTACCCCAGCTCCTTACCAAGACTTCACAGTGTCCCTGTGATCAGGATCCCGTAGAACAATATTCTGGCCTCTTCTCTTGCAATTCCCTGCCTTCATCCATTCTTTCATTCATTCAGCAATAATGACTGATCATAAACCATGTGCCCTGGGTCCTCAGGGAGCTGAGTCTATAACAATAAGCAAGACAGGTAATGTCTTTGCCTTCAGGAACAATGTTTCAACCACTACAAACTGCTTCCAACTTATCCCCTTAAGGGCCAACTGCCTAAATTCTCCTCCACCTGGTTAACCCTTAATTGTTTCATGCCTCACCTCCTCCAGGATACCTTCCAGAATTCCCACATGCTGTGTTAAGTGACCCTGTGCTCCATTTCTAAGGTGCCTCCTCCATCTGGCAGGATATAAGCCACACATTTAGTGAGGGCACCCAGGGAGGCCCTTAATAAAGTAACTGTTTACAAAATGTGGCCAGGGTCAAGAGATACAAAAGGATAGCAAAGCCCTGAGGCTAGTAACACCAGAGAGCTGTCATCTCCTCCTAGGACTGGACCAGCAGGGGAAGAGGCAATTACCAAAACCTTGAGAAATCAGTAAAATTATAAAGGAGGACCAATCACTTAACAGAAGCTGTGCTCTTAAGTAAAAGAACTCATATAACCTATGATAACCAGGAGAAAAGCCAAGGAATGCCTCAACCTGATTGCCCTCCCTCCCTCCAATCTTTTGCTAGTGCTTTCCTTTGCCCAAACCCTACCTGGAGCCAGAGGGTAAGAAACCTTCTGATTTATTCATGGGGCTCAAAGCATGATGGAAAAGGGAAGAGAGTATAACTGGAAGGGCAAACAAAACATCCAACGCAATTTCACTCATTGTGCTTACATGGTATAATGGCTTTCCCAACTGAACTGTCACTTTGATGGAGAAGACTCAGGCCTCTTTGATATCGGAATTGAGATGTGTGTTAAGTTCATCAACCACATGAATAAGATACAATTAGAGCTGTCTTCCAACCTCCTTTAATCCTTTCTCTTTGTCTCTACTCTGAAAAGAAAAAAAAATGGAAGCCACTGAAATGCAGCTCTACTCTAGCCTTAACATGAAAACACTCCGTCTATGCTTCATTGGGTTGAATATACTGAAGAATTTTTTTTAATTAGATATGACCCTTCTGGGCCACAGAGTGACTGTGTGCATACACTGCATACTCTGATCAGCATTCCGAAGTCCTAGAAGCTCAAAGGTCACCCAGCCAGGACTTCTGTCCTGTCAGAGGAATGGTGGGGACCTCAGTACTCAGCCCACCTGCCCCAGTGTGGCCAAAACTCCAGTGGCAGCCACCTGGGCCATGAACATCCTTGCTCTCTTAAAAAAAAAAAAAAAAGGATTGAGGGTTGCAAGCCTGTTTTCAAGGCAGGTTTTAAAATAGCACATGATGAACACATATTACAAGAAAATATTGAAATCTCTGATGTCTCATGAGAAAATCAAAGGAAATGTTCACCACTAGCATATTTGATATTACTGAGCCCCTTCTTCAGGCCAGCAGTGTGGGTAAGAATCAGGATGAGATCTGAGCTCATCTAATTGCTGAAGACATATGCTGCACCACAAGCTCAGCTTGTCCCTTTTAAGCTCATTGTTTTTACCAAGTAAGTTCTTTTTCCTCTCCAGTGCTGCTTAATTTAACCAGAGATCAGAATTCTAAGCCCTCTGGGAATGATCAGAACTCTCCTCCACCATGATGTTTCATCCAAGGGAGTTAAGGCAAAGGGAATGTGTTTTTTCCCAGGGTCTTCCATAGCTCAAGAAAATTTAATCACATTCTCTCCTTTGACATCTTCTTAAAAGTCCCTTCAGAAGCTTCCCAGAACTTGGCCCCCAAAACTGATCTGAGTTTAAACAGGCTTAGGGAAGGGCAGTTTTTGCCCCCAGCCTAGGCTACAGTGTAACAGGTTTACCAAGCACCCCCATAGGGGTTGAGAGCATTTCTGTAAGGCAGCCTCCTTGCAGAGGTGGCCTTTTCAGACCTAAGGCTCTCCCTTTTGCAGTTATTTTGATTTCTGTAATGACCCACCTGCCTGATGCTAATAATCACTCTGTGTGCTCCACCCACATAACATTCTCTCCAGTTCAGGAATCTAAGCTTCCTTTATGTTCTAGATGAAAATTCCACATTTGTGTGAGTTAAAACCATGCTGATTCAACTCAATAGACATCAACCAAGTGTCTTCCATGTACAAGACATTTGGTGAGAATTTGGGGGAAGGACACAGAAGAGTAAGACACAGTCCCTTCAGACAATTTACAAATGACTTGTGTTGAGCAAGAGAAGCACAAATACTGAGGAAGAGGTAAGTGACTAAGAGAGGGGGCAGAAAGAAGTGGTATTTCAGCACGAGAAAAGAAGAGGTCCCTTCCAGCTGGAGCATCTCGCGAGGGGCTTCCCAGGGGAGGGAGAATTTTCTATGGTCCCAGAAGGGTGTGGGCAAGTTCCAGGAACAGAAACTACTACAAGCAGAGACAGCAGTGGCATCATGAACAAATGTCTCCTCTACTAACCTGATTCAGGCATCCATTTGTTCATGCAATAAGCATTCATGACATGCCTAGAATGCCTGCACTGAGGATATAAAAACAAGTAAGAGTAAGACCTTACAGGCTGGTAGGGAAGGAGAGGTAAACGGTAGTTGCTATACTAAGGGATAAGCACAATCATAGAAATTCAGCCCATGGTGGCCAAGAGAGATCCCCTCTAAATGGAGAGGGAAGTCTCCACAGAGGGAGAGCCATCTGATTTGGATCTGGGAGAATGAGTACATGCTTGATAAATAGGCAAAGAGACAAGGTATTTCTGACAGAAGGAAATGCAAAGACATGGACACGGGAAATGACGTGGGATACCAAGAAACTGCAAGCCTTCTAGCCTGGCTAAAACACAAGTTTCATGAAAGGGAATGGCAAGGAAATGAGGTAGAGGGTCAGGCATGAACATAATCCACAAGGTCCTCTTAGGATGGCCCAAGAAGTTTCGAGTTTTACCTGTGAGATATGAACCTTAAGAAAAGCACTAACCGGATCTGATTTACATTTAGAAGAAGTCAAGAAGCTCTAGAGAGGATAAAGTATATTGTCTGGAGAGGGAAGAATAGGTTAGGAGAGAATTGCATGGGTACAGGCAGGAGGTGATAGCGGCCCAAGCTGAGTCAGCTGCTGTGAAAATAGACAAAAGAAAGAATGAATTAACAAAGTGCAATGATTCTTCAAAAAGGTAAAGTAAAATGAGCACTCGAGATGCCCAACGGATTTGGAAATTAGAAAATCCTTAGTAACCTGAGCTCAAACAGATTGGGGTTTTTTTCCAATTTGGAAAGTGTATTTTTGAGATTTTTATTAAAGTTTAGCATGCACACCAAGAAGTACACATAAATTTACAGTGTGAACACATTCACATAACCGGGTTAAGAAA